>NC_053146.1:40632469-41324397 GCF_016808335.1 Panicum virgatum | reverse complement strand
AAGGAATGAAATTTGTCTGGGATGAAAGATGTGAGAAAGCTTTCCACACCCTAAGGGAATTGTTGACTAAGTCCCCCGTCTTAGCTCAACCTGATAATGCCAAGCCCTTTGACGTGTATTGTGACGCGTCGGGTACGGGTCTTGGTTGTGTGCTCATGCAAGACAATAGAGTCATTGCCTATGCTTCACGATCTCTTCGGCCCCATGAGCAGAACTATCCTACTCATGACCTCGAGTTAGCAGCCGTCATTCATGCTCTGAAGATTTGGAGACACTATCTTATGGGCACTCATTGCAATATCTACACAGACCATAAAAGTCTCAAATATATCTTCACCCAAGCCGATCTAAATATGAGACAAAGAAGATGGTTGGAATTAATCAAAGACTACGATCTCGAGGTGCACTACCATCCGGGCAAGGCCAATGTAGTCGCGGATGCACTAAGCCGCAAAACTCATTGTAATTGCCTAACTGTGGAATCTTATGACCAGACACTGTGCTCTGAAATGAGAAGACTAAATTTGGAAATGATTCCCCAAGGAACTTTAAACCATATTTCCATTGAACCAACCCTCCACGATCAAATTATCATGGCGCAACTACATGATGAAGGTATTAATATCATCAAGCAGAAGCTCTCCCAAGGGGAAGAGAAATATAAATGTTTCCGCCAAGATCACAATGGAATTCTATGGTTCGAAAGCCGCATAGTCGTTCCAAAGAATCATGAGCTCAGAAAGCAAATTCTCGATGAGGCACACCTTTCCAAGTTCTCCATCCATCCAGACAGTAACAAAATGTATCAAGATCTTAAACAAAACTTCTGGTGGACTAGGATGAAAAGGGAAATTGCTAAGTATGTTTCTGAATGTGATACCTGTCGGCGAGTAAAAGCCAGCCACTTGAAGGTAGCTGGTCCTCTTCAACCTTTGTCTATCCCATCTTGGAAATGGGAAGACATAAGTATGGATTTCATTGTTGGATTGCCAAACACGTCCCAAAAGCACGACTCCATTTGGGTTATCGTGGATAGACTTACAAAGACGGCTCACTTCATTCCAGTACACACCACCTATAATGCCAAGAAATATGCCGAGATTTATCTCGATCGCATTGTTTGCCTACATGGCGTACCTAAAACGATCATTTCCGATCGTGGTACTCAATTCACAGCACGCTTTTGGGAACAATTGCAAGCTTCTCTTGGTACCAAACTGATTCGAAGCTCAGCTTATCATCCTCAAACCGATGGACAAACAGAGAGAGTAAACCAAATCCTAGAAGACATGTTGAGGGCTTGTGTCATCCATTTTGACAAGAATTGGGATAAGTGTCTATCTCTAGCAGAATTCTCGTACAACAATAGCTATCAAGAGAGTTTAAAAATGGCACCCTTTGAAGCCTTGTATGGTCGAAGGTGTCATACTCCGTTGAGCTGGTCGCAAGTCGGAGAACGAGTGGTATTCGGACCTGATCTTGTAACCGAGGCAGAAGAAAAAGTGAAGGTAATCCAAGCAAATCTTAAAGCGGCACAATCTAGGCAAAAGAGCTATTTCGACAAAAGAAGAGATCCCTTGCAATTCGAAGTTGGAAATCATGTATACCTTCGGGTTTCTCCAACCAGGGGTGTACAAAGATTTGGAATGAAAGGAAAACTAGCTCCCCGGTATGTAGGTCCTTATGAAATCATCGAAAATTGTGGACCCGTGGCCTATAGAGTGAGACTTCCTCCGCAACTATCCACCGTACACGACATCTTCCATGTTTCTCAGCTTAAGAAATGTGTCCGAGTTCCCACGGAGATTGTTGAACAAGAGGATATACGGGTTGAACCAGACCATTCCTATGTGGAATATCCTATGAAAGTTCTGGATCGGAAAGAAAGGGTAACCAGAAGAAAAGTAGTTAAAATGTACAAAATCCAGTGGAGTCATCACACGGAAGAAGAAGCCACCTGGGAGACTGAAACCTATCTGAATGAACATTACCGTGGTTTTCTAGCTTCTCTCCAAGGTACACATACCTTCCACACTTAGCCTATGTACTCGAATCTCGGGTCGAGATTCTTTTTAAGGGGGGTAGGCTGTAACACCCTAGGTGTTTAATTAGTTAAACTAGGGTCATTAGCATCAAATCCTGCACCCTTAACCAAGAAACGTCGAAATAAATGCATGTGTTTGTATGCGTGTGTTTGTGTATATGTGCATAGTTCGGAAACCTTAAATAATTATTAATCCAACGCTAGTATGCATATGAATTTGAGTTGGCATGTCACTAACATCACGATAAATCAAAGTCTAGTTGAAGTCAAAGTGAGAAAGTGAAGTTTTGCACATGAAATGACGAATCATTTGAATCAAGGTTTTAAAGGTTTAAATTGTATTCTTTTCAAGTTTTAAACAAATATTCTTAGAGAATAATTTCAAAAAAAAAACATAGCTCAAACAAAATTTTGCCCAAAACCAAAGTTGTAGCATGTTTTATGTGAACAACTTTTATGCGCAAATATTTTCGAGTTTCGATACAAAAGTCGAAGGAAATTTGAATTTTAAATTCGAACCGACGAATAACGTACATTCGTCGGGATGTCAAATTAACTTTTGAACGAACTCTCAAACGAACTAGTGCTTGAAACAAAAAGTGTAGCATTTGAAATTCTTTACAACTTTCATATTCAAAGTTTTTCTTGTTTCAACAGAAATTTTTGAGAAAAAATTGAATTTGAATCATTCAAACCTCTCTTTTCTCTCTCTCTCTCTTCTCTCTCCCTTAATCTCCTGTTCTGTGCCGGGCCGTGGTCGCTATAGTATGGCTCTGCAACATTTCCCCTTTCTTTTCGGGTTGTGGATCAGGGTCACCGTCCTCGACTACAGAGTACGACGACTCTGCACCCGCATGTGCGCGCATGAGAAACGACGTTCAAAGAAGGTGAGGGAAAAGTCCACTCGCCGGGCCAATCAGGTACTTAAGCTTACCGATTACCATATTCTCGGCATGTGTTTAATACGTTCAAACGCTTAACTACCACTACCACACACTGCGGCCTTATCAAATTTCACTAAACAGACGGGACACCCCAAGTACCACAGTCCCGTCCGTAGACCTTATGGTTGCAACAGGTAGTAAACATCCAACTCCTATAATTCTCGCGAGTGACAGGAAATCACTCGACTTCTACCGAACATTAGCATAGCCAACTAGCGACCTACACACACTAGTGTTCAAACATCGGTACCTAGGATTATGCAACTAAGGTTCCAGTCAACTACTGTAAACTTAAATGCACAATAGATAGGAACAATAATAAGTTGCATAAATTTAAAAAAATAGTAGGACATGCTCCGGGGCTTGCCTTCCTGGGCGTAACTGGATCCGTGCTCTTCCGAAATCGAGTTCGGGTCTTGCGCAGCTTCAGTTAGATTAACTTGAGCTTCGTGCTGCTCACTCTCGGACTCGGGCACCAGCTCGTAAGTTCCGTCAGCGAGAGTAGTAGTATCTATATGAGATGCAAGGCACATGAGTAAGTCGTTGTGATGGTAAGAATTTATGAATTATTTCACAATAACGGTGTAACGCAAACAAAACCCGAAGTTAAAGAGTGAAACACTTTCATTCATATTTTACTGGGCAATCGTTTATAGAGTAGTAACTTAACATATCTAACTACACAAAACATCATGATCAACAGCACAAGAAAGCTATACTAACTCCTAAACAAGTGGGAGTAGTTTCCTATAGCAATTAAACCATGGTTGGTTAATAAATCAACAACATAGCACACATATAGCAGTAAAATCAACAAGAATTACATCAACCAGAAGGTAAACAGAACTAGCTATCCTGCAAAATTCATCCCAAAACCTGTAGTCAAATAACCAGAACAAATCATGTAATCAGACAACTCCTAGAACAAGATTGAATTATACATATTAAACCAGAGTATAAAACAATCTCAAACTTTAACAGTAGGTCTAAAAAGGGATTAATTAACTACTGTGAATTTTTAAGGATTTATTATGCACAGAAATAAATAGGAGAAAATAAACAAAACATACATCAGCTTAACAAGATTAATTTTTAGATCCTGTTCTAATCATGAACTGGGGCTCAAACTCCATGGACAAGCGATACTATGCAAAAAGAACACACAGAAATATTTTCATGATTTATTATCAAAATAAACTATTTATCATAATTAAAGTCTATTAAACAAGCATTAAAACAAATAAATAGCTACACAAATCTATAATTAATGAAATTTGGACAGCAGTGTTCATCTAGTATTCTAAGTACACATAAAAAGTTTCATACATATATCTAAGTCAGAACATCCAGAAATAAAAAGCAAAGTGTTTTACTAGATCTAGACAAGACTAGGGTTTCATCTAGTTACAAAGGTCAACTGGTGCTCAAATTTTTACACAACACTAAGAATGGCATGTATTAGCTACCAACCAAAAATCAGACACAGATAATGAGTAGAACTCCTAGAATAATTATAGTCTATGAAACCTAATCTTTTTCCTAGATTAAAATACAGACAGAAAATAAACATGTGCATGTAATGAAAGTTGTAGATCTTGTTGCAAGGATTCCAGAACATTTGGATTTGCATTTTTCTGATTTTTCTATGAATTTATATTGATTTTGCAAATTTGCTGGCTTGGAAAACAAAAAGGAAAAAGAATTTCTTTTTGCACAAAGACCCCTGGAAGACATTTTCTTCTCGCGGATAGGCCCCTGGCCGGACATCAGAACAGGGGAGGCGGCGGTTAGCCGGATCCCGGCGCCTGCGGCGGCCGGCGGTGAGGGGGAATAGGGGGAGGAGCACGAGGGCGGCGAGAGCAACCTCGGGGTGGCCTCGATTGGGCGCGGGACGGCCGGAGGCGGCGGCTCCGCGGAGCAGGAGCGGCGGCGGCGGTGGTTGGCGGCGGCGGCGGCGGCGGCGGCGGTCCGGTGGCCCGGGGCAGCGGCAAGCGGGTCGGGGAGCACCAGCGGAGGTCAAGGGAGCTTGCTATGTGGTCCGTTTGGCGCGGGAAAGGGTGGAGGGGTGAGCTCCACGGCGAGCTAGGGGGAGGCGGCGCTGATGGCGGCGGCGGCGGCCGTTCCTGGCAACAGGGGCTCGCGGGGCGTGGGGCTCGCGCTCAGGAAGGAAGGAGGGGAGGGTGAGGACGGCTCGGTGCTCGCGGAAATGGTCCAGGCGAGTCAAGGCGAGGGGGAGGGCGTGACGCAGTCGGCCGGAGCGATACGGCGTCGCCGTGGCGCTTCGATGGCGGTCCTCGGCGTGCGCGCACGGGATGGCGCCGCGTGGTGAGGCCAAGAAGCTACGGGAGAGGCTAGGGACGGGGCGCGGCGAGAGAGCAGCGCGTGGCCGGCGGCGACCACGGCCCGGCACAGAACATGGGAGGGAGGGAGAGAGAAGAGAGAGAGAGAGAAAAGAGAGGTTTGAATGATTCAAATTCAAATTTTTCTCAAAAATTTCTATTGAAACAAGAAAAACTTTGAATATGAAAGTTGTAAAGAATTTCAAATGTTACACTTTTTGTTTCAAGCACTAGTTCGTTTGAGAGTTCGTTCAAAAGTTAATTTGACATCCCGACGAATGTACGTTATTCGTCGGTTCGAATTTAAAATTCAAATTTCCTTCGACTTTTGTATCGAAACTCGAAAATATTTGCGCATAAAAGTTGTTCACATAAAACATGCTACAACTTTGGTTTTGGGCAAAATTTTGTTTGAGCTATGTTTTTTTTTTGAAATTATTCTCTAAGAATATTTGTTTAAAACTTGAAAAGAATACAATTTAAACCTTTAAAACCTTGATTCAAATGATTCGTCATTTCATGTGCAAAACTTCACTTTCTCACTTTGACTTCAACTAGACTTTGATTTATCGTGATGTTAGTGACATGCCAACTCAAATTCATATGCATACTAGCGTTGGATTAATAATTATTTAAGGTTTCCGAACTATGCACATATACACAAACACACGCATACAAACACATGCATTTATTTCGACGTTTCTTGGTTAAGGGTGCAGGATTTGATGCTAATGACCCTAGTTTAACTAATTAAACACCTGGGGTGTTACAGGTAAGTCTCCTACAAGTGCCTCCATTTGAGTAGCTCTAATACCCAAAACCTCCGTGCTCGCGGATGACACATCCTTCTCAACGTTGGGCACCTTGTGTGGCAGATTGGCAACTAGGGCCTGCATTGCCTCCATCTGAGGCTCCTGAGCTAAATCCTCCATCTTTTCCATTTCTTCCATCCTCTTGTTAGCCTCCAATTTCTGAAAATATTCTTCCCATGAATCCTTTGGGTATTTAGCTTCCGAATCAACAGTAAAACCTTTCTTTGCTCTTTCCTACCTTAACCTCTGCCTCTCCATCTCCTCCTCCTTCTCCTTCTTCTCATAATTTGCCAAAAGCTCCCTATCTGTGAGGGGCTGTGGGTACTTGCTTCGATTCCTCCTTCAATAAATAATGCAATCCTCAAGAGTCGTCTTTTCTGCTGCCTTCTTTCCATACTCACGCCGTAGGTCTTGGAGTACAGGCCCTGACAGAAATGACTCAAGGGGCAAAGTAACTTGGTAATCCTTCCTTATCTTCAGTTTTCTATTTAAAGTGTCTCGAGATTTCCAAGGCTCTTTTGTTCTGCCCAATTGCAACATTAGCTCATACCGGCCTTCAAACCACTCCCAATCATATGTCCTTCCCTCCTGAAAAATTATTGAGAGCCAAACATTTAGAAATGTTAATATACCAAATACTAGCACAATGACATAATCATAAGGAGTTTCAACTTTGTGGTTAATATACGAACCCAATACTCTCCGTAGCTATTGCCACAGTAATATCCGTAGCCAAGCTCAGAAGGAACTACGCCTTTTGTGGCCAGAATACCACACTTGCATCGAACACTAGGAGTAGTTGTACATGGCCATGGCTTCTTCCCACTCTCAAATTCTCGCACTTCCTCTTCTGTCGGCCAATGAGATCTAGAACCATAAATATACTCATTGAAGTCACATGCCGTCCATCCATCCTGCATGACACGTAACATTAGCGAGCATCTACTCCTGCAAAATTAAAGAATCAATGCTACGCTACATGACACTTACTCTAGTCTTTAGCGAGCATCTAAAAAAGGGAGTGAACTTTGGAGGGACACCAATATTAGGCCTTTGAAGTTTGGCACGAACACCGCAATGACATTTGGGAGGATTGTTCACACGATATATAGCAGCTTCTTGCTTCTCTTCCTCTGTCATAGGTGGTGGATTTGGTGGGGGAGGGACCCATCGTCTAAACTCATTGTACGCCCACGACTCTGACCGATAATAAGGGAACAGCCGAATTCTAGCATCGAACTTATCCGGACCATCGATCCACTGAAAGAAAAAGCAGTGGCAAGGATTCAATGAATCATTCCACTTGCATATGTAGAATGCTCTACAGGCCGTCTTGGGATGCCTCGATTGCTTCACCTCTGCCAGCTGATTGCCCGGTTCACAACGACAGAATGGAACTGGAAGGGCAGGAGGGACTGGGGCATCCTCATCACACTCGGATGGGTACTGTCCACCACCAAGCAGCTTGTACCGGGCATCACTCATTGCCATGTGCACTGCAGATACATAAAATCAATTGCCATGTGGAATAAAAAAACTTATGGAAACAAAAACAAAATAATTATGGAAACAAAGTATGTACTAATTAAGCATAATATACCAGCGCTCAAAATATAATATGTACATTCCTAAAACTATGGAATAAAATTACATGTAACTCATATTAACATCCCCACCACTCAATCCTAGAAATCATATTAATCGATGCATGCACATACTACCTCACGTCCAAATCGAGAGTAGAGTACCATCTAAATATCATCTAAAATCCTAATCATGATAAAACTATCAACAACACCACCATTTCTCATATCAAGAACCTAACCCTAATAAAAAAACCACCAATAACTACTAATGCACACGGTTAAACGATGAGATATTAGAGGCAATACCTTCGGGGAAGGGTGGGGAACGATTCCCCGTACTTTTTCTCCTCAAAAAATCCGATTTTGGGGGGGATCTGGGAGGGGGGGGTTGGCGGCGGCCGGCGGCGACCCTGGACGCGCTGTGGTCGGGGTGGAGTGAGGGAAGGAAAGGGAGGGTGGGGAAGAAGGGGCCGGCGGCCCAAGACATTGGCCTTGTCGCGCCAGCCCACATGGCGCGACAGGCTTGTCGCGCCAGTGCATGTGGCGCGACAGGGAGGGCCACGTCATCGCCGTTGTGGCGCAGCGCTGGCTCGGGCCGCCAGCGCTGCCACACTGTCGCGCCACATGCACTGGCGCGACAGAGGCTATCTGTCGCGCCATGCGGGCTGGCGCGACCAAACGGGCTACGCCCTGCAAATAAAAACCAATACGGGTTAAACTTATAATATTTTTTTTAAAAAAGGTTAAAAATAAAAAAATCCCTAGCACGACCTCGCGCTACTTGGCAAGGTGTGGCGACTGGCGCTCGGTGGCGCCGCTGCCGCGGTCTTTCTGCCCCAGCACCGTCGTGGCTGCGGTCATCCATGGATTTCGAGCGCGCGGAAGCGGGAGTAGCAGATCCGAGCAGGGCATCATCAAGATGGAGCAGCAGCGTACAACGCGCTCCGAGCTGTCCCCAGGCCCTCGGAGCAAGAGCCTCCGTCGTCGCCTCGCGAGGCGACGAGGAACTCGTCTGCTCGCCCGACCGAGGGGCTTTTTGCAAAAAGGGAATGCATGTCGACTCCCCGTTGTACGTGCCCTTAGGTTCTTACTTTTAATGTAATTACCATGTTTATTTGTGATTAGTAGATTTAATTTTGGTGGCCCCTGAAAATGGGCTTGTCGCGCCCATTACGATGCCTGTTCTACGGGCTTGCATGCGCGCGCCGCACCGTGCTGCCGCCAGCCCCTGCGCGCACGCCGCACCACCCTCATTGCCCAGCGCTGCCGCCCAAGCTACCGGAGAACAAGATCCAGATCGAACGAATCAATTCAATATTTTGAATATAGGTTTTCAACATTTAATGTTTACAGCTTCAACATTTCATCTTTTTAATTTCAACATTTGAAAATCAAATGTTGAACATGTTTAAAAAAATATTAAATATATTTAAAAAACCTTACATTAAATTTATCTCTATCCTTAGTTAATTGGATTAAAATGGACTTTAAAAATACATAGTTTATTTATCTTTCCATAGATTTTTTTTTGAGGGGATCTTTCCATAGATAGATAGGAGCCCCATGACTCAGGGAGGGGCTCGGGATTCGGGAACAACAGATGTAGCCGTACAATCAAAATGTTTAGGCCGACAGCGAATTTGTGGGCCGCTCAATAATGGGCTGTGGTGGGCCGTGCGACGTGTAGCTTTCCTGTCTTCCGGAAGAGGTGTATAGGAGCGGAAATCCTATATATCTTTCGGAAGATTTTTTCTTCCCTACCTTCCAGTATTTGAGATTCATACAAATCATCTCATTCGTTAGATCTTCTCAATTCTATCTTCTTCCTCCTCCTTCCTCTTTTTCACCATGCGCCGCCGCCCCGTCGTCACGAGCACTGCACGCCTGGGCGTAGTGCTGCTGCGCGCTGCAGCGCTGCTGCGCGCTGCAGCGCTGCTGCTGCAGGGGGCTGCGCGCTGCTGCTCCTGCGTGCTGCTGCCGCGCATACTGCTGCTGCTCTGCCATGCTGCTGCTGCTTCGCGCTGCCGCACATGCTGCTGCACTGCTGCTTTGCTGTGCTGCGCTGCGTTGCTGCTGCGCCGCACGCCGCCGCTCCCGCTCCCCGCCGGCGCCGGAGAGGATGGATTGAGAAAAAAATGTTGATCTAGATTTTGATTTGTTGAATCTATTTTTTTAGATGTTGAAATGGTTTGTAAAAAATATTGAATCTATTATTTTCAAATATTAAATTATTTTTTCAAAACTTTGAAGTTGATTTGGGTTTAATGGGCTTTATAGATAAATAGTTTATATATCTTCAAGTTATATGGGATAGGAGTGCCCAGAGAGAAACCCTACTACCGGTGCCACGCTTGGCGGCTCCCTCCCACCGTTGGCCGTCGCTGCGAGTCCCGGTCACCCCCGTCGCTACCGGGGCACCGTCTCGTCTGAGATCTAGTCGCCCAGTCCCTCCCACCTCCGTCTCCCCTCGGCCCTTGCCACGCCCGGGCGCCTTCGCTCCACCCTCTGTCGGTCTGCTGCCGTCGTGTGCGTTGCGGCCTCGCCATGGCACCGGCGCCGGCGAACGCCGAAAAGGTAACTAAAGAGATCCGCTTATTGATACACAGAAAAAAAATCTCCCCCGCGTTCTCCGAGGTGACACGGGGGCCATCGCCATCGCCGCCGCCGACCCAGCCCCCACGCAGCAGCCCAGCTGGCCGCCGCCGCCGACTCCGTATCCATGCTTCTTAGTTTCTCCCCATTCATGCGGTCGTCTTATGCTTCTCTATCATTCGCTGCATCGATGGCGCTAGCAGGACGCCGAGGACGAGCTGGAGATGAAGGTGGAGAAATATTCGCGGGGGAAGGGTGCTGACCTGAAGGTAATCCATTATGGTGCTCTTACATGTTACAAGTGCTAATCATGCTACTTTAGCGTGAATTTGTCGGCCACCTATGCTACTACTGTCGCTCCTCTTGAAACTGCGCATTGACTTGTCTGGTTTTGGAATGGTTCCACAGGCGCTGAGGGACAAGAAGTTGAAAGGCCAGCTCGCTGTAAAAGAGAAGCTCTATGGCCAGTCTGCGAAAGTTGCTGCGAAGGCTGAAAAGGTAGCCCTTTTTTCTTGCATGCTTGTGGATTTTCTGCAAAAATGTCTACAAATTTATACTTGGATTGCAAAATATGCAAGTTGGTGTCTCACTAGAAATCTTAGGCGCCGTTATGAGCATTAGTTGGATGAGACAAGTGAGTATGATATTGCAAACCTGTGATTTGTTATAGTTTTTTTTTGTACCACCCAACTGATGTTTAGCTGCTTCAAGGGAATCCAGTTTGGATGAACTGATGAAGTGAGTAGCTGCACATACAGGATTAGCTTTCTAAGTATTATATGAGCCACTGAAACATTACTGGAAAAAAGGACAAAGCCTCAGGAAGATCTATTTTTAGTTTTCTATGCATTGGCCTGAAAGTACTCTTGCTAAGCTTAAAAGATACATGCTTTGGAGCACAATTTTTGTTGGCTTAGATCAGCTCCAAGCTCTTAGCCAATTGTCACACCAAGTGACTATCATTGTGAATCAAGTCCTAGGGACTCTCTTGCATAACTTAAATTTGTTTGTTAAAATAGCAATGAAGCGCTATGATTTTAAATTTTTAATTCCTTAGTTTGACTTGCTATGCTCATAATCTTCATTCTTGATGGGTATACTCTTGAATTAGCTGTTGTTAATTTCAAAATTTATCCTTTTCTGATTTTTGTTACTCCATTTGCAGTGGCTTATGCCTAGTGAGGAGGGTTTCTTAGAGCCTGACGATTTGGAGAAGACATATAGATTTCCACAAGAATCGATTGTGAAGGAGGTGGATCTTTTGAGTTCAAGAAAACCATTTGATATGATCTTACCTGGTAAACCTGTTAACCAATTTTAGTGTTCTATGAATTTCTGTCAACATAATTTGTCTTTTGCTCTTATCAAGTCCAGAAATCCATATATTCTATATTGTTCGCTTTCCTTACTATTAACTTTTGTGATTATGATCACTGAGGACTATGGATTGCTGGCTCTCGTTTTGTGCAGTACTTGGTTCTTATACTATAGAGTACACATCAAATGGCCGCTACATGCTAGTAGGTGGACGAAAAGGCCATCTTGCTATGATGGATATGCTGAATATGGATCTGATCAAGGAATTTCAGGTCAATTATTTTACTATTGAATCATTTAAACTTCCCCTTGTCTAGTTCACGTTCTCATTCTGCTACTTTGGAAGAGTTGTTTTTTTCCTTTAGTGTGGGAATGATGCTTCTGGGAGAGGGTAATCGAGCACCGCCTAAGAAGAGTGACAAGTATGACCCAAAACCAGTTTGGGTTCATGCCTAGAAGGTCGACCATGGAGGCGATTTTCCTAATATGACAGTTGATGGAGAGATATAGGGAGCATAAGAAGGACTTGCACATGGTCTTTATTGACCTCGAGAAGGCGTATGACAAATTACCGAGAAATGTCATGTGGTGGGCCTTGGAGAAGTACAAAGTCCCAACTAAGTACATTACCCTTATCAAGGATATGTACAAGAATGCGATGACGTTTGTCCGGATATGTGGTGACGACACCACTGACTTTTCTATTAACATAGGCCTACATCAAGGGTCGGCATTGATCCCTTATTTATTTTCTTTGGTGATGGATGAGGTCACAAGGGACATACAAGGTGATATCCCTTGGTGTATGCTCTTTGCTGATGATGTGGTGCTAGTGGACGAGAGTAGAGCAGGGGTAAATAGAAAGTTAGAGCTGTGGAGATGCACATTAGAGTAAGGGTTCAGACTTAGTAGAACCAAGACCGAGTACATGATGTGCGATTTCAGCGCATCTAGGCATGAGGGTGGTAATGTTAGTCTCGATGGGCAAGTGGTGGCCCATAAGAACACTTTTCGGTATTTAGGTTCGATGCTACAAAAGGATGGCGACATTGATGAAGATGTTAGGCATAGAATCTCAGTTGGCTGGTTGAAATGGCGTCAAGCTTCTGATGTTCTCTGTGACAGGAGGGTGCCACAAAAGCTAAAAGGTAAGTTCTATAGGACAGCGATTCGCCCAGCGATGTTATACTGTGCTTAATGTTGGCCTACAAAAAGGCGACATGTCCAACAACTGAGTGTAGCAGAGATGAGGATGTTACAGTGGTTTTGCGGGCACACAAGGAGGGATAGAGTCTGGAACGAAGCTATTCGGGAAAGGGTAGGGGTGGCACCAATTGAGGAGAAACTTACCCAACATCGGTTGAGATGGTTTGGACATGTCCAACGGAGGCCTCCAGAGGCGACGCTGCGTAGTGGGGTGCTAAAGCGTGTTGATAAAGTAAGGAGGGGTAGAGGTAGACCTAAACTGACTTGGGACGAGTCGGTTAAGAGAGACCTTAAAGATTGGGATATCTCTGAGGAGTTAGTTTTGGATAAGAGCGCTTGGAGACTAGCTATCAACGTGCCTGAACCTTGACTTTTGTGTCTTTTGGGTTTTATCTCTAGCTTACCCCAACTCGCTTGGGACAAAAGGCTATGTTGTTGTTGTTGTTGTTGTTGTTGTAGTGTGGGAATGATGCTAGAGAAGACTAAAACTATGAGTGACTAAGTAATAGCCCGTGCGTTGCAATGGGCACATAAATTTTCACGAGATACAACTTTTCCAAACAAATGACATGCAAATTAGAACCCTTTACAAATTTTCTAGTACATGTCTATATGCTAAAATAATTATTTTCTTTAAATATCTTTTGAGGCAAACGACCATCACCATATGGCTTGAATTCATTAGGGCAGCAACTAAAACCTCACTGTAATGTGAGATGCGTACATATTCAATAGCTATGGTATATTTTGCTTTGAAAGTTCAAGTAAAATATATGTGGAGGCTCAAGCCACTTCACATTGAGGCACAAGAGCAATCTAGCACTCTATAAAATCAGTAGACAGTATAAGCAAACTCATATACTGGCTATTCACGAACAAGGACCAAGGAACTGCACAAACCCTTTTAACATTATGCATTCTGCTCACATGTGAGTCATCTCAATAGTTGCCAGTCAAAGATGGGTAGGAGAATGTATCCCGGGTTCAGTTATACCATGTCCAGCGTCAGACAGACATGGAGATCAAAGCTCATATGCAAGTATAGAAAATTATACAAGACTCACTTAACAAGTATTTACCATTTCTTTTCTTCTCCATGCACACCCTCTCCCTCCCTATCCTCTCCATCCGCAATGGCTCCAAGATCTAGCTGCACATTCACAAGAGGAGTCCTTGCCACCATTCAGCAACATTGCGCCTTGCTTGCACGCTACCATGGGCGAGCTGTCCCATCATCATCCGCCCGCTAACTTGCTGGCGTCCTTCTTGTGCTCGCATCATAACATCGCCTACGCGTCCACGAGCAGCGATGATCTCTTGATAATTGGGATGACGTACCCGGAACGTAGCTCTGGAACATTTGGTATGAGATTCATAGGGGGTATACAATGTTCGACAAGTCGCCATTCCGCGGCCGCCTAGGCGACCCTAGTCGCTATGCGGAGGGGTTTCCGCCTAGCCTAGAGGGTAGGCGGTACCCTAGGCAGTGCCCCAACGCCGACAACAAAGGGCAGGCGGGCTGGGGCGTCGGGCGACGACGGCGGAGGCTCGGATGTTAGCTGTGGCGGCTGGGATGTCGGTCTGTGGCGATAGTGGAGAAGGAGGTAGGGATGGGCGCGGGAGAGGCTAGGGCGGGTGGCGGCGGATCCTTGGGCATTGACCCGCGTCGGTGAGGGCGATGACATGATGACGGTGGAGGAGTAAGCAAGGGCGGCGGCTGGGGCAGCGGACGAGGAGGTAGGGGCGGGTGGGCAGGCGGCAGCGGCCTGGGCAGTGGAGGAGGCAGGAGTAGGCAGGCAATGGATAAGGTGGAGTTAGGTTAGGGTTGAGACTCGGGTTGGGCTGGTTTGATGGGCCTTCTGTCCAACTTTAGACATATTAGTCTTCAAATTTTCTTTTCTTTTAGAGATATATTTGATGTGTATAGCAAGGTATATGTAATTATGTATAGGTACAACACCGCCTAGTAAACTGCCTAGAAACATCTGGGCTCGCCTAAGCTCTAGGCAATGAGTCACCGCCTAGAGACCGCCTTGCGCCTTGTCAAATATTGTGGGTATACCTTTTCGTGACGTTTGGTTCTTAGGTTTGGATCGTGATCCCTAGATGATTGGGACAATGTACCCGGAACATAGCTATGAAACGTGGATCTTACTTCGTACTTCGAATTAGGATATGCAGTTTTTTATCACAAGGGTCTTGGAACTTGGTTACTGTGTGTTAGGATGGCATGACGACCCATTAAAACGCACATCCCAATACCAAACACACCAATCTCTAGCGGCCCAACATATATAAACAACACCCCTCAATTCCTAAACCTAACCCAATTTCCATTTGCCCTCAAAGGCAGGCACCAGGCATCCACCGGTGGCGGCCAACCAACCACCCACCCATCCAGTTTCGATCTATTAGTTCCTGCTTTGATCTATTAGTTCGTGCTTTCTTTACTTGGATCTGTTGATTCCCACGACCCGTCAGGGTTCGGGGATCCCACGGGGCCTTGGCGCCCATCGTCGAAGAGCCGCACTTGTGTCGACTCGCTGGCACTAATGCTGCCGTCTGATAGTTACTCGTAAGTTTCCTCCTCTTTTCAGATCCTGTTTCTTCCTCCGCATGATCCGGTTCCATTTGGTATGGCGTTCCCAATCGTGTCCCGTCCACAATCCTGCGATCGTATTGCGATCCGTGTGATTGTGATGGGGCTGGCCCACCCATGGCTCAACAGCGACGCGGAGGCAGCAGTGTGCGGGGGGAGAGAGTGGGGGTCGCAGTGGCATGGAGGGGAGGCACTGTTGATTGGGCAGATAGGGGATGGCGGTGGATGGGGGCTCACCCACCCGCCCATGGCTCTACTGGCTGAGCCAGGGGGCAACGTGGACACTATAGTTTTATTAGTAGTAGATATAGGAGCAAAAGATAAAATATCCTAGAAATGGCAATTTTTTATGTTGCCATAATTTGACGAGGAATTTCAATCTTTTCGGTTGTGCGAAGGTGGAGGTCAAAGAACTTATAGTTTATATTGGAGTCACTAGCACCACGTTGCACGAAATAAGAGCTTGATAGATGCAAATGCAACTAGATCAAGGATCTTGACCCAGTTAGTCAAAGTTATTCAGAATTTCTTTCTGTTATCCTCTACAGGCCAAAAAACATATGCTGGCTTGCTCACACCATTGTTCTTAAGGTGGTCCAGAGGTGTGTGACCATAGCAAAATAGCAGCAGCCCACCAGCCAGTCCATATCCCTTCCTCTGCCTTGTCACATCCATGATGCAGCCTCCCTTGGCCTGACCAGATCAATTCTACACCGCCATTGCTCCTTTCTCTCTCGTAACACTCTGTCCTTGCTTCCTTTCTTAGCTCGATAGTGGTACCACCTGGGAGGGAGGGTGGGGGTGGATGGATATGAAGGTTGAGTCATATCTGAGTATCAAGGTGGTGTTACAATAGTTATGCTTGTCAAGCTCCCCTTTATCACACTGGTAACATAGTAAGCACTAAACCATCAATCCTGTCTGCTTGGTTAACAATTAACTGGGCAACTTTAAAGAGTTATCAAGATTCAAGATGCAAGTTCTACATGTGATGCAATTAGTGGCTTACATTTATATATTATGTTTTTTTTTTCGTTTCATATACTTTGATTGGTTGCAGCTAAGTTTGGACCAACTTTGATTATTGATTATCATAATCTAGGGTGTTCATTTTCTTAGAACAGTAGGAGGTTATATGAGGCTGTTCCTCTATTTTATCGTTTGTGTTTTTATGTGGAGCTATGTTTGGCGGCCTTTGGTTAATGGCATGCATCTCTAATTTTTTGTCAAAATATTTTCCATGCCACACATTTTTGGGTACTTCCACCTGCTTTTAATAATCACAACTGTTGCTAGATGTCTCTTTTCTTTTTAATGTGCTTCATGCATTACACTCTCTGATCTGGTTTTTATTTCTTCAGGTGAGGGAAACTGTTCGCGATGTGGCATTCTTACATAATGAGCAGATGTATGCAGTAGCTCAAAAAAAGTAAGTTTTTGAATTTGCTTGAACTGTGTGGCATGTTGTTGTTGCTCACAGTCTCAGAAATAAGACCATATATGGTTAAATTTATAAGGCTATAAAATTAATCAAAATTCTGCATTTTCCTAAAGAAATATCTGGATTCATATTATCTCATGCAAACAACATTTGTGAACAATAAGCCTATTTCTGGGAGCACATTAGACTTCTTGTACTTAATCTGAATATTAATGTTATCCTGGCCTCCTGGGGCATATTTATATCATGCAAACAGCATTTGTGAACAATAAGCCTATTTCTTGCAGCACATTAGACTTCTGTACATACTCTGAATATTAATGACATTAGGTAGGAGCAGCTGAGAATTGCCCTCCAAATTTGGAGCTCTGACTGCTTTGAATTACTTGTCTGCAACCTTTCGTGATTGCTTTACAGAGGCATTTAATGATTCTGTGCATCAAAATGTTTATACTAGATTAGATCAAGCAAAGTGTATATGCTTCATCAGTACTTTATTCGTTGTGGCAGTTGTATAAGGCTGTTGATCTTTGTTTCCTGTGTTATACTGTTAACATTTCATAGTTACTCATAGGAATGTTTTGAAACAGGTACCCTTACATATATAATCGAGATGGTGTGGAAATTCATTGTCTGAAGGTAAAGCACCAGGAATTTCTTTTCTTGGAGAATGTTGTTGATAGTTCTGTGGTATTGTTATTTACATTCTGATTTTTCACTTGCTTGTTTGGAAAATTGTAGAAAAAATAGAAAAGAATGTAAATATTCTTATTTTCTATGTTCATATCATTATGATGATCCCACTGAACAGAAAATATGGCACTTGAGCTAATTGTGAAGTATATGCTCATTGATTATTAACATATGCACACTTTCTATATTCAGTATTACTGGGAAAATTAACAGCACTGCAGATCACATGCTCTTGGAAAATATGTACCATTGTCTGTGAGATTCACATGTGGCTATGGTCCACTTGTGGGTTTGACTTATAGTGAATGTTGAGTGGTAAGAATACCCTGCATCCAGGAGATTATGTCACTTAATCAACTCAATACCTTTTTGTTTTCCTTTCAAATCCGATTGGGCCTTCAAATGAACTTATTAGATTGAATTCCTTTGGAATATGATGTTGTTTTGCAACCAGCATGAAATCAGTTTGGCAACATAGATTTTGAGAGATGTTTATCATTTGGTCTTTCCTCAATGCGTAGATGTGGTACCTTCCTAACTCAGTGAAGGTGTATTCTTTTGCTAGTCTGATCATTTTTTTCCTCCTGTGTTGACAGGAACATGGCAAAGCATTGAAACTCCAGTTTCTGCCTAAACACTTCCTCTTGGCTTCAATAAACAGCTTTGGGCAGCTCCACTACCAAGATGTGAGCACTGGTGAGATGATTGCAAATTACAGGACAGGTCTGGGGCGAACTGATGTTATGCGGGTCAATCCCTATAATGCTGTCATAGGCCTCGGACATGCTGGTGGCAAAGTTACCATGTGGAAGCCAACAAGTGTGAAACCCCAGGTCACCATGCTGTGCCATCATGGCCCTGTGACTGCTGTTGCATTCGACAGGGGTGGCCATCTTATGGCAACAGCAGGTGTTGACAGGAAGATAAAAATCTGGGACCTGAGAAAGTATGAGGTTATAAAGTCGTATGGAGCGCGTGCTCAATCCTTGGATTTCAGCCAGAAGGGGCTATTGGCCTGCAGCAACGGATCTCAAGTAGAGATCTACAGGGATTTCGGTGGGCATGATTATAGGCTTTACATGAAGCACAGAATGATGAAGGGCTATCAGGTTGGGAAAGTTTTGTTCCGGCCCTACGAAGATATTCTGGGGATTGGGCACTCGATGGGCCTTTCGTCCATCCTTGTTCCAGGATCCGGTGAACCGAACTTCGATACCTTTATTGACAATCCCATGGAGACTACCAAGCAGAAGCGGGAGAAGGAAATTCATGCTCTCCTCGACAAGCTCCCGCCGGACACTATCATGCTTAATCCAAATTCGATAGCCACTGTCAGAGCTCCGAAGAAGAAAGAGAAGAAGACCAAGGAGATTGAGGAAGAGATGGAAGAGGCTATTGAGGCCGCGAAGAACACTGAGCACAAGAAGAAGACCAAGGGCAGGAGCAAGCCCAGCAAGCGGGCCAAGAAGAAAGAGGAGGATGTTTTCAGAGCCAAGAGGCCCTTCTTGGAGCAATCAAAGGAGGTCGACGGACGAGCTGACAAGAAGCAGCGGATAGGCGAAGCCGTGGAACTCCCAAAAGCCTTGCTGCGGTTTTCCAAGAAGCCACAATCATGATCATGGTATCACAAAGAGCTGGGGTTTCACTGTGGTTTGTGGTTTGTAATGCATCATTAGTGAATCTTTATCAATTAGCTGGCCAATATGTAAAATTTCTGCGTGAGGAATTGGTGCACAAGATTGCGCCAAAATTTTGTTCTAAACCGTGGGCATTCCAGTGAGCATGGACCATAGCCCTGTGTGCTGAAACTCTTCTGTTCACGTAGATTACTGTTTTTCTTTTCATTCAGATAGTGAAGGTGATAATTCCTAGGTTGTTCTTGGACCACCTAAGGCACTCTGAGTAGAGCCTATGTGCCTTTGTGGTCTAGTACTGACGAGAATTAGAACTTTGATGATGAAGCATTCATTAGCTGGCCCTTTATGCTGTGGCGAATGTATTGGCAATTGTGTCACTATCTCGTGATGTTTGGCTCTCGATGGTGTTTGGAAAGGCGTTGCTTGTACACACAAAACTAGTCCATAAGGCATTTGTATTTGTTACTCCCTGTTTCTTTTAAGGCGTGCAATTAATTCAGCATATAAGCTTTTTATTTTTTTCCCGTCAACAAGTAGTTTAAAAATATACTCATGGTATGCGGTATCTAAGACTATACGAACAAATTTAGTATATTTGATACATAATAATTTGAAGGTACTTGCATAAAATGTGAATTAGGTGAAGACAAATTGAACACTGCCATTTGCCAATGCAGTATTAAGTGAGAGTATAGATGGAGTATCCAATTACTTTGGACATGGATGAAATGACAGGTGCATACTGCAACCAAGGACTCTTTTTAGTTGGATACCCAAAAAAATGTAAGAAAGTATCTTAAGAATACCATTGGCGCTGCTGCTCATGATATATCGACTTACAGAGCGCACGGCTGTACAGACGCCTGCGATTGGATTTCCCATCGCAGCAACCTAGCGCCCCCGACCAGCCCTCGGCCATCGTCTCGGCGACGTCGCCACCCTCGGTCCGCCTCCACACCCACCTCCACTCCGACATCGAGCTCCCCCGCTCTAGTACCGGTACGCACGTGATGAATAGAATTAGCTCGGCCAAAGGCCGCACGGCTACCTGTTCAACCTTCTGAGTTCACAAACAACTGAGCATAGAGCCCGAGAGCTCAGCACTAGGGAGCTTGGTCTCGTACTCTCGGGTGACGATGGCCAAGAAACCTAACCGATACGACGTGGTCAGTGCTGCTCTACTCCCTTCACCAGTCGTGTTCTATCGTGCTCTTGACCGGCATCAACCATGACGTCATCGTCATAGCATGTGGACACCTTTGCGGCAGGGCCGTTCATGGGCAACCCGGCCACGGTGTGCCTTCTCAATGCCGCCACGGACGAGCGCTGGATGCAGGCCGCCGCCGTCGAGTTCAACCTCTCCAAGACCACCTTCCCCCTCCGCGACGATGGTGGCTCCTTATCCCCTGCCGCCGCCCCTCTGTTCCAGCTCAAATTGTTCACCCCCACCATCGAGGTCCCCCCACCTTCCTTATCCACAGACCCCTGTAACTTTTCGCTTGCGTCAGAGTTTATCCTCCTTGATCGCTGATATGGGAGCCCTGTTGTGGGAGCTATACATTGCTCGCGCAACAAAACCCCGATCCTGAAGAGGTTGCGCTTCTTCCTCCATGCTCTTGCGCCGCCGATAGGGATTAGGGGTTCGGGTGGGGGCTGGGAGCAGGAGGTGGTGGGAGCGGCCGCCGGCGCCGCCGGCGGGGTAGTGGTCAAGGCTGGCAACGAGATTAGGGTTCCAGAGTTGCCGGGGTCCGGGAGCTCCAATGGCCGCCGGCATTAGAAAATAAGGTGTGTGTGGGGGAGGGGGGGGAGGAATTGGCAGGCGGTGAGCAGTGGTGTGTGGAGCGCCGTCGGCCGGGGTGGTGGGTGCTAACGGCTGGGCCAGGTGGGTGGCGTGGCGGAGAGAGCCACCGGCCGGGGCGGAGGACGGCGGTGCGGGGTGAGGAAGAAGAAGGTGTTTGTGGACCGATTTTTGTGGGCCGTCTTCAGGCAATGGATCTCGTTTCCATCACCTTAGGTGATGTATAGCTGTGCCCGGCCGACCTCTTCAGGTTCGTCCTCGTGGAGCACGACGCGGCCGTGGAGTTTGTGACCAAATCCGGGGTCTTTATCGCCAAGAAGGTTCCTGCGGCGACGGGCGTCTCAGGTGAGGGGAAGCGGTTCATCGAGCTGGATCCCATGATCGATTTTGTAGCCATCCTGCCGAGCTGCCCTCGATCCCCAAGACCCTCAACGGAGCTACCACTGCAGCGTTCACAAATCCGCGGCCGGTGATCTCATTGTAATTCCTCTCATTCTCATTTTAGTTGATCGCATGAATGTTTATATTTCAGTGCTTATTGCTGTAGGGGGCTCGTAATGAATTTCTCATCAAAACATTGAACTATTTCCGACCATGAAAATGGATGTGAACAAATGTATTAGTGCTACCTTGATCGATTTCCTTTGTTGGACCATGCAAGTATTCTCTTGCCAAAAAAAGTGAATCACTCAACATTATGCTCTGGTTATTTATCTTTGTATGATTGTGCAATGTTGATAATTAGTTTAATATTACCATCTTGTTACTTATAATTGAACAATCATTAGCCGTATTTCATACAAAAGACATTGTATTTCTTCTATGAGGTTTTTTTTCCCATTGCAACGCACCGGCATATATGCTATTTTTAATAATGGGGCCACCAAGTAGCCGCGGTCGCCTCATTTTTGAACAATTGCATAATAAGGATGGAACAGAAACACAGAATAGACAACCAATATTATTAAGAAAACAAGCTCGAACCTAATTCAAATCATAAGGAAATTCTCAAAGCTGTTCAGTACCAAAGAACTTATCTTTAACTCGTGCATGCCAGATTGATCGATCGAGTACAACATATTAGCGCAGAATTCAGACATGCATCATCCACATGCGACCTAAATCCTAATGCCACTAGCCTATCAATCGAACACGGCAAGCTTCTGGTACTCGGCACCTGAGATTGCCGCCGCCATGACAGCCTCCGGGCTCACCACGGCCATCGTTCTCCAGGAAGAGCTTGACCAGGTTCTTAGAGAAGCCGCTCACCATCGCGACTCCTGGCTGCGTCGAAGCCACCGGCGTGGACCGCGAGTCCCTTAGGTTCCAGAACACGATCTGCGGCACTGCGTCTCCGTAGCCGGCGTCCTTGAACTTGCGGCAGATGACCTGGTAGTCCGTCTCCCAAGGGTTTGCCGACGCCTCGTCGAACTCCATGTCGCTGAACACAAAGACAGTCCTGATCATCTTGTCCTTGGGCAGCCGGCCGTCCACAGCTGTGCGGAGGATGCGGTAGAACACTGCCTGGAAGTTGGTGTTCCTGTCCCACTGCATGCTCTCGATGAAGCTCATCTTCTGGGCGAGGGTCTTGCCCTCGATCTTGTGGATCTCGGGGGTCGTGCTGAACGTGATAACTCTGCCGCCCCACGCGGCTTCTCACTGAGCTCCGAGATGAGCAAGCCCAGCGCCACGCACACCTGCATTGGCGTGCCGCTCATGCTCCCGGACACGTCGCAGACGGCGATGCAGTTGCTGAGCGACCCCTTGTTGCGGAGGTCCTCCACCATGCGACGCCACTGCAGCTCCGACACGTCGTCTGCCTCGCCTCTGAAAGCGGCGGCCGCGATCTCGTGGGGCAGGAGCGCGCCGGCCGCGATCTTGGCTTTGCCAGCCTCGACGTCCTCGAGGTACTTATCGAAGCCAGCCTCGTCGTGCTTCTTGAACAGGTCCTTGTAGTTGTAGCGCCTCATGGCCACCGACGCCACGCGGGTGTAGGGAAGCTCGGACCACCGCTGGGCGCTCATGTACACCTCCGGAAGCTCCAGGACCTTCCGCAGCGGCACCAGCACCTCGCGGCGGAGACGGTGGAGCACGCGGTACGCGTAGTGCTCCTCGGACAGGTCGGCGTAGTCGGGGCTGGAGTCGCGCGGGAAGAGGCGGCGGGCGATGGCCTTACAGAGCAGCGTCGTACGGTCGAACGACGAGCCCGGAGTTGGGCACCACTTGGCGGCGAGCCCGATCTTCCTCTTCTTGCCGCCGGGGGCGAGCTGTTCGACGTCGGAGGCGAGGAGGTCGGCGAAGAACTGCGCGACGCAGTCCAACAGGAAGCGGTAGGCGACATCGCTGTAGTACGTCTCCAGAGATTGGACTGCGAGCTTGGCTACCTTCCGCCCCTGCTTGGTCATGGGGATCTCCTTCGCAGCAGCAGCCGCCTCCTCCTGATCCACCTCCATCGCCTCGGGTTTCTGCTCCTCCACGGCCTCCGTCGCCTGATCGTGAGACGCCTCCTCCTCTGTCTCCGTGGCCGCGGCAGAGACCACGCCGCCTCCAGACCTACTGCCACGCTTGACTTGGTGAAAACGATCGGATGCTCTAGCTATTATAATAGGGAGAGGGGGTGAATTATACACAATTAAAATCTTAACTTATGGTTCCAACTAATTTGCACAAAACTTAAACTAAAACAAACTATCTAGATGTGCAACTACGGTTCACCTTAGTGTAAAACCCTCGTTCCAAAAGAGTTTTGCAACTTATATCCAATCTTAGCAAGATACTACACTAAAAAAATAAGACACACAAGTTGCAATATGAAATGCGGAAGCTTAAACGGAGGGATGAGAGGAAGCGAACTCTCGACACGAGTATTTATCTCGTGGTTCGGTTTGCCACAAAGACGCCCCTACGTCTACGTTGTTGAAGCACTCACTAAGAATATCGCTTCCCGGCAATCAAGTCTCTTCCGTGAACACAATCATGGTCACCTTGGTCCCGATCTTCACTAAGGGAGATTGCCCACGAAGGAGGGGTCTCTGTCCCCCGCACAATGTCGTCAACGTTGCTCCACACCAAGCCGGAGGGTCGTTGACTTGCCGGCGAGCCACCAATTGCTCCAAGTGGCCGGCGCACCATTATATAAGTGTGGTTCACTCTAGAACCAGCCACAAGGATCTCAACCTTGCTTGTTCACTCACTCAAAAACTAAACTAGCACTCACACTTTACAAAGCTAGTGCTAAAACCTAAGGATATGATCAATGAGCTCTTGTATGGCTTGGAGGTGTTCTTGGGTGTGTATGAGATGTCTTGAGACTCCAGCAAGCTCAAAATGGCCGGGGTGAGGCGTATATATAGGCCACCAACTCAAGAGAGCCGTTACTAGCCGTTGGCCAGTTTTCTGCGTAGCCATCGGAACTTCCGGTGCTTCTGCATCGGTTCTTCCGGTCACTCACAAGCTGAAACTAGCCGTTGGCTTCTCTGACGCTTCTGCAGCTGAGTTGGCGACCACCGGTTTAACCGATGATATGGTGTCGGTTCAACCGGTGCCTCTTTATCTCCATGTAGCCATTGCCTTTGCTGACATCATTGCTCCGACGCACAACCGGTTCAACCGGTGCTGAAAGATTGGCTCTTGTGCGCTTGACATCGTCTCTGGAAAATAATACATTGAATGCACCGATGCCTCTCTTAACACCGTCGGTTCATCCGGTGCTTCACTTTTTTCTTCACTTGATCTCTAGAGGCGCACAGACTTGTGCCAAAGCCAGGGCATCGGATCTTCCGACAACCAACGGATGCACTGATGCTATGGGCATCGGTTCTTCCGGTGGTACTGGTTTCAGTAGAACTCGTCCAATTCAGTGTTTTTTTTGAGTTCTTTCTTCGTGTTTTGATTTGCATGGCCTTTTTACTTCATCCCTGTGATCTAGAAATATTCACTTAACAAAATCATTAGTCCCATTGATTGCGTTGTCATACGATCATCAAAATCACTTGAAATGGCATAAATAGTGTCATGTTCGTTACAACTTGGTCTCGAGGTTCAGAGCGCGGCGCTGACGAAATCGGCAAGCACGGGCGCGGCAGCGGGCTGTGGCGCAGCGGTGTTGCCGCGAGCGCGCTTCGTGCCGGCCAGCCGGGCGGCGCGGACCTCCGCGACCTTGCGCCTAATCTTCGCGACGCCCACCTTCTCCTTGGCGAGCTTGCGGGCGTCGGCGCCGTGCACGAGGCGGTAGAGCAGCTCGGGGAAGAAAGGTGTGGTGAGACGAGGCATGGATGACGGGTGTGCCTATTTTGGTAAAATGCCTCCGCTCGGTTCGGAGGTTCATTTCCTGCCTCGCGCCTTACGCGGTGCTTCTCCAGGCAAAACATTTTGGCTGGTTGTGCTGCCTGTGAGGCAGGAAAGGTTTGACCATGCGGGCTCCACTCGAATAAAGAAAACTATCCCCATCCGAACATTTCGCTTCCAGCTGGGTACCTTTTTCTTAGGGTTGAAAACGAAAACAAAAATTTTCGATTATCGGGAACCGTTTTCGAGATTTTACCGAGATTCTGGTGTAAATGAAAATGAAAACTGCTACCGAAAATACGGAAACGAAAACGGTATTTTTATCCGAAACTGAAAGCGAAAACAATTTCAGCCTCTATCGACCGTTTTCGAAAATTACCGTATTTATCCAGTAATTTACCGCCGGTATTACCGTATTTGAAGCCCAGTCCAACACATGCTTTCCCCGGCCCAATAGCTTGCGGAGGTTCAGCTGTAGGCATAGGCAGCCTGCAGCCCGGCATTAGCACTATTCTTAATGACATACTAGTTTATGTTTAAGTCTCTATTTGAATTTGGTTAATGATCATGTATGACTATGTCACTTATGTTGTGTGTAACTTGTGCCATACTATCGTGCATGCTACTATGTGTTAGTTATCACGGATTGGTTCGATATTTGGATTAATATCTTAATGGAATCTTCACTACTTGCATATGAGATGAGATGTGTCAAGTCATATAGTTAATGTTATGTTCTATTGTTTGATATATTTATCGTTTTTTAAATATCGTTTATCGTTTTTTAAATATCGTTTTGATGGGTTTCGACCGTTATCGATGTGTTCTCGATCGTATATTTTCGTTTTCGAAATTACCGGAATACCGGCATCGTTTTTGTTTCCGAAAATACCGTACCTCTTTTTGTTTCCGATGAAAAAATGTGAAAGTGAAAATGGTGGAGTCATTCACCGATTGTTTCCGACCGTTTTCATCCCTACCTTTTCTCGTATCCCGGAGCCCGCGCGTGTATGCAACCGTTGGATAGGCTCACCGGTCGCTGGTACAAGTAGATTTTTCGGTCTGCTCTGCGAGGCCATCGCCCACCGCATCTTCCCGCGCGAGTCCAGCCAGGTGTACCTCAACATCCCGGACAACGTTTTCTTATACGGCGCGCGGGTAGCAGCGCACGGCTCCTCAGGCATCGGCGAGCTGCAGTCTTGGGGAGGGGGAGGGGGCGGCCAGGGAGGGTGGGAGGTGGGCGGAGCGGCTGCCGGCGAGGTCGGCGGCGGCTAGGGTAGTGGCGGGAGGCGGCGGCGTCCTTTAGATTTTCGGGGTGCCGGATGTGGGGGCGGCTCCCATGGCCACCGGCTACTCCTGCTAATGGGGCGAGGCTTGACAAGTTTTTTGGTGGGTTTTAATATGGGTACCATTGAATGGATGGAAATGTGTGACACTATAAAATAAATTGGGGTGGGTTGGGTTGACGACACAGACGGGTTGGGACGGGTTGGGGCGCTATGGAAATAGATCGGCGCGTAAGTCGCATATCATCTTCTGTCGTAACTTCGGGTTGGGACGGGTTGGACCATTGGGCCGACGGGGTGGGTCGGGGTGGGTGGTAGTTAGGGCTCTTGAAATATGGGTAGGGGCGGATTTGGGGAGGGTTCAACCCCATTAGCAGGCATACCACCGGCTACAGAGGAGGGGGCCAAGGGTGGTGGCGGCCCGGTGGTGGAGGTGGCTTGGCTGGCGGAGGACGCGGCGGCGCTCGGGGCCGGATAATCGATGGGCGGTGGCGGGGGCAAGAAGAAGACGACGCGACATCGGCTGGGCGGCGCGGTGGCGGGCTCGGTTAGGGTGGGCAGCGGCGGAGGGTGGCGGCGGAGGCCGCCGGAGCCGGAGGAGGCGGTCAACGGCAGGGGCGACGGGAGGAAAGAGGAAGGAAGAAAGAAGAAGGAAGGAAAAGGGGTGAGGAAGAAGATAAACAGCACCTTTCGCTAGGAACGACCCTAGCGAACTAGCGCTGAGAAACGTCGCCCTCTCGGACAAGCACCTACGTACGCCTACCGCATCCGCGACCGGCTCCGCCGCGAGGTGCTGGTATGCTGGTGCCGCTGGGCAAGGCGCTCGAGCTCCCAGATGTGTACATGTGCGCGTGCAAGTTTGGAGAGCTGCCGTACGCGCGCGCGTGGCGTCTGTCACCATGCGCAAGTACAAGGAGGTGTTCCAGAAGCACGACAAGCGCCGCCTGGGCAGTTTCTTCGACGAGGTGCGCACCGGCCACGCCAGGATGTTTTTTTTTCTAGGCCAGCAGATGGGGTGCTGCCGCACGAGCTCATCGCCGCGGCGTTCAAGGGCGAGCACGACGAGGCGGCGGAGCTCCAGTGGCGCCGCATGGCGGCCTCCCTTGCCGCTGAGGGCCGCCTGGCCAACTGCATCGCGGTGCGCGGGCTCTCTGGCGCCGCCGCCGCTGACCAACCAGCCTCCGCGGCCGTCGCTCTGGGTCTCCTCATCTCTGAGCTCAGCCAGGAGCCATGGAAGGGGCGCGTGATCACCTTCGACAAGACGCACCAGCTACACAAGGTGCGCGGCGCCAACCTCAAGGAGAAGGCGTGTTCAGCAAGATCCTGCAGCTGGCGGTGGCTGGCGGGCTGCGCAAGGACACATGATGGTTAAGAGGGTGTTCGTGCTGAGCGACATGGACTTTGACGGGTGGACAGGCGGCGCGTCTGTGTGGAAGAAAGAGTACCAGGGCATCTGCGACAAGTTCGCCGCCGAGGTGTTCACTGTGCCGCAGGTGGTGTTCTGGAACGTGGGGAAGTCCAAGGCGTCCATGCCGGTGGTGGCGGAGCAGGAGGGCGCGGCCCTGAGCGGCTACTCCAAGAACCTGGTGAGACTCTTCCTGGAGGCGGACGGCGAGCTCACACCGGCCGCCGTCGTAGTTGACGCCATCTCTGGCCCGGATATGACGCACTGGAGATGTTCCACTGAGGTCTTCCTGTGCACGTGTGTTGCTGTTCTCCATAGCCAGCTTAATTTCTGCAGCAGGTATTGCTGATTAGTGCCTTTGTGGTACAAATATTTTACTAGTTTCCGTTATTCCATAGTTTGAATCGAATGGGTTTTCATAAAAAAAGTTTGAATTGCACATGGTTATCAAAAACAATTCTTGAATAGGAAGAATTATCATTGAACTGCTCCATCAATTTGTTTAGTTTGCAAGGCCTGAGTCGTGAAAGCATTTGATTTAATTTTGTACTGGTTGCTATGAAATGGTTCTCACTGGACGGCGAGTTCACATACAAAAGGAAAGACCCAACCAGGGAGCGAACCACAACCAATCGATCCATCATAGTACTGACCCGGTGATGCCCCAATTGGTTATTGTGGGTCGACCCAGTTTATGCTTCCTGCTGCTTGCCGGTGGCTTACCTAAACGAACGTGGCTTGCTTGATTTTTGACGAACAAGTCCGTGTGAACACAGTTTCTACAAAACTGTCTGCACGGCTTCATAGACAAAATATGCAACAGTTAAAAGAAACAAATACTCCCTCCTAAAATATAAGGTATTTTGTTTTATTCTAAATCAAAGTAGTCTAAATTTGACCAAATTTATAGAGAAGAATATTAACATCTAACACATCAAATAAGCAAATTATGACATTATATTTCATTATAAATTTAATTATTCTCATTTACATTTAAAATATTATTTTTTTATAAACTAGCAGAGATGCACATGCACGTGTTTAAAAAATAAACTACTGTTCACATGTGTTATATTCATAGAAACACAAGTAGTACCAAATGTTTATTCACCATATAGTTTGAGATTTTAATATCTCGTTGCTTATAGCATTGCTAGGCATATACAAAGAAAGAATAAGACAATAGGGTAGTGTTTGGTTGAAGAGTGGAATGGAATGGAGCCACTGCATTCTACGTTTGGTTCGCGAGTGTGGGGATGGATCCGTTCCAGGTAGTGGATATTCCTTCCAGATGCGGGGTGGCTCAGTGTAACACCCCGGGTGTTAATCACCTATAATTAAGGTTAGTTAAGGGGTTAACATGATCATTAGCATTAAACATGCATGAACAAAACCAATAAATAAAATTTTGCTAGTAATTTAACCTAGGTGATGAGGAAATTTCGTTTAAAACTATTTGTGATAAAGGGTTCGAACCATTTTCAAAAATCAGAATCGACTTAATCTAAATTTTATCGCCTTGGAACTGGTTGGGCCCGGATAGTCCGAAAATATGTCCAGATAGTCCGGACCTGCCTGGACACTCCGGAATTACGCCCGGATACTCCGGACTAGGTGGTTGGGCGTCTATAAATACCTGGCCCGTACTCCTTTCTCTCTCATTTCCTTTTTCCTCCTCCAGCTCGGGACGTGCCGAACCGAGCTGAGCTCGCCTCCGCCGGCGCCCCGGCCACCTCCGGCCGCCGTTCGTCGATTCCTTTCGCGAGAGCCTCCCCAACCGTGTCCCGCACCTCCACCGCACCTCCACGAGCCTCGCTCGAGCTTCCTCCGGCCGGAATCGATGGCCCTACCGCCGACCACCATGGGAGCACCACTCGAGCTCCGCCCTTTCGCGTCGATCCGCTCCTCCTCCACCCAAATCGATCATGAGAATGGATTCATGGTGAGCTCCTCCACCTTCCCCATCCCTTTTCCGGCCCTTTCTCCGCCGCTCAGTGTGCCGCGCGCACCGCCATTCACCATGGGTGCGCGAGGTTTGCTACTGTTTAGGTATACCCGGAAACTCTGGATATACGTTCGGATTCTCCGGACTAGGGATCCCGGAAACTCCGGACAATTATCCGGAAACTCCGGACATTGTGTCCGGAGAATCTGGGGTCAAATCCGGAGTCTCCGGTGGTTGGTTTCTGATTTTTATTATTTCAGCGAAAACTTGCAGGTTGCCTAATAAATCAAGGAAAAATGGTACAAATACAAAGTTAGTTTTGTTAGATTGGTTACGTCTGTATCTACAAGGGAAAAATATTTGTTCTTGCGAAATGTAGTTTTTGCCCATAGTAGAGTTTAAGTGGTATTTAGACTCATTTAATTAGTTTCCGCAAATCTGTTAGTCCAAAAATTATGAAACCGAGGCAGTGGTTTAGTTTAGGCATGTGTAGTCCACTATACAAGTTTCCGGCCTAGAAAATATAGTTGAGGTGTTAGTGAATTCTTCATGTGTTGGTTTATTTGGAAATTAAAGAATAGTTTACAATTAAGAAGAATCAGGTTAAATTCAATTAGAGAGCTAAACCAGTGTTATATGACTTAGTTAGGGTTTATTTTCGGCCAGCCGGTCTGACCGGTGCTTGGACCAGTCTGACCAATATGGGTCCGGAGACTCCGGCTATTTGTCCGGATACTCCGGGTTTGTAGTGGTTTAGCTACTCCGAGTTTATGTCCGAATACTCCGGGCTTGGGAGTCCGGATACTCCTGTAACGAACATGGCACCATTTATGCCATTTCGAGTGATTTTGGTGATCGAATGACAACACAACACTTGGACTAATATGATTGTTAAGATGATCATTCTCAGACTTTTAGGTTCAAGTGATGACAAAGAGAAAGAGAAAATAGGCGTAGCAAGGCCCGAAGGGCAGCCCCTACGGGGGTTCCGCTACCCGGTTAGCGGACGGGGGTCGAGGGGGAGCCGCCCCTCGCGGGTCTCAGGGCAGCGCCCTGAAAGCTCTTCGGATCAGGAGCACCGGAAGAACCGACGCCAGGGGCACCGGTGCATCCGACGCTTGTCGGAAGAACCGACGCTACGATGTTTGGTGCAGGAGGAAATCGAAGCCAAGTCAGCCTACAGGCACCGGTTGAACCGACGGGTCAAAATGGGGCATCGGTGCATTGGCCGTCCTTTGTACCAGAGGCGATGTCAGTGCCCAGGAGAAGTGTCTTCAGCACCGGTTCAACCGATGGGGCATCGGTGCATACCACCGGTGTAATGACGTCAGCGTCCAGGAGAAGATTCCTTCAGCACCGGTTGAACCGGTGAGGCATCGGTGCAAAGCATCGGTTCAACCGGTGGTCTCTGCGTCAGTCGTCAGGAGTCCAACGGCTACTTCGTGTTATGAGTGACCGGATGAACCGACGCTACCCTGCCAAGAGGCATCGGTTCTTCCGGTGGTACGCAGATTTTCAGCTAACCGTTGGAGCAACGGCTACAAGACTTGGTGGCCTATATATACGCCTCACCCCGGCCATTTGAAGATTGCTGGAGTTGCTGGACATCCCACACACACCCAAGAACATCTCCAAGCCATACAAAAGCATCAAGATCATATCCTTAGCCCTTAGCACACTTTGAGAGTGTTGTGTAAAGGATTAGCTCTTAGTGAGTGAGTTTGCAAGGCTTAGAGCCTTTGTGCTGTGGTTCATTAGTGAACCAAAACAAGAGCTTGGTGCGCCGGCACCTTGGAGCGTGGAGCTCGCCGGCAACGTCATCGACCCTCCGACTTGGTGTGGAGCGGCGACGACACCTTTGTGCGGGGGACGTGGAGACCCCCATCCTTTGTGGAGAAGCTCCTTAGTGGAACCCGGGGCCAAGGTGACCGTGATTGTGTTCACGGAAGAGACTTGGTGGCCGAGTAGCAATACTCTTAGTGAGTGCTACAACAACGTGGATGTAGGTGTGCCTTTGTGGCTAACCGAACCACGGGATAAACACCCGCGTCAAGAGTTTGCTATCTCCTATCCCGCTCTTTAAGCTTCCGCATTTCATTCTAGTAATTTGTATGCCTTTACTTTCATAGAATAGTTTCTTGATAGGAAAGGCTATAGGTTGCTAAACTCTTTTGGGATAGGGGTTTTACACTAGAACAACCTAGTTGCACATATTGATAGCATGTTTTAGTTTAAGTTTTGTGCAAACTAGTTGGAGCCATAGGTCTAAGTTTTTATTAGTGCCTAATTCACCCCCTCCCCCTCTTAGGCTAGAGCACCCGATCACTTTCAACTCCGAGAATATGTCCGAATACTCCGGATTTTTGGTCTCGAGTCGCACACAGGCCAGACCGGTCTGACCGGTAGTAGTAGGGCTGACAGTCGTAATTATATGAGAATTGTAGCATTTATACTCGGTCAATAGTTGCTTCGTGTTTATGAAATTGTATCCGCATTATTTATATGTATGTACATTAATTGGCATTTCATATGCATTCGTATAGAATTCGTGGTGAGAACGTCGACTACAGATGGATCGTGAAGCTCAGGATCAGTGAAGCGGGATTGAGAGGGAATTCGTGAAGACCTGGCCCAATGGTCGGAAGGGCCCAATGCCTTGTTAATATTAACACTAACTTAGTGTTACCCTCAGGCAAGCCCTATTATTTCAAATTTATGACACCTGTATATGTGTTTCTAATACTTGTGTATTAGGTTTAGGAATTGATTGGAACCCTAGTTGCATGATCCCTAGGTTTCCTTGAGAATACTAGTATGAATAGGACGATAGACACGCTATGCTTACTAGATCTCGGTAGATGTCGAGTGATTTCTAGTCACTCGCGAGATGTAGGTTATCTCATTATTCGGAATATATGGAATATTGGCATATGTAGGAAAGGAAAAGAATTTGGAAGACCGGGCAGGGAGAGGTTAGCCCCATCTGTGTCGGTTAAGGACCGTTCGTTATCTGGCCCTGTGATCATGTTTGAATTGTACTAGCCGCATATCGGGGAGTAGGAGGTAGTCGAAACCGGTAAGCCGAGTACTGCTTTGTTTCGAAAGTACAGGAACCCGCACCCAACTCCTGGGGCGAGTCGAGTAGTCGCGGAGAATTGGGGATGCATATGATTACTTTTGGTGGTCTCACGTTGAGCTCGGCTGACCATATGTCGTTGGACTGGTTCCAATAGTTCGAGGCGGGGAGGGGAAAGGTTGGTGTGTGAGGTCCGACAGGGCCTTTGCGTGCCGTGTTGATTAGGTCCACCTTGCAAGGTTAAATCGAATCGATTCGCCGTCAGTCGCTCTCGGATATGAGCAACTTGATCGCAGCACCGCATCGTAGTGATACAATATGGAATATGGATTATACATTTTTTATGATGATTACATTGAATTATAGTATATTTGCTATATCATGTGTGCTCTAGTTGGTTTAAACAAATATTAGATTATAGTTAATTTATATATAACCTAGAGCTAAAATATTGAAAATAAGGATCCACCTTTTAGATGCTTTTTTTTTCAAAATAAACCACCAGCCAAATGTCTTGCATGTCTAGATATGTGGGCTAAGTATACCAAATAGTCGGGTAAGTCTTGCTGAGTATTAGTTGCTCAGAGTTTGTTGTTTACCCTATTTCATGTTTAGGAGCTAACTAGGTGTCATATCGGTGGGCTCGATGTGGCGCCTTATCTTCACGTCTCGGTAGTTCTCGAATTATTTAGTTTGTTTTATTTATTCTCTAGTAAAAATGCTCTGTAAGTTAGATTCTCTTCCGTGCTGTCATTTCTTTTGTAAATTTTAAATTTAAAGCTGTTTTTGTAAAAGTCTTAGTTTTAATTACTATTTTTTGTAAGATTTTATCATGCTGTGCCTTCTGTGCTCGCCTTCGTGTGAGACTTCTGGTGTGTTTCGATCGGCTGTGGGTTGGAAACAGCCTGTCAAGTTACACTTAATTAAGTTAATGTGCCAAAGAATGGCGTTTACGCTTAATTAAGCATTTTAACTCGTCGGGTCTGTCACAGCTGGTATCAGAACTGAAATGCACCGGGGTACCAGCATTATTATTTTGGTGTTTTCAAAACTAAAAATGAGTTTCAGAAGAAAAAAATACGTTTCCTTGCGATTAACAGATTAGGGGAAATTAGATCGTAAGCCCTATCAACTAACTCCTAGCCATTTAGTAGTGGTGAATAGATATATATTGTGATTTTTCTGCAGGTACACTGACCCCGTTTACGTAGGAAAGGTTAGTAGCAAACGACTAGTATATATAGAGAGAGTATATATGGTGCCACCGCAATGATCTCCGTATATTGCCATAGTTGATTTGGCAAAAGTTTTTTTTTGGTGAAGACCCATAGGTCATGCATGTATGCATCATGTTACTCATATTGTTTAATAAACGCCCAAAGCAAAACAACATGTATGATTAGTGTTTGTACCATTCGTTTATTAGCGTTCGGTATCAATTTTATTTACATATTAGCACGCCTCACAAGTTCCTAGGTGTTGTCGTGGTTTTGGTCATCTAGATCACTTTTCTTCAAAACTCTCAACTATAGAAAAAAGCCGATTCATGGTCTAGTACGCTAGTCAAGATAGGAATAAAATTTGATTTATGGTTAATGTTGTTGAGCTCTGTTTTCTAAAAAAAAATGTACAACCGTTAAGAAATTTAAGCTTTGACTTAGGTAAGTTTGAAATTGCAGTTTAGGAAAAATTGACCAAAAAAAAATTGAGTACTATTTCTGGTGTTTCAATTTATGCCACTTCCTATTTTGAGGATAGTCATTTTAATAAAAGCAAATCTAGTCATGCCCAACTCAGTTTCGATGGTTTTGGCCTTAAGGGTTAAGAAAACTAATGCATATATTTGAACAAAACCTATCTTTTTGGTTCAAACAGTCCCCGCTCAAAATTATGAATCCAGTAGTGTTGTGAATGTTTCTTATTTTTGAGGATGAACTCTTCTGATCCATGTTTTGCCCAAGATTTGAGATAAGAATATTATCCTTAGATGAAACCCTTAGTTATTCTTATTTATATACACACACACACACACACACACACACACACACACACACACACACACACACACACACACACACACACACACACACACACACTTCCCTACCATGAGTGGTTCCGTGATCATTTTATTTTATCCAAACCTTTTTCTACTATTGGTCAATGTTAATTTGAGATCGTATATCCTCGTCTCTAGGCCATTTGTTCCAATGCTCTCGGATAATCCATCCCAGCCATTCTTAATGACTAGAAACATCCTAGTGTTCTTCTGGCATCGATATTTGTTATTTCTAACTGTCTTGATTCCTATGCCTAAAATGGATTTACCTGTATTCTTGCTCGAATGAATATGAATAAATTAAAAATGTGATCATAGATATCATAGTCATCCTTCATGAACAGGATCGCGTTCAGTATCTCTTCTTCTGTTCAGCTATATAATCCTCTACTGCTGCTCTCCTTGCTATCACAAACAGTAAGTTTCAGGATATGTTACCCAGCGGAAAACGGAGACGATTTTTATTTGTGGAAAAATCTTCTTCTACCGATTTCGTATTCTAGAAACTTGTCCTCTGAAGAAAACCGGCTCAAACCATTATGGAGCTCTTCTTGAGTTCTTTCACGTTCTATTTAGCTCACGACCCCTTTATTTCCATGGTCCGTTGACCAGTCAGCTTTTCTTTTTCAAATCTCGATCTAATTCTCTTATTTTAATCACCTTGAATTCAATATCAGGACCATGTTAGTTTACTCTTTCGCTCAATTAGTCATGGCAACCACACTATTGTGTGATATCACATTGCATTTGCCAGCTTACTGCATGATCATGGGAAAAGTTGGTGGTAGTTTAGCTGACCGTGAGTATTCGTGCTTTTGAGTATATTTGCTAGCTGTTTTCGACTTCTTTAATCCATTGTGTTATTCGATTGCTATTATTCATTATATGTGGTGGAGTTTTGTCCCCTAACCTGTAGTGCCGCGACGGGACCTAGGGCCTCGCGTGTGCGTCCGCCATGCGATGGTGCTACTGGGTGCGCGCTGGTGCTTAAGTACGTGTGGATGTAACTACATTGACATTACTTTTGTGCGCTACTTGGAACTGTTTTTCCTCTGCGTTTGTTCATTAAGGGGGTAGGCTCTCGGAGAGCAACCATGCTAATGGGTTGTTTACATTTGAGTTCCTGGGGATCATTGCCACTAACGTGCATAGCATAACGTGCATAGCAACATGTGCATTTTACATCATGCAACTCAATTAATAAACATTATTGAGCAAGAATATTCCTGGGCAAAAACTTTTAGTTGATATTCCAATGATTCCTGGTCCCAACCAAAAAGAATTTGATTCAATTGATGTCAGGATTTCTGTTGATCTCGTGTAAGCAACTTGGAGTCGAGTTTTTATTTGAGTTTTCTTTCTCCAAGTGTCCCTTAATTTCCTTTGGATGTCACATACAGTTTTTAGAAGTCTATTCTCAGCCCTTTTTCTTTTTCTCTAAATCTCGAGACGAGATTTCTTTAAGGGGTAGGATTGTAACACCCCTGGTGTTAATCACCTGTAATTAAGGTTAGTCAAGGGGTTAACATGATCATTAGCATTAAACCTGCATGAACAAAACCACTAAATAAAATTTTGCTAGTAATTTAACCTAGGTGATGAGGAAATTTCGTTTAAAACGATTTGTGACAAAGGGTTCGAATCATTTTCAAAAATCAGAATCGACTTAATCTAAATTTTATCGCCTTGGAACTGGTTGGGCCCGGATAGTCCGAAAATATGTCTAGATAGTCCGGACCAGCCCGGACACTCCGAAATTACGCCCGGATACTCCAGACCAGGTGGTTGGGCGTCTATAAATACCCGGCCCTGTACTCCTTTCTCTCTCATTTCTTTTTTCCTCCTCCAGCTCGGGACGTGCTGAACCGAGCTGAGCTCGCCTCCGCCGGCGCCCCGGCCACCCCCGGCCGCCGTTCGTCGATTCCTTTCGCGAGAGCCTCCCCAACCGTGTTCCGCACCTCCACGAGCCTCGCTCAAGCTTCCTCTGGCCGGAATCGACGGCCTACCGCCGACCACCATGGGAGCACCACTCAAGCTCCGCCCCTTCGCGTCGATCCGCTCCTTCGGTCCTCCTCCACCCAAATCGATCGTGGGAATGGATTCCTGGTGAGCTCCTCCACCTTCCCCATCCCTTTTCCGGCCCTTTCTCTACCGCTCCGTGCGCCGCGCGCACCGCCATTCACCATGGGTGTGCAAGGTTGGCTACTGTTTAGATATACCCGGAAACTCTGGATATACGTTCGGATTCTCCGGACTAGGGAACCCGGAAACTCCGGACATTGTGTCCGGAGAATCTGGGGTAAAACCCAGAGTCTCCGGTAGTTGGTTTCTGATTTTTATTATTTCAGCGAAAACTTGCAGGTTGCCTAATAAATCAAGGAAAAATGGTACAAATACAAAGTTAGTTTTGTTAGATTGGTTACGTCTGTATCTATAAGGGAAAAATATTTGTTCTTGCGAAATGTACTTTTTGCCCATAGTAGAGTTTAAGTGGTGTTTAGACTCATTTAATTAGTTTTGGCAAATCTGTTAGTCCAAAAATTATGAAACCGAGGCAGTGGTTTAGTTTAGGCATGTGTAGTCCACTATACAAGTTTCCAGCCTAGAAAATATAGTTGAGGTGTTAGTGAATTCTTCATGTGTTGGTTTATTTGGAAATTAAAGAATAGTTTACAATTAAGAAGAATCAGGTTAAATTCAATTAGAGAGCTAAACCAGTGTTATATGACTTAGCTAGGATTTATTTTCGGCCAGCCGGTCTGACCGGTGCTTGGACCAGTCTGACCGATATGGGTCCGGAGACTCCGGCCATTTGTCTGGATACTCCGCGTTTGTAGTGGTTTAGCTACTCCGAGTTTATGTCCGAATACTCCGGGCTTGGGAGTTCGGATACTCCGAGAATACGTCCGGATACTCCGGATTTTTGGTCTCGAGTCGCACACAGGCCAGACCGGTCTGACCGGTTTGGTATACCGGTCTGACCGGTAGTAGTAGGGCTGACAGTCGTAATTATATGAGAATTGTAGCATTTATACTCGGTCAATAGTTGCTTCGTGTTTATGAAATTGTATCCGCATTATTTATATGCATGTACATTAATTGGCATTTCATATGCATTCGTATAGAATACGTGGTGAGAACGTCGACTACAGATGGATCCTGAAGCTCAGGATCGGTGAAGCAAGATTGAGAGGGGATTCGTGAAGACCCGGCCCAATGGTCGGAAGGGCCCAAGGCCTTGTTAATATTAACACTAACTTAGTGTTACCCTCAGGCATGCTCCGGTGCATGTCCTATTATTTCAAATTTATGACACCTATATATGTGTTTCTAATACTTGTGCATTAGGTTTAGGAATTGATTGGAACCCTAGTTGCATGATCCCTAGGTTTTCTTGAGAATACTAGTATGAATAGGACGATAGACACGCTATGCTTACTAGATCTCGGTAGAAGTCGAGTGATTTCTAGTCACTCGCGAGATGTAGGTTATCTCATTATTGCGAATATACGGAATATTGGCATATGTAGGAAAGGAAAAGAATTTGGAAGACCGGGCGGGGAGAGGTTAGCCCCGTATGTGTCGGTTAAGGACCGTTCATTGTCTGGCCATGTGATCATGTTTGAATTGTACTAGCCGCATACCGGGAGTAGGAGGTAGTCGAAACCGGTAAGCCGAGTACTGCTTTGTTTCGAAAGTACAGGAACCCGCACCCAACTCTTGGGGCGAGTCGAGTAGTCGCGGAGAATTAGGGATGCCTATGTTTACTTTTGGTGGTCTCACGTTGAGCTCGGCTGACCATATGTCGTTGGGCTGGTTCCTGTAGTTCGAGGCTGGGAGGGGAAAGGTTGGTGTGTGAGATCCAATGGGGCCTTTACGTGCCGTGTTGGTTAGGTCTACCTTGCAAGGTTAATTCAAATCGATTCGCCGTCAGTCGCTCTCGGATATGAGCACCTTGATCGCAGCACCGCATCGTAGTGATACAATATAGAATATGGATTATACATTTATCATGATGGTTACATTGAATTATAATATATTTGCTCTACCATGTATGCTCTAGTTAGTTTAAGCAAATATTAGATTATAGTTAATCTATATAGAATTTGGAGCTAAAATATTGAAAATAAGGATCCACCTTTTAGATATTTTTTCTGCAAAATAAACCACCAGCCAAATGTCTTGCATGTCTAGATATGTGGGCTAAGTATACCCAATAGTCGGGTAAGTCTTGCTGAGTATTAGTTGCTCAGGGTTTGTTGTTTACTCTATTTCAGGTTTAGGAGCTAACTAGGTGTCATATCAGTGGGCTCGATGTGGCGCCTTATCTTCACGTCTTGGTAGTTCTCGAATTATTTAGTTTGTTTTATTTATTCTCTAGTAAAAATGCTCTGTAAGTTAGATTCTCTTCCGTGTTGTCACTTCGGTGTTGTCATTTCTTTTGTAAATTTTAAATTTAAAGCGGTTTTGTAAAAGTCTTAGTTTTAATTACTATTTTTTGTAAGATTTTATCATTCTGGTACCTTCTGCGCTCGCCTTCGTGTGAGACTTTTGGTTTGTTTCGATCGGCCTGTGGGTTGGAAACAACCTGTCAAGTTACACTTAATTGAGCTATTGCGCCAAAGAATGGCGGTTACGCTTAATTATGCATTTTAACTCGGCATGTCTGTCACACTCAGTTCCACAAAATTCATCGAACCGAGCCATCCCACTTCGACAGCGTCGCTCCCCATGGACGGTGATTGGTTGATACGGCAGCGGAGAATGAGACGCAGCCATCGTCACGGATCGAGGTCCGGGTGGCAGAGCTCAGTGTGGAGGCGACGGGCCGAGCTTGAGGCAAGGATGGCGCTCGGCGTGGGGAGCTGCTCGGGTGGAGGCGGAGTTTGGCGCGGAAACGGAGCACTGACGGTGGCTGAACTCGGCGCAGTGCGAGCTCGGCGCAGAGGGCGGATCACTGACGGCAGCGAGCTCAGCGCGAGGGCGGAGCGGGCACGACGGCGGTGGCGGCGGCGGCCGAGCTCGGCGCGAGGGTGGGGCGACGCGGAACCGGCGGAGCTTGGCAGCGGCCGAGCTTGGGGCGAGACAGGAACGCTGGGGGATGGTGGAGGGAGCTAGCTGCGCGGTGTGGGAGGAGCCATGGCTGAGCTCGAGCATGGTGGAAGAGAGATGGAGAGAATTGGGTGACTGACATGCGGGTCCTCTATAACGGTGGATAACATAGCATTGACACCTCCCATCCCCATACTTCCAACCAAAGAAGAAATGGAACGGCTCCATCTCTCCATCCAAACACAATGCATAGAGCCATCTCATTCTTAAAATCAGGGATGGAACCGTTCCATTCTATCTCTAGATTTCCTCGACAAAAAATGTCACCTTTATTAATATCAGCTTGATTATAAAGCATGCAAAAAATATCTGATATCTTGTATATGGAATGTATAAGAATCATATCTTCCGAAAACTTCTGAAAACTGATAGTAGCTACCTCACGGGATTAGTAGCTAGGAATAAAATTCGGCATAAGCAAAAATGTTTTGCCGGAAAAGTAGACTGATCTTGTGGCAAGAGGCCAACCAGCCTAAGAAATCGCTCCAACTGCAGCCCAAGAGCTTGAAGTTACCACGGCATGCTGCTCTGCTTGACTGCTTGCATGTCTCCCGAGTCTCTAGTGTCGTCTCCCGGTACTTCTAGACAGACAGCACCCCATCCCCTTCCACCCTCCGCCAGAACACTCAAGCAGCAGCGCGATAGGGAGAAGCAGCAGATCTCTGGCAACTCGCAGTCCTCCGTCGAGCCGCAGCAGCATCGAGCGAGGGAGGGAGGAAGGAAGGAAGCCATGACGGAGCTGTTCCATTGGACCGGGACCAGCATCCTCCACCCGCCGGAGGTGCTGACTCGACCGCATGGTTTTAAATCACTGGCTAAGGCATTTAGCGGCAATGCTGCCGTTACGATGTTTAGCGGGCTATAACCGGCATTTAGCGAGCTATAGCCGGCTTTAGCGGGATAAATGCCATAGCGATTGCCCTTTATAGAGGCTATAGCCGTCTATAGCGGAAGCTATAGCCGGCTATTTAGAACATTGCTCGACCGCCTCGCCGCCGCGGATGGCGCCTGCCGCTCGTGTGGCCACCACGGCGCGCACCATCATGGGCACGCGCGCATCCACGGCCTTGGCGGTGGCGCGCCGGTGGACATCGTGGATGTTAGCTGAATAATCCCGTGTGCCGGTTAGTTAGGCGTTTTTGTTTTCCGTTTGCTTTCTGTTAAGATCAGAGCGCGGCTTGGGGTCTGTCCGAGTCGCGCGCTAGGACGGCGAACTGCGCGCTGGATCGTGCGCATCAAGGTGCGTGTGGGATGGCACACGCGCTGCCGATCGTGGCACGCACAAGCCGGATCGTCGGCCGTTTACTGGGCGTGGCGATCGCTAATAAAAGGAAGAGAAAAAACCAGAAAACGCTGCGGCAGTTTGAGCAGCACAAACCCTTGTGTTCGTGTGTGCGTTTATTTTGTTCAGCCTGTGTCCACTTTTGTTCGTGTGTGTGTTCATCTTGTTCGTCGCCTCCGGTGATCATCTTCGTGCTCGTCGCACTCGGTGTCCACCTCCAGCAGCTCGCGTTCCGTGCATCGGCGACCACCGCTCGCCAACAGTGGAGACCCTTGGGGAGTACGCCTTCCTGCTCGACGTCCCCGACGGCCACAGCTTCCCGGCATGGGAACGCTCCGTTGCGGACTACGAGGCATCCGCGATGCAGCCCAGGATCTCGGTGAAGCCGGGGCTCTTGGCCCTGTTTGTTTTCTCTTTTCTGAACCTTATTTTTCTGAGAATTAGGATTCTGAGATAAGCCTGCTGCCTGGAGAATCGGCTGTCTGAATAAGCTGAGTGTTTAACAATCCTGATTATTTTGAGCCGATTCTCCGAGTTAAGTGGTAAAATGTCTGAAATGCCCTTGAGGCTGATGACATCTCATTTTTTTCTGATTACGAGTAGAATTCAATTATTCTTATATTTTTGGAGTATATTGACTACATAATATTACTATTAGATCAAATAGATTAATATCACAATATACCAATACATGTTCCAGCACTATTTTCTAAACTACGAGTACATAAATGATGGATACAACTAAATCACGAAACCATAGCGGTAGCATTCATATCGACATCATCTCCAGTACCGCCATCATCTGTCTTATCATAAATTGGATGAGGACTATCATCTTCAACATCTTCTTGAAAATGCGGATCTTCTAAGTCACATTCCTTAATGAAATTGTAAAGTGCAATACAAGCAACTATAATCTTGGACCGCTTGTTAACTGGATAACTGGGCAAGTTCAAGAGAATGTGCCACTTCATCTTTAGAACTCCAAATGACCGCTCAATCACATTTCTAAGGGATGAATGTGCATGATTGAACACCTCTTTAAATCCCACTACTTGGTGACCATGACGCCATTCAGAAACATGATACCTTTGTCCCTTGTAGGGTACAAGAAATCCTTTTCTATTAGCATATCAAGAGTCAACAAGATAGTACTTTTCTGCATATCAAATTTATGTCATCTTATGTAGCAATGAGGAATTATTTATCAAAAAATAAATTGCACCGCAGCTTGTTCTTACCATGAGGATGTGGAAATTCATCCTTGTATGTGAGCAGCGTATCCAATAGTAAACGAGTGTCATGAACAGATCCAGGCCAACCAGTGACAACAAAAATGAACCGCATATCAAAGTCACATACCGCCATCACATTCTGTGAGGCATACCCATGGCGGCTAATGTACTTGGGTTGCTCACTTAATGGCATAGTCACCGGTATATGAGTACCATCTATTGCACCTATGCAATCTTCGAAATGCGGACAGAACCTAGCCTCTTGCCGTTTAGAATGGATTGTTCCAAATTGTGGATCTTTTGGCCTCACAATATCAAAAACTAGTCACAGAATGGATTCAAGAACTTCTGCAAATTTTCTACTAACAGTTTCTAATGATCGCCGAAACTTATTCCTACATTGCCTAAAAGATTGAGGTGAACCACAAGCCCATAAAAATATTCCTAAGGCTTCCTTGCTAGTGTATCTCCTACTAGATCTCAATCCATAATTTTGAACCAAGGTGTCATGAAGCCGTAAGAAAACTGACCTTCACATTCGGAACATGTCATAACAATCAACTGGGTTTTATAATGTTATCTCAACCCATTGTAATCCGGTTGTGATAGGAATTGAGGAATTATCTATTGTCTTCTTGTGCAAATTGCCTGATGCCATCCAATCCAAAGCAATCATTGCAACCATGAAATCGTCATCATCATCACTAGACTCATCAACAACCATGATATTTTCAGACTCAGAAGTGCCTCCAGATTCATTAGATCAACTAGAAGAACTCATAGAATGAAAGCATGTGAAAAAGTAATAATTAGCAAGCCAAGTTTTTTATTGGTACAGCACAACTGATAAATGTCTTAAGATAAAAATACTCCAAAGTCACACACAACAAATTTAAGGATGCAAGAAAAATGTCTCACACTAGAACATAAGGATAATAATAAAAAAGAACACACTAATGCTTCTTTCTGTTCTCCCATGCCCTCCTTAGCCAACTCAGCCTTCCATTTGGTGTCTTCAATGTAATGAATACATCACGGTTCTACTTCTTGGTAAAAAGTTGTGTAGCATAGAAGTGCTCATCACTCCATTCCTCAGCCCCATCATTAATGAATTGCTCCAGCATACTTCCAATCTCATCTCAAACAAGATCAACAACTTGTGAAGTAGCAGAGTGTTTACTACTCTAAGCTTTAATCTCATATGCTTCAACTAAACGCTTCATGCATTGGTCTCTGAAAGTCTTCTTCTTCTTTCCCTTAGGTGACTAATGTGCAGCCCTTTTTCCTGCCCTCCTCTCTGTACTAGTTCCAATCCCACCTATCTCTTCATCATCATTACCCGCAGCATCACCCTCCCCAACTTCATCATCATTGCCATGCCCTGTTGGAACATAAGATGTCTCATTTGTAACTATAACAGCTTCAAACATTATTCTCATTTGATGCTCATGCTCAAATGGTACAAATCTGAAATTAGCCGTACATCCTGGCATAGCCTACAAAATATATTAATGCATTCATTAGACAATTTGTTCAACAATACAAATTTTTCAGTCACAATGTATGTCTCTTAATGTATTGCGCACCTGTTCTTGTTTCTTCCACCAATCATCATCAGCAACAATACAACCAGTATTAGGATCCCTTCCCAATCCTGTGGCTCTTAAGTTCAAGGTCTTCCATTGTGTATACTTTTTTTTTCCAGTACATCCCATCGGTTCTTCATTTGCCCTTCAGTGTATGGTCTTTTGGTTCGTTCAAAAAATTTGCGAACCAGATTTGCATATCCCACATTGTTCAAACATTGTTGATGGTGATTGTGCGCAAGAACTTCTTCGCAGCAAATATCATTGAAAATTTTGGCGGCAAATGAGTCCCATTTTTCCACAACCTTTCCTGATTTTTCCATCTAAAAATACAAGATCTAGTATTTCAAAAAAAATATGTACTACCAACTACCGCCCAATGCACATCCCACCAATGCACAAAAAATATGTATCCATCCAGCAACAAGGGTGGCAGCGTACCTTGGAGTGGCGGTGGCACACTGCAGGGGTGGCGGCGCAGCACTGCACGGGTGGGCGGTGCACCTTGGGGGCGGCAGTGGAGCATGGCATAGGTGGCGGCGGCGCACTGCAGGGTTGGGACCGGCGTCAGGGCCGGCGGCGCTACTCCAATCCGAAAAAAGGGGCGGCGGCGTACTTCTTGGGGGAGGCGACGGCGCATGACAGGGGTGGTGGCGGCGCACTGCAGCCCAGAGCCGGAGTCAGTCAAGGCCGGCGGCGCTATTGCAAGCGAAAAAAAGGTGGCGGCGCACCTACCTGGGAGCGGCGGTGCACCTTCCTGGGGCGGCGACGGTCCATGGCAGGGGCTGGCGTCACAGATCCATGGTCAGGGGCGACGGCCGGAGCGATTCTCGTCGCCGGCGCAGGACAGGGGCCGCGGGGAAAGGGGCGCAGAGGAGGGTCGACGGGGTAGGGGGCGCAGGGGAGGGTTGGTCCGAGAAGAAGGGTGTATCGGGGAAGGGGGCGCATGGGCAGTCGGCAAAAAATCGAACTGCTTACCAGGTGCGCGAGCGGAACGACGCTTCTCAGAAAATCTGCCCGCACGTTGGTTTGCAGCATCCGTGGGAATTGGCGGCCCATTGAATCGAAACTTAAGCGAACCGTTTGGGTGTGCTTCTCGATTTTTTCCATCCAAAATCGGAATAAAAGCAAAAACAAACACCCCCCCTTGTCGGCAGACGCCGCGGCGCAGCTGCGCAAAACAGAGAAGTCCGGTGCGGTTGGAGATGTTGGCGGGTATAAGATGCGGTGAAAAAAATCGTTTTGGGCAGAAACACTCTCCAGCTCGCAGTTTCTATAGGTCTACTACCCCCTCCACCTCCCTGAATCCCAACTAGGGATGGCACCCGCGGATGCGGTTGCGGGTTTGGCGAAAAAACACACCCGCAGGCAAACCCGCGGGCTGTGAAAAACCTGCCCGCAGGTAAACCCGCGGGTGTATTTTTGCACCCGCACCCGCAAATTTCGGGCGGGTTCGGGTGCCCGCAGGTTTAGCAACAGGTATAATAAGAATGCACAAATTCCTCAATTTTAATAGTCAAGCAGCACATTTCCAAAGTAATAAGAGCAAACTAACAATAAATCCGTAAGTTCAAAGTACCAAATTACAATTCAGCATAGTAGTAGCACCATAAATCCACAATTAAGTGTTACAATACATCGAACAATCAACATAGCCACATAGGGAGAACTACTACAGTGATTTTTTGAAGTCCACAAATAATTCAGCACCACACCACCACTACCACCCGGTGTTCGCTGGCTTGCAATTGCAGGTCGCAGATCTGCTCGCCGGCCGCTAGCTGGGGCGTGAGGGCTGGAGGCCTGGGCGCCTGCCGCTTGCCGCTTGCCGCCTGGGCCGCCGGTGGCCAGGCGGCGGGCTGCTACAGCCTGCGGGCTGCCTGTGCTGGTCTGGGGACGTGAGGAGCCGAGGGCGCTGAAGCCTGGAGGCCAGGCGCCTTGGCCGCCGCCGGCCAGCCGCCTGGTCACTGGGATGGGGAGGTGCCGAGGCTGTAGGCCTAGGAGAGGAGGGGTAGGCGGCAGCAGCCTGCAGGCTGCCCTTGCCCAGGTGGGTGGCGGCTGAGTGAGATTGTGAACATGTGAGGTGCGGGGGTGGGATCAGGTGAGTTAGGGTTAGGTTCTGATATTTATATGTTGATAAATGGGCTGTGCCAAACTGATATCTGGGCCAGGGTTTAGTATGGTGCGGGTGCAGGTTTCACCCGCGGGTAAAATTCTAGACCTGCGGGTAAAATTCTAGACCCGCACCCGTGTATTGCGGGTGCGGGTGGGGGTGCACCTGTGGGTTAAATTTCAGACCCGCATCCGCATCCACCGGATCTAAAATCCGCGGGTACCCGCATCCGCGGGTGCCAATTGCCATCCCTAATCCCAACAAGTGGGTACAACGGGTCTAATTTGGGTGAGAATTGTTTTCAATTATTTTCGATCTATATAGTATAGATTTGATCAAACTTAGACTATTTTTACGTAGGACAAAGAAAAATATCTTATATTTCAAAACAGAGGAAGTAGCTAGCTAGAATAGGAGTTTCTGTTGCCATATGTGTCTACCACCACATCACTCAAAAATTATAAAACAAAAGAAATAGATGGTGAAGAGATTTATTGCATAACATTAAAGTAAGAAGACCAGCAACAGCTCATGGTGCACTTCATCTGCATGTGAGACCTTTCCTTTGGCCATCCTTGATCCAAAAATTCATCATCCAGCTGCAGCCATCCCAAAAAAGTTGACCACGAAGCAGCAAGAAGAAATCGAGAAATTCCTGTGGATGTGACACAAACATATATTTGATTGAGGTAACATATAGCAACACAATATTCAGATCAAGTCCAGCCTCTTCAATTTCACCTACACCACAAAGGAAAAAGGAAAAGAAAGGAGGGCGTATGAATCGGACTGCGGCTCACCTTGCTGTGATGTTGTGCTGCTCCGCCTCCCCATGCCCGCGAGACCTACAGATTTGCTTGACCACCGCCATCCTCTAAGCCGCTCCTCACGATGTACATCAGATTGGTTATTCGGAGGCAGAGAGGGAGTAGATTGGAGGAAGAGATTGGAAGGAGGCGCCATGGCAATCTTCCGGGGAAAAAATGTCACTGGATGAAGAAAGGTGGGGAAGAAAGATATTTCTACCCTGTGTGGAGCCCATCTTAGTATTGAACATAGTTTTAAATAGCAGACTAAGGGGTTTAACGACTGGACTCAAAAAACAGCTAATAGCTGGCTAAATGAAGCTATGGCGGGCCGGGCTATAGCGGCTAAATTACACGAGTTTAAATAGTGGTACCATACCTCAAATAGCTATAGCGGGAGATTTAAAACATTGGTATTGATTATTGAATATGGGTGGACAACGTTGGAGCAATATGCACTATAGCTTTACCATGCAATTTTGAGTAGCCTATACACTAAAGCTGCCCTCAGGTTCCAAGATTGAAGTACCATTTTTTTAGTTTCATCAGTTGTATGTATATAAAAAAACTTACAGATAATAATAAATAATTTGACGACCGACGATATGCTCGAGATCAGTAGTTCATAGATCCGAAGTCCGGCTCCGGCGGCTTGGGCAGCATGATGAGGCTGTCGGTCCTGACGGATCGCTGCCGCTGCACGCCGCGCATAGCGTTCTTGGCGAACCTGGACACGAGGAGGGTGGTCTTGAAGCGGCTGGTGGAGGCCCCCGACGCGTCCGCCTCGTCGGCCTCAATCTCCTCCTCCTCCCGCCGGCGCTGCTCCGCCGCCTTCCGCTTTAGGTGCCTCCTCCAGGCGGCCTGTATGAAGCAGGACGCCCAGGTCCGCCACTGCTGCGAGTAGAACCTGAAGGTCTGCTGCAGCTGCTTGCTGTGCAGCCGCCGGAACTGGCCGGCGACGAACTTGAGCTCCTCAGCGCGGAGGGCGAAGGCCTCGACCTCGGAGATGGCCCTGACGGTGCGCGTGGAGAGCGGGAAGTTGGCGGCGGCCTTAGGGTCGAGCGCCCACGTGAGCAGCTCCTCGCCGCAGAAGTCCCCCTCCTTGAGCAGGCCCCGGTTGTAGAAGCCCATCCGGCCGCCGTCGGTGGTGGAGCTCTCGAGCCGCCCCCTGATGATGAAGAGCATCTCGTCGACGGGGTCCCCCTCCCGCACGATGTAGGTGGACTCGGTGCAGAGGCTGGGCTTGAGGCGCTCGCAGATGGCGTCGAGGAGGCGCTCGTCCATGTTGGCGAAGAGCGGGACGCGGCGGACGAGGCGGAGGCAGAGGTGGCGCTTGACGTCGCGGCGGAGGTCCTTGGGCAGGCCGCGGACGAGGCTGTCCTCGTCGACGCCGCGCGTCTCGAGCCACTTGTACTGGTTGTGCCGCCAGACGCGGTCGCGGAGGTCGTCGGGGAGGACACGGTGGTGCATCCACTGCTCCGAGTCCCGGCGCTTGAGGCGCATCTCCTCCAGGCGGAGCGTCATGGACTGGAGGTAGGTCTGCATGTTGCCGATGAGGAGCGCCATGAGGATGAGGCCGACGAGGGCGAGGGTGATGGAGAAGAGCTGCTCCCCCTTGTAGTGCGTCGTCTCCAGGCCCTGCCCGATGGTGCTCAGGTTCTGCAGGCCCCACCACAGGCAGAAGAGGATCTTGGCCGTCAGGTTCTCGGTGGAGTAGATGCCCGACTGGATCGCCGTCGTGTAGATGCCGTAGGGGAACCCCGTGCCGGTCCGGTCGACGGGGGCGCACTCCTGCTGCAGCACCTGCCGGATCATGGTGCGCCACTCGAGGAATCCCGACTGCCCCTGGGTGCCGCCGCCGCAGTACATGTAGGTCCGGCACTGGTGGAAGTTGAGGTTCAGGCACTTGTCCCGCCAGCAGTCGTCCAGCCGCTCGATGGCCAGCAGGTACCAGAACGCCCCGACCATCTATATATGTGTATATATATAATAAAATAAATAATTGAGTGATTATATATATATATATATATATATATATATATATATAAAATTGCCACTGATGATGCATAGATGGACGACGGACGGACGTGGCTGGCCAGCATGTAGAGGAGGAGGTAGAAGGCAGCGCCGCCGAAGGCCGTCTCGGCGAAGACGCCGGCGGTGCGCTTGAGCTCGGAGGTGATGGGGTAGAAGCGCACCAGCCGGGGAACGTACTGCGCCAGCACCGTGAAGAGCAGCGCGTTCTTGGTGGGCAGCAGGTCGGCGCCCTTGGGCCGGTTGAGGAAGTTCCAGATGGAGACCTGCGGCAGCGGCAGCACGGCGAGGAGGTCGACGGCGAAGAAGCGGCGCAGGTAGCGGCGCGCGATGGCTGCCGAGTCGATGACCAGCTCGCCGCGGCCGAACACGCGCGACGACGGCGCGATGTAGGCCGTCCGGAACTGCAGCGCGATGCGGGAGAGGTAGAAGGCGTCCACGGCGGTGCGCACCACGGTGGCCACCGTCGCCAGGTTGCGGTCGAAGCCGATGCAGGTGTTCTTGTCCGTGTACTTGACGGCGAGCAGGTAGAGGAAGAGCGGGTCGATGGCCACGGAGACAATGCAGGCGAAGACGAAGGCGCGGTTCATGCGCGCCAGGAACGCGTCCTGCGGGTCGAACACCTTCTGGGACATCTTCCGGAAGTCCTCCTGGAAGACGAGCCCGATGCTCTTGAGCCGCTCCGACCGGTTCATCACGCCCGTCGCCACGCGCACCGACCGCGCCCGGAACTTGGCCGCCGCCGCGGCCGGGTTGCCGGAGAAGTAGCTGTCCATGTGGAACCCGCCGCCGTGGCCGTGGTCGTGGCCGCCGTGCCCGTGGTGGTCCATGGCCCGCGCGGGGGGGCTCGCCGGCGCCTCCTCCTCCTCGTCCTCGAGCCTCACGAACTTGTCCTTGCGCCCGTTGATGAACTGCGTCCGGTAGCCGCAGCCGAACATCCTCCTGCTCCCGCGCTACGGGACATCATCCTCCACCACCATCCGAGGATCGATCCACACCTTGGGAGATGGATGATCAACGCTGTGGCCGGAGCGAGATTCCTTTCGATCAATCTTGCAGATCGACTCAGCTGCATGCGATGGCGATCTCGCAGACGATTATTGCGTCCTCCGACTCTCTCGCGCGTAGGATCAGGGGAGGGAGGCGAAAGCCGTGAGCGGAAGTAGCGGCGGCTAATTAATGGACGCGACCGAGGCCCTCAAGAAGCTACACGTGGCGCTGCATGCCGACACTCTCGGTCGCCATTGCCCAATCGGGGGCGGGGGTGGCAACTTTTCTTGTCTGTTGAGCACTTGCATTGGGCTTCCGGGCTCCGGTTACCGGTTGGTTCACACGCTTTTTGGAGACGAGGCAGACTCAAGTGGCAAGCGCAGCAGCATCTTTCTCATCCGCCCGCTGCCTCGGCCACTCGCCGCCGCCGCCCATCGCCTTAGCCTTGCGCACCGTCCGGATCGACGACGTCAAGAGTCGCGTAGCGTACCCTCAAGGTCAAGTTGAATCAAGAAACCCTCAAGTCGGATTAATTATGTTTGACGCAAACAATCTTCTTAATTTCCTTCATGGAGGAATCAGGTGAAGTGAAAGAAGCGCGAGCTGACCGAAGATGAGCTGCCACAAGTTCAGCCGTCAGTATCTGGTGTCGAGCGCCGGGCGTCCGTTCCACCCCAATCTGGGCTCCAAGCTCTTCGCTGACAAACATCATGGCGATCACAAGAGCAGCCTCTACATCATGGACATGGACCCGTATAAGCAATGCATGTCTCCTTTAGCTGGGACAGTCTGTGGTACAGAAAAGCCATGGAGACAACGTACATCTCGATAGGTCACAGGCCGATGCACGTCCAGCGATATGTAACACCTAGACTCTGGCCCATATTCGATGTGGTTGTGCTATGGGCCGATGTGCCATTTCAAGAGCCAGCCCAAGGCCCAAGTCATGGCAGCAGTAGCTGTAGAAAAGATCCGACACCAACAGAACGAAGAGACAGAAAATTGAATCGGAGAAAATCCCCAAGTCGTCGTCTTCCTTGGGGAGAAGCGGCCAGGTGAGCTCGTCGAGATCCTCACGCCTCGGTCCTCACCGCCGGTGGCCACGGGGTGTGACAATTGGTATTAGAGACGGTGTTCCTCGGCATTGGGTTGCCGGCGCAGCAGTCGAATCAGGTCCTTGCCTGCGACGACGCTCGACCATGTTTTGCCCGCCCACCGACTCCCTGTCGCCGGCGGCCACCGCATAACACTGGTTAGCCGTTCCGGCGCTGTCGTCCACAAATCGTCGATCACGCCGCTTAGGTCTATAGTTGGGGGTCGATTTGGGGTTGTTGTCAACTACGGCGCCACCGAAACCTTTCGGCAGACGGCGTGGAGAGATCGGCTATCGGTGGGCAGCGATTGGAGGCGGTGATTTGGTGCGCAGTGGAAGTGTGGTGGGGCTGTAATTCTAGGGGATCTAGCCTCAACGCCATCCGTTCAGATGCAGTCGGAGCCATGGGCAGCGGTTAGTGGAAGCGATTCTCAGCATTATCCCGGTGCTCATCTGCTCATGTCGTCAGTGCCACATGTGGCTGTGGTTTCTGAGTTGCTCAGAGAAAAGCACCACAATGGTACTATATGGGATGAGGAGTTCCTGCAGAGTCCTAAGTTGGACAGTTGTTTGTTGGAGCAACTAGCCCTGGGTGTGGATGATGAGGACATAAAGAGCACACTTGAACTCAATTCCATGATGTCAACTAACTCTACACATGTGTTGCTCGATAGAATGCCCCACCAGGATGTGGTGTGGGATGTGGAACTTTTGCAAGGAATTGATTGCCAGGATGGTCTGTTGCAACAGCTAGTTCATGGGGTGGATGACCACATGCAGTGCAAGACGGTTCACCCAATGCTGTCCAAGAGTGATGCAGGACTGGAGTTCGATGAACTGCCTCACAAGGATGTCATTTGGGACGAGGACATGCCATCTGACCTTGACACGTATGAGGAGTTGTTGGAGCAATTAGCACTCGATAGTGATTACCTGATTAAAGAGAATACAAAGCCAATTGTTGTGTGGGAAGTTGATGAGATGATTGAGCTCAAGGTGGCTGACGGTGATAAATCCAATGTGAACTTGCAGCTGGGATTGCTTGAAGCTGATTTTGGTATGATGCTGCCATCTACAAAATCAGGATGTGATGCTGATCACTTCTCTCCACAATGTCCTAAACAGCATGACAAGGACAATTTATTCTTTGTTCTTTATGAAGCATGTGTTGGCCAGGAGATGAATTGTGACCATCAAAACCTGGTAATCTTCGAGGAGAGGCAAGAAAAAGGTAGTGCTCAATATATGATAACTGAAACACCATCATGGAGGCTAAATGCTTTCAGCACAGTGAACCGTGATATGGAAGTTGATCATTTAGTTTTTGACAACATACCTTCATGGAGAAGAACTGGTTTTAGTCCACGGAGCTCTGAGCTGAAAAGGACTTTGCGTGATATTTTTAACACACAACTCAGTGATCAAGCTTTCAAGTTTGAATTATTTTTGGATGCTTACTTGCTGGATGTGGAGTACCAGGGATGCATTTCTATTTGGCAATGTGATCCTGGCATTTGGAGTTATCTTATCATGGGATTATCCTTGAGAATAAGTGAAATTTCAGTCCTAATTCAGTTCATTCAGAAGTTTTCAGCAATATTTAGTTTGCAATTACTACCTTGTACTGTTGGCATGAAGTGTGATCCTGAGTTAGATGACTGTGGGATTGCTTCTAGTATGTGGGAGCTAACTACTATGCTGATGATCAGTTTGCAGAAACACTCTCCACATGGGAAACAAGAACCATCCATTCAGTATAAATTTCAGGAAGGCAATGGTTTCTATACAAATCTTATCATCCCTCCAAATCAATTGAGTGAGGTTGTTGCAGTGTGGTTGACGTTCCCAATTGCTGTGGATTCCATGTTTGAACAAATGGACACCAAGAGGATGGGAGCAAAATTATACAAGTGCAACATTGTTGCTGGTGTGCTAGAACATGTTCTGTCTCTGAAAATTTGGCAGCATTTCCTTGTGTCGGGAAATGATACAACAACGCAGGTTGCCGAGTTGATCACTAACAATTTGCTTGCTCATGTGGATGATACATCTCAAACCCTTGAGATTTGTGTGCTTGAAAAGATACCATCATGGAGAGGAAATGGTTTTAGTCTAGGGAGATGTGAGCTAACAAGTTATTTAAGTGGTACCCCATTGCAGCTGGCTGATAAAGCTATGAAGTTTGAGTTCTCTTCTGCTACTTATCTGAAGGATATAGAGTATAGGAGTCTGCGCATCTCTTTTAGGATTTGGGACCCAAGTATTCAGAAGTCTAGATTGAATGATGCTCCTCATGACTGCCTACACACACAGCTTGTTCAGATTATATGGCATACGGAGAATACACGGAGGCATGCATGTTGTGCAAGGCATGATGTTGCTTGGGGACAAGCAATTCGGCGGGGCGGAAGTGTAACACCTAGGCTCTGGCCCATATTCAATGTGGTTGTGCTATGGGCCGATGTGCCATTCCAAGAGCCAGCCCATGTGCCATTCCAAGAGCCAGCCCAAGGCCCAAGTCATGGCAACAGTAGCTGTAGAAAAGATCCGACACCAACAGAACGATAGAAAATTGAATTGGAAAAAAATCCCCAAGTCGTCGTCTTCCTTGGGGAGAAGCAGCCAGGTGAGCTCGTTGAGATCCTCACGCCTCGGTCCTCACCGCCGGTGGCCACGGGGTGTGGCACGATATAGTTTCATTATTTTTAAAAAAAAACGATAGAGTTTCAGATCTCTGAAAACAATAATGGTCTTCGTTACAACCCCTTCAGCATTGGCTGGCCACATGACGATCTTGAGCAGTGACGGGGTCCCTCAATCTGAACATATCAACTGTAACCTAGGATCAACGGCCTTCTCATCCAGGTTAGAATATTAATAGAACCCTGTCCATCCGGCCGGCAGAGACCGTCCAAACAAGCGGATACAAAGCTGCCACCCACCGCACGCTCTCGCTCCGTTTGTGGCAGCTGGGCACAGATGGCGCACCTGCACGTCTGTCGGCCCAAAACCAGGAGAGTTGGCCCAACCGGGCGCACACCCGGAGGAAATCCTCCTACACCCCAAAAGCTAGCCCAAGAGGTGAGAGACTCCCCTCACTTTTATGTTGGTTCAACTCTCCCCCCACAACCAATGTGAGACTAATCCCAACAATCTCCCCCGTCACACATTGGTGCCCCTTAGCACTGACCGGGCCCACACCACAGTCCACCAGTGACCGGCTCCACACACGAGCACATATGGGCCTCACACCCGCGGTCCACCACTGACCGGCTCGACACACGAGCACACACGGGCCTCACACCCACAGTTCACTGGGCTTCGGGCCTACACCACCCAAGTGTGCACGGGCACAGGAGATTGCGGACCCAGCTCTGATACCAATTGTCGGCCCAAAACCAGGAGAGTTGGCCCAACCGGGCGCACACCCGGAGGAAATCCTCCTACACCCCAAAAGCTAGCCCAAGAGGTGAGAGACTCCCCCCACTTTTATGTTGATTCAACTCTCCCCCCACAACCAATGTGGGACTAATCCCAACAACGTCTCCTCTGCCCTTCTCCCCCAAACAATTTTATCTTCACCCCCAAAACCAAAGCGTGCACCTTTGCCGTCTCCATCCCCATCCCAGCACGTACGATCCAACAGCAAAACTCCATTTCCCCGTCCGCCCCGCCACAGCTCGGCGACGACGGCAACGTTGGCAGCCACCCGTGCAAACCGCGTGCCACCACACCGCCCGCGCCTCGTTTGTCCACTCCTCGGGCCGTACACCGGCCACCAGCTATATATAGACGCGATCGACATCTCCACCTGCAAAATAAAGCTAACTTGCTTGGTGCGCTAGATCTCAGGTAGCTAAGCTAGTCATGAACACCGGCACCATCGTCGTCCCCATGGCGAGATGCCCCAGCAGGATTAACACCACTGCTGCCGTTGGCCGCCGGAGGAGCTGGTGCAAGGTGGCGGCGGCGGCTGCGGCAGGGACGACGGCGTCGGCGAGGTCAAGTCTCTGCTCGGAGACCAGAACAAGCGACGACTACTACAAGTTGCTGTCACTGGAGAACCGGGCGGACGTAAGCGCGGCGGACGTAAGCGCGGCGGACATCAAGCGCGCGTACCGGCGGCTGGCGCTGCGGTGCCACCCCGACGTGTGCCCGCCGTCGCGGCGCGCCGAGTCCACCGGAGCTCTTCCTCGAGCTGCGGCGCGCGTACGAAACGCTCTCGGACCCGGCGCGGAAGGTCCGGTACGACGCCGGCATGCGGGCTGGCGGCGGGGGCGCGGCGCGGCACGGCGGCGCTGGTCTCGCGAGGGACGTTTGGGAGTCCCAGCTCTGCGTGCTGCGCGCGCGCTCCGAGCAGCGCCACAGGGCGAGGACTGGCCAGCAGCTGGTCTGATGGACGGCACGCATGACGACAAGCGATATCTTTCACGATAGATACACATCGATCGAGGTCGTGTTCTAACTCATTCTTTGAGGGCTGTGCGATTGCATTGTGACATTGTGTAAAGTGACAGGTCATAAATAAAATTCATTGATCACTGTAAAACTTCCATCGTACACAAAACAAACTCCTGATTCAATGAAACCTGTCATGACAACTTCTACGGTTAGATAGTAGTATATATGCCTTGGTCAATTTTTGTTTAGTAATACTAGAGGTAGGGCATCCGATCGAATCGGATGCCCCACCCACCTTCCTGCACACCTGCCTCATGCTTTTTACTTCCCCGCTGCTGTTACTCCGCTCCTTTCTTATCAACTCATCTTCCCTCCAGACTCTTCTTCCCGAACCACCTGCTTCCCTGAGCAGCGCCGCGCCTCCTCCTCGGTTCCATGCTCCCCCCCTCTCTGCACGCATCCGCTCCGCGTGGGCGCTCTAGTGGTGGTGGCAGCTGTAGAAATCAATGGAACGGCATACCCATGAGGGCGCCGGTGATCTTTATTATATAGGCCGGTAGATGACCGACTCAGGTGGGATACAAAGTAGAGTCCATGTAGGACATCGTGTACATGAACAATATATGAACTCGGACTCTAAAGTCCGTATCCTATTACTCTTACAGCCCCCCTCAATCTAAACCGTGCAACACAATTAGCCACTTGCAAGGTTAAGATTGTGTCGAAACTCTTGAAGCTGTCGCAAGGTTTGAGCCTTTGTAAAACCATCCGCCACTTGATCATTGGTGGAAATAATGCGAACATCCAGGAGCTTTTGAGCAACACGTTCACGAACAAAATGATAATCCACTTCAATGTGCTTCGTGCGAGCATGAAAGACTGGATTGGCTGTTAAATAAGTAGCTCCTATATTATCACACCATAAGATAGGAGGACGAGACTGCACAACTCCAAGTTCATCAAGCAAAGATTGAACCCAAATAACTTCAGTAGTAGCATTGGCCAAAGCTTTATACTCAGCCTCCGTAGCCTCCGTACTTGACCGAGAGACGGTAGCTTGTTTCTTGGCTTGCCAAGAAATAAGAGTGGCTCCAAGAAAAATAGCAAAGCCACCCGTGGACTTGCGGTCATCCGAGCACCCTGCCCAATCAGCATCTGAGAAAGCACTAATTCCTTGAGATTTAGATGCAACAATCTTTAAGCCAATATCGATGGTACCACTGATGTACCGTAGTATTCTCTTGACAGCACTATAATGCTCTGAAGTGGGACAATGAAGATACTGACAAACCTTGTTGACAGCAAACGCAATGTCAGGACGTGTAAGTGTAAGATACTGAAGACCCCCAACAATGCTCCGATATCTCTTAGACATGTCATCATCCAAAGGATCACCACTATACATAGAAAGCTTCTCAAAAGCCGAAAGAGGAGTAGACATAGGCTTGCAATCTCGTAACCCTGCTTTGAGCAATAATTCACGAGCGTACTTGGATTGTGAGAGCAACAAACCACCATCAACAGCGGACACTTCAATTCCCAAAAAATAATGGAGTGGACCAAGATCTTTTAAGGCAAAATCATCTCTTAACTGATGCAGTAGACGATCAACAGCTGAATCACAAGAGCTGACCACAATAATGTCGTCAACATATACCAACAAATAGATGATATCATTGCCATGACGAAGGAAAAATAAAGATGTATCAGCTTTGGAACCTTTGAAACCAAGATCTTGTAATTTGTTGCTCAACCGAGAGTACCAGGCTCGTGGCGCTTGCTTGAGACCATAAAGGGACTTGTCAAGTTTGCAAATATAGTTTGGATAATCTTTATCCTCATAACCAGGCGGCTGTTTCATATAAACATCCTCCTCCAGAACACCATGGAAGAACGCGTTCTGAACATCTAGTTGGCGAATACTCCAAGAATTTGAAACAGCTAATAAAAGTACAAGATGAATAGTAGCTGCCTTAACAACAGGACTAAACATGTCCTCATAATCCAAGCCGTACCTTTGTTTAAAGCCCTTTGCAACAAGACGAGCCTTGTAACGATCCACAATACCATCAGCTCGATGCTTGACCTTGAAAACCCATTTACAGTCAACAACGTTATTGGCTGATGAAGACGGTACAAGATGCCATGTTCTGTTGCGTTGTAGAGCTTCAAATTCGGAGTCCATGGCAGCCTTCCACTCGTCTGATTCACTATGATCCTTTGTGTAAGACAAGTTATGATTCCTAAGGACTCGATTAACAATAGGAGATGATGGATGGCCGAGACGATAGTGCCAATGTGTAGATGAAGGAGTGGTGACATGATGAACTTCAGAAGTATGTTGAAGAGGATAGAGCCCGTCACGACATTTACCATATAGAAGGGGGGGGGTCTTCGTAGCAAGATCCTTAACACAGAAGAAGGAAGGATGAAATTCAAGAAAAACATCATTGTTAGAGGTGAATTGATGCACTGAGATTAAGTTTTTTATAGCAGCAGGAACATGAAGAACATTATTGAAAGAAAAATCACGACTAGATGTATGAAAAGTAGTATTGCCAATATGATTAATGCTCATACCTTTGCCATTGGCTGCATGAATCTGCTCTTGACCATTATACCTCTCCCGTGTGGATAATTGCTCAAGAGAATTGGTGATGTGATCTGTTGACCCCGAGTCGAAGTACCAATTTGTATCGACTCCATATGAGTTTATAGCTGTGGATGCAGACTGCCGAGGTGTAGTCCTAATCGGTTTCTGACCTCCATCTCGTGGGGCAACATATTTCTTGTTGAACCTATACCAACAGTCATGGACAGTATGTCCCGTGCGCTCACACAATTGACAGACAGGGAAGTCATCAGAATCAGCAGCACTAGGGGATCCTTGTCGTCGAGAAACAGACGGTCCTGAACCGCCACATCCAGAAGAACCACCACGGCCAGATGAAGAACCATGACCCCAACCCCGAGGGGCACCACGGCTCTGGTCACGCGATATAGTGTTTGCCGAGGAGTAGGACCAAAAAGTATCAAGACTCTGCTGCCGGAGACGAGCTTCATAGGATAGAAGTTGAGAGTAAAGATCACCAAGAGAGAGAGTGTCTTTGACTGAAACCGAAGACACAAAAGGATTGTAGTCAGAGTCCAATCCATTGAGAATATAACCAATGAGGTCATCGTCTTCAATCTTCTTGCTAGCTGCCGCCATCTCATCTGCAAGACCTGTCATCTTGCTGAAATATTCAGCGGCAGAGTAGTCTCCCTTCTTCTCTCTGGCTAACTGAGATCGTAGCTGCAGAATCTTGGACCGAGACTGTGAGGAGAACATCTCCGTGATTGACTTCCATAAGGAAGCAGCGTGTTCATGTGATGACACTTGCACCAAGATCTCTTTGGTCAAGGTGGATAGAAGATATGCGAGGAGCTGCTGATCTTGAACGATCCATGTCCTGTATGCAGGATTATCGACCTCTTCATCGCCGCCACCTTGTTTCGCAACACGTATCGTTGCCGTTGGTTGGACGACGGATCCGTCGAGGATGCCCATGAGACAAGAGCCTCGAACGACAGGGAGAACTTGCACTCTCCACATGAGTAAATTGGCGCGATTGAGCTTCTCTGAGATAGGGATGCTGAACATCACAGAAGCTGACGTCGAACTTGATGAAGCCATAGATGTCGCCGAAAAAAAATTTGCAATATGCAACTAGATGTATTTGGTTGGAGAAGGTGGCTCTGTTACCATGTAGAAATCAATGGAACGGCATACCCATGAGGGCGCCGGTGATCTTTATTATATAGGCCGGTAGATGACCGACTCAGGTAGGATACAAAGTAGAGTCCATGTAGGACATCGTGTACATGAACAATATATGAACTAGGACTCTAAAGTCCGTATCCTATGGCTGGATGCCACCGCGGGCGTAAGGGCGCATGGGCGCTGGACCTCCCTTCCACCTATGACAGCGGCTTGAAGGAACAAGAGGGCAGCGACGTCAAGCGGGGCCTGGCATTGGCCGTCCATGTCGTGCGGGAGTGCTCGCGGGGGGCCAGGACTGCTGCTCCCCCATGCCTTCCCCTGCCCCGGTCGCCGCTCCCCCACCAGGGGCCAGCCACGTCGGCTGTCCGAAGGAGCTCCGGGCCGCGGTCATGGCGGGCAGCTCCAGAAGGTTGCAGAGGAGTGAAGACTGTGGCTAGGGAAGCACCAGGTGGTGATGTTGCAGTAGATATATATATCATGATATTGCAGTAGAGATTTTGGATGTTGCAATGGGTACCTCGTAATGTTGCAATAGAGATTTTGGGATGTTTGAGGAATGGTGCATCAAACATGCATTCAATGTTGTGGCGGAAATTTTTTTCCTCATAATACGATGTTTACATTGAGCTATTTTTTTTCATATTTTTTCAGTGTTGCAATCTTTTTTTTTTATGTTTCAGATGTTTTGTTTTGATGTTGGAACGGAGTATCCGATCCATGGGATGTCCAGGCGCTAGTAACTCCATTTTTGTTTCATCATGACAAAGGAGAGGAACCCGATCAGTTTTGTATAGAGATGTGCTTTTGACTATTTCTCCGCACAACAAAACTTGCGACCCAGTTTCAGTCCTACGAACTTAGCCCCTTCACCATGCATCCCTACAATGCGCCTTGAACTAGTAATTAGTCTTCAGTTCTTCACTGTCCATTCCTTTCACAGCTTGACGTCGTAGAGCGTCTCGTAGGCGCGCCACAGCAGGTGGACGAGACGACTGAGGTGAGGCTGGTGGTACGACGCGGTGTGGACGTCGTCCTCGCCGAGCTGTTGCGGGGCGCGCGTACGGAGGCAGAGGTGGACCGGTGAAATGGAGTTTTCCTGGTGGATTGTGCGTGGTGATGAAGACGCCAAGGATGCACGCATCGGTCTTGGGCTCTTGGCTAAAAGTTTTATGGGCAGAAGGACCAACGCGCAGGTGTGCCATTTGGGGTTCGTCAAAACTGAGCAGTGGTCAGTGGACAACAAAACGACCACGCGCACGGGTGGTGGGGCTGGTGGCAGCTTGATCCGCTTACTAATTATTGTTCAAATTAGAAAGTAGAGACTAAATTAGGATGAACAAATGATTCATTGGTTGAATGAATGAACAATATGATTACATATTTATACATCGTGCATGAAATCATACTTGACGAATTGTTAGTGGAGACCACATTAGATTAATGATAAACACCATGAGGACCAAGTTTCCAATCATAGCCATGTCATTGGAGATAATATGATAGAGATATACATGTGTTGTTTCTTAATTTTCTGATATTCAAAGATCAAATGATGCATGCAAAAATGAAAGCAAGTTTGGCCTGTTTTCTCTGCTTGTAACATAAAAGTCTAAGGCCTGTTTGCATCCTCAGAAACAAGCAGAACTAGAATCACTTTCTTGCCTGATTGGCTGCTCCAACGCATTGGAAAGTGAGATTCCAAGCCTTTCAGAGCCTCGAATGTTAATTTACCGGCTAAAGAAACAGAGACCAATTCCAATCCATGCCTCATCTCCTCCAGACCCACCTCTATCCCTGAGCACGAGGCTTCAGCAAGACTATATTTGCAACATGCACTGACTAAAGTAGTAGACATTAGAACAATTGAGCAAAGCCAAATTTCAGTCAGCCAATTTATGGCCAATACAAATTGTTGCACTGAACTTAGACAACATGGAAATAACAAGTCACAAAAAACACACTTATAGTTGAACATCAGTGAACCTCCATAGGAAATCAGATTGCACGACCAATTCAAGAAACAGAAGAAAAATATGGCATTCACCAGCCACTGCAACCGCATGGCAAAGAGATATCTCAAAGTTTGGCACTTAAACACCCTTTTGCAACATTTTGCTGTCGAAACCTTAACCTGAAAGAAAAACTATTTTCTTTGTTAGTTATTTGGGTATGCAGAATACACACCACCTTTTTGCTTCAGAATACACAATCATACATGCACTATTCAGCCTCTAGGCTCAAAGAAACAAATACAATAGTCAAAATCTCGTAATCGCCTGGAACATATTTTCTGAGGAACTAGTTTGGGAAAAATATCTGAATCTTATATAGAAAAGTCTACATGCAGCTTACATGAGGGCTAAGTTCAGTGATCGTTCCAACCCATAAAGATAAAAAAATGAATCAATTATTCACTTCACACCATCTCAAATAAGGAATACACTAAGATCTTGACCACTACTAGCATCACACTAACTTATTTCGATATTGACCTTATATTTGCAATAGACATGGATATTGAATACATGTACCATTCCAGTCTACTGATTTAGACAGCAGTAGTCCCATTCTTGAGTTGATTTCATGATTCTCCTACGAAAGAAGAGCCATTTATTTTCTGTTTTCTCATATAGGACAGTGACCCAAGATCTGTGCATAGGCCCATACATGTTGAATATATCTACGGGGTGAGAAGCATCAGAGAAAAATGACTTTGTCTACATGATTTATTAGTGGAACTAGAAAGAATCATGTCAGGTTAACTAGGCCTGTCTGTGCAATTGACTAAACATGCTAAACGAACTAGAGCATGGCAAATTCCAAAGCATTTGTTATATGCTATATTGATCCCTTATGAATTCCCGCCACCATGTTATTCAAAAAATGTTCCTTAATAGAAAACAAACAATGGAGACCATTTTTTGTCATAACAGCCAGTGACCATGTGCTCTATGCCTCTATAAGACATGCACAAGAATTATGTATCGTGTACACTGGGTGAACTAGCATTATCTAATAAATGTCAATCAAATTATCATTAATGCTTTAGTACCCTTCATAGAGTAAACAGGACAAGATTAGTTTAGGAAAACAGGATAGAATTTGAAGAAAATGCATTGGTCGTTGTAAGCTATATAATTGGTGGCTTAAGTTCAGGTATTGAGATATTGGTCTTCATATACAAGCATTTATGGCAATAACATCAGGGAGGATTAAGATCCTTTTCTGACAATAAAAAAAAGGAGAGGTGAAGACGTGAAGTGCATGTTTCAATTCTTTATATAAATGATTGTGTCACGGATGTTAACAGAATTCAACTATAATGCCATGCAAAAGATATGAATACCAATGAAGTCTAGAAACTCCAACTGTATCCAACCAAGAAATTAAAAGATTATGTTGTGAAGATAGATATAGCATGTCAGAAATACAGAATAGGTGAAATATTGCAGAATCTATGTAGGCAACCATCTACACTACAAAAGAAATGAATGAAGGTGAAGGAGTTTGATATTTTGAGGGCAATCCCAACCCATGGCGTCCATAGATGATGTCTATGATGCCACAAAAGCAAGACATCACCTTCAAAAACTACACTCTACAACCCATGGTTTCTTAGTGTGGAGTCTAATAAATTTATTATCCTCTCCACCTATCATATTTGTTTTCCATCTTATCTATGATGAAGACACTACATTCTCCCAATGCAAACTTACTAGTTTCTAGTGTATTGGATTTCGTGTTGAAACCGAGTCTTGCATGAGACCTAGTTTCTCCCCTCTCTTCTCTCTCTCATTTATTATAGTGCCACATAAGTTAAAAGTCCTATGTGACAATGTATTTAATGTCATGGACACCATCCTACATGAAGGGTTGGGAATGCCCTATGAACTACTAAAGGTGTTGCAATAATGGAATTGTGTCATACTAGTACTAGTAGGGTCGGCCCCAGAAAGGGATTTAGGGGGCTGTTTGGTTGACATCCTAAACCAAATCTGCTCAGTACGTGATGTACTATCTTACTATAACCTAACAATGCATATAAATGTACAAAGAAGTAAAATTTACATAATTATTAGTGCGTGGAAAAATTTTATTAGATATAACCAATGGTGTCACACTAAAATTAGTTTCCCACAATTGCTCTGGTTTGATGTCAATTCATTTGAAAGAAATAAGTGCTCATTGCATCATGCACAAAAGTGGAGATACGATTACATAGAAATAAGTGCTCATTGCATCATGCACTATAGCGTCAGAATTATGTCTCTGTTCCGGAGATTTGTAAACCTTCCCTAGTTATAAATGTTCACTTGTTAATCGGCAGGTCGATGTGGACATAGCAACCCACGTAGATATCTACGATGATGGCCCAGAAAGAAGGTATGGCATCTTTCTTACCCGGCGCAACATGAGAACATATTCCGATGAATAACACATTGCCTACATGTATTTCAGTTTCTGTTACAGATGTGATGTGCTTTCCTTGCTTGACCAATTGCTATCATTTCATCAATGGAAATGCTGGATTATTTAATAACTCCTACCCTATAATGTCAAAGTGATTTGATCTCCTATGTTGTTCCATTTCAGCTTACTTGTGGTGGAAGCCGCCGATCGTCCAGGGTTACTTGTTGATCTTGTTAAGGCCATCTCCGATACTGGATACCAACATAACTGTCCAATCTGGAGAGTTTGATACTGAGGTGAGACTAGTTGTATGAAGTCTCTGCTCATGCAAGAAACCATTCATCTCCTGACATATTCTATCTTTCAGGGGCTACTGGCTAAAGCAAAATTTCATGTCAGTTATAGGGGCAAAGCTTTGAGCAAGGCTTTGCAACAGGTAAAGATTTCAATACCTATTCTTTTGGCTAGAGAATCCGACTCTCAACAAACTCATGCTAGTATGGAATTTTAGTACCACGATTCTGATTTATCTCATCTCTGCATGTTCTTTCCAATAGCTTGCGCTATTTCTTGAGGCGGCCGACAACAGAAGATGCCAGCTTCTATCTAGATAGTATGCTGAAATACGCACAATAATGCCCCACCTCAGTCATTTACTTAATTTGTGTGATGGGATTCACATGAATGGGATAGTATGCTGAAATACGCACAATAATTTTTTGAAGATGGATCAGAGGAGGTATACTTGATGCTATGGTGCCACACCATATGGTATTTTCCTTCGAATGAAGGGGAATCTGCTGTATGAAGTTCTGAAGGTTGCCATGCTTAAAGCATCACTATGGGAGATAGCCCTTTTGCCGTGTGCCAGGGGCACACGTCAAAGCCCCAAAAGCCCACGGCAAAAGGTTTGCCGTGTGCTGCACACGGCAAAGGGCACACGGCAAACAGCCGTCGGCAAAGGGCCCCTTTGCCGTGTGCCCTGGCTGACCCACGGCAAACTTTTTTGCATGGCTGCGAAGCTGATGTGGCGGGTTAAGTCTATCTGAAAAGTCCCATCTAGCCCATCTTCTTGAAAGAACTCACCGGCATATGTGTTTGGGTCTATGTTGTAATTTTCATTGTTCGGGACAGGTAATTTACCGTGTGGCGATACCTTGTACACAACATCCCAACCCTTGAGACGATTATCGGTTTGGCACGGATATGAGAGATAATAAACTTGCGTGGCTTGTTGAGTCACAATATAGACATCGTCTTCTGGATACACGGACGCTTGTTGAACTTCAACTAGCCCAAGATTCGGAGTCCGTCTCATAGCATGAGGATCAAACCAATGGCATTTGAATATGACAGGTTTCAGAGGTTTCGACCCATGAAACATGAGTTCGTATATTTCTTCGATTCTTCCATAGTACTCGAGCCCATCGTCTCCTGGCGTAAACACTCTGGAATTTGTGGTCCTTCTATTCGGCCGACTCTGCTCGTGACTTGTTGTGTGGAAGCGATATCCATTCACGTCATAAGCTCCAAATGACTTGACCCTATAGGCACAACCATTGGCAACCTGACGCAACTCGGCATTCACTGAGGCATATGTTTGGGCCTGCAAGTTCAAACAGGCCAAATTATGTACACGTACGAGCAACTTGTAAATTCATACTATGAAAGAGCCACGACGTAGACATTACCTTTTGTTTGAACCAAGAAATAAAATAGGGCCTTCCATTTCCCGCACCCTATCTAAGAAGGGTCTCAGCTTCCTGGAGGGTTGGTGTCCTTGATCGATGCCATAATTGCACATGAAATTCCCTGTTCGAAAGAGAAACGAACGGGTTGAATGCCGAAAAGGGAGTACTCGAGCACTAAATGAATGCAGAGAACTTACTGTATGTACGGCTGCACTTTGGATAGGTTGGTCAACACATATAGCATGATACTGCGCCACTCTTCAAAATTCAAGGTCTTGATGCTCGCAACACTTGCACTTCTGAGTTGCCCTTTGAAAAGGCTGAGGTTCGAGTCAGCTTCCCCAGCATTGTAACGTGAGGCTGGATTATGCACGCTAGGAAGATTTTCAGTATAATATTTCACTGTGAAGTTTGACACCTCCTCTAGAATGTATGCCTCTGCGATGGAAGCTTTAATTTTGCATTTATTTTTACATTTAGTTCGAAGGACTTTTTGACATGTCTCAATTGAGTAGCACCAATGACCTTGCACTGGCCCCCCCATTCGTGCCTCGTACGGTAGGTGCAAAATCATATGCTGCATCGGGTTGAAGAAGCCTGGTGGAAATATCTTCTCCAACTTACAGAGCAACACATGCGCCATTTTTTCCATTTCTTCAATAACGATCAGAGATAACTCTCAATTCTGCCAGCACTTGCTAGACTTGATCAGGGAGGTATCCTCGAACCATCACCGGAAGAAGCCTCTCTAACCATATGTGGTAGTCATGACTCTTAAGCCCATTGATTCGCATAGTAGACTCCCCTCCTCAGATTCGCTGCATACCCATCAGGAAACATTAAGGTTTGAAACCATTCTAGCACTTCCCTCCTCTGCGGCCTCGTCAGGGCAAAATCGGCCTTAGGCTTTTTCCATGCCTTGCCTGACCCAGGAGGCCTCATGTCTAGCTTCGGTCTATCGCATAATGTTGCTTGATCCACTCTGGCCTTAACGTTGTCCTTTGTCTTCTCTACAATGTCCATGATAGTTCCGAACAGTGCCTCTGCGACATTCTTTTCAGAGTGCATCATATCAATGTTATGTGGAAGGAGGAGATCGTGCATGTAGGGAAGCCTCCACAATCCCGACTTCTGCGCCCAGACATGTTGCTCACCATATCCCTCAAAACCACCTTCTGCATTGGCCACAAGACTATCTAATTGAGCACGAACACCAGCACCTGTCATAATATGAGGGGGAGGGTCCAGAACTTCGACACCTTTCGTGAAGTTCTTCTTATCACGTCTGAATGAATATTCAAGAGGGAGGAATTGACGATGTTTATCGAACGAAGAATATTTCCCACCCTTCCGCAACCATATGAACATCAGAGCTGCCTTGCATACTGGGCAAGGGAACTTTCCGTGAACACACTAGCCGCAGAATATCCCATACGCTGGCAAATCATGAAGGGAATAATGGTACCATACATACATTCTAAAGTTTGTCTTTGTAGCTTGATCGTATGTCCAAACCCCTTCCTCCCAAGCACGGAGCAAATCATCAATCAAGGGCTCCATGTAGACACTCATATTATTTCCCGAATGTCCAGGAATTATCAGCGACAAGAATATGTTGTCATTGGAAAATCACGCCTGGAGGGAGATTGAGGGGAATAACGAACACAGGCCAACAAGTGTAAGGTGCAGCCGACATTCCATATAGATTGAAGCCATCAGTTGCTAGGGCAACATGCATATTACGAGCTTCATCTGCTTTGACTTGATGAATCCCGTCAAAGTAGGTCCATTCAACATCGGATGGATGTACAAGCTTATCAGGATTGTATCGAGTTCCCATGTTATGCCATGTCATCTATTTTGCGGAATCCTCGGTCATGAATAGCCGTTGGATCCTCGGTATGGGCGGAAGGTATCGTAGGACTTTCATGGGGACCGCGAGCTGTCTCTTCTGACCATCACTAGTCTCTATCTCTATGAACCTAGAGGATTCACACTTTGCACAGTAATTTGCTTCCGCATGCTCTTTCCTAAACAAGATGCATCCCTTGGGACATGCATGTATCTGCTCATACGGCATCTTCAATGCACGAAGGAGTTTCTGTGCCTCATACATGCTCTTTGGAAGAATGTGACCTTCCGGTAGCAGAGTGCCAATAACTGTCAACATAACATCAAAAGCATCTCGACTCAGGGTAAACTGGGACTTCACGGCCATCAGGCGGGCAATGGCATCCAGTTGTGAAACCTTGGTATGCACATGAAGGGGTTCTTGTGCTGCAGCCAACATGTCATAGTACGCCTTTACGGTTGGCTCTGGCTCCTCCTCCCTACGTTCTCCCTCGAAGTGTGCTTCATGGAAGTCATCTAACATATCTCCTACCCCGGCATTAGCATCATGATCTTCAATGCGTTGCCTAACGACCTCGTTTTTCATTCGATTGGCTTCACCATGGTAGGTCCACCGGGTATAGTCCCTCGTAAATCCATAATTGCAAAGATGTTGTGTCATGTCTTCCCGTGTCTGTCGACGCGTGTTTCCACATTTGGTGCAGGGACACCAAGTACATGAGCCTCCTTTAACCTTTGAAAATGCTCGATCCAAGAAAGTCTCGGTCTTCTGAATCCATTCCAAGGTCAACTCCCCCCTTGTTTCCAACCAGAGTACATCAACGCATAGTCGTCCATACTCTATCATATCAATGAGTAATATAATATAAAAGATAATTTTTGCATCTACACGATGTCTAAACTTTCTACTAGGTTAAGATAGGTCCTAATCCTACCCGAAGATGCGTATCTGGAGTCGATTTCCATGCTCTACTCTGATCCGGGATAGAATTTCGGCAGCATTTCCCCGCTGTTCTCCAAATACACATCCCGGAAGGGAGATTGTGTATCCGAAGAACAACGGGGAAATGATGCTGATACTCTGTCTCGAATGGGAGTACACCATGGAAACTAACCCCATCTACGCATCCTCGGGCTGTCCAAAAAATGTGGACAATTCGAAATAGATACGGTCGTACATATGCAAAGTTCTGCATAATTCCATCCGTATCTATTTCGAACGGGAGACGCCTAACTAGGTTACATGATATACGAACATGCAGTACGAAAAGTAGAGTCTTGTATGCCTCACCTTGCTATACGTCCTGCAAACTGAGGTGGGTGGCACAAGTGGTCCGGTGGCGGAATCCGGCAATGGGAACTAGGTGGCGGTGCTCGGTCCTGCAAAAAAAGAATAACATGTGAGAAATTATAATCAATGATTTGTTACGATTGGTCGTCTCAATAAAAAGCATTAAACTAGTGTTGTATGCCTCAGATATGTTTCATTTGATTTGATCTTGAACTTGTAGCATAATAAATCATGTCAACGAAAGAGGATCATGATATACATGAAACCATGTGACACACCCAGCCCAACCATCATATCAACACAAACGAGAGTTGCTTTGGGTATGGATGTGTCACATGGTTTGATGACAATCATGAGAAGGATGACTACATGACACAATTAATGCAGCCACAAGCACAAGATCATCATATGTTACCCAGTCCAAATCTAGGTAACAATTTATATCATCACGGGCAACGAGATTATGTAATCTACTATGAACATGAGAAGGAGCGACGACCTTTTGCACGTGCTCACCTAGGGCTCGACGGCGGTCGAGGCGGTTGGCCGTGAAGTAGTGGACGGCGGCGGTGATGAAGCAACACTCCAGCGATGGAGCACTACTCCCGGGGCCACTTCAGCTGGCGGCGCGCTTAGCCGGCGGCCATGGCAGGGGCCGCCCCGAGCACGGCAGTGGCGGGGATGTGCGGCGGGCCCTGTGCTACGACGAGCTTAGCGAGCAGGCCCGAGCGCAGGCGGCTGTGGGCGAACGTGGCCGCGGAGCACGGCGAGCGTGGGCGCAGCGGCCGGCCGGCGTGGGCTCGGCGAGCGTGGCCGCGGAGCGCAGCGAGCGTGGGCGCGGCGGCAGGCCGGCGTGGGCCCGGCGAGCGTGGGCGCGGCGGCAGGCCAGCGTGGGCCCGGCGAGCGTGGGCTGTCGGCATGCCGAGCGTGGGCGGCGGCCCGCTTAGCCTGCGGCCATGGCGACATGCAGGGTGACGGAGGTGGCGTCGCAACCCCGCCCGTGCGCCGGTGAGCTCGGGGTGGCGTGGCCCTCGGCGCAGCGAGCGGCGGCAAGGGAGACCCTCGGTGTGGCGAGCGCGGGCGACGGCGTCGGCGACGGCGTGTCGAGCGTCGGCGTCGGCGTCGGTGTCGGCGGGCGAGGCCGTTTGTGCGCGGGCCGAGCGCGGGAGGTGGGGTGGTGAGCTCGTGGGCGTGTGGGGGCGGCCAGCGTGGCATCGGGGAGCGAGCGTGGGCACGGGGGAGCGCGGGCGCGAGCTTGGCCGGCGGCGTTGGCGTGGGCGCGAGCGGGGGTGGCAGGGTGGCGTGGGCGTGAGAGGGAGGTAGGTGACGGGGTGCGTGTGTGTCTGAGTGTGTGTGGCATGTGTGAGGCTCAAAGAGGATAAGGGGCGGGCGCTTTGCCGTGTGCCCCAATCTGGCCCACGGCAAAGTTGCCCCCTTTGCCGTGTGCCCCGCAATCCGGCACACGGCAAAGAAGTGGGCGCGGGGCAGCGGTGGGACCGGCGAGCACGCGTGGCGCACGTGGCAAGCGGCTTGGCGAGGCGTGGACGCGGCGGCCTGGGCGCGAGGCGTGGACGCGGCGGCCTGGCGGTGAGCGTCGCCGGCAGCGGCTTCAGCTAGCTTTTCCGTGTGCCCCGCGCTATGGCACACGGCAAAGTCCTTTGCGTTTGCCTGATCATGTGCCACACGGCAAATATGTTTTCTGTTTTATAATTATATGGAACTGAACCACATCTTATCAAAATAAAATTAATTGAAAACACTTTAGCTATCTAGCACATCTGAATCAGCATTTTTTGTTTGATTATTGTATTGAAAAAAATTATTATTTTATGCACATATAGCTAAAGTTCAATGTATATCACATGATATTGTTTAATTGCAAAAAAAATTAAAATTATCAAACAAAACCGAAAAATAGCCAAACTTTGGCATGAAAGATCCTAAGATATTTATTGCATGTACAAAAAGTTTTGAAGTCAACATCCAATTTCTTCAACACTTTGACTTCCAAACTCAACGGCTTCTTCTCAACTCTATAGATCTTTTCTGGATGTACTTCGATTTATAAGGAGTACAAGTGAAAACTAGTACGAAACCTTTTCAAATTTTTACCATAGCATCCAAGTATGAAATCATAATATCATGACAAATCTTATATTTTTTAGACTACATTTGTTTTTTATAGAATTTTAAAACTATTGGGCCACATGTACCATGGCATGTTTCATGAGCAAGAATTTCGAATTTTCCATCCCTTTTTTGGATATGGTCTCACATGGGATCTGTAACACCCCTCAATTAGGAATGCTAAACACAATTTGAAAATTCAAATGGAGTCAGAAATATCAAGCCACGTGTTCCCTGCTCTCTCTCTCCCGTGCATCGTCGCCGTGTCCAAGTTCGCCACGAACGCCGCCCGCTAACACCGTGCGCTGGCCATCAGCGAAGCTTGCCGCGTTGCCCGGCCGCTAGCGACGTCGTCAAGTCCTTCACGCTATCCTTCCGACCTCGCCACCTGCCATTCCTTCTCTCCTGCGCTTCCTCTCATTCCTCTCAATCTCTCGCTCAGCTCTTCTTCAACCTCCAGAAACCAAGAATAGAGCATCCGCCCCTTCCATCGATCTGCGCCTCCGGACCATCTCCCTCAAATCGACCGCAACCGAAGCTCCTTCATCACCGTAGCTTCCTCCCCGACTCGTCCTTGCCAAGCTCCAGCCCTCCATCACCGGGAATCGAGGTGGAACAGAGCCGTCGGCCCCTTTTTCCGCCCGAGCTCCACCTCGACGTCGAACTCCCTCGTTCGGTCATCATTTTCTTCACTTGACGGCTCAAATCGACTCTAGGTGAGCCCCCGAAGCTCATGCTCTCCTTGTTCCATCGCGTTCCATGAGTTTCCGCGCTCGTTCCCGAGCCATGCCGTCGTCGACAAGCTGCTGCTCGCCGCGAGCCGCGCTCACGCGCCTCTGGGCCGTGCCGCCGAGCGCCTCCACTCCGCCCGGCCCTGCTGAACCTTCCCAGCCCGGCCGCCCTCTCCACACCTCGCCGGAACGCCGCCGCCGCGGCTCAGTTCGCCGCCGGCCCGCCGCTCGCCGTGGCGCCACCCCTACAGACCACCCCGAGCCCCCAAACCACCACCCACAGGTGCGCACGAGCCCCCTCAACCTTTTCCCCAACTCCCCCCTCGCCGCGGGGGCCGAACCTCGCCGGAAAACGGCCGCCCGAACCTCCCCTGTACTGTCCCGTCCGCCAAGGACCCATGCTGAGAAGAAATAGAAGTCCAGGGGTCTAGATGCAAGATTTCCTTTTCTTTTTCTTTTTGTTTTCAAAAACAGCAAACTTGTAAATTCCATATAAAATCGTAGAAAAAACAGAAAAATGAAAATCCAAATGTTCTGGAATCCTTGCAACAAGATCTACAACTTTCATTACATACACATATTTATTTTCTGTCTGTATTTTATTCTAGGAAAAAAAATACATTACATAGGTTATAATTATTCTAGGAGTTCTACTCACTATATATGGGTTATTTTTGGTGGGTAGCTACTTGATGCCATGCTTAGCTTTGTGTAAAAATTTGAGCACCAGTTAATACTTTTAACTAGATGAAACCCTAGTCTTGGCTAGATCTAGTAGAGTAATATATTCTTTTGTTTCTAGATGTTCTGATTTAGATATATATATATATATATATGAAACTTTTTCTGTGTATTTCCAATACTATATGAACACCACTGTCCAAATTTCGTTAATTATAGATTTGTGTAGCTATTTCTTTTATTTAATTCTTGTTTAGTAGGCTTTAATTATGAGAAATAATTTATATTGTTTTTAAATCATGAAAATATTTCTGAGTGTTCTTTTTGAATAGATTAGCTTGTCCATGAAGTTTGAGCATCAGTTCATGACTAGAACAGAAGTTAAAAATGAATCTTTTTAGATTGATGTCTGTTTTGTTTATTTTCTCAGAATTAATTCTGTGTAGATAAAATTATGAAAAATTCACAGTAGCTAACTCATCCCTGTGTCGACCTCCTGTTAAATTTTCAGCTTCTGTTTTGCTCTGGTCTGACCTGTATAATTCAATCTTGTTCTAGGAGTTGTCTGAATGAATGAATTGTTCGGATTAAATGGATGCATGAAATGACATGATTTTTACAGAGTAGATTGCTCTTTGTACATTCTGTTTAGAATAATTATTGCTGAAATTTTTGTTGTTTATGTATTGAGTTATTTAATTATTAGCAAGCCAAGACCTACATGTTATAGGAATCAACTACTGCTTGTTTGTGCAGTTAGTGAACTTCTTTTGTGCTGATTGATCATGATGCCATGGGTAGTTAGAAATGTAGTTAACTACTCTATAAACGATTGCCCATGTGATATGATTGTTTGCTACTTGTTAGACTACAACTTTATCGTAAAGGAAGAATAATAGCATATATATTGTTGAGCAACTCAGAACTGTGCATTCATACATATGCATTGCTGCATTTCATTTAGGTACGATAGATGAACCACGTGAGGGATGTGACACTGAAGCCGAGCCAGAAGACGGTGAATGGTGGACACGTCTAGAAGATGGATGGATGGATCCCGATGTACATGATCCCAAGGAAGGTACTTGCCAAGCGAGTATCATCTAACTAACACTGACTCAGTGTTAATCCCAGGCAAGCCCCGGTGCACATCCTATTATTTGAAATTATGACACCTATATATGTATTTATTACTGGTGCATTACGTTTCAGGAGTTGATTGGAACCCTAGTTGCATGATTCCTAGGTTTCCCTGAATTATACTAGCATGTATAGGACGATAGAAATGCTATGCTTAATACTTCTCGATAGAAGTCGAGTGACTTCCTGTCACTCACGAGCTATAGGGCAAAAGTCGAGTAATTTCCGGTTACTCGCGAGATTTATAGTTATCTTTATATTCCAGTATATGAGATATGGAATGCAATATGGAATGAATGGAAATTTGAGACCGGACGGAGGAATGATGATGTTTAGGTATGGCAGCAGGACAGGGTTCCTGGTTGTCTTAGCCCCGCCTGTGTCGATCAAGGACCGGTCGTTGTGGCAGTGCTGATCGGGGATTGAACTGTACTAACCTCATGCCGGGAGTAGGAGGTAGTCGTAACCGGTAAGCCGAGTACTGCCTTGCTTCGAAAGTACAGGAACCCGCACCCAACTCCTGGGGCGAGTCGAGTAGTCGCGGAGAATTGGGATGCAGATGTTTACTTTTGGTGGTCTCACGTTGAGCTTGGCTGACCATATGTCGTTGGGCTGGTTCCTGTAGTTCGAGGCGGGGAGGGGAATGGTTGGTTTGTATTGTCCGACGGGGCAAATACGTGCCGTGTTGGTTAGGTCCACCTTGCAAGGTTAAATCGGATCGATTCGCCGTGTCTCGCGGTTATGAGGGCCTTGGTCTCTTTGTCACACCGTAGCAAAAATGTAGAATGTGAGTTAGGTATGTTTATATAAAATATTGATCTCATTGAATTATTTTGCTTGCATCACCATGATTGCTAAAGTAGGTCTATGCAAATATTAGATGAGAGTTAATTTATATAGAACCTGGAGCTAAAATAATGAAAGTAAGGAATTACCTTAGTTGCTTTTTCTGCAAAATAAACCACCAGCCAAATGCCTTGCATGTCTAGATATGTGGGCTAAGTTATATCCACTGGTCGGGTAAGTCTTGCTGAGTATTAGTATACTCAGGGTTTGTTGTTTATCCTGTTTCAGGTATAAAAGCTAACCAGGATTCGCATCAGTGGGCTCGATGTGACGTCCTCACGTGTTCATAGTTATCGTTTTGTTTTATTGGTTCTCAATCAAATTTCCTTCTCTCAGATCATATTCTCTTCCGCTGCTGTCATTTATTTTATGTAAATTCTAAATTTAAAGTTGTTTTGTAAATATTTATGTTATTATCTATTTTGTGAAAACATATTATGCTGGTACCGTCTGTGCTCGCCGTCGCGCGAGACTTCTGGTGTGTTTCGGTCGGCCTGTGGGTTGGAAACAGGCTGTCAGGTTACACTTAATTAAGCTAATGCGCCTTATGCGTTTAGATGATGGTCATTACGCTTAATTAAGCCGTTTAACTTGGCAGTTCTGTCACAGCTGGTATCAGAGCTGAAATGCACCAGGGAGGGTACTAGCATGATTATTTCTAGTGTTTTCAAAATTTAAAAATGTGCTTTACAAAAATACGTTTCTTTGCGCTTAAGGGATTAGGGAAGATTAGTACGTAAGCCCTATATAGTGTAAGTTATATCAGGTGGCTCTATATAATATCAACTAACTTCCAGCACATTACATTTATGTCAAAACTTACTTTCTTGCTTAACCCTTATTTAATATTGTAACGACGCACCTACGCTAAGGTAAGCAAGGTGAGCATTCTTGGTAGTCCTTAGAATAGCCCACGTGTTTTATACGTGCGCGGATCCCGTATGATGAGCATACGAGGAGGTGATAAGACTCCATTCAAATGAGCATGTCGCTATCTGCCGCCTGATATGGAGTGCGGACTTCTCGCCGTGTGATTGCAATCACGGCCATCTCGTAAGGCAATGTTACGAGACGTAAATCTGTCATGCGATTGGTTATGACCGTGTACCTTGGGGCACGTTTACCCTTGGGTGTCCCGTAAGGCGATTTGTACGGGAAGTGAATACGTTGCCTCGGTAACGTATGCAGCGCTGTCCATGCAGCGTTGAACGCATGGGCGCCATCTCTATAGTGGATGGTGATGTATGTGTGAATATGTGGGCAACTGCATATGCGTTACCCATGTGGCGTAGGACACATGGGGGCCGTTCGTGTGTGCTGGCACGAAGGGTCCAGTCGTGGATATATATATGTATATCATGTGATTTTCTGCAGGTACACTAACAAACGATTGCGTGAGTTAGGTCGAGTACAAAACGACTAGATATATAATAGGGAGAGTACGTATGTATGCCACCGAATATTCACGTATATTGCCATATAATTATGTTGGCAAATTTTGGAGAGGACGAAATTAGACGAGCCTGCATCATCATATCATTATGTGTGGAATTTTGGTTGGTTTTTCTGGTGCATCCAATACTCACTCGTTCACTAAGAGCATACATCGCTGTTTTGAAATTTTGCGCTACACTACTATCGGTCCAACTTCTAGCTATCCAAATAATTTTTCCTGAACAACTAGATTATGAGAAAGATGTGAGAAATTATAGATTTACATATTATAGAAATTTTAACGACCTTAGGGGAATGTTCATATGGACCTCCAGACTAAACTTGGCCCCTTGATCCAGTGCCTTCTATGCTTATAGCTACGACTCAGTAGTAATGGTCAGGTCTTTCTTAACATTCTCATTATCTTTGAAAGCCCAAATAAGGATATTATCCTAAGAAGAATCTCCTAGCCAATTTTTCTTAACATACCATCGCATGAGCTAAAATTATCCTATCTGTGGCTTAATGCCCATTCCCATTTATTCAGCTATTTCTATTTTTCCACAATTGGTCAATATCAATTTGAGATCGTGCATCCTCATTTCTGGGCCGTTCATTCAAATGCTCAAAGATAATTCATCCTGGCTATTCTTGATGACTACACACTTTCTGTTGTTCTTATAGTGTTGATATTCGTTTATATCGATCGCCTTGATTCCTATACCTAAAATGGATCCACTTACGTTCTTGCTCGAATAATATAAATAAATTAATGACTTGATTACAGATATTATAGTCATCCTGCAGGAATGAGGTCGCACGTTTGTTGCATTACATCGTCTTGCATTGTTGGGTCGTGCTAGGTTACTGCATGATCATGGGAGACATTGGTGGTAGTTCGGCTGACTATGTGTGTTCGTGCTTTTGAGTGCGTTCTCTGGTGTCTTCCGACTTCTATAATCTCTTTCTATCCATTTGTGTTATTCGGAGTGCTATTATTGATTCTTAGGCGGTGGAGATTTGTCCCATGACCTTTAGTGCCGCGACGGAACCTAGGCCCTTGCGTGTGTGGCCACCATGTGATTGTGCTACTAGGTGCGCGCTGGTGCTTGAGTGCATGTGGACGAAACTACATCGTCAATTCTTTTTGTGAAATCTTTGGAATCATTTTCTCTGGTTTGATCTTTAAGGGGGTAGGCCCTAGATGAATAACAGTGCGGACGGGTTGTTTTAGGTTTGAGTTTCTGGGTATTGTCCACTAACTGGTATGGCATCATGTGCATCCTCAACTCATATATGCGTGCATCATACTCATGCATCTCATGGCGAGCATCACTCAAGAGCATCGTTATTATGCATCATGATGTATGCATCATTGAGTCGACATCATGGCAAATGCATTATGTCATATGCACAATTTTGTTTGTGCATGGAACATCCATCATGGCACTACACTGGCATTGCATTGGTATAAATGAACATATTTTACAACTAGCATCATGCAAATCATTCAGCTAATAAACTTTGAGCAGGGATGTTCCAAACACCACTCGTAAATCAATCTCTCGTACTATCCTCTCTTACTATCCATAAGTCTTGTGATGAATCTCGCCGACATTTGTTTTCCTCATGTTGTGATCTTAGCTCTATGAGAACTTGATCACCTTGTCTCATCATCATTCTTTGATTTGTTTGATCTTTTCTTCTTGATTGGAAAACCTTACATCACTCAGTTATCCAATCTAGTTGAAGAGCCGTGCAAGAATCAAGTTCAGGTGTTTGCTTAAAAGCATCATTGTCATACTGATGCGTCCCTAGCTACTTGCAAGTGGAAGCTCCTTCCTCCCTAATAGAAAATCCTGGTTTCAAAATGTGTGTGTATCCTTTTCAGTCCTATAAATGAAACTGATCAAGGTTTGGAGCTATAAACTCTTATATGCAGTGCTAGTTATAGTTGTTTGTGCTGCAAAAATCAGAATTTATGCATAATGTAGACCTTTTGTTGACTCGCTAATCCCAACTAAGTTTTCTCAATAATTGCTTATGTTTGTGGTATGCTCATGTACCTGCTGGACAAAATCATATCTGACATTCACTGTTGAACCTCTCTGTTGCTTATCTTAAAGATGATCTAGTGCAATGTTAATCTCTCTTTCTATAATGGCCTCAGCATCTTTTCCTTGTAACTCATGTCGTTGCTCTGTCAGCCAAGTCTCTGGATAGTATATCGGTTTTGTTCCATGTATCCTGCTTGTTCGTTTATAGTTCTCTAAGGTTCCTGAATGGTTATCGGTCTTAATCTCCTGTTGCTGCCAGCCGGACTGAATTTCATGTTGATGGTTAATCCGGTAATCTTGTCGGTGGATGCAAGCTGTGTGTGAAACTTAAGCAAGAGTCTTATTTCCTGCAGTCTGTGATGGTTAGTCTCTGTTTCTCTCATGTCATGCCTCCGTTTTTAGATCACCTCCTTGCTATCTCTCATTCTCATAATGCTTATCCATGCATGACCTAACTATGCTACATGAGAATTCTCGTCGTATGCTCGGTAATGGTGTTTTGATTAACGATTGATAGTGATTGTGTTCCCATATATTATCTACAGTTATTCACAGCAAAAGCTGAAGCCCTGGAGCTTTTTAGTGTGGAAAAACAATTGATTAGTTCGCACAGTGGCACGGTTAATCTCCATTTGGATAATGACAGTAGAGTTACTATGAAACTTATGTCTTCCAGAACCATATCGAGCAAGGAATTAACAAATCAGCTGGCAATGTTTATACTGTTAAACTCAGCTACAGTGATTAATCTAGAGACTACCACCCACATCGGCCGATCCTTGTCTTTGGAGCGCAATGCCCTGAGTTTATCAGTTGTTCTCCTTTACTTCTTCTCCATTTAAATCTCGGGACGAGATTTCTTTAAGGGGGTAGGATTGTAACACCCCTCAATTAGGAATGCTAAACACAATTTGAAAATTCAAATGGAGTCAGAAATATCAAGCCACGTGTTCCCTGCTCTCTCTCTCCCGTGCATCGTCGCCGTGTCCAAGTTCGCCACGAACGCCGCCCGCTAACACCGTGCGCTGGCCATCAGCGAAGCTTGCCGCGTTGCCCGGCCGCTAGCGACGTCGTCAAGTCCTTCACGCTATCCTTCCGACCTCGCCACCTGCCATTCCTTCTCTCCTGCGCTTCCTCTCATTCCTCTCACTCTCTCGCTCAGCTCTTCTTCAACCTCCAGAAACCAAGAACAGAGCATCCGCCCCTTCCATCGATCTGCGCCTCTGGACCATCTCCCTCAAATCGATCGCAACCGAAGCTCCTTCATCACCGTAGCTTCCTCCCCGACTCGTCCTTGCCAAGCTCCAGCCCTCCATCGCCGGGAATCGAGGTGGAACAGAGCCGTCGGCCCCTTTTTCCGCCCGAGCTCCACCTCGACGTCGAACTCCCTCGTTCGGTCATCATTTTCTTCACTTGACGGCTCAAATCGACTCTAGGTGAGCCCCCGAAGCTCATGCTCTCCTTGTTCCATCGCGTTCCATGAGTTTCCGCGCTCGTTCCCGAGCCATGCCGTCGTTGACAAGCTGCTGCTCGCCGCGAGCCGCGCTCACGCGCCTCTGGGCCGTGCCGCCGAGCGCCTCCACTCCGCCCGGCCCTGCTGAACCTTCCCAGCCCGGCCGCCCTCTCCACACCTCGCCGGAACGCCGCCGCCGCGGCTCAGTTCGCCGCCGGCCCGCCGCTCGCCGTGGCGCCACCCCTACAGACCACCCCGAGCCCCCAAACCACCACCCACAGGTGCGCACGAGCCCCCTCAACCTTTTCCCCAACTCCCCCCTCGCCATGGGGGCCGAACCTCGCCGGAAAACGGCCGCCCGAACCTCCCCTGTACTGTCCCGTCCGCCAAGGACCCATGCTGAGAAGAAATAGAAGTCCAGGGGTCTAGATGCAAGATTTCCTTTTCTTTTTCTTTTTGTTTTCAAAAACAGCAAACTTGTAAATTCCATATAAAATCGTAGAAAAAACAGAAAAATGAAAATCCAAATGTTCTGGAATCCTTGCAACAAGATCTACAACTTTCATTACATACACATATTTATTTTCTGTCTGTATTTTATTTTAGGAAAAAAATACATTACATAGGTTATAATTATTCTAGGAGTTCTACTCACTATATATGGGTTATTTTTGGTGGGTAGCTACTTGATGCCATGCTTAGCTTTGTGTAAAAATTTGAGCACCAGTTAATACTTTTAACTAGATGAAACCCTAGTCTTGGCTAGATCTAGTAGAGTAATATATTCTTTTGTTTCTAGATGTTCTGATTTAGATATATATATATATATGAAACTTTTTCTGTGTATTTCCAATACTATATGAACACCACTGTCCAAATTTCGTTAATTATAGATTTGTGTAGCTATTTCTTTTATTTAATTCTTGTTTAGTAGGCTTTAATTATGAGAAATAATTTATATTGTTTTTAAATCATGAAAATATTTCTGAGTGTTCTTTTTGAATAGATTAGCTTGTCCATGAAGTTTGAGCATCAGTTCATGACTAGAACAGAAGTTAAAAATGAATCTTTTTAGATTGATGTCTGTTTTGTTTATTTTCTCAGAATTAATTCTGTGTAGATAAAATTATGAAAAATTCACAGTAGCTAACTCATCCCTGTGTCGACCTCCTGTTAAATTTTCAGCTTCTGTTTTGCTCTGGTCTGACCTGTATAATTCAATCTTGTTCTAGGAGTTGTCTGAATGAATGAATTGTTCGGATTAAATGGATGCATGAAATGACATGATTTTTACAGAGTAGATTGCTCTTTGTACATTCTGTTTAGAATAATTATTGCTGAAATTTTTGTTGTTTATGTATTGAGTTATTTAATTATTAGCAAGCCAAGACCTACATGTTATAGGAATCAACTACTGCTTGTTTGTGCAGTTAGTGAACTTCTTTTGTGCTGATTGATCATGATGCCATGGGTAGTTAGAAATGTAGTTAACTACTCTATAAACGATTGCCCATGTGATATGATTGTTTGCTACTTGTTAGACTACAACTTTATCGTAAAGGAAGAATAATAGCATATATATTGTTGAGCAACTCAGAACTGTGCATTCATACATATGCATTGCTGCATTTCATTTAGGTACGATAGATGAACCACGTGAGGGATGTGACACTGAAGCCGAGCCAGAAGACGGTGAATGGTGGACACGTCTAGAAGATGGATGGATGGATCCCGATGTACATGATCCCAAGGAAGGTACTTGCCAAGCGAGTATCATCTAACTAACACTGACTCAGTGTTAATCCCAGGCAAGCCCCGGTGCACATCCTATTATTTGAAATTATGACACCTATATATGTATTTATTACTGGTGCATTACGTTTCAGGAGTTGATTGGAACCCTAGTTGCATGATTCCTAGGTTTCCCTGAATTATACTAGCATGTATAGGACGATAGAAATGCTATGCTTAATACTTCTCGATAGAAGTCGAGTGACTTCCTGTCACTCGCGAGCTATAGGGCAAAAGTCGAGTAATTTCCGGTTACTCGCGAGATTTATAGTTATCTTTATATTCCAGTATATGAGATATGGAATGCAATATGGAATGAATGGAAATTTGAGACCGGACGGGGGAATGATGATGTTTAGGTATGGCAGCAGGACAGGGTTCCTGGTTGTCTTAGCCCCGCCTGTGTCGATCAAGGACCGGTCGTTGTGGCAGTGCTGATCGGGGATTGAACTGTACTAACCTCATGCCGGGAGTAGGAGGTAGTCGTAACCGGTAAGCCGAGTACTGCCTTGCTTCGAAAGTACAGGAACCCGCACCCAACTCCTGGGGCGAGTCGAGTAGTCGCGGAGAATTGGGATGCAGATGTTTACTTTTGGTGGTCTCACGTTGAGCTTGGCTGACCATATGTCGTTGGGCTGGTTCCTGTAGTTCGAGGCGGGGAGGGGAATGGTTGGTTTGTATTGTCCGACGGGGCAAATACGTGCCGTGTTGGTTAGGTCCACCTTGCAAGGTTAAATCGGATCGATTCGCCGTGTCTCGCGGTTATGAGGGCCTTGGTCTCTTTGTCACACCGTAGCAAAAATGTAGAATGTGAGTTAGGTATGTTTATATAAAATATTGATCTCATTGAATTATTTTGCTTGCATCACCATGATTGCTAAAGTAGGTCTATGCAAATATTAGATGAGAGTTAATTTATATAGAACCTGGAGCTAAAATAATGAAAGTAAGGAATTACCTTAGTTGCTTTTTCTGCAAAATAAACCACCAGCCAAATGCCTTGCATGTCTAGATATGTGGGCTAAGTTATATCCACTGGTCGGGTAAGTCTTGCTGAGTATTAGTATACTCAGGGTTTGTTGTTTATCCTGTTTCAGGTATAAAAGCTAACCAGGATTCGCATCAGTGGGCTCGATGTGACGTACTCACGTGTTCATAGTTATCGTTTTGTTTTATTGGTTCTCAATCAAATTTCCTTCTCTCAGATCATATTCTCTTCCGCTGCTGTCATTTATTTTATGTAAATTCTAAATTTAAAGTTGTTTTGTAAATATTTATGTTATTATCTATTTTGTGAAAATATATTATGCTGGTACCGTCTGTGCTCGCCGTCGCGCGAGACTTCTGGTGTGTTTCGGTCGGCCTGTGGGTTGGAAACAGGCTGTCAGGTTACACTTAATTAAGCTAATGCGCCTTATGCGTTTAGATGATGGTCATTACGCTTAATTAAGCCGTTTAACTTGGCGGTTCTGTCACAGGATCTCAGGATGTTAATATAATTTTTTGCTTCATTATTACTCTATGTAAAAGTATTGCAATTCAAACTTCACTTATTCTATGAAATTCATTTCATTGAAATAAAAAAGTTAAATATAGCAAAAGGATCGAGAAAAATACCAAAATCTAATTTAAAGTGCCACATACAATAACAAGTTACCCATAAAAGTTGCAATGGCGGAATCAAGTTTTTTTAACAAAAAATTGCCGTGTGCCTCATGTTTGCTGTGTGTTACAACTGTGGCACACGGCAAACTTTGAATTTTGCCGTGTGTTTTTATTTTTGCCGTGTGTTCATCTGGCACGCGCATGGCATACGGGCACGTTTGCCGTATGTGTCTCCTTTGCCGTGTATCAGGAAGCCAGGCACACGGCAAACATGAGCTTTGCCGTGTGTTGGGTCCTTTTCCGTGTGTTGGGTCTTTTTCCGTGTGTTGCCTTTTCGGCATACGGCAAAAGCTATGTTTGCCGTGTGCCCGATATGTGGCACACGGCAAAGCTTCCGGCACACGGCAACCAGCGGGTTCCGGTAGTGCTTCATGTAACACATGATTATTTTCTACCTGGGATGCACATTTGGTGATAAATAAGATGGAGCATTGTGGGGGCCATCATTCAGGTGCACATCTGGTGATAAATAAGATGGACATTTTGGGGGCCATCATCCAATGTCGGGATAGAATGCTGTATTCGTTGTGTACATTTACTTTTCAGATTAATGAAGTTACATATGTTAATCTTCTGGTTAACGATTAGACAATTATTTCTTTGAGAGTGCTGACCAATGACCAGTCCAAAGGTTTGGCAACCGTCTTGAGGCCATCATCTCTTTCTATTTGATTCACATGGACTACTCTTAAAAGCGTTCGACAGCTTAGAATGATGATGACATTGCATTTGCATCTCTGCTGTTGTTTCCCAGTTTATTTAGAAATATACTACACTCTGGTCGGCATTAAGCCAAAACCAACGTACTTAAGGCACGCCTTGCGCCATTAATCATCAGCAAGGCAGCCTAGGACGAACAACAGATGTTTTTTTAATTGACACTGTGAATTCAGTTTACAGGTGGCGGCGCCGTCGCTGAAAATACGCGACGGGGCACGGGCGGCGGCGGCCGGATCCGGCGAGCAAAGGCGACCATGCATCGCCTCACACGGTGTAGTGCTGCTGGATGCCCTCCATATCGAGCCCCTTGAGCTTGACGACCGACTCGACCTGCGTCTTGTGCGTGCCGAGCTCCCTGACCCTGGCCACCTCGGCGCGGCGCCTGGCCTGCTCGGCGATCTCCGAGAGCTCGCGGTAGCCGCCGCGCTCGCCGAGGATCCCGGCGAGCTCCGGCGTCTGCAGACCGTGTAGCGTGCGCTGCGCCGTTGCCCACTGCACCTCCCGCTCCTCCCGGCCGTAGTCCTTCTTCCGGGTGAAGAAGATCTTGTGCTCGAACAGCGTGTCCCACGCCCGGCCGTTCAGCGCGTACCTGATGCCGAACTTGAACACGTCCAGCGGCAGGAAGGTGACGGCGCTGTAGGCCCAGATCGCGCCCGCCCAGCCCCACCCGATGCCGCGGATGTGCGCGAACCGGATGGCGAGGTACACCGCCACCAGAGTCGCCACCTGCCATGGATGGATGGATCACAGGATCAGGAACAGGGGTGGTTTTCTTTACAATCCAACTTGGCGTTATAGATCAGCGGCTTACGATCTGGGCGACGACGAAGGCGGCGCAGAGGAGGAGGCCGGGCATCTCGGCGAAGCACCAGCCGCGGGAGCGCGTCACGAAGATGAGCGCCTGGCTGATGATGCTCACCTGCAGGTACAGCGCCGACATCATCTCGTCCCGGCTGCCGTGCAGCGGCCGCACGCCGAACGTGTTCTGTCGCCGCAAGGTTTACATTGTTAATTAATTAGATTCCTCAGCGTCTCGTCTTGCACGGAAAGAAATTTGCGAGAAATGAGGATGGCCACTGCCCACCGTGAAGAAGTCGGTGCTGCGCATGGCCCAGAAGAAGATGACCGTCATGAGGGCGAGGTAGGACCCGTACACGATGCCGGTGATGAAGATCTCCTTCAGCTTCCAGCTGTCAGGGTGCGGGGACGGCTTCACCCGGTCCTTGGAGATGGTCATGATCGTTCCTGCATCCATCCATTTGTTTTCATCCAAACAAACAAGTTTCAGTTGAGCGTACGATGCCAAGCTGCGCTATGCGAGAGCTCACCGTCGTTGAGGATGGCAATGACAAGGATCATAAACGGTGAGAAATCGAACTTCCAGATCAGCGCTATGAGCATGAATCCGAGCTGCAGATTGCCGTCAAGATAAAGCAAACAAACATTCAGACAAGCTAAGTGCGTACAAGAACACAGCTTGCATTGACAGATTCATCCTTTCAGCCTTGGAAAAAAAAGTTAACTTACCACGATACGGATCGTTATCGACACCGCATAAATCTGAAAAGAAGTGAAACTTGCATCTATCAGTCCAATAAACTGCATTATTTTGGGATTGCCAGGTCGATAGCTGCTTACAGTGTAGTTCTTCATCCGCTGGAAGATGGCACGGCTGGTGAGCACGGCGCTGATGATGACGCTGAGCCCAGGCTCGGTGAGCACGATGTCGGAAGCGCTCCTGGCCGCGTCGGTGGCGTCGGCGACGGCGATGCCGATGTCCGCCTTCTTCAGCGCGGGCGCGTCGTTCACGCCGTCGCCGGTCATCCCACAGATGTGCTTCCTCTCCTGCAGTTTCTTGACGATCTCGTACTTGTGCTCTGCAGAATTTAGGGTTCAGGATCAATAACAGTTTTTTTGAATAAAAACGATCAATAACAAATAGGGATCAGAATCAGGTGCAAGTGCAAACTCTAGTCGTGCTCATTCTCACCCGGGAAGACGCCGGCGAAGCCGTCGGCCTTCTCGATCAGATCGTCCACGGGGATGGAGGCGATGGCTTCGTCTTTGCACTGCCCGAGCAGCGCCGACGAGGGGTACATGTTGGTGCCCATCCCCAGCCTCCTTCCCGTCTCCTTGGCAATGGCGAGCTGATCACCTGCACGAATCATCCAGTAGTGTCACTGTCACATCACATCACACTTGGTGTCGACACTGAATCATAATATCTCTACCGGTGATCATCTTGACACTGACGCCGAGGTCGAGCGCCCTCTTGATGGTCTCGGCGCTGTCGTGCCGCGGCGGGTCGAACAGCGGCAGCAGCGACACGAACTGCCATGGGCCGCCGGGGCTGTCCTTGCGCTTCTCCGGCACCTCCTGTCTGGCGACGGCGAGGGACCGCAGGCCGCGCTCGGCGTACTTGTCGATGACGGCGTGCACCTTGTCCGCGACGTCGTCGCTGCAGCTGCAGAGGGCCATGATCTGCTCGGGAGCCCCCTTGCTGACGCGGTGCCAGGTGCCGTCGGCGGCGCTGATGTAGGTGAGGGCGGTGCGCTTGTCGACGGGGTTGAAGGGGAGGAAGTGCACCTCCTGGATGCCGTCCCTGGCCTCCCTGGGGTCGCCGAGCATGCCGACCATGGCGGCGTCGATGGCGTCCTGGTTGTCGACCCTCGAGGCCCTGGCGGCGAGCAGGATGACCTCGTCGGCGTCGACGCCCTTGGCGAAGATCTCGATGAGGCCCCTGTCGACGCTGAGCTTGTTGACGGTGAGCGTGCCCGTCTTGTCGCTGCACAGCACGGTCATCTTGGCCATCTCCTCGATGGCGGTCATGCGCTTGGTGATGGCGCCCTGCGTGGCCAGCCGATGCGAGCCGATGGCCATGGTGACGGAGAGCACGGTGGGCATGGCGATGGGGATGCCGCCGATAAGGAGCACCAGGAGGTTGTCGATGCCGTCGCGGTACCGGCGGTGCTGGATGGGGTACATGACGACGACCTCGACGACGATGCCGACGGCGATGGCGGCGATGCAGAAGTTGCCGATGGCCCTGAGCACCTTCTGGAAGTGGCCGACCTTGTTGGTGCTGTCCACGAGGTGCGCCGCCTTGCCGAAGAAGGTGTGCACGCCGGTGGCGATGACGACGGCCTCGATCTCGCCCTGCTTGCACGTGGACCCCGAGTAGACGCTGTCGCCGGGCGCCTTGGTCACCGGCAGTGACTCGCCGGTGAGCGCCGACTGGTCGATCTTGAGCGGGTCGCCCTCGAGCAGGCGCGCGTCGGCGGGGACGATGTCGCCGAGCTTGATGCTGACGACGTCGCCGGGGACGAGCGCCGCGGCGTCCTGCTCGCTCCAGCGGCCGTCGCGGAGCACCTTGGCCTTGGGCGCCAGGTGCAGCATGCCTGAGCGCCTGCGCGGCGCTCCCGGCGCTGGACTCCTCCACGTAGGAGATGGTAGAGTTGAGGAGCAGCAGCACCACGATGCCGACGAAGTCCTGCCAGTCCGGCGGCTCGCCGCCGCCGTTGGCGAGCGCGATGGCCATGACTGCTGCCGCCTCCATCACCCACGACAGGGGGTTCCACATGAACCCCAGGAACTTGAGGATCCGGCTCTCCTCCTTCTCCTCGAGCTTGTTGGGGCCGAAGACGGCGATGCGCGCCTGCGCCTCCTCCGAGGTGAGGCCCTGCCTGGTGCATTTCAGGGTCTGGAAGACCTCCTCGACGGGGATGTTCTCCTGCCATGACACGCATCATCATCAGTTCATCACAAAAAAAGGACGCCATGGAAAATCTGTGCGAGCCCTGGAAGACTGGAACAGCGACGTGTCTGTGTATGTAGGGTGTGTTTAGTTCCCAATTTGAAATTTTGAACGGGAATATTTTTACATTATTAAACATAAACTAATCACAAAACTAGACGAATCTAATGAGCCTAATTAATTCGTCATTAGCACATGTTTACTGTAGCTTTGCTAAAATAATTTAATACCTAATCACGACCTAATTAGGTTCATTAGATTTGTCTCGCGATTTACAGTACATTTGTGTGATGCGATTTTTTTACTATATTTAGTACACCACGCAGTCAATTTACAAATCTTTTGAAATTTTGAATTTGGGATTTAAACAAGGCTAATCAATGATTAGTTGCAGTGATGATAGCAGTGATTAAGAGCAGTCCCAACCCTGCTGGTTTCCATAGCATTAAATACGGTGCCATGTAAGCGAAAAGTTGAGGTGGCAAGGAAGTTAATGAGGAGAGAAGATAAAATAAGAAGAAACTAAATCTCATGCAAGAAACTATGTCTACACGAAAATCAAGATATAAAGAGAGAGGATTGGAAAGGGATAAGAGAGAGAAGAGATATGATTGGATAGCAATTTATTTTGAAAAAACTATCCATTGGGGATATAGTTTCTATGAAGTATATATGACATGGTAAGTATAAAAACTACTTGTGGTGTCTTGAGTTGGGATTGACCGAGTCCCGGAAAAAGCGCGGTGGTTGCAGATGGAAGAGAAACTGGAAGCCGCATGGAAGTTAGAAACAGATTTCGTAGACTACGGATCATTGAACAAACTAGATCTGATTCTAAGAAGATAGACGACTCCGCAAGATCAGACCATGAATCGAGGAAGGATGAGATAACGACAGTGGGAAAGAAAGAACAACGACCAATAAAAACACAGCAGCTAGCAGACAGCAGGGTCATTCTTGACGATCTAGGGAGTCTAGGATGAGTGCTTGCTCGTACCAGATCAATGGCCTCATTCTTGATCTCCTCGAGCCCCGCCATCTGAGCTGCCGGCGCAACCGCCGCCGCAGCCGCCGGAGGGAGGGACGACGACGATGAATGCGCGGGCGGGACGGTGATGAGGAGGGGTGGGAACGCAACGAGGGGCCGCCTCTTATATAGTGGCCGCTTCAGCCTGCCTGCGTATCGATCGTCTCGCCTCGTCTGCTACTGCTACGACACGTACGTGTCCGTGCTTGTGCTACGGATTATCGACGGCCGTGATCCGATCGACATCCATCACGTCCGTGTTGTACACGAAAGAGAGGTCCCGTACTCCAGTGTACTACTAACTACTAGGTGTTGGTTGAATCCAGTTTTCATCATTCAACTTCGAAACTCTTCGTCAGTCTCAATGCAGACTCCACTCATAGAGTCTAAGTCTTAAAAACTCCATCACAAGAAACTATACTTCCCAATATAAAGTGTGTTACTTTAGTTTATATGGCTCACTTATCTCTCTCACATTCATTCTTGATTTGCGTGAAGATTTGGAGTCTAAATAAGACTTGGTGTCTTGATTTCTCTCCCTCTCTCTTTCATAAATATACTGCCACATCAGCAAAACACAATAAATAAGAGACTTAGACTCTATGGTAGAGTCTGGGTTGGGACTGCCCTTATGGATCCTCCTCTGCCAAAACCATTCACTTTTTAGTGGTTAGGATAGGGTGATACTTCAATGCAGCCAAGGATAAAATTTGGAGAGAGACTTTTTTTTTGCCAATCACGAACACAAACACTCGTATTCTACAAAAATTAGTAGAGTCTGGTAGTAAGGGACTGTTTTTAATTTAATTCCATTTAGAGCAAATCGTTTTTTGGTACGTACTCATACGCATGGGAAAATTGATGTTCTTGTCCCTCCTTTGTAGTGAAATTATTGTAAATTTACCCTTGTTTTCTTTTTCAACTTTACGATTTTGCTGTCGACGAGATTTCACCCATAGCCAACGTAGTTTTACCCCTATTTTGACTGTTGACTAGGATCGGAGCAAGATCACGTTGACTTATGAATATGAATAGTAACCTGTAAGTGTACTCCGGTGTACTACTAATGGCAGTTTCACATGTTTCAAACCACGACTGAGGTGCCAATGGGATGTAGTAGGTGATGTAAGTTAACTGGGCTTTGCTACGGTACTCTAAAGTAATTGTGGACAGTAGATCTTAAGGGTGAAAATTGAGTATTATCTCCAAAGAGGTAATAGTATTTATATATATTTAATTCTAAAAATAGAGAAAGTATAGGAACTAACTTCCTATTAGATCTAATCTCTAAAAATATCTAACGTGCTAGATAAAGTTCCGTTGTTTTAACATGATATGATGGCTGTTTATTTCGGAGTGCATATGAAAGAATTTTCATTTTTCAATGTGAATGTCAAAACATGGCAGATCACTACATGGGTTCGTCAATCACCAAGAAGATCTGAGGCACCTGCTTGACATACGCGTCCCAATTGCTACTACTCCCATCAAATGGCTATTTATTTTTTCCCGTAACTGACCGTGATATGGGTAATGGGTTGACACTTTACAGAAATTAATATAATGACATGTGATGTTTTAATTTTAAAAAATAGAAAGTATCTTCTTATTAGATCTAACTTACATGCATAAGTGTATCAGATCAATCGATTAGTTTTCCTAATGTGTGAATGGTAAACGTGACATGGATTTGTTCATATCAAATACGTGACATGGGAGACATGTGAAGGTATTTTTGCTTAATCTGTTCTAGTACGATGGCTAGTCTCACCTAATATAAATTACCACACACTTCAAGATTTGGTTATTTATTATGGTACGTACCAAACAACCATGTCACGTTTGTTTGTCCTCTATAGGGATGAAAATGGTCGGAAACGATCGGCGAAAGACTCCACCACTTTTGCTTTCACATTTTTTCATAGGAAATGAAAGCGGTACGGTATTTTCGGAAACAAAAACGACGCCGGTATTTCGGTAATTTCGAAAACAGAAATATACGGTCGAGAACACATCGATAACGATCGAAACCCATCAAAACGGTATTTAAAAAAGATAAACATATCAAATAATAGAGCATAACATTAACTATATGACTTGACAGATCTCATATGCAAGTAGTGAAGATTTGATTAAGATATTAATCCAAATATCAAACCAATCCGTGATAACTGACACATAGTAGCATGCATGATAATATGTCACAAAGTTGGACACAGCATACGTGACATAGTCATACATGATCATTAACCAAATTCAAATAGAGACTTAAATATAGACTAGCATGCCATTAAAAATAGTGTTAGTGCAGAGTCGTGCCTATGCCTACAGCTGAACCTCAGGCATGTGTTGGGCTGGGCTTCTAATACGGTAATGCCGGCGGTAAATTACTGGATAAATACAGTAATTTTCGAAAACGGTAAGTAGAAGCTGAAATTATTTTCGCTTTCAGTTTTCGTATTTTCGGTAGTCGCTTTTATTTTCGTTTACACGAGAATCTCGATAAAATCTCGAAATGGTTCCCGATAATCGAAATTTTTCGTTTTCGTTTTCAACCCTAGTCCTGTAGGTTTGATTTTGAATTATAAAATATTTCCTTGTGTTGATATGGCCCGCATTTTTTTTTCATGATGCGTGTGCGGGAGGAGCTGGGCTCTCCGTGCATGAGAGCAAATAGGAAACGGAAGCTGCATGATTTACTGAATGTTGCTGTGATTTTTTCTAATTTACTTTAATTACTTAAATGAAAATTTCAAAAATCAACAGCTATGATTTCTTTCGACTCTCTTACCTCCTAGGAGGTAATTGGAGTACCGTAGCAAAGCAGTGTCTTTTACGTTAAACCAGCATACAAACTTCCAAAAACAAAACAATTAGTTAGTACATACTCTCTTACATTTTTTTTGAAAGCACCAAGAGCACTGGGGAGTCATATAAGAATTTTGGACGCCCACGTTGATCAGACTCAGCGTAGACGAGACTGCCTGAGAAGTCTCAGAACGCGTCATACCGAGAGTTACGCACACCACCTCAGTACCCGGTGAGGATACCGAGAGTTACGCACACCACCGGTGAGGATACTGAGAGTTACGCACACCACCTCAGTACCCGGTGAGACACGTGGGTCACAAATCGAACCCGCGCCCGGCCGCACGCTCACCTGGCGAGCGAACCAACTGAGCTAAGCTCAGTCCTCGCTCTCTCACGCTTTACAGTGCTCAAATAAAACGTACTCCATCCCTAGTAAAACCAGAGATGCCATATGAGTTGTCACACGGTCAAAGAATAAAATTTTAACTCTCCAGTAACTTTTCGTGCAATCAGACCGGCCGGCTGACGGCGGATCGGACGCCTCCACTCCTCGCCCTCTGCCGCTGCTCGGAGCGCGCGCGCAGCGCGCCCAGCTGCGCCTCCCACACGTCCCTCGGGAACTGCACGCCGCCCTGCCTCGCCGCCTCCCCGTCCGCCCTCATCTCGGCGTCGTACCGTACCCTTTGCGCCGGGTCGGCGAGCGTCTCGTACGCCCGCCGCAGCTCGAGGAAGCGCTCCGTGGACTCGGCGCGGCGCGACGGCGGGCACACGTCGGGGTGGTAGCGCCTCGCCAGCTGCCGGTACGCGCGCCTGATCTCCTCCGCGCCGACGGCCGCCGAGTGCTCCAGCGACAGCACCTTGTAGTAGTCCTTCGTGCTGCGCTCCGAGCAGGCACGACCTCCTCTCGCCGACGACGTCGCCACGGCCTCCACCCTGCAGTGGCTCCTCCGGATATTGATCGCCCCGGCGAATCTCACCGCGGCCGCCATGGTGCTGCTGCTGGTGCTCATGGCAGCCTAGCTATAGGTGAGCTGATCGTGCGAACCACGCTAGCGAAAGAGGTGTGAGGTGATCGGGAGCTAGCAAGCTGTGGCAATGGCGTTTGTTTATGTAGCCGTTGGCCCGGAGGCCCGGCCAGGGGACGAGACAAACGAGGCGGACCCGGTGTTACGCGTTTTGCTTTTGCACGGGTGGCTGCGAACGTCGCCATCGTCGATCGACCAGCTGCGGGGGGACGGAACGGTGAAATGTTTGAGTTTAACGGACGAAGTTTACTGTTACTGTGATGGAGACGGCAAACACAAGATGCTGGCGTGGTCAAAACTCAAAAAATTGGTTTCTGGGAGAAGATCGAACGACGAAGGAGCAGGTATGTATGCATCATGCGGGCCACTCGGGTTGCTAAAAATTGAATCGAAGACACATGGAAGCGAGACCGCCGGTAAGGACGATCATGTCATCTTTTCACCCGCCTGTTTGGACGGTCTGCTAGTGGATGCAGATTTATTTGCATCCTCCGTGAGATTGCCGATATGATTGACGATCATAGGTTCATAGGTTCTTTTTTTTTTTGTGCTTCCATAGGTTCATATGTTGTTGTCAAGGGAATCAAGGGATCTCCGACGAGAGATCTACACCTTTAAACAACGTACGGCTTCCTCGTGAACGGCTCCATCCACACTGCCAGATAAAATTATTGGCAGCCGACGTCTTAGCCTGGTCTTCCATGTGGACAGTAGTTATTCAAATCGGCTACGGCGAGTGGCGTAGGTTCTTGTGTATTGGGTATGCCCAGTAGTACGAGAGCAATAATCTTTCCCACGGTTTATACTTCGATGAATGATTGAATGATTAACCGTTTCCCTCCCTCCACTACTATAAAAATGATTTGTATAGAATACTCTGATATTTTTCAAGGACGAGTCAAAATGTGACCCGTTACTACAAATTAAATGAAGCCGGATTACATTTAGGGACGAGTCAAAATGTGACCCGTTGCTACAAATTAAATGAAGCCGGATTACAGTAACAATCGACCCGCCCTTGGACTACCCCCTCACCCGCCCCTAAAAATGAATAATCCACCCCTAAATATAGGTCCATCCATTTTTGGAGCGGGTGAGTGGGTGATGCGCCCCTGACTATATCATTTGTAGAGGCGGGTTACCCCACGCCTAACAAATGATTTTCAAATTTATTCTGGAAATTTATTTAATTTTAGAAAAGCAAAATACATAAAAGGGTGAAAATTTTAGCGTAAGCCGATCGTGGATTATAGAACTAGAAAATATTAAAATCACGTTTTAGTGTATAAAGTGATTATAAGTGTAGAAATCACAATGTGAACCTTAAGTTGTATGAGATAGTATGATGAGTAAGTTATACAATATGGTTTCACACTCTTAACTATTATATATGCTGAAATATGGTTTTGATATTTTTTAAGGTTCTACATGTCACAATAGGCTTATGGTAAACATTTTATTTTTTGATGTGTTTTGCTATATGTTTTCATTCAAACAGAATTTCAAAATAAAAAAATTATTTGCAGGAGCGGGTGACGTACTACCCGCCCCTTAAAGTTCATTTTTAGAGATGGATGACGCCACCCGCAGCGGCATTAAAAATTAGCTCCTTGATCCGGCGGCGTTCACATCATCGATCCGCGCCCCACGCCCTCCAGCAATCGCACGCCACCACAGCCACTACATCTTCCTGTTCCTCCTCCTCTATTCTGGTCCTTCTCTCCCCTCTTTCGATCCCCTCCTCTTTTGCTGCATCGACCCTCCCTTCTCTTTCACTGCTGGCCTACTTGCTATGCCTGCTAGCATCATCGGCCGCCGCGAGCCACGTTGTCCGTACACTCCCTACGCCGTCGGCCGCCGCAGCCCCACAGGCTGCGCAGATCTATGCCCAAGCGCCGGCCCCCGCGTGCCGCATCGTTACGACCCCCACCTGCACGACGCACTGCTGAGCTGCCAACCCCCTCCCTGCCCGGACCACGAGGGAAGAGAAGGGAGGGCTGATGTTGATGCGGTCCGGAGCAAGGTGCACGGCAGCGGCGCAGCATGGCGTCCTTGTGCTGTCCGAGCCATGTCCGCACACCAGTTCAAGAAGGCTGCTAGCCTGCCACCGATGAAGTTGTCGCCCTACTCGCCGTCGGCCAAACTCCTGAGCAGCAATGTTGGTGTTTTAGCACCGGCTAGTGATTCCCATGGATGCACGTTTAGGGACGGATAGTAATGCAGAAAGATACAAGGATTTATACTGGTTCGGGCCGCCGGAAGGCGTAATACCTTACGTCTAGTTCGGGCTACTCATGTATCTTGCACTGATTTGTAGTAGGGGGTTACAAACAATCGAGAGAGGGATGGGCATCACAAGTATCTAAGATCGGTGGAGAGGTGGAGTGTTCGTGGCTCTCGTTAGGTGAAGACAGTTGCCGGCGAGAGCTGCTCGGAGCTCCGCCTGCCTCTTTCCCAGCGACGAGAGTGTGCTTGTGTGTGTTCGTCTGGTTTTTACCCAGTCTCATGTGTTTCATCTGGGTCCTTTCCCCCCGCACAGGGGCCTGTTGTCTACCCATTATACGACAGGGAAGAGAACATTGTACAATCATAGAGAAGAGGGAGTTGAAGTCTGTGTGACCCCTCTTTCATCGTCCCAGTCGCCGTTGGTCGCCGCGGACCATCCTGGTGCTGCCATCGCCACCCTCCGCCTCCGCGGGCGGGTCCGCCTGACCACGTGGTCTGCGGAGCGGGATACACGATGATATCTCAATCTTGATGTAGCACTCCCGGCCTCTACCCTATGCCCTACAACGCCGTAGGACGTGATGGGAAGGGGCACTCCACTGTATACTTTGTTAGCGCAGGCGGTGCCAAAGCATGCTCGGTCGCATGTCCACCTGTGCCATTGTCAGACCCGCTCAGCGTGGGTCATGGTGGGCCCCAGCTACAGCCGGGTGCGTCCCCTCCCCCTCTGTCTGGCTGCCTAACAAAGGGGGTCCGACCAATAGGTCGGGCGAGACACGGGCTCTCTTCTTAGGTCGGACTGAAGGAATTCGTTCCCTTAGGTCAGACGAAGCGGGAACCCACCACGTATGTCGGGGCTTGGTTGATGCTGTTATCAAACTAGCCTGACGAAGCGACTTAGCCTTTAATCCTCAATCTTTAGCTATTTGGTATATTTATACTCGACAAACATGCCCACAAGCAGCTCCAAGCCGGCGGTCCGCTCGAGAGCCGAAGCTGAGCGACCCACCTGCTAGCAATTGCAGTTCCCCATCTACTGTCGCACAGGCTCCTAAGGCCAGGCCGGATCCGGACACACTGGCGGCGGATTCGTCGCCGCCACCACTGGGGTGGAGGCGCTTCGAATCGATGCATGGGGCAGCCGCCCACCGCTAGTCCAGTTGTAGCACTGTGGAGGAGGCAGCGGCAACGGTCACCTTTGTATTCCAATTTTTAATTTTTATGAAAAAAATCCTGCAAATATTTTGTCTCTGACGAAAAGACGACTCTTGTCGTATAATACAAGGCCACTGGTAACTCCACTGGAAAGCAGGGGGGCACTGCAGGACGCGCGTTCGCCGCTAACAGTAGCAGCGAACGAACTTCCCTTTACTAGTACTGTTCTTCTTCCTGGCTTCTTCTTCTTCTTGGGATCGCCAGAGCTCGCCCCCGCCGCCCTTTCCATCTCTGGGCGGCTCACGCCGCCGGATCCGCCGCCTCCGTCTCGACCTCACCATCCTAACCTCGTTGCCGGAGCTCGCTGCCGCCGTCTCGACCTCCCCCATCGCCGCCGGAGCCTCATCGCCGCAGCATGCCCCCGCCCCGACCCTGCCCAACCGCCATCCCCCACCGCCCGGCCGGCGGTGCCCCCGCCACCGTGCCTCGCCGCCCCGCGCCCGCCACCTCCGCCTGGCCGGCCGGCCACCCCCGGCCTCTCTCTATAGCCGGGGAACTCCGGCGAACCCCAGCAACCCCAAAACAAGAAGGCCGCTGCCTCGACCTCACCGCCGACCGCCCGCCCACCTCCCGCCCAGGCGTTCGCCGCTACCGGTAGCGGCGCACGCTCTATAAGGAATCTGTGGAAAGCAACTGACCAGCGACGCATTGTTTCATCTGGTGTGCATGCACGGTATCCATTTGGTTCTTCCTTATTTCGCTGAGGACCAATGAAGCATTTTTATATATGAAAATATCACTTGATTATACAAAAGATCCGATGGATGTGGGAGGCCGGCAATCTTCTCCGGCCATGATCATAATTCATAGTTTACTTGCTGATCCTCTGATTCGAAACGGTTGCTCAGTGAAATACCATCCTAAATAGACCTATAGCAGCCTCTCAACATGAGTTGACCTCTTGAACTGGATCAGTCCAGGCCAGTAAGACAAAGGGCATGACTGCACGAGATGGTATCATACCGTAGTTTAGACTTTTTAACCTGTCTCGTGCCACATCGTTCGGTCATTCCTCTTACTATGATAGGTATACTCCCTCCATGCTAAATTATTAATTATTTTAGCTTTTGATACATATGTAGATTTTATTACGCATCTAGACATAATATATATCCAGATACATAATAAAATCTATGCATCTAGAAAAACTAAAACGACAAATAATTTGAGATGGACGTAGTAGGTGTGCATTGATGACCAGATCTATACTCAAACAATTGTCTTATTGTAATTTGGCAGCTGGGCTGTATGCAATTTACTAAATGAAATAAGCAAAATTACTATACAAATGAAATAATATAAACCGGTACACACAAACATGTGTGAAAAATAGGCAGCACACAAATGAAAATTACGAGCAAACTACAAACAAGTTTAGCTCAAGCTGGTAGTACAAACTTGAGAAAATATGCCAAAAAGAAGATTCTTGAAACATGAAAAGGGGTTTGAAATTAAGGCCCAAAAGAAACTGAGAAGCACTCGTTTTACAAATCTTCATTGCTCGCGGCATGACCGCATGGGAGATAAATATGTATAAACAGTACATATTACAAACATGAATAATGAATTTCTGAAACGAATTGGGTGCTCGTAGCCTAAGAGGGGGAGAGGGTAAATTAGGCAAACTAAAAATCTTAACCTCGAGCTCCAACTAATTTGCTCGTAAATTAAACTAAAACATACTATCTAGATGTGCAACTAGTGTTCTTCTAGTGTGAAAACACTCATCCCAAAAGAGTTATGCAATCTATAACCAATCCTATCTAGATACTACTCTAAAAAAGTAAGTCAAACAAGTTGCAAATATGAAATATGGAAGCTTAAATAAGAATGAGAGAATGCAAACTCTTGATGCGAGATTTATCCCGTGGTTCGGTTAAGCACTAAGCCGCTCCTACTCTACGTTGTTGAAACACTTACGAAGAGTACCGCTTCTCGGCTACCAAGTCTCTCCTGGGTCTCTTCTTGCGTCGCCACCAAAGTTTGCAAGTCACCACGGTCACCTTGGCCCCTGGTTCCACTAAGAAGCTTCTCCACGAAGGATGAGAGTCTCCATGTCCCCCGCACAAAGATGTCGACGCCGCTCCACACCAAAGCTAGAGGGTTGTTGATGTGCCGGCGAGCCACCAAGACTCCAAAGATGACCGGCGCAATGAGATACAATTTGATTCACTCAAGAACCAGCTCACAAGGCACAACACCTTGCTCTTACACTCAATCTTGAGCTAGCCTAACACTCTCAATCACAAAGCATGTGCTAAACCTAATGATGTGATCAATTTGCTCTTTGGATGGTTTGGAGATATTCTTCAATGTGTATGGGGTCTCTCTGAATTCCAGCAACTCCAAAATGGTCGGGAAAAGCCATATATATAGCCCACAAACTCGAAGTAGCCATTTGTAGCCGTTGGGGCATTTCTGCGAAAACTGTCAGTTCAACCGATGAGGGGGCGACGGTTTAACCGATCTCTCAGCCTGAAACTAGTCGTTGCAATTTTGACGCGCTTCCTGCTGCTGACTCAGCACCATCGGTTTAACCGATGCAATGCAGCGATGACCCATCAGTTCAACCGGTGCTGAAGAGATCTGTCTTGATTTTCTTGCGGCGCTGACGTCATTGCTCCGACACCTTGCTCCGATGCACCATTGGTTTAACCGGTGTTGAAAATCTGGTTTCTGACCGCTTGACATGCTCTCTGGACAATACTATGGTGAATGCACCGATGCCCATTTCTTGATTTGGTCTTCATGTGCTCTGTCCAATGCACCGACATGTGCATCGGTTTATCCAATGACTGTCGGTTAGGCCGGTGCAGGGTCATCAGTTAAACCGGTGCTACTATTTCTGCATTCACTTGTCCAACTCATCGCGGCGATCATTTGGACACCTCAAAAATATTCTTTCTGCTTTTTCACTATGGTTTGAGTGGCTCGACGATGAATTGAACACAACTATACAGCGAATTGGACATATTGAATTTTATCCATGGGACATATAAATCCAACAAATGTGATCTCACAAACTTATTAGTTTCATTGATTATGTTATCACACAATCACTAAAATCACAAACAATGACCTAATAGGGCCATGCTCCTTACAATTTCTACCTCTTTGGAGTTCTAAGCTTTGAATTATCACTTTGAACTTATATATGTCATCCTCAAATACATCACATTTAGTGTGGAGGACTGTAGTCATTCGCCGATAAATCCTTAGGTCGCGGGTTCTAATCCGGCATTTTGTAAATCAATTTATTTTTTTTACAAAAATTTTCTAGGGCTCAATTTCCTGTCAAGTTGCTATTGTTCTCAATTATATAGTTTCCTTCGAAAGAACTGAGTGGCTGCCTACCTGCTGGTTTGTGACAGTTGGCGAGGTAGGTACTAGGTAGTGCCGTTGGTCGCCGTTGTCTTCTTCGTCTTCCTTCTACGTTTCTTGGCAGTTGTCGCAGTAGGACCATTGGTCGTCGTTGCAGTGGTCATCACATACATCTTTCTTGCGATCCCTTCTCTCCTCAACCTTCTGATCCTCCTCTGGCCCGTTCGTCCCGCTCTATTTCCGTTGCCAGTTTGCCACGCGATCGAAACGATCAGAGAGGTAGACAGAGGCGGGCCACAGCCCACATATATGATGCCGGGTTATCAGCGCGTCGGTTTGGCTTGTCGATCTAGTCCGTCTCGGTTACCTGGGTTTTACCAGGCGGCCGAGGCACAAGATAAAAGATATATTCCTTGCCACACTGTCTACTGTTCCTTCTAGGCCCATCAATGGACTGGGCTCGAGGTCGGTTTCTATGCCCATACGGATGGGCCGGGGGCAGGTTTATCAGGCTGAGATCATGCATTCATGCGACGAGATAGCAGCCAGCCCAGGTGGTTGGGCCGCACTGCCCGAATCCGGGCTCTCGCGAGAGCGCTCATGGTGGATCCGCGCCGGCCGGCCGCCGCCGCGCTCAGGTCGGCACGTCCGCAGGCTGATCCCATCTTACAACTTGAAGATCCGGCGCTAGTTCTCTGTCCGCAGCTCCCGCGGCAACACATAACACATGCACACACGAAGTCTCGAGCTGAAAAGTCCCCCCGGCGTTCAGTGTGCGTGTTCCTTTTGGAGAAAAAAGTAGAGGTGGCCGACGGCGACGCTCAACGGAGGGCGAGGGGCTGGCGGTGACGACAAATAACCGGACAGGGATCGCAACCACTACAGTACGTTAAGGGGAAAAAGGCGCGACGGCGACACGGACGTTGGATCTCTCTCGAATCTCGATCAATTCGCTAGCTGCTCCCGGCCGATCGATCCTCCCTCGCTCGCTCCCTGAGTCCCTGTACGTCTAGTTTTCCTCGATCCCCTTCTCCTTCCTAGGCGGAGGAGAAGCCGTGCCGATAGAAGCATCTCGGGTGGTGGTTTGGCTGGGAAAGTCATCTCGAGCTTGGCGTCGCAATGACAAAAAGCCTGCAGCAAGAACCTCGCTGCCAGAACGTCGTTCAGAGATAGACAGACCAGAAACCCAGGAGCGAGCTATTGGCCTTATTTGTTTCCTTCCATTCTATTTCATTCTACAAAAGAATCTCGTCTGCATAGTGTATTAAATGAAATCGATTTGCAAAATCTTTTCAGAGGTGGGTGGTGGGTGTAACTTTTCGTGACGAATCTAATGACAATAATTAATCGATGATTTGTTATAGTGATGCTACAATAATAATCTTCTAATCGTGCGGTCAAGAGTATCATTAGATTCTTTATGGTCACTAAGTTGGTTTTGTAAACTGGTTTTATTTAACACCGTAACGGGACCATTATTTACTATTCACTAGTACAGTACAAATCAAACGGGGCCATTACGAAGGACGGAGCTTTTGCATCTTGTACTGTAAACTTAAAAAAAATGGTAATGAATGGGCAGGACATGCATGTGTGTGTGTGACCATGACTGGGCAGCTGATGATCATCAAACAGTGGAAACTGCGGTCGATCTAAAAATAGAAGGTCACATATTCAGCTAGCCGTCGTCGCTCCGATAATCATTCAAGATCGAGCACCCTCATCAGTCATCATAAACGCCGTTTCCATCAGGCAAAGCCCGCAGACGAGCGAGCCTCGGAGCCGCTAGCTGCTGCCTGCGGGGCGTGGAGAAACGGCCACCGGACGCTGGCCCGCTGCCGCGAGTCGCTCTCAGGCTCCGATCCCAGCCCCGGCCCACCAATTGACGGGAGAACGTCGCGGCTGGCGAGTTTTCATTTTTATATTTAAAAAAAATAAAATTTTAAAAATATTGGTCGGTTTGGAAAAATTTAAAAAATGGGTGCCTGTCTGGCGACCGGGTCCTGTCGCCCATCCAAAGAGCGACAGGGACCTTTTTGTAATAAAAATATTTACATCAAAATCTATAAAGATATATTTATAATAAAAAATATATCCGGAGAGGCCGGTTGCCCGCTAGTTAGGTGACTGGGGGCCTGTCGCCCGACGGTTGGGCGACTGGGGCCGACCGCTTTTCGCTGTTCCCGATGGCCGCAAGGAATCTTGGGCGTCAAAATATCTCGGGCAGCACGTTGGTTTTGGGCTGGGTGAGCACGCAGTTCAAAACCAAAACGATGGGACCGACCGGGAACATGCGCAACTGTTGCGTGGTGGGCTAGGTGTTGTTTGGTTCCGCAACAAATCTAGCACGCACGCTTTTCGAAAAAAAAATCTCGCATGCATGAAATACTAAATGAAGTCTATTTGTAAAATTTTTTTAGGAATGGGTGTAACTTTACGCGACGAATCTAATGATAGTAATTAATCGATGATTTGCTACAGTGATGCTATGGTAACCGTCCTCTAATCGCGCGGTCAAAGGCCTCGTTAGATTCTTTATAGTCACGGGCACAGGGATTCTGAAGTTGGTTTTGTAAACTGACTTTATTTGACACCGTAATTAGTGGTCAAAATTATTACTATTCCTAGCGCGCTAGGATTCTAGCACCAACCAAACAAGCCGCTAGTAGGCTAGTGTGGCCTGTACATTTCTTCCCTGTGCCGACTGGTGTAGCCTGTAGCTTTATTGATGAGCATCCAACAAACCTACGCCTTGTTTAGTTTTAAAAACTTTACACTCGAAAACTATCATATTGAAAGGAATCTTATATGCATAGAGTATTAAATATAGATGAAATAAAAAAACTAATTGTATAGTTTGTTTGTAAATCACGAGACGAACCTAATCAGCCTAATCAGATCATGATTGGGCACTAAATTGCTACAGTACTGCTATATTAACTATGTTCAAATGATAAATTAATTAGTCTTAAAAAATCGTCTCGAAGTTTATGTACGAGTTCCGTAATTAGTTTTACAATTAGTCTATATTTAATACTTGAACTGTGAAAAATATTTATTTCAAAATCTTTTCTTTTGTAACTAAACAAGACGCTAGTACAATCAGCAGGGCCTATGATGAGATCGTGACGTGACAGCCGTTCTCCTCCTTACCGTAGACCATCATCCAACGTACTGGCCGAGATATTTTGACGCCCAAGATTCCTCGCGGCCACCGGGAGCGAGAGCAGCGAAAAGCACCCCAGTCGCCCAACTGTCGGGCGACCGGCCTACCCGGATATATTTTTATTATAAATAGATTTTTAGAGATTTTGATGTACATATTTTTATTAAAAAAGGTCCCTGTCGCCTTTTGGATGGGCGACAGGACCCGGTCGCCCGCGCAAGAGGCGATGGGCACACATTTTTGAAATTTTTCCAAATCGACATATATTTTTGAAATTTTATTTTTTTAAAATATAAAAATGAAAAACTCGCTCGCGGCTGTGCCTGTTGTCACCATCACCGGCCCGGCCCGGCCCGTCAGTCCACAGCACGCCAGTTACGTCAGTTTGCACGGCGACGACCTCGATCGCGAGCTCCGCTGGAGGCTGGAGCTTTCCGCGCGCAGTTACTACTCCGGTGCTCTGGTTGGCTTCGCCGCCCGCCCGCCTTCTGCCTGTAACGAATATGGCACTATTTATGTCATTTTGAGTGATTTTAGTGATCGTATGACAACGTAATCAATGGGACTAATAGTTTTGTTAAATGAACGTTTCTATATTTCAGGAATGAAATTAAAAAGTCATACAAAACAAAACACAAAAAAAAACTAAAAAAAACACTGAATTGGACGAGTTCTACTGGAATCAGTAGCACCGAAAAAACCGATGCCTATAGCATCGGTGCATCCGATGGTTGTCGGAAGATCCGACGCCTTGGCATTGGTGCAAGACTGAGCACCTCTGGAGATCAAGTGAAGAAAGAAGTGAAGCACCGGTTGAACCGATGGTGTCAAGTCAAGCATCGGTGCATTCAACGTACTATATTCTAGAGATGATGTCAAGTGCCCAGGAGCCAAGTCTTCATTACCGGTTTAACCGATGGTGCATCGGAGTATAGCGTCGGTGCAATGATGTTAGCAGAAGTGGGAGATCCAACGGCTAGTCCTGGCGTTATGTGTGACCGGTTTAACCGACGCCCTATGCATCGGTTTAACCGATGGTCCCTGGAGTCGCTGCAGCTGTGTCAGAAAGCCAACGACTACTTCAGTTGCTGTGAGTGACCGGAAGAACCGATGCCCCTGCACCGGAAGTTCCGATGCTGTGACATCCCGAAAAATCTACCAAAATAAAACACGCGCTAAAAATAATTCTCAAAACTTTTCATCGTTGAGCTCAGACCTTCCCCGCCCAATCTCCCGAAAAACCAGTCCCGACATCCGAATCCATCGCTGTCCCGTCTCCCTGTTCGCTCTCGTCCCACGTGTCACGCCCGACCAGCACGCGTGCCCGACACCGCCGTGGTCGTCGCCGAAATTTCCGCCATCTCTCTCTCTTTCTCTCTCTCCTTTTCTTTCTCTTTTTCCTTTTTCCATTTTCCTTCTTTTTCTTTTTTCCTCCTCCTCCTCCCTTCCTTCCCTCTCTCCTCTCCCGCGCGCTGCAGAGCAGCAAACTCGCCGCGCCGCCCCGGCCACGCACGCGCGCACGCCTGCCCAGCTCGGCGCCACCCACGCACGCGCGCACCCCTGCTCCCGGCCGACCCCACGCGCGGCACCAGCACGCGCGCGCCCCTGCCCGCGGGTGCACCACGCGGCTGAGCCACCCGCCGCGCCGCTCGCCGCTCCCAGCTTGACGCCGCGCCCCTCGCCGCCTGCTCATGCACCGCGCGCGCTGTGCGCAACGCGCATTCTGCGCGACCCCGACACCGTCGTGCCGCTTGCCTGCCTTGATGCCCGAGCTCCGCGTCCGCCAGCGAGCAAAGCCACGTGCGGCGCCCCGCCTTCGCCGCCGACCGCTCCTGTGCTCGCACAGCACCCACGCGCCCCACGTGCCTGCAGTGCCCGGCGCGCCGCACGGCCTCTGCCCGAGCTATCCCATCGCTCTGTGCCACCTCGCCGCTCGCGCCGCCGCTCCGCGACGGCAAACGCCATTAATAGCCGCGAGCTACCTCGCCGGCCGCCCGACACGCCCTGCCCACTCCACCACCTTGCCACGCCTATAAGTAGGCCCTTCACCACACCTCCGACCTCCACGACCAGCCCACTACCCCCAGCTCTCCACCTCAGCCCTCTAGCGCCGCCGCCCGAGCAAGCTCTGCCCGCCGCCGCCGGCCCCCGTGGCTAGCACGCTCTGCTGCACCCCAGTCCATGGTGAGTGAGGGAAAAGGATCCCAACATCGCCCTCTTCCTTTTCCCCTAGCCCCAGCCGCAGCCAGGCTCTGCAGCACCGCCACCGCACCGGCCAGGGCCGCCTGCCGCCATGGCTCCCCTCCGTGCGGGGCCCCTCCTCCGAAATTGAGGAGGGGGGATCCATTCCCCGTGCACCCCTCCTCCTTTCCCCCTACTACCCGGCCGCAGCCGCCCCTCACGCGCCCTCCCCTGTTTCCCGGTCGGGAGGAAGAAGAGAAGGGCAAATATGCCCATACCCCCCTGCCCTTTCTGTTATTCCATTAAGGGCCCTCCCACCTCTCTATTTCATTTACAAAAGAGCCCTTTTCTATTTTCCCTATTCGCAAATAAACCCTTCCACCATAAACTTAATTTCAAATATGCCCCTACACTTTTCTAGAGTGACCCCGATGTTTTCTAAAATTCCAACCAAGCCCCTGTTATCTCAAAAATAATTACAAAGTAGCCCTTGGATCCATAATTAACCCTAAACCCCTCTTCGGCCTATCATTTCAAGCGCCAAACAATCTCCGATCGACCTGAAACTTTACCATGCCATTCCTAACATAGTTTTGGCCATGCCATTAGGAAATCACCCAAAAATATTACTCCTATCCCCATATCTTAATTGTTTCCGATTTGAGCTCAACGATAAAACTTTTATTTCTTTTTCTTGATTGTGTGTTTGTTTGTATGCGTCATAGATCATGGTGTGAACGAGGGAGAACCCGTTGACAAGCAGTACTGCGAGCAAGCGAATGAGGACCAGTTCCGCGACCCCGAACCCGAAGGGCAGTACCTTGATCAGGACTTCCCGGAAGGCTTTGAAGACGGCAAGTTCAATCTCATTCTTTGATGCATGTTTTGTCCCAGTTTTTGTAAACACAACCTATTTGCCTATTTTATAAAATTGCATATGTTTTTCCTGCTGAAAACATGGTTGGATAGAAACCCCTTGATTTGTTATAACCATTCCTTGACCACCTAGATTAATGTCTGAATGTGATTTGTTTGGACGTTAATCGCTGCTAGAACGCTTAGGACCTTAAACACAATACAACTTGTTTTATAAAAGGAAAATGTGTTTGTGTGTGGGAAGGGAAAAATGTGGAATTTGGAAAGATGAGATTAGACGAGATGGATGACACTTCTGTGTGAATTGCCGAATGTTGTGCTCGTGCCTGTGTGGCAGAACAAGGATGGGAGATATCCATCTTGTCACAACTAAGGACCGAGTTGGTGTGTCATCTCACCTAACTCCACTATCGTGCAAACCACTCGACCGTTGTATGTGCAACGGCTTAGCATAAACCCCACTAGTTAGTCTGATAGCCATCAGGAGAGCTGAGAGCAACGGGTGATCAAGGAGAAGGGATTAGCTCTGTGTGACTTATGCCCTGGTTAAAATCTTTGTGATAGATCAATGACCCCTTGGTGGATCCCGTGATGGCTAGTCAGGTCTAGCTAAGGTGGGTAATGGCTTTGTTGGGATCTGCACCGACACTAAGGTGATCGAGTTGCGGTACCCCGCTTGTGGGTAAAGTTGCACACCTCTGCAGAGTTAAGAATCTATTCGAATAGTCGTGCCCACGGTACTGGGCGAGTTACGGTGTGGTCACATAACTAGTGTTTCTTCTTGAAATGGATAGGTTGGCGTGAGTTGTTTTGAAAATGTGTCCGGTAGTTGTGCCGTGTGCTACGGCGGATGAGGAGTCCGGTAGCAACTTAAAACTTGGATCCTGTGTGGATCAACACTACATGTTACTCGGTACAAGAAAAACTTGCTTTGAAAATCCTTTCTTTCAAATGAACCCCTGTATAAAAATTAGCTTTCTGCAAATTTAAACCCTAGCCTTATATTCTGTTTATACCCCTCCGTGGGTGTGGTTGGACTTGCTGAGTACATTTGTGCTCACCCCACTCTTAATTTTTACAGAGGAAGATCCAGACTTCATTCCCGAAGAAGTTGAGTAGAGGTCCCGTCCTGCACCCAACTTTGCCTGTGGATAGGGTCACCCGTAGGAAGTTCCGTATGGCGCAAGACTTTGATGACCCCCTCTTCGTAGTTAACATCATTGTGTGGGTGTTAGTTGTTATCCTCGCGATAGTGGCGCTTCACTGCCCACTTCCGCGTAGAGTTGTACGGTGTTGTACCATCTGATGTAATAAAAGTGTTATCAGCCTCCTGGGACTGATATTGTATCACTTTTAAGTCTTCTCTCATGAGGGGATGCTTCAGGTGGTATCAAAGCCGTAGGTTGGCCGTAGGACGTGACCCCTAGGATCGAGACCCTTTTTCCAAGCCCTTCCACATTAGGATCATCTATCCCCTTTGTACCCAAGTATTTGTGCAAAGCTTGTTCACCCTATCTTTGATTTTCAGATGGCTGAGGAAGGATGGACCCAGGGCTTTTGCCAAGCTGCACCTAGCTTCCCCAGCCTCTTGATCAATACCCTAGAAAGTCTTGGCGTTACGGAACGCGCAAGGTACTACAGCAGAGAGTACGAACACTATAGTTCCCTCCGCTGCAGGGTGATCCTGGTCATCGCTAGAAGCGACCGCTACCCTGAATCCAGCCATGGCGAGTGACCGGCACGGGGTTTAGGCACCAAGACACCTATTCCTTGGCCGTCAGGAAGGTACTCCGTTATCTGTGCCAGATTTTTGAAGGACACCTCACCCCCACACCAATGAGGTTCTTCCTTCCGGCCATCAGAACTCTAGTTTGGGAAGCTCGTCTGAGAAGCCTGGAACGGCGCCGCCATGAAGAAGATCCCCTGTACCAAGTGGCTACCTACCTGGCCTCCTTGGATCAGCTCTTTGACGAGCAAGCCAGTATCCTGAGGGAGCAGACCCATTGAGCTGAGCAAGCAGAACTCGGGGTAAGACTGCAACAGATCCGGGCAGCCCAAGCCGATGCAAGAGCCGCAGCCACGGTCAGCAGCGAAGCGGTTGCCCAGGAGAGCCTCAGGCAGACCCGGGACCAGCGTATGCAAGAATGGACGAGAAGTGGAACGCCAGTCCCGGCAATTGGGGAAGACCATATTCTACTCGGGGCGCCCATCATAGGATGGGGACCACTCTTGAGAACCCCACAAGCCCCACCCAAGAACCCTGAAGGGTCTACTGCCACCGTTGAAGGGGGAGCTGCTGGACAACCCTTGGAAAATGGAAACCTAGAGGACGGCGAGCAAGGACTACTCGCACACTCCGCCCCGGAAGAAGGCTCGCCCCGCGAGTAGAACACCCGACGCCACCCTAGTGTTGTACCCTCCCAGCCCCTTTGGCTTAAGTTGTACCCTTAAGTGTGAACCGGTATCCGGACGTGTAGTACGCGTTTTAGTCTTGCCCCCCGTGTTGTGCCCTCCCTTGCAGTAATAAAGTTGTGTGTGCTTGTTGTTTGCTTGTTTGTATGACTGTGTGCTTTTCGGCGGAAGGTGAATTCTGCCTTTTCAAAAATACAAATTAAACAACTTAAACATCACATAATCTTAATCCCAATCTCACAAAGACTCTACTCGATCTACAGATGGCTTCCCAAAGCGGTACGAGAGCCTCCCGCAACCGGACCCCTTCAGCCGCTGATGCAGGAGTACAGCCTAATGGGCAGAACCCTCCTCAGGAAGAACAGGAAGTGAGCCAGAACAGAAGAGAAAATCAAGGAGAGGTGTCACTGCCACCACCACCACCCCTCGGGGACCTGGCACAGATAATACACAACCAGACCCTCATACTGGAAACACTGACCAATGCCTTCGTCAACAAGCGGCCACGAGAGCGGACCATGAATGACAAGCTGACAGCTTTTCTGAGGACCAAGCCACCCACCTTTGCCGGATCCAGCAACCCCTTGGATGCAGATGACTAGCTATGTGTAATCCAGAGGAAGCTCGAGCCGTTCGAATGCCAGGATCGAGACAAAGTCCTTCTGGTCGCCCACCAACTCACCGGGACTGCCTTAGCCTGGTTGGAGAATTTCTGTTTTGCTGCCGATGATGCTTCCACCATCACTTGGAAGGAATTTGTGAAGGAGTTCCGCTGCTATCATATCCCCTCGGCCACCATGAAGCGCAAGGTGGATGAGTTCCATGCACTGCAGCAAGGAAGCATGCCAGTAGAAGAGTACACCCACCAGTTTATGGATCTGGCCCGATATGCACCAAAGGAAGTGGACGATGATGAAAAGAAGTAGGACATGTTTAAGAAGGGATTGAACCCAGAACTCCGGACCCTGCTTACCCCTCAGATCTACCCGGACTTCAACACTCTGATGAACAAGGCCATTCTCACAGAAAGGGCCAAAGCTGAAGAAAGGAAGGATAACAAGCGCAAGTTTCTGGAAAGCAAGGCCCGCCAGCAGGATCGCTTCCAGAAACTAAGGAATTCCAGCTATATGGCACCAAGATATCTGGCCCCCAATGCAGTATAGAACCCAGTCACAAGTGACAGGATCCCAAGCCCCTAACACACAGCTCAGAAGCCAGAACACCATGAAGGCCCCGCAGAGCAATGCCAGCCCAGTCACCACCAACAACAGCAATGCTAGGGCCTATTTCAACTGTCGAGAGACATGGCATTTCATTGCCAACTGCCCATATACCAAGAACAAGCCTGCTACATCAGCCTTCTCCAACACGGTGAATGGACCAAGGCCAGTTCTATCAGGTGCCAATCGAGTGCTCATCCGCAACAACACCTACAACAACAGTCAGTAGATGAGGCAGCCCCAGCAGTCATTTGGACGAGCCCGTGTCAACCACATCAACGTGCAGGAAGCTCAATGAGCTCAGGGCATAGTGCTCAGTGAGTACCTAGTCAGCTCAGCTCTTGCAATGGTATTATTTGATTCTGGAGCATCACACTCGTTCATATCCTCAAGTTTTGTGGAAAAGCACAATATACCTACAATACTACTAAAAACACCCCTATTAACCCGGACGCCTGGAGGTGACATCAAGTGTCAACTAGGTTGTCTACGGGTAAGGATCAATTTAAGTGGGGTAGAATTTCTAGCAGATCTAGTAGTAATTAAGTCTAAGGGGATAGACGTGATCCTTGGAATGGGCTGGTTAAGTCGACACAATGGTCTCATAGGTTGTACTGACAAAGTGGTACACCTAACGAACCAGAAGGAGTACGAGTGACATGCCATACCCGGGGAAGTGGATCTGATCCAATGGTGTTTAGCATAGATTCCAAGTCCTTGGAAGAAGTCCCGGTAGTAAACGAATACCCAGATGTCTTCCCTGAAGAATTTCCCGGAATGCCACCAGATAGGGATATAGAGTTTGTCATCGATCTTGTCCCTGGAACTTCTCCTATAGCCAAGAGACCCTATAGGATGGCAGCCTTTGAATTGACAGAACTAAAGAAGCAAATGGAAGAACTACAACGAATTGGCTTCATCAGGCCAAGCTCGTCGCCTTGGGGAGCCCCAATCCTATTTGTCAAGAAGAAGCATGGGAGTATGAGGTTGTGTGTAGATTACCGGGCGCTGAATGAAGTTACCATCAAGAATAAGTACCCTCTCCCCAGGATTGATGACCTTTTCGATCAACTAAAAGGGGCCAAGTACTTCTCCAAGATCGATCTGAGGTCAGGATATTTTCAGCTCAAGATTAGAGAAAGCGACATCCCAAAGACAACTTTTGTCACCCGTTACAGGCAGTTTGAGTTCACCGTAATGTCTTTTGGACTAACTAATGCACCCGCTTATTTCATGAACCTCATGAACAAGGTGTTTATGGATGAGTTAGATAAGTTTGTCGTAGTCTTTATCGATGACATAATTATTTACTCCAAGAGTGTCCAAGAACACGAGCAACATCTGAGGGTAGTTTTGGAAAAGTTGAGAGCAAACAAACTCTATGCAAAATTCAGCAAGTGTGAATTTTGGCTAGAGAAAGTGGCTTTTCTTGGACATATTCTGACCGCAGAAGGAGTAGCAGTCGACCCTGAGAAAGTCGAAGCGGTTTTCAATTGGCAGCAACCATCTAATATTAGTGAAATCAAAAGCTTCCTTGGATTAGCTGGGTATTATCGAAGATTTATTGAGGGATTCTCCAAGATAGCCCGGCCCATGACGGAACAACTTAAGAAGAAAAAGAAGTTCGTCTGGACAGAATCCTGCGAAAGGAGTTTTCAGGAATTCAAGCGAAGGTTGACAACTACTCCAGTACTAACCCTACCGGACATTCTGTCACACCCTGAAATTTAAAAATTTCAGGATGTGATTAAAATCAAAAATAAAACAACAATTTTCTTATAATTTTAAATTTCCCAAATATTTAATTTTGTTCACAGGGAATTTAGTGTACAAGAAAATATATTTATTATTGTTTTCTAAATTAAATAATTTTTCCCTGTTTGTTTTGCACCCATGCTGCATTGCATTGCTTTATGGATGTTGTTCAATCTGAATTCAATTTTGTTTGAGTTTGGATTTGAATTGAATGTGTTTGAATCTTTTCAAAATGGAAATGTTTTGCCTTTTCTCCTTCCTCTTTTCAGCCCAGCCGGCCCAACCCATCCCTCCTTTTCTTTTTCTTTTTCTCCCCGCCGGCCCAATTGGCCTTTTCCAGCCCAGCCCGTGCGCCCCTCCTCCTTTCTCCCTCTCCCGCTGCAACGTGGGGCCCCCGTGTCGGGCTCGCCTTCTTCCTCCCGTCGCCGACTGGGACTCTCCCGAGTCCGGCCACCGTACGCCTCCCCGCACTACCGTGGCCTGCACGCCTAGGAGCCACGCGTCCCTATATAAGTGGAGCCCCTCGACCCCCTAGGGCCTCTTATCGAAGCTGCCGATGCCCGAAAACCCTAACCCTAGCCCGCGCCGCCATTGTGCGAGCTCGGAGCCGCCGCCGCTGATCTTCCGCTCCGTCGCCTTCTTGTCGACCTAGAGTGCCCTCGAAACTCCGCACCGTGGTGAGGATCACGCTGTCCCCCCACACTTTCTCTCTTTTCCCCCTTCGTTCGCGCGCAGAAAGCTTGTTTGCATCTCGCCACCGCGCTCCTATGTCCGGTCTCCAATCCACCTCCCAAGATCCGTAGATGAGTTCCCCATCTCGCGCTCTCTCTCCCAGGCCAAATCCAAGCCTAATTCGTGGCCGGAATCGCGTTCCCGGTGAACGCCAGCGAGCCCGCCGCCGCCGCAGCTCACCGCCGGCGCTCAGCGCCACCGCTGCACCGCCCGACCCACCCAGAACCATCAGTTCTTGTTCCAACGGTCCCAAAATCGATCTAGACCAAGTCAAATAGATCAGATACTGGTCAACCCTAGTACCTTTTGCAAAAGAACCCCCCAGTTTCTAGGAAATCAACCCGCAGTCCCCCTCTAGTTCAAAAGTAATTACAAAACAGCCCTTTGTTTTATGTTTTAGCCCCTGGTTTCTTTAGAGCTAGCCCCTGGAAGTTTAAATCTATCACAAACAAGTCCTTAGAACATTGTTTTAGCCATAACTTCTTCGTTTTAACTCCATTTTCATCGATTCTTGCGCTCACATGATCCTTGCAACGTGTGCAATAGCTTTATCACTTTGTCATCCTCTGTGAGCACACTTTGTTGTGTCTTACAAATCTTCTCTGTTAGTCCTTAACCTTTTGGTTAATCATGACTAGATCCCTGAAGCATCGTTTAGTATATAGAATCGCCGTTTTAGTTCTGTTTTCTGTGTTTCTTGCGTTGTCGTAACCGTAGAAACGAGCCCTATCCTTTAGTGCGTTATTTTTATGCCTTTCTTTGTTTTGGTGTATTGTTCTTGTTTGTACTTGTTGTTTGCTTTGTATGGTTGCTCGATGATTGCTTCGAGTAGAAGGATCGTTGTTCGAAGATTGAAGAATCAAGATTTCCAAGTGAGCCAGAGCTGAAGAGTAATAAGAGTAGCTTTTCATTGGAGAAAGGCAAGTGACCCTAATCATACTTCTATCTATGCTTATTTACGAGAGTATTATATGCATTAATTGGAACATGGAGAACCACCCAAGAAAACCGTGCAACCACAATAGTATATGGCTCTGGTCTTGGCTAAGTAATTAGATGAACTATATGTTGTGTTGGGGTGATTTTGCTTGGTGGTTATGAGTTTGTGTGATGGAGCGGGTGAAGGAAGCTGCGTCTTCTGAGGGACCGCAACAGCAGGGACCAACACATACATATAGGGATTCTTTGTAAAGGCCTCGTAGAGTCCCTATGCAATCACACCTCGGAAAGTGTGGTATTGTTCCTGATCAGCACATATGCGTGGTTGGGTTCAAAGTTCTTCAAAACTTTTACGCGAATTGTGGTGAAAGTGTACAACCTCTTCAGAGTGTAAAACTGATATATCAGCCGTGCTCACGGTCAAGAGCGGCTTGGACCCTCACATGATTAATTTAACTTAAAGATGGAATTAAATCATTTTCTGATTATTTCTTGTGGCCTTGCTGAGTACCAACCATAAGTGTACTCACCCTTGCTTACTGCTGCTCAGAAGGGGAAATTGCTAAGAAGTATTTTGAAGATGATGCTGAGTTCTAGGTGTACGCAACCCCCAGTCGATTGCCTGTGAAGTTTGAAGCCTTCGTTTCCAGGATAAGCTATAAACTCTGATAGTCTTTTAGTTGTTGTTTTTCTCCTTTTCGTGATACTGTTACTGATTATTCACTTATAATGTCTCTATATGTATGAAACTTGATCCTGGCATACATATAGATATGCATTCGGTTTTGTCCTTAAAACCAGGTGTGACAGAAGTAGTATCAGAGCTGTATCGACTGTAGGACGTAATCCTAGTTAGCAATGGTCGTTTTCTAAGATTTCTTTTGATACAAAATCTATTTCGGTTTATTCCTTGACCCCCTCCATTGAATATTCTCACTCCTTAACTATTTTCTTCTCTCAATAAGCCTTGATAACTCACTTTATTTTTCACATGATCCTCTTTTCATTTGCACTTCCTCATTTGCAAATGTAAAATCCTCTATCTTTGTATATTGACTTACTCTCTCCTTGAAAATTTTCCTTATTTATACTTGATCCTTGGTCAATCACCTCGTTTATGATTCTCGACACCTTCTCCTTTTCTTTCTACATAAATACCACTTTGGATTCACCCCCTTCACTTTTGATTCCAAGGTATCTCTTTTAATTTAAAAATATTTAGATGATTCATGCCACGTACCCCAACCCGTCTAAGTTATCTGAAGATTGGAGCTGCCAGTTCCTCATGAAGAGTCAAGTTGAAGCAATTGGAAATTGTACCACTTGTCCACATTCTTGCTCAAGTTAGATGAAGAATTCAGCTTACCACCAAGGAATCAAGACCGAGAAAGGTTATGACACTCTCACTACCACTACAATCATGAAGGTGGAGTCAACGCTGGACAAGTTGAAGGAGACACGTGTCATCAACGACAAAGCTGGAAGATATAACCATGCTTAGGAGTACCCCTTCTAACTCTATTAACAATGTTTAGCATCATTTTGACTATGTTGACTGGTGGAATTCGGTGTTTGCATGATGATGTTTGACTTTATGACCTTGTCTATTTCGCTTCTTTGTAATGATTGTTGGTGTATTGTGGGTCTTCTACCTACAATGACATCAATTGACTAGATGGGTTCTTCTCTTATATCTTCCCTCCTTGTTATCCTTTGTCTTTCTACCTAATCCTTTAGAGGATGTCAAGAAAGAAGTCCAAGGCAACACTGATAATAGAAACCTCCAAGCATCTGCAATGGTCAAACAAATGAGAGAAGCTGAAAAAAAGCCTTTTCCTTTTTGCTACTCCCATTATTTCTCCTCTCCACCTTGATTTATTGAAGGAGATATCATGGACTTTACCTTGTTAATTCAACCTTCTCCCTACCACCCAACCAGATGGTGAGTCCCAACAGAAAGGAGAATGAAGACTTCAACATCCCAGACCAAACTCAGGGACTACAAGCAATGATTCCATTCAGGGTCAACATCCAACAGCATGTTATAGAGCAAGCCTCATTTCCTAGGAGCCATAACCCTGTTAGCAGTGATAATCAAGTCCCAACTGGTCTGCCAGCGTTTGATAAAGAGAAGTTATTAGCTATGCAAGCTTGTGTCTAACAAGGAAGTTTGCAGCCTAATATAGCATCACTTCATAGCATGGAGTTGACCAAAGCAAAGATTTCTACCGGTCCAGTGAAGAGGCAAGTCGCTGAAGCAGGGAACAATGAAAAGCATAAGAGGAACTATGAAGCACTAAAGCCACAGATAGAAGAACAATATGAGATTAGTAAGACTCCAGGAATGTGCCCATGATGTGAGCATTATGGTCGTCTGTGTCTCCAAGAGGATAGTTTAATGATAGCAGAAGCAAGACAACATTACCATTCAGATATCAATAGGAAGTTATCCACCCAGGATCCAGTCCTAGAAGGAGTCACCCAAGATGGAGATAGTAGTCAGACCATAAACCTTGAGGATTGGAGTATCTCTTTCAAAGAGTTTCAACCTAAAAGAAGTAAGCAGCCTAAGAAACAAGTTAGCAAAGCAAGCCAAGAGAAGGTGGAGTTACCACAACCATTGGCAGATAGAAGTGTTCAACCCAGTTCCAACCAATCACAGCCAAAAGTTGTTCAACCTCCATATGAAAACTCTATCAAGAAGAATCCTGCCACACAAGTCATTCCACCAAGAGTTGAGATAGAGCAGAAAGAAAGTTGGGATGGACGTGTTAAAAGAATAGTGTGCTTTAAATGTGGTGAAAAGGCCACTATGCCAATAGATGTTCCAGAAAGCGAGGAAGCCAGGATGGATATGCTAAAAGAATGTGTTTTGTATGTAGTAAAGAAGGGCACTATGCCAATGAATGTCCAACAAAGCGTAAGAAGAAATTCCATGATCTTGGATTATATTGCCTCAAGTGTGGAGAAGATGGACATCTTGCCAGTTGGTGTGAAAAGGAAAACTGATAATTAACTCCATGACAGAAGTACATGAAGACTTGAGAGGTGATACAAGACCCCAAACCAGAAGAAACAACCAAGCTCTATTCAAATCACTTTATCAAGGTACGAAGGATGTTCTTTGAAAGATGTGCCAATGATGCCGAGGAAAGAGTGGGTAGATGAAAGAGGAAATAGACTGAGTAGGCATTAAGTGTTTTTGTGTGAGTTGCGAAGAATAAAGGAGCATATTTGAGGAGGTATTGTAAGAATGAACGACCTAGAAAGAAAGTTATATGTGTTGGAAGCTACCCACCTAAACCTTTGTCTCTTGCTAGCCTTTTGAATCTCGAGACGAGATTCCTTTTAAGGGGGGTAGTTCTGTCACACCCTGAAATTTAAAAATTTCAAGATGTGATTAAAATAAAAAATAAAACAACAATTTTCTTATAATTTTAAAATTTTCCCAACATTTAATTTTGTTCACAGGGAATTTAGTGTACAAGAAAATATATTTATTGTTGTTTTCTAAATTAAATAATTTTTCCCTGTTTGTTTTGCACCCATGCTGCATTGCATTTCTTTATGGATGTTGTTCAATTTGAATTCAAATTTGTTTGAGTTTGGATTTGAATTGAATGTGTTTGAATCTTTTCAAAATGGAAATTTCTTGCGTTTTCTCCTTCCTCTTTTCAGCCCAGTCGGCCCAACCCATCCCTCCTTTTCTTTTTCTTTTTCTCCCCGCCGGCCCAATTGGCCTTTTCCAGCCCAGCCCGTGCGCCCCTCCTCCTTCCTTTCTCCCTCCCCCGCTGCTGCGTGGGGCCTGTTGGCGCTCCTTAAGTACCCATTTTATCCCTTGTTTATCCTTAATAATGGCATGAATTTAATATCAAAATCACTAACCGTCCTAACCCCGGCCTAATTATTGGTCATTTTCACATTTGCACATATATTTTGGAGGAACTTCGTTTTTGCAGGTTTTTGGCCTATTTTGGAGCATGAAACGACGAGGCCCGTGATCGAGCGCTAACACGGAGAAAGATGAAGGCCAAAGCCCAAAGGAAGGACGAAAGCCCATGTTGATTCGAAGCCCATTCATGCACATCCATCCTCCAAGAGAGCCCAAAAGACCGAGTCCACGAAAATGAGATCAAGATACTTCGGGATTAAGCAAAGCAAATGAAGATTTAAGGAAGGATTCTCTATCCTATCCTTTCCTTGAAGATATCTCCAAGATAACGACGTCCAAAGGGGTGCAATCGTGAAGGACATAAACTCTAGAAGATGCGAGGAGTCTACACGCAAAAGATGAGACCGAGGCGGGCCCGAAAGAGGGTAGGCCGGCCGGCCTAGGCCCATGAGCCGACCGGCCTAGCCCGTTTCCGAGGCGGTTCGGCCTCCCCTTCGACCGGTGGCTTCCTCGGCTTATAAATAGCTCGCACCTTATTCAACTCGCGGAATCAATCCACCCAAAACTCGACGAAAACCTAGGGCCAAGGCCGAAGGGAGACGACGGCCACCACAAGTCTTCGAGGATACCTAGGAGATGGTTTAGGCCACCCCTAGCCGCCATGGCCTCCCTGCGAGGTTGTGCCATGGTGGAGTTCAGGAGTCATCCCCAACATTCGTCGGGGTATGTACACACACGATGGTGATATCAATCTACTCTTTATCTAGTTGTCTCGACTTTGGTCTACTTCAATGCATGCTTTCTTTATCATATGTGATGCATCCATATGTTCATAGTAAGATTAGATCTATTCGTGGTGATTAGTCTATATCTTGCGGATACGTTGAGGTAGCGTGTTTTAGCTAGTTGGTTGATTACCCCGGTGTGGTGACAGCATGGCGGAGGGAAAAATTCTAGCGACGACATGATGTGGAATAGGATCGATGGCAAGTACCATGGGAGTCGTTACACGGCCACCAAGAGGAGGAGCTTCGAGTAAGAGCACTTGGTGGGCATTTGGGGTAAAGCTTTGGGAAACCTTAGGCATTAACACGCACCTCGCACTGGCGACCTTGGGAAAGTAGGCCGCTTGCGAGCCGCCTTTCTGAGGGATGATTTCGTGTACCTTTAGTTGAGATGCAATCTATGTTTTGATCACCTTTTTGACGAGAACTGTACCTAGAGATGATAGGCCCTAGCTCCTTGGTTGTGTTATCTCATCTACGGTTGTGGGTGTGATGAACACTTATGCTTCATTCATATCTATCAAGTGTTCAGTTTTTATGCAATCTTCGCTTCTTGTTTAGGATAGGTTCGATAGATTAGATGGTAAACTCTAGTCGGTACGCTTCCGATCCACGGATTGATAAACCTTGGGGGAGTACTCTAAGGGAAAAGCTACCACGATCCGTGCGCTTGTGGTACGTAAATTGGGGCTCTAAGGAGTGTCAACAAGCTTTTCTGGCGCCGTTGCCGGGGATCGGCAACTCGAACCCTAGGGAGATCTATCTATCTTTTTGGACTAACCCTAATTTCATTATTGCATATATCATGTGTTTCTTGTTTGTGTCCATGAATGCAGGTAAAACCCTAGACACAAACAGACCACTCTGATCATCGACACAAAGCACGAGAGCCTCCTTCGATCCTGACATCTTAGGCAAAGCAAGAACCATGGAGATAGACCATTGGAGCCATGCTACTCTCTGGTGAATCAATGGTGATGACCTTGAAGCCAAGAATGCACAACAAGACGCTCCGAAGACCATAAGATCAAGATCATCGACATCTTCGGATCAATTCGTAAGAAGTCATTGTTATCATCAGTATTATGCTCGACCTCAGAAGAAAATTGCAGTATATTTTTGGATATTCAAAAGCCCCACAAAGTTCCGGTTCCAACAAATCAAGAATGAAGTAAATCGAAGTTTCCCACAAGAAGTTTGCCAAAACATCGAAGGTCGTGCACTCTGAAATTTTCTGGACAGCACGTAGCGCTAAAGTAAAACGGTCATAAATCTCTCATTTGGACTCCGTTTAAAGCGAATGACCACTTGTTGGAAAGGTAATTTCATAAAATTTTCAATAGAGCTATATTTTGGTATATGTTCTATTCTAGATGCAGGGGAAAATCCACGAAGGAGAGGCGAAGAGCAACGTGACGAGAACAAGGTGAAGGAGATAAGGATGCCAACAATGAAGAGGAGCTTGGGCTGTGGTTTCATCAAGCATACATGATCGAATTCAGAAGCTCGGGACAAAATAAGGACCCCAAGGACGTTGGCAAAGGAAGGCACTAGTGACAACATTCAATGCATGAAGATGTTAAGAGCGAATCACGATGGATTACTAAAGGCATCATCAATACAAGCTGCATGGACAATTCGAATTCTCGCACGAAGGACCATGGCTTCACATCAATGAGAAGGTATGTGAGAAAGTCAAGCTCTATGACTTTAAATGAAGTGCTTTGCGGCAGGCAACCCATTCATTTTATTTATCTATTTATATATATTAATATGACAGTCTACATTGCACTCTTTAATCAGAATATCAAGTAACATTTTACCATTGCTCTAACAAAAACCACAACTTCATGTTGTTCATTCTAAATGTTATTGAGGGAGCACTTTGTTATTTGATCTTGGGAAACTTGTAGACCTTTTTGTGTGCCTATTAGTGTTTAGAGTCTTTTTATTTGTGTCCTTTTAGAGGGAAATATGAAGTGTTGCACCGCTCTTTGATTCCAAACTTGTGGCTAGTTAACTTAGGCTAACTTTTTGTTTTGTTTTAGACCACCTCATCATGTCATATCATGTCATATCATTTTGTTCACCCACCTCATGTTGCATTGATACCATGTTGTTCGTCTCACCCTTGCATTGCATTGCATGTTGTATTAAAAAAAACTCTTTTTAAATAAAACATTGACTAGCCTCACTTTTGAGATCCTAAAACCCTTAGGAAAACCACTCATAGAGCAATCGTAAAACCATAGGTTATGTTTTTCATTCAAAAAACAATTTAACTTTTGTTTCTCTCTAGTTTTTTGAAACCACCTTAGATAGAATTTCTATACCCAACACTCTCTCTTCAAAATTTTTGTTTTAAGCCAAAAATATAGGAAACCCATAAACCTACTTCTAAAACCTTGTTAGCTCGATTGTGTGGTCCTTTTTCGATAAATAACATTTTCATTGACAAAAGCCTCACTTTTTATGAAGTGTCGCGAAGGCTTTTTGTCACTCTTAGAAATTGTTTTTGAATAAGCTAGTTGCGGAACGACATCGAAAGGTCCTTTCAACCCTGCTAACACTTGTTTTTGCTAACTTTGCATTTGCACTTTGCATCCATTCTATTGTTCATGCCCTCATTTTGCTAGCTTGGTCTCAATCTTATTGTTGTATGCTTTCCTATCCATGTAATGCTTATCATGATAGCATTTACCTTTTGCAATCTTGTGTAAACGTGGTGTTTAAATTTGTTTGCGGACCTCCATCTTTAAGCTCTTTTGACCAAGATAGCAATCCATTTTCTCTCATTCGCATACACACACCTCCCACTTGCATTCACATACACCCATTAGGTTTAATTTTCACTAGACTAATTATGCCACAAGTTAAGTATCTTAGGGGATGTTTTTGGTTTGTTGGCGATTGTTTCTACTCCCAACTGTCACCTTGGGGGTAGATTGTGCACTTGAATTGTTTTGCAGGCATGACAAAGCATTCCCATGAATTCGTGATCAAAGAAGAAATCAAATTCGTCAACATCTCCAAAGTTCGAGAGCAAGCCCCGCTGTTTTCATCGAATTTTGCACATGGACAGAGATGTACAAGGAAGAAAAAGTAGATATTCAGAAGCTCCATGAAATTCCCGTTCCAACGCATCCAAGATCAATGAATTTGAAGACCCGTATAAGGAGATATGGCAAGAATATTGGACGTTGCGCGTTCTGAAATTCGTCGGGACAGATTGCAGCGCTGAGATGAAATGGACATAACTCTCTTGTTCGGAATCAATTTTGGGCGAATGAGGACTCGTTGGAAAGGAAAATTCGTGCATTTCGCAATGGAGCAATGTTTCAGTACATGTTCTGTTCTGGAAATTGAAAGAAAAATTTGTGAAGATGAGGCAGCAATGGGACAACGAGGAATTGAAGGAGGCGACGATGATGTGAAGCAATGATTGGGACCATGACGTAGTATAAGAAGAAGTTACAGAAAATTGAGGTAACAAAGGTGAAGACACATTGAAGATGATATTCATACACATGAGGGAAGGACTTCAAGAATTTCAAGATGGTCCATCTTCTCCTTCCACGCCTAGCATCATGCTAAGCATGGGGGAGGATTTCGTGGACAAAGAAGAAAGATCTCATGGAGTAAGATAATCACGGTTGCCACAAGGTGCTCATGATTCTTTTTCCATGCTTAGCACAATGCTTAAGTATGGGGGAGGCCGTGCTACACTTCATTACGAGCATCGAGAAGGATGGTAATTCTTCCTCAACTCTCTCTTTTTCTAAATGCTTGTACATATATGCCTTCAACCATAGATGCAACCATTGTTTATCTCTCCTTATAATAACATGGCTACTAGGAGTACAACCTAGATTTGTTTTTGTTTTCAATGAATGATAACCACCATCACCTTGAGCTCAGCACGATGATATTCTTATATGCTCTTGCTTATGGAAAAGTGATGAAAGTTGCTGCTTTGTTTTACCTACGCTATGTTGTATATGGCTTGACCATTTGCTCTCAATTAAATGGAATTCAAATGACAAAATACCGGCTCTTTTATTTGTGGAGATTAAATGACTAAATTCTAGACCCACATATTCTATGTTGCTCTTTGATTTAAGTCTACCGATGACCTTACACCTTGTGTTGTTTAATTTGAAAACTTAATTCCTATGCTATCTACATTTGTGAATCTCTTGCAAAGTTCTACCTACCAAAGCCTATACATACATATTCTTTCATGATGAAACCTTTAGATTGCAAACTTATACTTTGATGAGTTGGATTAAGATTGATTTCTTTGGTATGAGACTAAGAAGCTGGTCATTCTGTTTTTTTTTTGTGTAACCTTCTTTTTGCTAGCCTATTTATCCATGCATTGTGAGTTTCTACTTCGGTAATTTTGCAAACCTCGCTGGATATCCACCCTAAACCAAAAATATCTTTTTGTGATTACCTCCTTGACCACAACCCAATTTGAGTATGGATTATCATTTTGACAGAATCAAAAAAATCAAGGGCACCATATAAAGAAAAGTTTTGGGAGACAAGGCTCCCCGGAGATTCAAGAGGTTCTACGAAGAAGAAGGTGAATTTGAGATACTTACCCTAGCTAATTGGTTCTCCCACTATTCATACTCGAGGACGAGCATTTGTTCAAGCATGGGGGGATGGCTGGGTAAGTATTCTATGTTATCAAAAGTTCTAAGGAGCAAAAAGAAAGAAAGAAAAAGAAAGAAAGAGAAAAGAAAAGAAAAATGAAAGAAAAAAGAGAAGAATAAAATGCTCCTTAGCTCTTTTTGGCTTCATTAATTTTCCAAGTTACTTTGAAGAACTATTTCATACTCAAATCTTCCAACCATGTGCAATCCGATAACGAGAACTTCATTTGTGTCTCGGGATCATCCATTTGCCACTTGCACATGTCCACCTATCTAAATGTGTGTGTTTCATCTTTCTCCCTCTCCAACATTATTTTCCAATGGCCTTTTTGACTAGTCTCGGTAATTCCATTAGATCTCTCTTAGTTTGACAATATTTCAGATATAATATTTTGGTAGGATTGTTTTTACCTACCAAGCTCCACGTAAGCTTTCCTCTTTTATATATGAGTAGAATAGGTTGAAGACAATCTAATGCAGGCTTGAGCGACTTGATGAGATGAGTATTTCCATGATCTTTTGCAAGAGAACCTCACTAATGTTTGATATGCATTCTTTTGAAAACTCTTCACGATGAAACAATGTAAAGGTTTGAAGTTCGCTTAAGTTTGAAAGCATTGCATTTATTTATTATTGTGGCTTATTCTTTAATTGCTAGTCTATCTTCCATAATGAAAAAGTAGCCGGTCACAACATGAACTTAAATGCTAAATACTTGAGAGAGCAATATGTCTTGTTATGTATGACTAAGTGCAGAGAGGACATTGAGGGGCAACGATGATTTCTTTATAATCAAAGCTCCTGGACTTACTCGAGGACGAGCAAGGTTTAAGCATGGGGGGAACGTTGGCGCTCCTTAAGTACCCATTTTATCCCTTGTTTATCCTTGATAATGGCATGAATTTAATATCAAAATCACTAACCGTCCTAACCCCGGCCTAATTATTGGTCATTTTCACATTTGCACATATATTTTGGAGGAACTTCGTTTTTGCAGGTTTTTGGCCTATTTTGGAGCATGAAACGACGAGGCCCGTGATCGAGCGCTAACACGGAGAAAGACGAAGGCCAAAGCCCAAAGGAAGGACCAAAGCCCATGTTGATTCGAAGCCCATTCATGCACATCCATCCTCCAAGAGAGCCCAAAGGACCGAGCCCATGAAGATGAGATCAAGATACTTCGGGATTAAGCAAAGCAAATGAAGATTTAAGGAAGGATTCTCTATCCTATCCTTTCCTTGAAGATATCTCCAAGATAACGACGTCCAAAGGGGTGCAATCATGAAGGACATAAACTCTAGAAGATGCGAGGAGTCTACACGCGAAAGATGAGACCGAGGCGGGCCCGAAAGAGGGTAGGCCGGCCGGCCTAGGCCCATGAGCCGGCCGGCCTAGCCCGTTTCCAAGGCGGTTCGGCCTCCCCTTCGACGTTATTCAACTCGCGGAATCAATCCACCCAAAACTCGAGGAAAACCTAGGGCCAAGGCCGGAGGGAGACGACGGCCGCCGCAAGTCTTCGAGGGTACCTAGGAGATGGCTTAGGCCACCCCTAGCCGCCATGGCCTCCCTGCGAGGTTGTGCCATGGTGGAGTTCAGGAGTCATCCCCAACATTCGTCGGGGTATGTACACACACAATGGTGATATCAATCTACTCTTTATTCTAGATGTCTCGACTTTGGTCTACTTCAATGCATGCTTTCTTTCTCATATGTGATGCATCCATATGTTCATAGTAAGATTAGATCTATTCGTAGTGATTAGTCTATATCTTGCGGATACGTTGAGGTAGCGTGTTTTAGCTAGTTGGTTGATTACCTCGGTGTGGTGACAGCATGGCGGAGGGAAAAATTCTAGCGACGACATGATGTCGAATAGGATCGATGGCAAGTACCATGGGAGTCGTTGCGCGGCCACCAAGAGGAGGAGCTTTCAGTAAGAGCACTTGGTGGGCGTTTGGGGTAAAGCTTTGGGAAACCTTAGGCATTAACACGCACCTCGCACCGGCGACCTTGGGAAAGTAGGCCGCTTGCGAGCTGCCTTTCTGAGGGATGATTTCGTGTACCTTTAGTTGAGATGCAATCTATGTTTTGATCACTTTTTTTACTAGAACTGTACCTAGAGACGATAGGCCCTAGCTCCTTGGTTGTGTTATCTCATCTACGGTTGTGGGTGCGATGAACACTTATGCTTCATTCATATCTATCAAGTGTTCAATTTATATGCAATCTTCGCTTCATGTTTAGGATAGGTTCGATAGATTAGATGGTAAACTCTAGTCAGTTCACTTCCGATCCATGGATTGATAAACCTTGGGGGAGTACTCTAAGGGAAAAGCTATCACGATCCATGCGCTTGCGGTACGTAAATTGGGGCTCTAAGGAGTGTCAACAGGGCCCCCGTGTCGGGCTTGCCTTCTTCCTCCCATCGCCGACCGGGACACTCCTGAGTCCGGCCACCGTACACCTCCCCACGCTACCGTGGCCCGCACGCCTAGGAGTCGCGCGCCCCTATATAAGCGGAGCCCCTCGACCCCCTAGGGCCTCTTACCAAAGCAGCCGGTGCCCGAAAACCCTAACCCTAGCCCGCGCCACCATTGCGCGAGCTCGGAGCCGCCGCCGCTAATCTCCCGCTCCGTCGCCTTCTCGTCGATCTAGAGCGCCCCCGGAACTCTGCACTGTGGTGAGGATCACGCCGTCCCCCCCCCCCCCTTTCTCTCCTTTCCCCCTTTGTTCGCACGCGGAAAGCTCGTCGCAGCGAGCTCCGACGACCCGAGCGGCATCTCGCCATCACGCTCCTGTGTCCGGTCCCCAATCCACCTCCCAAGATCCGTAGATGAGTTCCCCATCTCGCGCTCTCTCTGCCAGGCCAAATCCAAGCCTAATTCATGGCCGGAATCGCGTTCCCAGTGAACGCCAGCGAGCCCGCCGCCGCAGCAGCTCACCGCCGGCTCTCAGCGCCGCCGCCGCACGGCTCGACCCACCCAGAACCGTCAGATATTGATCCAACGGTCCCAAAATCGATCTAGACCATGTCAAATAGATCAGATACCGGTCAACCCTAGTACCTTTTGTAAAAGAACCCCCTAGTTTCTAGGAAATCAACTCGCGGTCCCCTCCAGTCCAACAGTAATTACAAAACAGCCCTTTGTTTTATGTTTCAGCCCCTGGTTTCTTTAGAGCTAGCCCCTGGAAGTTTAAATCTATCACAAACAAGTCCTTAGAACATTGTTTTAGCCATAACTTCTTCGTTTTAACTCCATTTTCATCGATTCTTGCGCTCACATGATCCTTGCAACGTGTGCAATAGCTTTATCACTTTGTCATCCTCTGTGAGCACACTTTGTTGTGTCTTACAAATCTTCTCTGTTAGTCCTTAACCTTTTGGTCAATCATGACTAGATCCCTGAAGCATCGTTTAGTATATAGAATCGCCGTTTTAGTTCCGTTTTCTGTGTTTCTTGCGTTGTCGTAACCGTAGAAACGAGCCCTATCCTTTAGTGCGTTATTTTTATGCCTTTCTTTGTTTTGGTGTATTGTTCTTGTTTGTACTTGTTGTTTGCTTTGTATGGTTGCTCAATGATTGCTTCGAGTAGAAGGATCGCTGTTCGAAGATTGAAGAATCAAGATTTCCAAGTGAGCCAGAGCTGAAGAGTAATAAGAGTAGCTTTTCGTTGGAGAAAGGCAAGTGACCCTAATCATACTTCTATCTATGCTTATTTACGAGAGTATTATATGCATTAATTGGAACATGGAGAACCACCCAAGAAAACCGTGCAACCACAATAGTATATGGCTCTGGTCTTGGCTAAGTAATTAGATGAACTATATGTTGTGTTGGGGTGATTTTGCTTGGTGGTTATGAGTTTGTGTGGTGGAGCGGGTGAAGGAAGCTGCGTCTTCTGAGGGACCGCAACAGCAGGGACCAACACATACATATAGGGATTCTTTGTAAAGGCCTCGTAGCATCCCTATGCAATCACACCTCGAAAGTGTGGTATTGTGCCTGATCAACACATATGCGTGGTTGGGTTCAAAGTTCTTCGAAACATTTACACGAATTGTGGTGAAAGTGTACAACCTCTGCAGAGTGTAAAACTGATATATCAGCCGTGCTCACGGTCAAGAGCGGCTTGGACCCTCACATGATTAATTTAACTTAAAGATGGAATTAAATCATTTTTTGGTTATTTCTTGTGGCCTTGCTGAGTACCAACTATAAGTGTACTCACCCTTGCTTACTGCTGCTCAGAATGGAAAATTGCTGAGAAGTATTTTAAAGATGATGCTAAGTTCTAGGCGTACGCAACCCCCAGTCGATTGCCTGTGAAGTTTGAAGCCTTCGTTTCCAGGATAAGCTGTAAACTCTGATAGTCTTTTAGTTGTTGTTTTTCTCCTTTTCGTGATATTGTTACTGATTATTCACTTATAATGTCTCTATATGTATGAAACTTGATCCTGGCATACATATAGATATGCATTCGGTTTTGTCCTTAAAACTGGGTGTGACACATTCATCGAGATTTTGTCATTTATTGTGATGTATCCCGACAAGGATTAGGGTGTCATTTATTGTGATGCATCCCAACAAGGATTAGGGTCTTCTACCGACTCACTAAAGCGGCTCATTTCATACCCGTACGGACCAATTACAGTGGAGAAAAGCTGGCAAAGCTTTATGTGGAAAACATAGTAGAGTTGCATGGTGTACCTAGCAGAATCGTTTCAGATAGAGGGACCCAATTCACCTCTAGGTTTTGGAAAAGTTTGCATAAAGCCATGGGCACTAAATTGGATTTCAGCTCCGCCTATCACCCGCAAACGGATGGCCAGACAGAAAGGGTGAATCAGATTATGGAGGATATGTTGAGAGCATGTGTCCTTACCTATGACAAGGATTGGGAGCAGAGTTTACTCTATGCGAAATTTTCATACAACAGCAGTTATCAAGCGAGTTTAGGCATGTCACCATTTGAAGCTCTTTATGGGAGAAAATGCAGAACTCCCCTGATGTAGTCAGAAGTTGGAGAACGTTCCCTAGTTGGACCCGCACTCATAAAGGAAGCCGAAGAAAGAGTGGCCGAGATTAGAGAAAAAACTGAAGGCCGCCCAGTCTCGACAGAAGAGCTACGCAGACAAGAAGAGACGAGAAATAAGCTTCAACCCGGGAGAGTTCGTCTACCTTAAGGTTTCACCTATTTGGGGAACTCGAAGATTTCAAGTACGAGGAAAGCAGGCCCCTCGATACATTGGACCGTACCAAGTTCTGAAGAACGTCAGAGCCGTAGCATACCGACTGGAGCTACCAGAAGGAATGTCGGATATACACCCGGTGTTCCATGTGTCCCAGCTAAGGAGATGTTTGAGAGTACCGGAGAAAGAGCATGTGCCAGAAGAAGAGATAGATCTACAAACAGACCTTCGGTACCAGGAAGTACCTGTCAAGATTTTGGACACTGTCACTAGGAGGACAAGAAACTCCGAAGTACGGATTTGCAGAGTTCAGTGGAGCAGACACAGAGTAGAAGAAGCTACATGGGAACGTGAAGATGCTCTGAAGAAAGAGTTTCCCCATCTGTTTAGGAGCCAGCCGAATCTCGAGGATGAGATTCATTTTAAGTGGGGTAGGTTTATGATATCCCAAAAAATCTACCAAAATAAAACACGCGCTAAAAATAATTCTCAAAACTTTTCATCATTGAGCTCAGACCTTCCCCGCCCGATCTCCCGATCTCCCGAAAAACCGGTCCCAACATCCGAATCCATCGCTGTCCCGTCTCCCTGTTCACCCTCGTCCCACGCGTCACGCCCGACCGGCACGCGTGCCCAACACCGCCGTGGTCGTCGCCGAAATGTCTGCCACCTCTCTCTCTCTCTCTCTCTCTCTCTCTCTCTTCTCTCTCTCCCCTTTTCTTTCTCTTTTTCCTTTTTCCATTTTACTTCTTTTTCTTTTTTCCTCCTCCTCCTCCCTTCCTTCCCTCTCTCCTCTCCCGTGCACTGCAGAGCAGCTCGCTCGCCGTACCGCCCCGGCCACGCACGCGCACATGCCTGCCCAGCTCGGCACCGCCCATGCACGCGCGCACCCCTGCTCCCGGCCAACCCCACGCGCGGCATACGCACGCGCGCGCCCCTGCCCGCGCGTGCACCGCGCGGCCGAGCCACCCGCCGCGCCGCTCCCAGCTCGACGCCGAGCCCCCTCGCCGCCTGCCCACGCGCTGCGCGCGCGCTGTGCGCAACGCGCGTTCTGCGCGACCCCGACACCGCTGTGCCACTTGCCTGCCTCGACGCCCGAGCTCGGCGTCCGCCAGCGAGCAGAGCCACGTGCGGCCCCTCGCCTTCACCGCCGGCCACTCCTATGCTCGTACAGCACCCACGCGCCCTACGTGCCTGCAGTGCCCGGCGCGCCGCTCGGCCTCTGCCCGAGCTATCCCATCGCTCTGTGCCGACTCGCCGCTTGCGCCGCAGCTCCACGACGGCGAACGCCATTAATGGCCGCGAGCTACCTCGTCGGCCGCCCGACACGCCCTGCCCGCTCCACCACCTTGCCACGCCTATAAGTAGGCCCTTCACCTCACCTCCAACCTCCACGACCAGCCCACTACCCCCAGCTCTCCACCTCAGCCCTCTAGCGCCGCCGCCCGAGCAAGCTCTGCCCGCCACCGCCAGCCCCCGTGGCTAGCACGCTCCGCTACACCCCAGTCCATGGTGAGTAAGGGAAAAGGATCTCACCGTCGCCATCTTCCTTTTCCCCTAGCCCCGGCCGCCTCCAGGCCCTGCAGCGCCGCCACCGCACCGGCCAGGGCCTACCGCCGCCCTCCGCCATGGCTCCCCTCCCTGCGGGGCCCCTCCTCCGAAATTGAGGGGGGGATCCATTCCCCGTGCACCCCCTCCTCCTTTCCCCCTCCTACCCGGCCGCAGCCGCCCCTCACGCGCCCTCCCCTGTTTCCTGGTCGGGAGGAAGAAGAGAAGGGCAAATATGCCCATACCCCCTTGCCCTTTCTGTTATTCCAGTAAGGGCCCTCCCTCCTCTCTAGTTCATTTACAAAACAACCCTTTTCTATTTTCCCTATTCGCAAATAAACCCTTCCACCATAAACTTAATTTCAAATATGCCCCTACACTTTTCCACAGTGACCCCGATGTTTTCTAAAATTCCAACCAAGCCCCTGTTATCTCAAAAATAATTACAAAGTAGCCCTTGGATCCATAATTAACCCTAAACCCCTCTTCGGCCTATCATTTCAAGCGCCAAACAATCTCCGATCGACCTGAAACTTTACCACGCCATTCCTAACATAGTTTTTGGCCATGCCATTACGAAATCGCTCAAAAATATTACTCCTATCTCCATATCTTAATTGTTTCCGATTCGAGCTCAACGATAAAACTTTTATTTCTTTTTCTTGATTGTGTGTTTGTCTGTATGCGTCATAGATCACGGTGTGAACGAGGGAGAACCCGTCGATGAGCAGTACAGCGAGCAAGCGAACGAGGACCAGTTCCGCGACCCCGAACCCGAAGGACAGTACCTCGATCAGGACTTCCCGGAAGGCTTTGAAGACGGCAAGTTCAATCTCATCCTTTGATGCATGTTTTGTCCCAGTTTTTATAAACACAACCTATTAGCCTATTTTATAAAATTGCATATATTTTGCCTGCTGAAAACATGGTTGGATAGCCACCCCCTTGATTTGTTATAACCATTCCTTGACCACCTAGATTAATGTCTGAATGTGATTTGTTTGGACGTTAATCGCTGCTAGAACGCTTAGGACCTTAAACACAATACAACTTGTTTTATAAAAGAAAAATGTGTGAGTGTGTGGGAAGGGAAAAATGTGGAATTTCGAAAGATAAGAATAGACGAGATGGATGGCACTTCTGTGTGAATTGCCGAATGGTGTGCTCGTGCCTGTGTGGCAGAGCAAGGAAGGGAGATATCCATCTTGTCACAACTAAGAACTGAGTTGGTGTGTTATCTCACCTAGTTCCACTATTGTGCAAACCACTCGACCATTGTATGGGCAACGGCTTAGTATAAACCCCACTAGTTAGTCTGATAGCCATCAGGAGAGCTAAGAGAAACGGGTGATCAAGGAGAAGAGATTAGCTCTGTGTGACTTATGCCCCGGTTAAAATCTCTGTGATAGATCAATGACCCCTTGGTGGATCCCGTGATGGCTAGTCAGGTCTAGCTAAGGTGGGTAATGGCTTTGTTGGGATCTGCACCGACACTAAGGTGATCGAGTTGCGGTACCCCGCTTGTGGGTAAAGTTGCACACCTCTACAGAGTTAAGAATCTATTCGGATAGCCGTGCCCACGGTACTGGGTGAGTTACGGTGTGGTCACATAACTAGTGTTTCTTCTAGAAATGGACAGGTTGGCGTGAGTTGTTTTGAAAATGTGTCCGGCAGTTGTGCCGTGTGCTATGGCGGATGAGGAGTCCGGTAGCAACTTAAAACTTGGATCCTGTGTGGATCAACACTACATGTTACTCGGTACAAGAAAAACTTGCTTTGAAAATCCTTTCTTTCAAATGAACCCCTGCATAAAAATTAGCTTTCCGCAAATTTAAACCCTAGTCTTATCCTTGATTTACCCTGTGTATTATATTCTATTTATACCCCTCCGTGGGTGTGGTTGGACTTGTTGAGTACGTTTGTACTCACCCCACTCTTAATTTTTACAGAGGAAGATCCAGACTTCGTTTCCGAAGACGTTGAGTAGAGGTCTCGTCCCGCACCCAACTTTGCCTGTGGATAAGGTCACCCGCAGGAAGTTCCGTATGGCGCAAGACTCTGATGACCCCCTCTTCGTAGTTAATATCGTTGTGTGGGTGTTAGTTGTTATCCTCGCGATAATGGCGCTTCACTGTCCACTTCCGCGTAGAGTTGAACGGTGATGTACCATCTGATGTAATAAAAGTGTTATCAGCCTCCTGGGACTGATATTGTATCACTTTTAAGTCTTCTCTCATGAGGGGACGCTTCAGATGCATATGCAGAAAAGCTGCTAATGGCTATAAATGGCTAGTTCGACTTGGAGGCATATATATATGTGCTCCCCCGGCCATTTGAAGATTGCTGGAGTCCCAAGACATCACACACACATCCAAAAACACCTGCAAGCCATCTAAGAGCATAAAGATCAAATCCTTAGTCCTTAGCACAAGCTTTGTGAGTGTTAGTGCTAGGTTAGCTCTTGAGTGAGTGATCAAGCAAGATTTAGATTCTTGTGATGTGGTTCTAGAGTGAACCAAACTTGTGTCTCGGTGCGCCAGCCTTCTTGGAGCATTGGTGGCTCTCCGGCACGTCAACGACCCTCTGGTTTGGTGTGGAGCGCCGTCGACAATATTGTGCGGGGGACGGAGACCCCTCCTTCGTGGGCAATCTCCCTTAGTGGAAATCGGGATCAAGGTGACCGTGATTGTGTTCACGGAAGAGACTTGATTGCCGGGAAGCAATACTCTTCGTGAGTGCTTCAACAGCGTGGATGTAGGGGCGTCTTTGTGGCAATCCGAACCACGGGATAAATCCTCGTGTCGAGAGTTTACTTCCTCTCATCCCTCCTTTAAACTTCCGCATTTCATATTGCAGCTTCTGTGCCTTTATTTTCATAGAGTAGTATTTTGATAGAATTGGCTATAAGTTGCTAAACTCTTTTGGGATGAGGATTTCACACTAAGGTGAACCGTAGTTGCACATCTAGATAACTTGTTTTAGTTTAAGTTTTGTGCAAACTAGTTGGAGCCATAGGTTAAGGTTTTTAGAGTGTCTAATTTATCCTCTCTTTCTTTTAGGCTAGAGCACCCGATAACTTTCACCGGTAGCGCACAAGGGGCAAGGGGCAGCAACTTGGTAGCGCACAAGGGGCAAGGGGCAGCAACTTGCATGCATGACTGTGACTGTGGCCTATGGGATGGTGTTTCTTGCTGTGGTTGCGCAAGTTGGTCTTGCCGCTGCCCAGTCGTGTTCAGCTGTTCGACCAGGATTCAGGAACCATGACGCCGGTTTGGATTGTTGGTTGCGTTCAACCATTGATCATCGATCGACGGATCGAAACCTATGGTGCGTGGCGGTATCGATTCGTGCCACGCGGCCGCTTATTAGCTAGGCTTCGTTCGAACAAATTGACAAGATGGAGCTTATCTGAACCTAACTACAGTCTACAGCGGAGATCGATCGATGGTTTGTTGCAAATACATACTTTGTGATCGGTTACATGAAGTAAGCATTATCCTAGACGTTTACAGCTCAAACTTGTTGTGATAATGATATTATTATTGGTAGTGCAGTGAGATATATATGTGACACTTGCAAGTGTCACTTTGCGGTACGGTGCAAGCATACTGGAGCTAGCAACTCGGCACCAGAAGCTGGATATGCATGCTTTTTTTCTGGCTTCAGCAGGAAAAGAACAATCTAGCTAGCTACCTGATTGGTGCTGACTCGGACAGGCCCCACCAGCTAGAAGTCCAACCAAGCGTACTGCAAATAAACGTCATTTCTTGCGCGCATACTATTATTTTTTACTTCTTGTCAACAGACATGCAAATAAATTCTGCCCGGAGAGGTTAGAATTATTGGCACGGAATAAATTGACACAGTGGCGAATGATGTGGAAATAAGTTAGTACGGAACTGCCAGTGTTCTTTCCTTCTCTTTCACCAAATCCAAAGATGTGAGCGTCAATGAATTGTATCATCGATCTTTTTAGTTTTTCTCTAGATCTAGTTAAAACACGGTTGTATATACGTAAGCTCCTAATAATAGTTTTCTTTTTTCCGTTTCAAAAAAAATTTCCGTTTCAAAAATAATAGTTTTCTTTTGAAAGGAGGCGCACTAATATAACGATGATCTTCATGGTAAGCACTGAATGTTCTTTGATGAGCACAGCCCATGATAATTATTCTTACTTTGATCTTATACCTAACAATCAATAATCTCGGGTGTTAGGTCTTACGCATCATAATTAGGAATTAGGATGCCCCTGCAGTCTTAGAGGGAAAGGCTGAGGCAACGAGGCGTGATGGCACAGGCAAAGTCCTGGGCAGGGGCCGGCTAGCAGCAGTGCGCACAGCAGTTGGGATGATGAGGTAGCACTAGTACCGAATATGAAGAGACAGAAAGGAACCACGATGCTACGAATATGATGCACACTAGAATAACTTTTGGATCATTACATGATTGTTATCGAACAAACAAATAAAATCAGTCGCGCTCCTGGAAAAAAAAGTAAATTGCACCCAGATCCCCGAACTTGTAGCTACATTCCGCTTAAGTTCCCAAACTCTCAAATCGTCTAATTGGGTCCCTAAAGTCCTTTAAGTGGTTCATCCAGGTCCCAAACACGCCACGTGTGCATCCGAAGCCGACGAGGCATGCCACGTGGCGCCACAGTGGCGAATATTTGCAAAAAAACCCTGACATTTGCAAAAAGCCCCCTAATTTTTTTTATCTTCTCACATTTACTCCTCTCTCCCTCTCTTCCTCTCTCCCTCTCCAATCTCTCACCACCTCATCCATATTCCGCTTAAGTTCCCGAACTCTCAAATCGTCTAATTGGGTCCCTAAAGTCCTTTAAGTGGTTCATCCAGGTCTCAAACACGTCACACGTGCATCCGAAGCCGACGAGGCATGCCACGTGGCGCCACAGTGGCGAATATTTGCAAAAAAACCCTAACATTTGCAAAAAGCCCCCTAATTTTTTTTATCTTCTCACATTTACTCCTCTCTCCCTCTCCAATCTCTCAACACCTCATCCACCAGAGTGGACTGCCGCCGCGCCATCACTCCCAGCTGCGTGTCCTCCTCGCAGCGGAGCGAAGTGGCGGTGGCACGACCGGGCAGCAGCTCTGGCATGGTTAATCAGCGGCGACGCGACTCAGCTCGGCTCCGGGGGCCTCGAGCTCGACGGCCATGGCGGGTCCGCGACGTGGCTCCGCGCCGCGCACGCCGGGTCCCTACTCCCTCCGTGCTCCTCTTCGCCGCAGCGCGCGCCGGCGGCGACGTCAGGCGCTCGCGGCGGGCCGTGCGCGATCGGCGGCGTGGGCACGATGCGCCCGGGGCCACATGGCGCGTCGCCACCATACGGGCGCGTAGCGCATGCCGGGGAGCGTGGTGGCGGCGACGGCCCTTCGGGACGGCGGCGAGCACGCGACGCGACGGCGGGCCTGCGGGAGGGCGACGCGACCGCCGCGGACTGCCCGGAGGACGACGATGACTGCGATGCCGGCCTTCCCCTCTTCTGGCGGCAGCGCGCTCCCTCCTCCCGGCGCTCCTTCCTTAGCCGGCCGGCTTCCTCGCCGCCACCCGTTCCCTCGCCTCGCCCCTCCTCCAGGCGCTCCCTCCTCCCTGGCATGGCACGGCACGACTGCACGACGGAGGCCAGGGAGAGGAGGGTGGCGCGGCGGCGAGGAGTCACGCGGGGCACGGCCCGCTGCCATGGCACGGCGACGAGGGGCGATGCGGGGCACAGCCCCCTACCATGGCGCGACGGCGAGGGGCGAGGTGGGGCACGGCCGGCGCGGAGAAGCGGCGAGGGAGAGAGAGAAATGAGCAAAATGAAGAAGATAAGACGATGTTAGGGTTTTTTTTGCAAATATTTGCCACCGTTTCGCCACATGGCATGCCACATCGGCTTCGGGTGCACGCGTGGCGCGTTTGGGATCTGGATGAACCATTTAAAGGTCTTTAGGGACTCAATTAGACAATTTGAGAGTTTGGGGACCTAAGTGGAACGCCGCTACAAGTTTGGGGACCTGAGATGCAATTTACTAAAAAAAGGTATGGGCAAATTTCAGTCCAAAATTGAGGTCAGCGTTTGCACCCAGGCCGCCATTCGAAACTTTATATACTCGGTCATAGGAGGGGGAGACAGAATGAAACATCGCGATTCAAATTTTATAGCTTAATTTTTGGCAAATTGAACACTAGGAATCTTCTTTCCCTTTATATAATTTGCAACAAAGGATTCTAGTAGCTACTACGCACGTCACAAAGGCAACACGAATCCCCCCACTTGCAAGCAGGATTTCCTCGCAGCCACAAAACAGGAACAATGCGTCACAACTTTGCAAAGGCAAAAAATAATAATAATTAAGCACCTTTTATTATTTTGGTCGTCTCCTCTCCATTGTCTCATACAGCCATCCATACGTGAGCGATGCCATTGCCATGGCGATCGAGGTGGATTTGTCTCTTTTGCCCCCCGGAAAAGGGTAGACGGACGGCGACAGCAAAAGGAGGTCGCGATTGGGAGGAGGGGTGCGATCGCACCGGACGACGAGTAGGAGGGAGCCCGTGTGGGACGCACAGCTGGACGGTGAGCGCGGCGCGAGGCCTGTGGTTGGGCGCGAGTGCATCCAACGCGATGGACCACCCCATGACCTGAGCTACTAGTGCTTAGCTAGTGGCTACTGGCTAATTGGCTGCGGCAACTAGTGCAAAACCTATCGAGGTGACGCACGCACCTGCACCGATGCATGCTACTCACTCCGCACTTTTAGGACAGACTACTCGTATTGAGAAATAATATTAGTTGTTACTCATGATTACACGAGGTAATTGAGAACTGAAGGAATGTCTTATATTTTAGGACAGAGTTAGTACACATCAAGTAAATGTGTAGGTAGTAGTGACTATAAGAGTGACCACAATGTGGAGTAAAAGTAGTCGATAGGGAATATTATTCCATTCAACCACCTGACACCATTGTGTAAGCAGTCTATATGAAGGGAATAGCAAAAGGTACTTATAGCATTATAGGCCGTCCATATGGTATTTAAAAACTATATTTATGCAATATCATAGAGCAAGTAAATAAAACCAGCAATGAGAAGTGCAGCACGGTTTGGATTTCTTACCTTTGGTGGGCTCCAATATAACTTTTACCATTGTAGTAGTATTTAGGCCATGTTTAGATTTTTACTTGTAAACCCCGTAAACGCAAAAAAAAATATCACATCGAATATTTTGACACATGCATGGAGTACTAAATGAAGTTTATTTACAAAACTTTTTACATGGATGGGCTGTAAATCGCGAGACGAATTTAATGAGCCTACTTAATTTATGATTTGCAACAGTGATGCTACAGTAACCATCTGCTAATTATGGATTACTCATGAATTAATTAGCATTATTAGATTCGTCTCGAGATTTACAACCCATCTGTGTAAAAAATTTGTAAATAGACTTCTTTTAGTACTTCAAATTAGTAAGATTCCGTCGCAAAAAAATTTTACGTTCTATCTAAACACGGCCTTACCATAGCTATGCACTACCGGCTGTGGACCCCACCTCTATATGGACTGTTTTGCCAAATACATTAGGTTCACCCTAAGATATGAAGCCAAGATCATCAATTTGCAGTGGAAACTTGTACTAGAAATGTGAAAAACTGCGATGTAGTCTCTCTCGAAGAGAAGCGTGCACACTGAAGGAAAAAGAAATTTCTTTTGCCTTCACCTTGTGCCTGCTGACTTTAGCACGGTCATGGTTTAAGAGAAACGAAAGAATCTCAAATATCCCCACTATTAGAATCGTGTCAAGTCGATATTTTTCATGTATGAAATCAATAACGAATCATAGGGCGGATACGATTTCCTTGTGAGTTGACTACACTAATCACTTCTTATGTGCAGTTTGATTCTCCATGGAGATTATACTACTTGGACAAGTTCTCATAATTGTCGTTCATTTCGGGCCATGATCGCACACACTACTTGAAGTCAGTGAACAGAACGGTATCGTCGGCATGTCTCTCTCTCTCTCTCTCTCTCTCTCTCTCTCTCTCCTGGCCTCCTGGGGTCCGGCCTGCTGGAACTGGTAGCCTGTGAACATGTACTGTTCTCTGTGTTCTTTCCAATTTGCAAATCATCTGAGCTTCTGCTGCCGTCGGCCAGTTTCAACATGGTGTCGACATCTAGCTCCGCCGGGGGACGGCCGTACGCCATTACTCTGCCCCGTGCTCCGTCGATCTCCTTGGAACAGAACGAGTACTGGGAGCTCTGACAGGGATATATAAGGGAACAGATTGATCCGTGCGACCGTGCCTGCAGCATTGCACAGGTGCCTTAATTAATACCTGTTGGTAACCATTAGCTAGCTAGTGACCCTTGCAAATAAGCTGATGCTACCACGTGGTACCACCTGATCTAGATTTGGTTAGATTATATATAGTTCAGCAAAACAAATTATGCTTCGCATTTTTCCAGCGGTGTCATTAGGCTACTTGATTAATTAGTAATGGCGACAGCAGTATCCATGTGAGCATCATCATGTACAGAGCTGTCAAGCTTTCTTGCTAGCTACTTGCATCGTACAGTGTGTACTAAGTACTCACGAGGTTATTGATGATGATCAGTCTGCTAGTATAAGTGTGGCCGGATGGTTAAGCGTGCATGGGCATGGCTGGCCCGTGCGCACATACATAGGAGAAAACATCGTAACTAGAACCGTGTACATAGCAGTATATGGAAAGTATGTTTGAATCCAAGTTTTAATAGGTGAAAGTGCTAAACTTTTAGCACTAGCTCATCCAAACGGAAGTAATGGGTGGGCTAAATTTTAACCAAGTCTTAAATTTTTTTATCATGTATGAGTTCTAATATGTGCTAAAGTTTAGCACTTAACTTTAGCTTATCCAAACATGCTCTAACTTTTTATTCATCTCATCACAAGACTCTTCTTCTCTGAACAGCAGATCTGCATACTAGTTTTCGACAGAGAATCTCAGGCACAGTGAATCTCAGTGGTTAAATACTGAACTCGCGCAGTGTATATATTGTCCTCGTAAATAACATGTTTGATTGCAGTGGCGTGACAAAGCAAGATTGATCAACAATGGCAGTGCATCGGCCACTTCTCTCCCCCACTTTAATTTTATTCCCCCATTTCTACAGGGTGTGCGTAATGCTGCTCGATCGGTACACTGATAGCATACACGCACCAGCATCTATGCATGGTAGCATAGCGAGCTGCAAGAATTTCTTTGTTTTTTTATGAAACATATTACACGGATCTATGGATCGGTCGATTGATGGTTGGAGTATCGGTCTCTACGGCTTGCATGCAGCGAGATCGATCCAAAATTCCAGATAACTAAACTAGTAAATCGATTAATCGAGCTGGTGATCACCAGTAGAGTAGTTGCTGACGAGTGATCGGTCGATCGATAAGCCTGCGCACAGCTAGGCAGGTGTAGCTGGCCGGCCTGCGTCGGCGGGTGGTGCGTACTAGTACGTTCGCGCGCGCCTCGTCATGCCGCGGCCACCGTGCCGCCAGCGCCGGGCTTGCCGGAGCCGGCGCGGCGGCCGGTGACCGGCGGCGCTGCCGCGTCCTTGCTATTGACGGACTTCACCGCGCACTTGTCCTTCCACTCCTCCTGCGTGATGTGCCGCTCCCGGCACTCAAGGCTGCAGAAAGCCGCCTCGCCCCTGCAGCAGAGAGAGAGAGAGAGAAGAAAGGCACGGGATTTTCAGGACACGGAGACACATCAAGAATTCAAGGCTAAAAATCACGAGGAGAATAAGAAACCGATCGTACTTGTACATGAAGGTGTCGCGGCCGGGGCCGAGGCGGCGGCGGCAGAGCCCGCAGGCGCGGAGGAAGGCGGCGGTCTCGACGACCGAGTAGTCGGCGGAGTTCCGGCGCAGGCCCACCCGCGCCGGCGCCGCGCGCGCGCGGTACGCCGCCAGCCAGTCCTCCTGCGCCACAGCGCCGGCGCCGAACGCGGACAGCCAGTCCTGGCCTCCGCTGTTGTCGGGCAGCTGGGCCTCCTCGTCCTCCGCCACCGCCGTCAGCACGTCCGGCGGCGCGAACTCCGTCATGCTCGTGGTCCGCCGCATCGGGTTCTTGCAGTCCCTCTCCCTCTTCCCCACCATCATCTCCCTCGACGATCCTCTCTGCCCTGCCCCCCTGCTCCAAGGAATAAATTGAACACAACGCCTGTCGCCGAACTCCAGGCCTTCGATTCAAACCCGGACGGCTGCGGCTACGGGCGAGCGAGCGGCTCCGAAGCTTCGAAGAGCACACGAGCAGGTGCTGGCCATGGACGTGCTCACGTGCAGGCACAAGCTCTTCGCTCTCGCGCGGCCGGGGCGCGTGTGGAGGAGAGGAGACGACGAGGCGAGATCTCCGACGAGGCTGGGTGGAGTGGATCTGTGGATGGATCTCTGCCTTCTGGCGGGTGAGCCGGGAGAGGGGCGCGGGGGGATAAAAGAAGGGTCACGGCGATCCGGGCCGTCGGATCCACGTCAGCGCTGCCCCGCGTCCCCGGGGGGCTCGATCCTTGCAGCCTTGTTCTTTTCCTGGCGCGCGGTCGGGGAGCTGTCGCCGCCGGTGGATTTATTTCCTGTCAGCCTCACCGGGTTTTTATTACGAACTGTCAGGCTCGCTCGTTGATTTTGGGGGGCTAGTGCCGCATTAACTTTGTGGTCGTTGCGTGATTGGGAGGGAGGTTTCAGGAAATGGAGAAAAGGAATTGGGCCGAAACCTTAACCACCAGGTGGATGCTTGATGGATGAGTGTTTCATTTCACTTCTTTTTGTGCATGAACTTTTATTTAGAGCTAAGCTTTGGATGGGCGTTTTGCTGCGGTGACGATTAGGGGTTTCTTGTCTTTTCATGTGTTCTTCGTATGCATGACTAAGGTGGGGTACATCTCCTATTACCATGACCATGAAGATTCAGCAATGTGATTAATTAGTTTGTTTTCCATGAGATTTTTTATATTATAAATAAAACATTGCCAATGATCTAGAATTAATTGTTCTGACTACTAAAGAGAAAGTTTATATGTGCTTAGATTCTTATCCTTTGCATGATGTATTCATGGCAAGTATCATGGGATCTTTTAGCAGCAAGAGTAGCATAATTGAAGTTTCTCATGGTGCACCTGTGCTATACATGAAGCATGATGGACTTCTGCAAGGAAAAAAGAAGAATCTTCTTTTCAGGATGAATGAAATATACCATGTCATCATTTAGCCGGGGAACTAAAGAACTCGGCACGCTAGCTGCCCTCACTGACAAAGTGAAATGAGGCTAAATTAAATGTGGCTTGTCTGAAGTCTAGAATCTTTAATTTTAAAATACTACCGCTTGAAATACAAGGTATTTTGGTTGCATTTAGCTTAGCCAGAAACCTTTATAGTTTCAGACAGAGGTAGTAACTTCAAAGCGTAGGACAAGATCTGTTTATCAATGCTTGTTTGTTACACCAAATTTTTGCTTAATTATTCTGCCACAATCTGAAACATAATAGTAGCATCTTCCTGGTAGCATTAGCAGGAAACAAACGGCTAACCAAACAAGTGTCGAGTACTACAAAGTCTTCCACCAAAACTGTTTAGCCTAAATATACAGATTCTGAAAGCTAAACTGATCACAACATTATATACAGGCCTGAACATAATAAGGGCATGGCTAACAACACAGCCTGCTAGCCGGCTGTCTGCGGGGCTTTACGTCCGCTTATGTGCCTGCGGAAGGCTGCATGCCAGCGATTCAGATTATCCAGGCTCACGAGCAGAGTCTGAAGCACGAGCTGAGGCGGGCGGTAAGCAAGACGCCGGGTTTCTTCTCTCTCCTCCCTTCTCTCTCATCCACATAGGATTTAGCCAGCTTACCGCCATTTATAATACTGGCTCTAAAGTGGCCCGAATGGAATCGCTAGCGTGGGCCCAGGCTGAGCTGGATGACTTGGACAGGTGGAATATTATGGGCCACTCGGGGAAAGGGACACCTCCCCCGAGCACCGGAATCGCCTGCCGCACACGAGTCGCATACACGGACCTCGCTTGCAGGCCCACATGTCATCCACCTAAATGTCGAGTTTCGGATGTTAGCTCGGTGGCCGTAGCGCCTTCGTATTGGGTACCCGGCGGAGCTTTGGAGCCACGCGGGAGGGATCCACACGTGGCGTCACTACAAGAAATCATTTAATCCGTGACAGTTTTTCAGCGACACTTTCAGAAAACATCATTAACAGCACTGATCTATGACGTTTTTCTATTTTCCATCATAGATCTGCATTTTGGATATTGAAGCCCAAAATACAGTGACATTTTGTTAAATTCGTCACAATCTGGCCCAGTTAGCTATGACGTTATAGCAAATTCGTCACTATCAAATCGTCACACTCAATTTCTTAGCCTGTTGCCACATGCCAGGCGCCATGTCACCAGGGCAAGCTCCATGTCAGCTGAACAAATTAAATGAGTTTTTTTCAAAAATTCTGGGGGGGGGGGGGTTCGAACCTGGGTCGCAGCACTGAAGACCAGAGCGCATTACCACTAGGCTATTTGCTCGGTTGTGGAATAGTGTGGCTTTCTAACTCTTTTATTCTGTAATAAATTGGTTCTTTTCTCATCCCACAAAATTAATAGGCGAGATTCTTTTCGTATCACTCGGGCCTATCCCGTCGCATTGCTTCCGCCGCCGCCATGCTCGCCGTCGCCGCACCCCTGCCAACCCCCATTGCCTGAGGCTCGCACCATTGGCACCACCGCCTTCAAGCGCCGCCCCCTTCAAGCCCCGCCGCCCACCATTTGCCGGATCCCGATCTGACAGCACCCCGCCGCCGCCAAATCACGGGCGTGCTCCCGGCGATTCCCGACGTTCCAGGCGTTGGGCGGCCACCGCGCCAGCCACAGCCGCCCCAGGCCCTACCAGTACGCTGGAGGCGCACAGCGAGTGCGCGGCAGCGGCCGGGCCGAGGGTGCATGGCCTGCTAGCGCCATTGCCGCACCAACATCGTCAACGGCCTCGGGAGCACAACACCGAGAGCATCACAGTCATGCTGCCCTGACTCCTCTTGCGAGGCACACCTTCTTCCCCACCTAAAGACCGTCCTGCAGTGAAGGTATGGACTCTCTTTCATCCCTTTCTTTTGTTTGTTGAATTCAGCTTCTGAAAAGTGCAAGAGTAGCTTGTTTATTTGGGTTGTTCTGCAATGTTTCATTAGATGGATCGAAGCTGGGTGAATGGCAGATTATTTTCCCCTGAGTACATTGATGGTGTCAATGAATTTATGAGCTTTGTTCAAGGAAAATTCACTGGCAATGTTGAAATTCTATGCCCCTGTAGTAGATGCCTTAATCAGAAATACCAATGTCAGGCTCTTGTGAGGAAGCACATATTGATGAATGGCATGGACAGTAGTTATACTCGATGGATTCATCATGGGGAGTCCTTGAATGTAGATATTATTGATCATGCTGCTGCTGTGCATGATGCTATTGATGTTGATGGTGTGACAGAGGAGTACAACTATGGTGCTGATCCTTGGGAAGAGGTTTTAGGAGACCTACACACTGCGAAACAAGCAAGACATGATGAAGAAAATTAGGATGGTGATGTAGAACCTCATGAGCAAGATTCATTTTTCAAAATAACTATGAGGGAGGCAAAACGTCAATTGTATCCGGGTTGTACCAAATTTTCAAGGTTCTCCTTTGTGGTAAAGCTTCTTCATACGAAGTCTTTCTATAGGATAAGGAATTCGGCTTTTTCAGCAGTAATGAAGCTATTGGCTGAAGCATTCCCGGAATGCAATACACTCCCAAAATCATATGAGGAAGCAAAGAGGCTTGTAAAGGAACTAGGTCTTGGATATGATTCAATACATGTCTGCTACAATAATTGTGTGTTGTTCAGAAAGGAATATGCCAACCATAACAATTGCCCTGTTTGTGATCTCTCAAGATGGAAAGACCCAGAAAGAAAGAAGATACCACAGAAAGTGTTGCGGCATTTTCCATTGGCACCTAGGCTAAGAAGGATGTTTACAACCAAAGAAGCATCAGAAGAAGCACAGTGGCACAAGTTAAAGCGGTAGCCTAGTGAGAAGGAAATGAGCCACCCAGCTGACGGTGAAGCATGGCAAGATTTTGACCGAGTATATCCAGACTTTGCAAAAGATCCAAGAAACATTAGACTTGGACTAGCTACTGATGGGTTCAATCCTTTTTCACAACATAACTCAAGATACAACATGTGGCCTATATTGGTTGTGCCATACAACCTTCCACCCTGGGCATGAATGCAAGAGTCAAACTTCATGATGGCGTTTCTTATTCCAGTACCTAAATCACCAGGGAAGGACTTTGATGTGTTTTTAGAGCCTCTTATAGAAGATTTGCTTGATCTTTGGAAAGGTGAGCCTACTTATGATGCCCTTACTGGCAAACCATTTAGCCTTCGTGCTGCAGTTCTTTGGTGCATCCATGATTACCCAGCTCTGAGTACTCTTTCAGGGCGTACCACAAAGGGCTATTTTGCATGTATCCATTGTGACAAGCACCCTCTTTCCTACGGGCTAAGGAGCAAGATTGGGTATTTTGGGCACTTTCGATTCCTTCCAAAGGGACACCGTTTGCGGAGAAACAATGAGTATGCTAGACTTCATAAAAGCGATGACCCACCAGAGAAATTCACTATAGAAGAGCTGCTAGCTGAATTGGAGAAAGTTAGAGATGTTAGACCTGGGAAGCAACAAGAAACTAGGAAGAGGAAGCGTTCTGAAATGGAAGCGGGTCGTGTGCGAATTTGGAGCCGAATGGTTAGTTTATGGAAGTTGCCGTATTGGAAATTTTTGAAGCTGAGGCATAATCTTGATGTCATGCATATTGAGAAAAACATATGCGAGGCCCTCATTGGGACAATTTTGAACATACTTGGGAAGACAAAGGATACAGCTAAAGCAAGGCTTGATTTGAAAGATTTGAGAATTAAAAAAGGAGCTGCAATTTAGAGATGATGGAGAATCATGTGAGATGGCCCATGCTCGGTACACCTTATCCACAAAAAATAAGAAGGCCTTTTGTGATTTTCTACGGAAGGTGAAATTTCCAGATGGATTTGCTTCTAACATCTCAAGATGTGTAAATACTGAGAGAACCAAGGTACAAGGGCTGAAAACACATGATTGTCACATTCTTTTGCAAAGAATCTTACCAGCTGCTATGAGAGGATTTTTGGACAATGATATTTACGAAGCAATATCGGAGTTAGGGAAGTTTTTCTGGGAACTATGCAGCAGAAAGCTTAACAAGGATGTATTGGTTGAAATGAAGAAAGAGATCCCTATAATTTTGATGAAGCTTGAGAAAATCCCCCCCCCGGCATTCTTTGATGTGATGATGCACCTTGCTGTCCATCTACCTGATGAAGCATTACTCCGAGGTCCTGTGCAATTTGGTTGGATGTACCCGATTGAAAGGAGGCTTTACACTTTGAAGCGCTATGTGAGGAATAGGGCTCGGCCAGAAGGTTCAATTGCCGAGGCATATGTTGCTGATGAATGCCTGACATTTTGCTCTAAGTACATGGATGATGTTGAAATAAGATTTAATCGAGAACCAAGGAATAAAGGGTTTTCTGATGAAGAGGCCTATGGTGTTGATGTTTTTGGGCATGGAGTTCATTTTACTTCTACAAATGAACTTGTATACGATAAAAATTCCTTTGAACAAATGGTGTGGTATGTGCTTAACAACTGCAGTCAAGTTGAGAAATATGTGAAGTAAGTTGTGAGGTTTGCCTTCTTTCTTTTTTTGGCAACTTTGAAGTTGACAGATGCTAACTTCACATATTTCTTTTTTTGGCAATTTTTCTACAGCATATTCAGAGATGAATTAGAGACAGCAGGGGTGCATAACATTGAAAGAAAGATTCGACTTGGTTTTCATAATTGATTCAGGAACCATGTAAGTTTACATTCGCATCTATTAGGCATTTTATTCTATAAAGATTCTGATTTGTGAGTATTGCATGTGGCAGATCATGAGGTTGCGGGATACTCATCAAGAAGAGGTAGATGATGATCTCTTTTCATTGGCATGCGGCCCTGATTTTAGAGTCAGGAAATACTCCTCGTGCATTGTGAATGGTGTGCGCTTTAACACTGTTGACCGTGACAAGAATAAGAAAACACAAAACAGTGGAGTAATGACACAAGGTATGCACAATGGTCAGTTCATTGATTTTTTTTTTGGAACCTTGGAAGAGATAATTCAGTTAGAGTATAATTCTGATGAGAGGATAGTAGTTTTGTTTAAATGTGAGTGGTTTAAACTGGATGGGAGGAGGACTGAACTTAATTATGATGGCTTCTTTAAAAGCATCAATGTTGGAAGTCTATGGTACAAGGATGATTCTTTAATATTGGCCACTCAAGCTAGGAAGGTCTTCTATTTGCCAGACACAAAACTGGGTGAGCATTGGCAAGTTGTCCAGACATTCGACCATAGGCATCTATACAATGTAAGCGAAACCGAATCTGCACAATATAATGCTCTTGCATATCAAGAGGATGAAAGTTGTGAGGATGAGCAAAGGCGAGAACCACTAATGCTCCGTATGGATGTAGATATTGGAGCCTGTAATTCGGAATTGGTATTGAAGACCTCCAATGCAGCTGTTTGGATGAATCTAAGAATTGGCATTGAAATCACAGTCCAATACCAAGCGGTATTGGAGTAACTACCGCACCCTCTCCCACAATTCGAACCCTTCCCCCTTGGTATTCACAGCATTCGCTTCCTCTTCTTGACTGGGCCTCCTCCACAGCGCCGCTCATCCATCCCTCCAGCGCGCAACCCCTCCGCCGCGGAGTCTAGCACCGCTCCGCCACCGCCGGTCCCCTCCGCCGCCGCAGGTCCTCTCCGCCCCCCTCCGCCCCCGAGTCCGGCTCCACTGCACCAGTCCCCTCTGCCCTCGAGTTCGGCGCCGCTGCGCCGCTCTCCTCCGCACAAGAGTCCGGCGCTGCTCCCCTCCACCCCAAGTCCCCGCGCCGCCCTACGCCGGCGAGCTGCTCCTCCTCCCTCCTACGCCGGTGAGCCACCGCAGTCCCATCCCTCCCTCCGCCGGTCGCTCAGCTCCATGGGCGGCGGATCTGGACTGCGACGAGGTAGGAGAGGGATGAACAGTAGAGAGAGAGGAGCAAATTCCAATTTCTTACCCTCTCACATCCAAACGTGAATTGAATTTGACTGCATCTCGTGATTCCAAAAGAGAATGCAATAGCCATCCAAACAATAGAATTGGAATTCTGGCCATTTCAATACCATGACTGCATTGGTATTAGATCCAATTCAATTCCAAGCTCTCCAATATATACATACAAACGGAGCCTAACAGACATTGCACTTGAGATGCCTTTGAATAGAGATGATGAACAAGGCCTTATTTTTGGGGTTGATGAAATTGCTCGGTTGGTGAAAGAATGTCATAGAGGTCCAGCTACAACCGTCGTTGACAGTGATGGTGAAGATGAAGAAGATGACACGCTTTTGCAGTATTGCAGCGATGATGAAGGAGGGAATACAACTGTTGTTGACAGTGATGATGAGTAGCTGCTACCAATTATTTAGCACTATTTGTTTTTGTATGCAGAATTTGTAATGTTGTGATGATGAAACACATGTATTGGAATTCACAAGTTTTCTGTGCGACAATATTATTCACTCTCTTATAATGTTTCTGTCATTGTGAGACAATTCTGTTCACTCTCTTATAATGTACAGGAATTCTTATATTTCTGTCATTGTGAGATAATTCTATAATGTCATTGTGAGATAATTCATTCTGTAATTTTGTTCACAGCAAGACTGATTGGATAAGTAACACATTTATATCACAGAACATAATATCATAGTACATTTATATCACAGAGAATAAGTAACACATAGTACTTGACACATAATACTCCTAAAGATGAGCACATACAACACCAGCTCACATAATACTAGTTGACTAGCAGGGACACAATTCTACTTGAGATGAGCACCTACATGACACATAGTAATTGACTAGCAGGGACATGATCGCACAGAAGATCCCTTCTCATAGAAACCAAAACCAAAACCAAAGCCTTCTTCTGTGATGGATCAGTTGGTGCTCCTTCGTGGTGCTACCATTTTGGTGACAGGTCAGTAGACTGGAATCTGCCACTTCTCGGATGCCTTCTTTTGTGCTGCTGCAAGTTGACGTTCAAGTGACAACTTTGCTGCTTTTTCTTTTTCCAGGGTATCAACAAGTCCACTGATCTTCACTTCTTTTGCATCTATCTTGATCTGCAACTTCCAGATTTTCCTAATTTCTCCTTGAGAGGTCACCTACATGTCAAATTCAGGTTGTAGATATTTCAGTGCTAGTGCTAAGCAAAAATAACGATATATACTATCTCTGCATGGAAATGGATAGTGCAGTGTATCAAATTCTAGTGACAAATCATCAATTTCATCATGCATAACTCCTAGAGTTGAAATGATAAAAGTGCTCATGGCTGGCACATATATTGCTAAAATTACCAATTCAGTTTAGCCTCCAATAATATTAAGTCTCTGAATTAAGTCTGACAGTTCATATATGAGACAATCTATACTGGAACAAGGCAAATATGATATTCTGACAGTTGAAATGCAAAGATAAAAATGATACAAGTCTCTGAATGCCAATAAGAAAAGAAAAAAAAGGAGTTCACGGATGGCACCACCTCCTCCTTTTTCTTCTTCTTAGAGGTCGTTGAGGAGGATTTGCCAAGGGTTGTCGATACCTTCTTCTTCTGCTTGGACCTGAAATCGCGCGAGGTTAGCCTCACCATATCTTCCTTGCTGCTTGAGGTAATCACCTGTAATTTTTAATCATACATAATCAGTTGATGAATAAAAAAATAGGCATGGTAAAAGATCATCAGTATGTAATTGTTATTCTCCAACATGGAAAGATGTGGCTTCAGTACTGCACATTTACAAGGCAAAGAGACAATACCACATAGATAGATTTCAGGGTTTTTTCAGAATACGCTAGTTCATTTCATTATATGACTAGCATGCACAGGTTGCCATTTACAAGGCAAAGGGACAATACCACATCTAACACGATTGCAAGGCAAAATGACCATACCACATATAGGTAAACATATTTACAAACTAAAAGGATGCACAAGTGCATCGACCAACAGCATCTACTTTTTTCCTTGCTTCTCTTGCAGTTCCTGAATTCTATAACCTGCCATACGAAGACGAGTACGCAGGAATTCCACATCAAATTCAAGTACACCGCATTGCATCCTGGCTTCATCGCGCTGGGCCAGTGCTTCATCACATTGTTGAATGGCTAAATTGTACTTCTGTTTAGCCTCTTTTTTGAACACCTCGAACTCCTTCCTCACAGCCTGAGCTTCCATCTGCACCAGATGTAATTCCTTCCTCACAGTGTAAGCACAAAAATTCACATTCTCTTTCTAAAAAGTCAAATTGTAGTAGAAAAGTATATATAAGTTGCAGCCAGGCAGCCCAATGGTCAGGTTTGTTCATCTGGTTTGTTCTAACCACTCCATGAGCTTGATAATTGCAACAAAATTCAATTCAATTCATCCAAAATTCGTTTTGTGAATGTGCACAGGTAGCCCAATGGTCAGGTTTGTTCATATGGTTTAGTCTAACCACTGCATGAGCTTGATAATTGGAACAAAATTCAATTCAATTCATCCAAAATGGTCAGGTCAATTGAGTCGTACCAAATCCGAGTCGCGGTCATCGCCGGACGCCGAGTCGCCGTCATCGCCAGAGTCCGAGTCGTCGAGGACGATAACTGGAATCGCGACCGTGTCAGAGTTGCCGTCGCTCTCGCTCTTCCGACCGCCCGTCCTCCCCATGCCGAAGGAGGAGGGGGAAGCGCGGCGCGCTTTAGCCCGAGCGGAGCGCTTCACCCTTCCGCCCAAGGAGGGGGAAGCGCTGCAAAACTTGCCATCCTTGTCTCTGGGTTGCAGCCGGGCATGCTCCGACCGCTTCCTGCACACCATCGAGGGAGGAGGGGTGACGCTCCGCCGCTCGCCGGATCGAGTTGGGAGGGGGGGCTCGTTGTCCTCGCCAGGTCTACGGGCCGGCATAACCGGCCCGTAGCGTCGCGCCTGTAGATCTTCCTGCCACCGCCGGCCATCGCCCTCTGCGGCGTGCTGCCCACCCGCGCCGCCGCCGGTGGCCACCCGCCCCGGCGCCGCTGCCATCCCCCTCCGTCGCTGGTGGGTGTTGCCTCGGCCGCATCGCCGCTCACCGGATTGAGAATGGGGAGAGGGAATCGATTGGAATGGGGGGGAGAATCCTTATAAGTGCCGTGGAGTACTATTCTTATAAACAAAATGAACGCAAAAAAAAAGATTCTGCCTGTGTAGCCCAATGGTTGTAACCTAACTTATGTCTGCTGGTGCCCGCAGTTCGATTCTCCAGGGCCACAATTTTTTTGCATTGTTTGCCCACTTAAAAAAATCGAAGTCGAAGCCCACCAAAAAAATAGTGGGAAGCCGGAATCAAACCGCCAACCTCAGGTTCAAACATGTAATGTCTTAACCACTTGGATCCAAGCATACGTGTGCTTTTGTGACACATGTTTTTCATTATATATAGACCGTAATTAACGTGCCACCCACTAGCACGTGGCAGCACCTAGATGGTCGCACGAAGAACAGGGACACATGGCGCGACAAGGTTGCTGTATACTTCAGATTTTCTTTTTTTAATCTGAAATATAAACTTCAAACTTGTATTTCACAGTCATATTAACTTCAAATTTGCCGATTCTTTTTTCTATCTTTTTGTAAAATTACGATCTTTCATTTAATATTATTTTCTGATGGGTTCATTGTGAATTTATAAATCAAATTTATATGACTGCATTTCTCCCATATTCGAGTACAATAACAACATATATTTGTACATAAGAATTGGTAATGTGACTTCATATTGTAAAATGTTATGCTTAACATGAGGTCATATCCAAATATGAAGTTCATACAAGTTCGAAAATGTTATGTGCTACTCAAATCTCAAAGTTTGAGTTGAGTTGTATGAAACCATATGAGAGATGCATCCATTTATGAGCAAAGTATACTACCTCTTTATCCAAATCACTTAATTTTTTTGGCAAACTGATGAACCTAAAATATGCTGCAAAACCAATTTTTACCATTTTTTATCACATTTACTTATTAAGATAATTGTTATGTGTGGTACTTTGGAGCAAGAAGTTTGAATTATCCATAGAAGGCAATAGAATTTTTCACCTGTCTCCTGAACATGGTTTAAAATGCGACATAGCAGGTTAAATATATTTTTTATTCAATTTTTCAAATATTGTTGCAAGCACCCATAGTTCAAATTGAGATAAAAAACACAAAAAAGCCCACTTACATGATACAAAAGATCAAATTTGGTTATTTTTTTTAAATTACAAGTTCATGACTGGGCTCCTTATTTATACATGGGAAAAAATGAAATACTCGTGATAGTTTTTGGTTTGCAAATTACTTTAAATGGTGTCTTATATATTTTTTATTTAGATGAAATATAGTTCAATTCCCAAGGGATTCATTGGCGCGTGGGCTGAATTCAGTTTTCTCTGCTCCCGCCCACTCCTTTGAGTCCTCCGCGTGGCAGCCCAAAAAAACTAACAGCCAAACTACGACAATACCCTCAGCTTGCTGTATGAAGCAGCCAACTGTACAAGAGTAGCTGGGTAAAAATACACAAACCTCATCCGCATCCGCCTCAAATACCCCATAAACCCTAGGCGGCTGGCCTCAAATCTCATCCGCATCTCCTCCTACTCTGCAGCCGCCACGCCCCCATGTCCTCCTCCGCCGCCAGCCGAGGCGGCCGCGAAGCCTCTGCCACCAGCCGCGGCGGCCGCGAAGCCTCCGCCGCCAACCCACCGCGACAGCCTCCACTCCTCGTCCCCCATCCCGTTGCGGCAGCTACGACCCTGCCTCCGTCATCCAGGCGCGGCAGCCACGGCTCCTCCTCCGACGCCGCGGCAGCCACGTCTCGCAGCAGCCAGGTCTCCTCCGCCGCAGCGGCGGCCACGGCTCTTCCTCCGCCATCCGGGTGCGCCAGCCACGTCTCCTCCACCGCCGCCGTGGACCACGTCGGCCAAGACTTCTCCTCCGCCAAGCCCGGATCCTCCTCCGCTATGCTCGGTTCCTCCTCCGCCGCCGCGGACCATGCCGGCAACAACTTCTCCTCTGCCATGCCCATGAAGGGTGGATCCAAGAATCCACAAGGTATGTGCTATTTCACATCTTCATCTTCTGATTGAGTGGCCTTGTGCTTGGGTGCCTTCCCTACAATTTTCTTTTCTTTGAAGTAGCTACACGAGAACTCAGGGACGAATTTTGTTTAGCTACACGAGAACTCAGGGCCGAATTTTGGGTGCCTTATATTCAAGTCTAGCAGTTAGGGGTACAATGAATTGGCGTGGTTTAGGATAGTTATGGGTATCCAAATCTAGCCGTTCTTTATTTCTCCATCCTCAATAGAGCGTTTCTTTTCAGGGCTTAGCTATTCATGCACCATGATATAGTAGTGGTTTTGTCCATTCAAGCTTCGGCCCTTGCTAATTTGGGTAATCTTTAAAATCTATCCACATTTATTTATTAATCTTCAATGCTGTAGTACTGGTTAAATTGGACATTCACGCATCTGTTGTAGTGATTAAATTGATCATTCAAGCTCGTATCCAGATTTATTTATCCTCAATGTTGTAGTATTGGTTAAATTGTCAATTCAAGCATGTGTCCTAACATTTTTAATCTCTTCGTACTACACCTTCCTAATAGGTTCTTAATCTGATCATGTTTTATATCACCATAGGACCGCCGCTTCATCCGTATGAAGAGGAGCGCCTAAGACAATGTATGCAGAACAGTGCAAGGTTGTAGCAACTTGGAATTCCGGGTTATACTGCTTGTTTTGCAAGAGCATCTGCAACTTATAAAGACAAGAGCAAGAAACATCAGAGAAGCAGAGAAGACTCTGAATCCGACTATGAGCCTTCACAAGAAGATAGTGCGGAGCAAGATTTGGTTGATGATGACATTTCTAAGGTGATAACTTTTCCATCGTATCAGGGCTTATCTTGATTTCTGTTTGGTAAATATAATTATCTGCAAACTCTATCCAATAATGTTTGCTTCCCTTTGTAGCAGGGCTCTAAGAGGAACATCGACAGAAAAACTAACAACCAAACCTCAGATGCACCACCTATTGGAGTGAGGTTTCGCGCTCGTAAGAGGGTGTATGCCGAGAACCTCCCTAATGAAGCTCGAAGATCAAAGAGAATTAATTCTAGGCCTGATGCAAGTCTTCCACCAAGTGGCAACCATGTCCCACCTCCATCACACCCTGATATGAGCCAACAAGTTGATCGACCAGCTAGAACAGGCTAGTTCTACTATCATGTTTCTCATTATATTACCTTTGATTAGCTGATGAATGCACTCTTACTTCCTGCTTTTTTTTAGATGAGGCAACTAATGTCGTACCACAAGCTGATGGTCACAACAATCTGGGCACCGAAGGTGATGCTTTCTTTTTGTCAATAAAATAGCTTTGTTTGCATGATGAATGTGTTCTTACTATCTGCTATTTTTAAATTGTAATGATGAGCTTCATGAGAACACCATGGTAGCGGATGCAAATGCCCAACCAGCTTGCAACACCCTGATGACTAATGAAGATAATTGTTTGTTCGTTTATTTGCCATATTGGATATTACATTACTAGTTTAATTGCTGAATGTTACTTGCAATATTATTAATCACTTACAACTAGGAGAGGATCGATGGAACCGAGGAGTTAATATGGGGCATGGTCTGCAAAGGATGAACCGGTCTCGTCGTGGCAAGCTACCAATTATCATACCTGAAGGGTATATCAGGCCTATGGTGCCTGATATTGCTTCAAAGTATGCAACTGAATGCAACATCGCTGTTAGGAACCATGTGCCTGTGCTCAAGCACTGGAAGGAATACAAGAAACACCCGGCTCTGATTGATCTTTTTCTGGGAATACTATGTGTGAGTACATTCTCCAAGTCCTTTCCTCTGTTTATAAATCTACGAGCATCATCTATTTATAAATCTGAGTTTTCACTGTTTTAAATCATGCACCCTATTGTCTGTTAAATAAAAATCTGCAATACTCTAAGCATAAAGAGATTCTGTATAGTAAATTTTCTGCCATGTCTAATAGTACAGCTGTGATTCCCTCCTTATGTTTTTTTCCAATAGAATCTGGTCATAAATGTCTTGAAAGCTATACATTTTCTCAGCTATCATATTTCTTATACATGTTCTTCCATCTGACTAGGCAAAGTTCGATATTGACACAAATGATGCTATAGTTAGAAATGGTTGCATTGAAATGATGAAGTCTGCAGTTCGCCAACAACGACATAGGCTGAAGAAAGACCATTTTGATCCTTTTCCATTGCATTTGGTTTCGAAAACTTCTCCTATCAAATCAACAAGTAATGAATAGTGGATGGACCTTGTAGAATCATGGAAGAGTCCCAACAAAATGGTATTCCATCCCTAAAATACCAACCTCCACCTTGTACATGATACTTTGGCACTTGTCTAATATGTATTCTTTATATGATGTAGGAGGCATGTCAAAAGAATAAAGACAATCGAGGCAACATCAAGTTCCATCAAACAACTGGCTCTCGTAGCTACCCGGTTTTTGTAGAAAACTTGGTAAGTGTCAATGTGCAGTTCATGTGTTAGCCTCTTCTCTTTTGTCTTCTACATAAGGTACAACTTTGCATGATTCACTTCACATACAATGTGGTACATACTAGTATTTCCATTTGCTGGTAGTGACTGCATATCTATTTTGTTGAATTGAACAAGTTCTGTCCTGTTTAGCAAATTTTTTAGCTACTGTAGATATGCCTCACATGCATGACTGTAGTGCTACCATTTTGCATATTTTTGACTTACTTCCATGCATGATTGATCAGTTTCCTATTCCCTAGTGAACATGTTTAGATGTCTGTTCTGACTAGTGAGTAGGCTGGTTTTGTCTTCTATGCAACTTTACATAATTCACTTGTCATACAATGTGGTACATAACTAGAATTTCTATTGCCTGGTAGTATCAGCATTTCTATTTTGTTGAATTGAACATGTTCTGTCCTGATTTACCAAATATTTAGCTGTTCAAATGTCTCAAGTGCATGACTGTAGTGAACCCATGCTGTATAATTTTAACTTTACTTTCATTACTGATTAACTAGTTGCCTATGCCCTGAATACAAAGTGAACATGTTGTTTACATGCCTGTTTTGATAAGTGAGCATGTTGTTCTGTCATTTGTTGCTACAATAAGCGCTATGACAAATTAAGTGATCCGGCTCCATATAAATTTTTTTTCCAGGGACATGAGTTTGAGGATAATGTGCCTGATGCATTTGATTTGTTCAAAGTCTGCCACTACAGTAAGAAAAAAAGGATTCACACCTGCTGTACAATTGGCTATTGTAAGTCACCTCTGATGGTTACATTCTGAATTGATTATTTCAACCTTAAAGGATATTGTAAGTCACCCATGATCTTGAACCATATTTTCTGCTTGCTTCCTTGCTAGACTGAAATGGAAAACTAGCTGGCAGCAGAACCACCAGAAGGTGAAGAACCCAAGTCAAAGGCTGAGGTTGTAGCTGATGTGCTTGAGCGCAACAGCAAGAACAATCAGTTCCTTCAGAAAGTGGGGCTACAGGCTGAACAACGACCAAGGATCAGTGGACGTGATGCTACAGCACAACTGGAAGCAGAGAAGATGGCAAATGCTGGTCTTCGATCAATTATCAGGAACCAATCAAAGCAGCTGGAGGAAGTTGAATAGGCAAGGATAAGGGACAAAGAAGAGATGAACAAGAAGTATGCAAACTTGGAGGCTAAACTTGAGCTTTTGCTGGGTACAAATTGACAAAGCTTACTGACTTGCTATGCTACTTTTTGTTAGAACCAAACTTGTGTAGTTGCTGTCCATCTTTTGCTGTGTTGTGCACTGCTAGTCTAACCATTGGGAATTTTTGTTGTCAGCACAATTTTTGTACTGTGCTCTATAGCATTATGATTCTGATTTGAACTATTGTTCTGATGATGGTAATTTGGATGATAAATTTTTTATCTCGTGGGCTGAATTGTTTATTTGATAAATGGGCTAAATTTTTTATGGGCTTGGCTGTTTCAATCTGATTGGAATTGTAATGGGCTGAGAACGGCCCATCTTAGTGGCCTAGTATCAAAATGAATCCAACAACAAGTGGGCCAGGTATTTTAGAAAATGCCACATCATCAGCCATGTTGGCTGCCACGTCATTGGCCACGTAGGATGCCACGTCAGCCGCCACGTAGGATGCCACGTCAGCCGTCATGTAGGATGCCACATCAGACGCCATGTCATTGGCCACGTCAGCCGCCACGTAGGATGCCACGTCAGCCGCCACGTAGGATGCCACGTCAACGTCCATGTCATTGATAGTTGAACACGTGGCATTATTCGTGACAATATCTGTAACGTTTATTTTCGTCATAGATATTGGGCTTAGGTTGGGCCGAGTGAATTTCGATTTAATCTGTGACACTCAATACATGACGTTATCCGAAATCGTCACGAAATCGTCATAGATGATGTTTTGTGATATTTTTTCAGCAATCTATGACAAATTTGTTTCGTCATAGATTAAATGATTTCTTGTAAAGCGTACTAACGTAGGGGGGAGGTTCCACGGACCACGGGGCTTCTTGTGGAGAACTTTTTGCTGGATCCACTGCGGAGCGGATGGCGATGGGCCGCTGTGTGGCTGTGCTGCCTAGATGCAAAATGTTTCGCTTTTGACCAACCAACATGGATCAAATGACTCATGATTTGAATAAAGTTGGGACAAACCACAATGGAAAATATTCTCTTCAACCAGTATTGGCTATGCCACTGGACGCAATTGCAGCGCGGTGAGGCTCAAAAAGAGAGGATGATTCAGGCATGTCGCTTGCTGGAGATTTCGGCTCTTTATTTCTTTGCATCTCATGAATAACCTTTTAGTTTACGGATTAGCTATCAGCAGGTATACTTTATACTTTAAATGCTTTATAGAGAGTGTGGTGTGGTTGCTACTGCGTGTAATAGTGTTGTTCTGATCCCTCCTCGACGAGGAAGATGAAACTAAATAATTTTTTCCATTATCTAAAATATCAGAAGTGCCGTGGAACTTTTCTTTGATTTGACTGTTGACGCGTGCGTGCAACTCGAGAGACGGCCATCGACTTCGTGAGTTTACCACATGTCTTTGTGCAGCAAATTGTGTTACATCATTTTCTTGCAAAATGCGAAAAGATGTAAATACTTGCATTATTTAGTAGTGAGTAAAAAAATAAGCACCGTGTTGAGTCTAGGGCTTAAAGTTGGATCAATAGATTTTACCATAAGAAACCTAATGAACTGAGGTACACTCAGTTCTCATGCTTACTATCATATTTAAATTAATTAGTCAAATTATATAGCGTAAACAATTTGCATCACTATATTATTTGTATTGAAAGGGACAGGGATAGATGCTGGTTTTAATAGCAATGACATAATTAAACTTCAAGAGAAACTAAAGGAAAAAAAAAGAGACTCATCATATGTACCTTACGTGTACGACACAAATTGGTCGATATCGTGTCTACTGATGTGTATATCAGTTTTCTGAAAATACATCATGAATTGATGGAGCAGTAGGCATGAAGGATCTACCGAGAGTAATAAGGAAGAAACTCAGCATGTCAATATGTTCCTTACTGTGAAAAAAATAGATGGACTTGTCTGAACGTCTAAGTTGGCTAGTCTGTTGGGCTTAGTAGAGTGCTTAAGAAAACCAACCTTTGGGCTAGTCCGATGGGCCGAATGTTGTGCCACACAATTTGGGTCGCCAGATATGTACTGAGCCCAACAATCAAGTGGGTATGATGTATACGGATCAATACACGGCCCAGTCACCTTCTCCGTCATGCGCACATCCCCTAAGATAGCCCGACGTTTCCTACAATGGAAAATTAATTACACAATCCACAGGGCGTAAGATTCCGCTTTAAGACAATTCATCTTAAAGACAATATTGGGAGTGACCTCATAGTCCTAAACTGTTTGTTCATAAGGCATTTTTTTGTTCGAGGAAACAATGCAACAAATAGTGGCGGAGCCACAGTATGGCGAGCCATGGTGGCCGCTATACCTAGTGGCTGATGAACCCCTCACCCCCGGCACTAGTTCCTACGAGTTGCAGCCGTCATGGAAACCTGTTGTGGTGGAAATTGGAGGACGAGGAAGATACAACGTTTAAAGTTTTGGGCCATCAGCCCATGACCAAGATGAGCCAACCAGTACTGCAGCCCATTTCCCTGAAGCTAAACCGTCAACAATTAACGTACGAGGCGTCGACGCTCTCGACTGCCTTCGCGGTTCGTTGCCCTCTGTCGCCGTTCCGCGCCTCAGCCTGAAGCGTGATAGCGGTAGATGGGAAGCAGGGCCAGCGTGGAAATGGAGCCACCCAGTCAAGCTTCGCTAATCCTCTTCGAGACTCTTATGGCACTGCAGTCACTGCTAATCGCCGATGAGGCCCAATTTTTCAGATACCAGCAGAATTGGGAAAAAGAATCAAAATAAAAGGTGAGAGTTGGATTATGGAATCAGACAATCTTTAATTTATCCCTACTTGCATATGTTGTTATACCATATTTGCAAATGTTGATATATGTTTCATTCAATGTTTTCAGGGTGTGTTTAGTTGGTGAAAAAAATTTAAGTTTTGGTACTGTAACACATTTCATTCTTACTTGACAAATAATGTCCAATTGTGGACTAATTAGGTTTAAAAGATTCAGCTCGTGCTAATCAGTTAGACTGTGTAATTAGTTATTTTTCAACTGCATTTAATGCTCCATGCATGTGTCCAAAGATTCAATGTGACAGGTACTGTGCAACATTTTTTAGGAACTAAACAGGGCCTCAGTTGTAAGCATAAAGAGATTTTATAGGTTTCTGGGCAAGATCAGACCAATGCTTATGTATAAGGGGGAGATGGCAATGAAATAGAAGAGCATGTACAAATGTCAAATAAATAGAAGAGCCTAGACAAATGATTAGTAGTAGGTTCGCCATAGGTAGATTTTAATCCCGGCTTGGCAACAAACTCTTTCTCACTCTCTAATATAATATTCTATATGGTGTTGCCTGATGCCGTCTATGGAACCACTAATGTATTACCAATGTACTCGAATTAACCTGCAACAAACTAAGCTTGCTTCGGAGAAGTTGGCGTACGATCGCGTACGTTATTACCAAACTGGATTTGGTCAAGTTAAAGCCTGCTTAGCTTGTGCGCATGCAGCAGTATTCAGCAGTTGCGGAGCAACGATCATCGCACGATCTAGCAGGTGAAATTTATGTGACTAACGACTTACGTACAGCAGGTTCCAGAGCTAGTACAACTTACCATCCACGAATTGTGAAGCCTCAACTATCGGCCTATCGCGTTAGCCTGCGTACCAGGCCTGCGCGTACCCTACATACCCCGGCCCGTAGATGGAGCATTAAGCTCGCTTGCAATACACGAAGAATTAACTTACTCTGACGCCCCGAAGTCGATGTGAAAAGATCATGTAGATGGAAAAACAAGCTTCGCAACGGTCGACGACAGGGGAGCACACACAACGCCGGTCGGTGAATTGGCCGGTACGCTCACGGTTGGTGAGTAGGATGGGGAAACAGCAGGAGACTTGAGATTTTTAAGTTCTCATTTGCAAATATTAGGTGTCTAGTCCATTTTCTAATTTAACCAATGCAACCATATATAATCATATATTTGGTTCTCATTAGTAAATTCCTTCATGAATACAGACCACAGTAGGACATTCGATACAGAAGAGGGGCCAGATGTTAAAGGCGCTAGTTTTCTGATTACGATTAGCTACATATGTATAATATAATTGTTTTTACTTGAAGAAGATTTTGGTATCTGAATGTTAAGGCGCTCGTCAAATTTTTTGGGGAAACCTATACCTCCACCCGAGTGATTTGGAGGCTCTCCTCACTCGAATTTTCTTCTTGCCCATTTACACCTCCTCCTCCAACTCCGACGAGGTTAGAGCTCGGGTTAGGGTTCGGCATTGTTGGGGGGGGGGGGGGCTGTTGCTCACCGCCAGCTCTAGAAGGAGGGCCGGCGGCGGAAGGCCGGCCCGGCGGTGATGGTGGACACGGGGCGGCGAGGCCGGTGGAGGAAGACGGTTGGGCGGGGCTAGGACGGGGCGACGGCCGCGGGAGGTGGCGGCGATGGGTTGGCGCGGTTGCTTGCGTGGGCGGCTAGGGCCCTAGCCGCCCGCGCCAGAGGGGGGGCGGCGGGGCTCGGCGCAGGCACATGGAGGAAGAAGGAGGTGGGAGAGCGGAGGAGGAAGAAGGTGGTGGAGATGAGATGAGGAAAGATGAGTAAAGCTAAGCCATCCATTTTAGATCCAATGTTTCAGAAATTTGAGTGAGGATTTCAGTCAAATGACCAATAGCCAAAATTTGCACGTGCGCCCTTGCATGTGCATTGTGGCCAAGTCTATACGCACGCGTACAGTTGAGCGGGTGTCGACTTTTGCGTCAGTAATGTCAGGTGTGACCGTGTGAGTGCTACCTAATAATCTCTGATGCTGACATGTCAACGTCTATAGGGCGTTGATGTTTTAATTTCCTCGCAATATCGCGGGTACATACGGTGCGCAGAGACGAATGACCATGCATGCACTTCCGCAGCAAGTAGGTAAGCCATATGCATGCCTGATGAAACGAACGCTGACGACCAAGGAAGGACGTGGCGGTGCAGACGGAAGCGGAGCTGACGCAGTCAACATGCCTGCTAGCTAGCTGTAGGCGAACCCAAAATGATCCTTCATTTCGGTAATGCTAAATTAGGATGTCTGATGCGTAGAAAAAATCGGACGCTTCAACCCATGAATGTTGCAAAGTACAGATACTGCAATTATTATTTCTTTATGTTACACAGTGGATCTTGCATGAAGTATGATGTTTTGCGGTGGGAATTTTCCATCCTCGAATAGGATATCAGAGTCATCTGTGTACATATTTATTGATGTTGCAAGTGTTAATTTATAAAGTTGCAACAGTTATTTATCAATGTTTGCAACGGATCGTCTGATGAAAAAATAATTATGATTGGACATCCGGGCACTGGCAGTGCCAATGATATCCTTCGGATCGTCAACTATCCGTGCTCTACCAAGCAAGTGGAAGGAACATGCCTAGGAAATTGGGGTCCTGGTATTGTTGGATAGATTTTATTGATCACCTCTCTGTTTTTCTTTCATTATACTGACTTCCCATCTTCCGGTAATTTCCTTCCTGTATGCGGTATATTACAGATCAGGAGGCGCTCTTGCGCTAAGCTAAAATCGAGAGCCCTCTCGATTTAGATTTTGGATTATATTTTGTTTGGTCGAGGGAGGGAATGATAGCAAGAACTACAACGGGCATTTCTCACCCTAGTAACATGCATATTCGATGTAATAGTTAACTAAAACATGTATATTTCTAGATATATATATATATATATATATATATATATATATATATATATATATATATATATATATATATATATATATATATATATATATATATATATATATATATATATATAACTCCCATAATCGTGAAATTTGATCAGAAAAGAGATTATTAAATTATGTAACTAACCCGACTGAAATAATAACGCCAATCAGATATCTAGACCTTATTAAATAGACAATCAGACTGTGTTGGATGGTACTGTGAAAAGTAGGTTAAAGAATCCTAGTTTCATAATTAGGTAAATCAATATACGAAAATGTTAATGAAAATGAACTTACCACATGGCTACCTTGATTCAGTAGCAAGATTCCAGATGAATTAAAGTAAGTATAATCACGTTGGACAATAAATTAGTGTTATTCCAAAATTGAACACGCAAGAATAAATCGGATAAAGAACATCGAGATATACCAACATATCACATGTGAAAGTTTGATCTTTAATTTATTGCATAATAAATATGTTCAAAATATATATGCCTATACAAGCATAACACAAGGAGAAGCACCTCAAGCACAACGAGACCAGCAGCCCACGCATGCGCACATATGAATTTCACTTTGACGCACGCACTCATTCAATCATGCTTTTCATGCATGCAGGCGTCCATGCATTTCATATATAGCGCACGGTGCAATCATACATATATTCCATGCACACGCCATGCATTTCATGCATGCACAAATATGGTATTCCTCCCGTTTTAAATTGTATATTGTTTTAACAAATATAAATACATAATTTTTGCCATATATATAGATATAGTGTTTATCTAGCTGGGTGCATAGCAAATTAAAACGCCAAAATCTATGTATCTCGATTTGCCAAAACAACCTACATTTGTTGGTAGCTGAACAAAGCGAATGGAGGGAGTATTCCACAGCGCTTGCTGCACCACAACCAGTCAGACCGTACCACTGGCAGTTGTGTTCGGACATCTACTTGGGTAAGGCTGGATGAAAAAACTCGTAACTCGCTAGCTCGCTCGACTAGCTTGTTAATAGATGAAAAAACTCGTAACTCGCTAGCTCGCTCGACTAGCTTGTTAATAGCTCGGCTCAAGTTTGACTCGTTTTATAATGAGCCAGCTCGGTTTATATCAAGCCAGCTCGAGCAGCAACTGAATTGACTCGGCCCATATGGCCATACATCCCTCGGCAGCTTGTCGTAGCCCAATCGTGAAACCCTAACCTTATACACCTCACGATCAGGCAGTCGACACCACTTATTTTGCTTTGTGAACGGGTGATGTGTAAACTGTATCAGTGTGACTATCGTGGATTCATCGTCATCGTTGTGGTGGGTTGGCTGGACAAAAACATTGTGGGATTGTGGATCAATCGATGGATGAATTATATTCTCTATTGTTAAAATTATAAGTACTTTGTGTCTGTTGTTCACTTTCTTTTATAATCTCCCTATACTGTAGTTTTATGATTTGAATCGTGAGCCAAAGGAGCTAGCTTGAGCTTTTTGAAGAGCCGAGCCTAACTGGTCTACTAGCTCGATTGTATAACAAGCCTAGCCGAGACAGTGTGTTAACAAGCCGAGCTATAACGAGCCGAGCTGGCTCGATATCCAGAACTTGCGTGTCAGCAAGACAGCAACTCCTCGATCGGGTGCACCGTTTCGTATGTAGTGCAGAAAAGCCGAATAGTGCAGGATCCTGACTAATGGCAGCCACGGTCAACGTGCCTGACAAACCGGGCTACGGCGCAAGTTAGAAAACTTCCGTTGAGCAAGTATGAAGTGTAAGCGGATTGTATAAATCGTTATATCAGATGGAGGAGAGATAACAGGAGACAGGATAAACAGCTGTAAGCATACAGTTAGGTTCCAAGATGCCGGTATTAACGATGTAGCTTATTTAACTATTATTAGGGCCGTACCGGCAAATTCGAAGGCCCTGTGCGAAACTATGAATTTGGGTCCTGCTGATAGACACAGCCAATACGCACTAGCCAGGGTGCCAGGCCACACAACACTACTACAGAATAGGCATTTGTTCCAGGCCATTTGTCCCGAGTACCTTTGGGCCCGGGACATAAGATGGCTTTTGTCCCGGGTCCAACGGCTAGCCGGGCCAACATGGGGGACAGAGGCTTTTTGTCCCGGGTGGAGCCACCAACCCGGACAAAAGGCCCCCCTTTTGTCCCGGTTGGTGGCTCCACCCGGGACAAAAGGCCCAACCCTTTTATCCCGGGTGGTAACACCAACCCGGACTAAAGGGTGACCCTTTTGTCCCGGTTGGTGTTACCAACCCGGACAAAAGACCCCTCCATGTGATAGTTCAAAAGGAAGTTATTCTATACTGAGTCACGTGTACTACTTAGGTGAGTTGGCAAGAAAACCATGCGCTAGGCAAGAGGTCTTGGGATCAAATCCCGTGGTGTGCAAAAATTTTTTTAACGTCAGGCACATTTTGTCCCGGTTCTGCCACCCGTCCCGGAAGCCTTGTCCCGGTTCCAAAACCGGGACAAAAGCCAGTTTGAAACCGGGACAAAAGGCTGAATCTGTAGTAGTGCAAGCAGGACGTCTGGGTGTTGCGTCGCTCGATCGCTGCGGCCTTAGCGAAGTCCTGAAGGCAGAAGTGCAGATGTCGCGACTCACATCGTGCCTGGCGAGCAGTGACGGCGGAAAAGGAAATGATCGCGTTGCGGTTGAAGTCTGGAAGGCAGAAGTACAGACGTCACGACTCACATTGTGTCTCGCGAGCGGTGACGGTGGAAGTGGAAAGGATTGCGTTGTGGTCTGCAGATTGGATCTAAAGAAAACAATCGAGTGGCATGTTTTCTCTTTTGTGGCATATTTGGACCACATTTTGCTTCGTATTAAACTAAAAGATAACTAAAATAAATACTACTGTATAACTATACCTAGTATACTCGTTATATTTTGGGGGGCCTGAAATTTGGAGGCCCTGTGCGGTTGCATGAGCCGCACGGGCTTAGATATGGGCCTGCGTATTATATACGAGTGCGCTGTTAGATTGAGTGTAAGGTTCTAGCATAAAATAAGGTGCGGCTAAATTATTAGCTGCGCTCCAGTCTCAAAGCATGATTTCATCGCATAAGCAGGATGAGTTTCATGGGATGAAACTTCTCTCACATCCTCTGAAACTCTCCCTTCTCTCTTTTCATAAATATCCTACCACATTAGCAAAATTAAATGCCCATAAAATTTTCACAAAACTCCATTGAGACTGACCTTATAATATAATACTAAGTTTCCATTGATGTCCGGACCGCCATTGAATTATTACTGAAATGTAGAGCTTCTCCAGTCGTCTGAACATATGCATGTCACGAAATGGTAGAGATTTATTTGCGTCAATGCGTCGCTTGGTTGGTATGATTTAAGAACGAACGTGGCGACTGTTTCAAAACTGCACGCGCAAACATCTCCAGGACTGCTCTATAAATTCTCTGCTACCTTTGCAAGGTCGTCACACAACCACTTCCAGAGCTAACCTCAGCAAGGCACACCAGAGTACCAGACGTCAAGACCACCAGACAACCTGACCTGCCACCGGGCCGGAGCCCCATTTGAAAAGTTTGCGACGGAGGAAGAGAGAAGCTGAGCTGAACGCCAGTACTCAACGGCTGCCGAGTGCCGATCGAGTGGCGACGACCATGGCTTCCCTGCGGGAAACCGGGCGGCGCCTCCTCTGCTGCTTCTTCCTCTGCCTCTCGCTGTCCGCGGCCGCGCGCGCGGCGACGCTAAACCACGAGTGGGAGATCAGCTACCAGTTCAAGTCCCCCGACTGCGTGTGCAAGCTCGCCGTCACCATCAACGGGCAGACTCCCGGCCCGACCATCCGCGCCACGCAGGGCGACACCGTCGTGGTCAGGGTGAGCAACTCGCTGCTGACGGAGAACGTGGCCATCCACTGGCACGGCATCCGGCAGATCGGCACGCCCTGGGCCGACGGCACCGAGGGCGTCACGCAGTGCCCCATCCTCCCCGGCGACGTCTTCACCTACACCTTCGTCGTCCACCGCCCGGGCACCTACATGTACCACGCCCACTACGGGATGCAGCGGTCGGCGGGGCTCTACGGGCTCATCGTCGTCGCGGCGGCGCCCGGCGCGGAGCCGTTCGCGTACGACGGCGAGCACGAGGTGCTGCTCAACGACTGGTGGCACAACAGCACGCACGAGCAGGCGACCGGGCTCGCGTCCGTGCCCATACGCTGGGTCGGGGAGCCCCACTCGCTGCTGATCAACGGCCGCGGCAGGTTCAACTGCTCGGCGGCGGCGGCGGGCACCTGCGACGCCACCCTCCCCGAGTGCGCCGCGCCGGTGTTCGACGTCGTGCCCGGGAAGACGTACCGGTTCCGCATCGCCAGCCTCACATCCTTGTCTGCTCTCAACTTTGAGATCGAGGTACGCTCCTGGACGGTCGCGCCAATATCAATAGTCAATTCACGTTAGAGCTAACGACTTATTGGTGATAGGACGGACCTCAGCACAGCGTTTTTCAAGTTGTTCTTATCTGGTGGTGTTTTGCTTTTGTCTGCACCGTCGCTTTCAACGCTCACTAACCCTTTTCACAACCACCGGGAAACTGTGTCGAAATGAAGACCGACGACGATAGAGGATTGTTTGGTGATGATCAATGGATGGCTTTGAAGTTTAAAATACTATCAGTCATTTTCGTGGAAGTTACCTCTTGTGAACGTTCGATGTTTTAACAACCATGAATGCAGCATGTTACTCTATGGTAGTATTCAGTTACTATATTTTCAAAATAATTTATGTGTGGCTGAATTGGTATCTTGTCTTCTGCCGGTTCCGTTTAAAAAAAATGGTATCTTGTGAAAACGACAATGATCAAAATAAGCTTCATATCCTTGACAGAAGAAAGTGTAATGTAAATATTAACCACCAACTAATTCCTTGACCAAATGCATCATGCATGCAGGGCCACCCTATGACTGTGGTTGAGGCCGACGGGCACTACGTAAAGCCGTTCGTCGTGGACAGCCTCAGCATCTACTCCGGCGAGACCTACTCCGTGCTCATCAAGGCCGACCAGGACCCCAACCGCAACTACTGGCTCGCCTCCAACGTGGTCAGCCGCCAGCCCGGGACGCCGACGGGCACCGCCGTCCTGAGCTATCTCGGCGACCCGCGCAGCCCGCCCCCGACGCCGCCGCCCGCCGGCCGGGCCTGGAACGACACCATGTACCGGTTCCAGCAGAGCGTGGCGACGGTGGCGCACCCGGCGCACGTCGAGCCCCCGCCGCCGCGCGCCGACCGCACCATCCTCCTGCTCAACACGCAGAACAAGATCGACGGGCGCATCAAGTGGGCCCTCAACAACGTCTCCTTCAGGCTCCCGCACACGCCGTACCTGGTGGCCATGAAGCGCGGCCTCCTGGGCGCCTTCGACCAGCGGCCGCCACCGGAGAAGTACGCGCACCAGACGTACGACATCTACGCCAAGCCGCCGAACCCGAACGCGACGACCAGCGACGGGCTCTACCGGCTGCGGTTCGGGTCGGTCGTCGACGTGGTGCTGCAGAACGCCAACATGCTGGATGACAACAAGAGCGAGACGCACCCGTGGCACCTGCACGGGCACGACTTCTGGGTGCTCGGCTACGGCATCGGCCGCTTCGACCCGGCGGTGCACCCGGCGACGTACAACCTCAGGGACCCCATCCTCAAGAACACGGTGGCCGTGCACCCCTACGGCTGGACGGCGCTGCGGTTCAAGGCCGATAACCCAGGAGTGTGGGCGTTCCATTGCCACATCGAGGCTCATTTCTTCATGGGGATGGGCGTTGTCTTCGAGGAAGGGATTGAGCGGGTCGCCGAGCTCCCGCGGGAGATCACGGGGTGCGGGAAAACAAAGGGTGGCCACTGATGAGCGTACAGTTCTTTGTTGTATCATGTGATTAGCATGTAAGATAATCTTCCTGCAGCTTCGACATTTTTCTAGTAGTTAAGATTCTTTTGTTTGTCAATATTAGCGACTAAGATATACTATAGCCAACACTGACAATCTGCTTTGTCATTGTACCGCCGTTGAATCGTTGCTATGTGCATACATAATCCAGAGGATGATGAGTCAGGTTTGAAGGTTTTTACATCATCTTGTTGAAATGATCCCGATATAATATTTATGGTCGGGATTGGGATCTACCTGGTGTTAGAGTAAAAGACGAAAGTGGTGGCTATTTTAAGCCAGGGAAAGGGTTGAGCCAGGGGACCCTCTCTCCCCCTTGCTTTTCAACTCAGTAGCTGATGATTTTACCAGGATGTTAAGGAAAGTGGCGAAGGCAAGCTTAATTACGAATCTTTTACCAAGAAAGATCACTTTTTTTCCTTGAAAATGGTCTAGATGAAGCTAGAAATCACAAATGGTTGTTAGCTTGTTTTGAGCAACTATCAGGTGTGAAGATTAATTATGGTAAAAGTAATTTAGTCACTAGGAGTTGGAGGAGAACACAACACAAATGACTTGGCAAAGATCTCCTGCTGCCAGTGGCGAATCTAGCCAACACATCTAGAGGGGGCTCATCTCCCTTCTCATATTCTCCCTCCCCTTCTCTTCTTCTTCCACTCCCCTTCTTCTTCATTCTTTCCTCCCAAAAATGGAGGGGAGGGGGGGGGGGGGGGGGCTTAGGGGGTGCATCAATTGATCTTGAGGAGGTAGGGGGGCTTGATCCCCCCTAGAATTCCCTTTGGATCCGCCCCTTCCTGCTGCAAAAATGGACAGTTTTCTTTTAGATACTTTGGTGTCTCTCTTCATCATAGCAGGTTGATTAGATACGATATAAAACTGGTTATGGATAAAATCTCTAAGAGGACTATTGCTGGGTGGAAGGATAAACTTCTCTCTTATGGGGGAAGGTTAACCCTCTTAAAATCTTGCCTAGCTAGTATTCCCCCATATACTTATGTCAATTATTAAGTTCCAAGAATGGGCAATTGAGCTCATTTATTCACATATGGCCAGATTTTTCTTGGAACAATACTGAAGGTAAACACAAATATTACTTAATTGGCAATTGATTGCCCAGAACGAGTATGGGGGCCTTGGTATTCCTGATTTAAGAAGTTCGAACTTCTGCCTTCTAGCCTCTTGGATTCACATATATCATTTGAATGAAGAAGTGTTGTGTGCACCAAGATTATCAAATATAAGTATAGAGTGGACCAACAAAATGTCTTTTATTGTCGTGAGATCGGAGCTTCTTCTTTTTAGAACTTTGTTCTTTGGGTTGTTCAAGCTGCTAAAATTGGTTATATGTGGAAAGTTGGGGATGGTACTAGAATCAGATTTTGACAGGATATTTGGTTTGGTAATCAAGGTTTGTGGTACAGTATTAGCCTCTTTATGTTGTAGCCAATGAAAAAGGCTATACAATTGATGAAGTTTGGAAATGTTGTGGACCTGATTACTTTCAGGAGAGTTGTTTCACAAAGGCATATGCTAATGTGGAAGGATCAAGTCCAGATTGCTAGCAGTATTGTCCTATCAGGAGAGTGACTCGATTATCTAGTGGTTCATACAAATGGGGTTTGTTCTGTGCAATCTATCTGTATTCTGTTATTAGCACTAAAGGCATTAAGCCTGTGCATCTACCTGCAGATTGGCAACTGAGGTGCCCCTAAGAGTTCACATTTTTCTTTGGCTTTTGTCCAACAATAGGCTGCTTACAAGAGATAATCTGAGTAAAAGGCGGGGTCTAAGTGATATTTCTTGACTTTTTTGTTGTGAAAATGAATCTATCACCCACCTCTTAGTGGAACTGAACATATATTTCTCTGATGGTAGGCAAATAAAGTCAGCGGGGATTTTGAATCCGTAGCTCGCTAGTGGATTAGTAATAAACTAAATATGGTTCTCAATTTGTGTTTGTGCGTGCTTTGTGGTCCTTATGGAAACTTCATAATGATTTATGCTTTCAAGGGGAGGACGGGGGCAGGAGTGGGGAGATTACTTTTTACAATCGCCAGGATGTTGATAAGATGGAAGGCATTGCTCGGGCTGGACATCCAATAGCTGATGGACGAGTACATTGCAGCACTGGAACTGATAGGGAGACAATTTTCAAGGATCGAATGGAACAACTTAGTCCACAAGAACCTCAAGTTTGAAAGTGTCACATGGGGATCAATCCTAGCAGGGCTCAGTTGCTGCGGAGGATGCTACATCAGCGGGGTTCCAGTTGAGTATGTTAGAATATATGTAACTTTGTACTCTAGAACATGTATTCTACTTTCCCGAGGTTGGGTTCATTCGGCGCAACGAATAACCCAGGACTGTGAATCTCTAACATGGCCAACTGGTTTCGAAAGTCTCAAAGACTAGGGTTGAAGAACCCGACCAGGTCCGGTGCATCCCGAATCCTCCATGGGCGTACCTGGCATACCCTCTTCTAACACACTGCTCCTACAGTTCTGGTACTGCATAGCTAGGAATGGTTGGAACCCCTGCCCGCACAAGGGTAAGTGGTGTGCACGTTTAATATAGTTCCATCTCCAGCATCAAGCTCACCTAGTCCTTACTTACCGGAGCGAGCGTCTTCGTCACAAGGTGCGTTGCAACAGTCTGCTGATGACACCCATTATAGGTGTGGCCCTCAAACACCTCAACCACCTCAAGTATCACAAGTATCCATCAAAAGAATGTACCCGCAATAGGTACTCCGTAGGGCGTGCCCAATGCACACCCGTAGCCCCCGATCTGAGGATCAGATTAATCTGCTCACCGCCGCTAAAGTTCCTATTCACCAACTCCTAAAAAGTATATCTCCACACACAAACGCCAAGAGACATCACCACCTATCCCAACACATATGCAAAGCATAGGAAAGGTATCTCTCATAGCAAAGTGTGATAGGATTGCAAGGAATACAAGTATATAAATAGGCCATGCAAGTTCAGCTCATCATAACTGAAAGTAAAGTGATAGCATATCTAGCAAGCAATGTCTAATAGGTATTCAAACATATGGATATGAACCTAGCATATCTTCAAAGTTTTCCTGGACCTCCTAGTCGTTCGGGATGTCGGTCAGCTCCTCATCATAGGGACCTATTCATAAATACATATAAAGATTAGGGACCAACGTGCACAAAACTACTCAAATAAGACCCAAATCACAACAAAATATACTATAACGGATATATGATGATTTTAGAAGAATTATGAAGTTTGTTTCATATTTTTTGGAGATCCCATTAATTAATTATGAATTTTCTATGGTTAAATCATTTTCTAAAATTAATAAATAATTATCAAAAAGAAAAAAATACAAGGTGATATGTGGAAGCACCAGAGCGTTCCACGTGACATGCTGATGTCAGCATGACGTCACCAGGGAGGCCATGTCCGCTAACATTAGTAGTGGGTCATGTGACGTCAGCGTAGACCCGGTCAATGTTGCCCATTGACCGGTTAAAGGTCAGAGGTGGGGTCTGTAGGTCAGTGGACTGACTCGTCAGTGACACAGAGCCACCAACATGTGGGTCCCATGTGTCAGCATGGGGAAAACAAAAAGGGAAAAGACTAGGCGGATCTGGTTCATGGGCCGAAAGTAGTTGGGTCGGCCCAATATCTCGGCTTCGCAAATCAGCTCAGGGAGCTTGGCTTGGTCTTGGTTGGCTCAGCCTGCATTGGAACGGCTCAGCAGGTCGGCTGGCGTTGCGCCTAAAGGCTTGGCTCGAACTGGTGCGCTAGGGTCCAACAGGCTGGTTTTGGCCCGTTTCGCCTCCTCTCCCCTATTTTTCCCTCTCGCTCTCTCACTGCCGGGTATGGCCTACAGGTCAGCTCTCCCTCCCGCTCTCTAGCATGTGGGGTCAGGGTGTCAGCCACCATGCCGGATCTGGTGTGGTACGACCGGATCTGGTGTGGTGTGCGTGTACATGTGCGCGCTAGCGTGTGTGAGTTAGAGGGAGGGTGTGGCGGCGACGTCATGGCAGTGCTAGTGGTGACCGCGCATGGCGAGGCAGCTATGGCGAGATGGGGCACGACGGTGTCAAGCTATGGCGACAGTGACTGCGAAGGTAAAGCAGTGGCTTGGCGCGACAAGCACACCAAGATGGGTCAAATGGGGGAAAGATGAGGTTACAGCCAAAGGCATGGCCTATTGACAGGTGGTTTGGGTCTAGGCACTTGCACGGGGAAATGGTGAAGCGAGGCAGGGGCATGGTAGTCCGGTGAGGAACAAGGTGTGCGCTCATGCGCAATTCCAAGTACCCACGACTACTCATGTCTGTGCCGTGCACGTGCGTGATATGGCGGCGAGGTTAGGTGACGTCAGCTGCGGGTTGCGATGCGATGGGCTCCTGCAACAGAAAGGGACGGGGCCTATGGCTTTTTACAGAAGGGTCCTCGATGGCGCAAGGCATCTCGCCGATAGGAAAAAGGGGTGGCCGGAAGGCAATGATGGTGCTCACCTGTCGGGGCTGGGGGTAACGAGGCGGAGCATAGGCGAGGCATGGCTGTGACAAGGTGAAGCTGTCCCGTGCAGCAATGGGGCATTGATATCATCGATCGGGGTGTTAGCTCGATGAAACTCCTCCAATGTCAGCGTCGGCGTTCTCCTCCTTCTCCTCGCGTTCCTCCTCCTCCTCCTCCTCCTCCTCCTCCTCAGTTCCATCTCCTCCCCTTCTCTTCCTTCAATTCTTCTTCTCGGCCCTCGCTCTCTATGGTGGCAGCAGCAGAATGGGACTCGTGGATGCTATGGTTTTGCGGCCCTCGGGAGCTTTATACGTCTTCTCGGGCTAGGGTTTGGCATGGTGGCTGCTTAGGCTCAGCGTGCGAGATGGTACGCGTGGCGGGGTGTGGGGCGAAAGTGCGGCCAGGCAGTTTCACTACTTTGGCAGCTAGCGCGCGTGAAGCAGGTGCAGGGCACGGCGCGGGCAGGTGAAGCAGGCGGGGGCCGATAGGGCCTGACACGCGTGGGTGTGTCGGCCAGTCATGTAGCAGCACTGACGAGAAGGTGGAGCGAGGCGTGGGCGGCGTCGTGAGGCAGGGCGAGGTGCTGGGCGAGAGGCAGGGGAAAGGGAATAGTGGCTAGTAGGTGGGGCCTGACGATCAGCGACCCCGAGAGAGGAAGGGTGGTGCGGTTGAGCTGGGCTGGTAGGGCGGTGGAGCTCGATCGGGCTTGTTCTGGTGTGGGCTGAAAATGTTAGCTCGGTTAGCAGGCCGCTGCGGATGGTGCAACGCAAGCCGCGCAAAGCAGGCTGGGCGAGATGGGTGCGGGCTGGCTGGCTGGGTTGGGCTACATTGTTTTTGGGTTAGGGTTGGTTGTTTAGCGGGTTGGATCAGCTAGGCTGGATTCGGGTTTAGGTTCGAGGCAAGTTAGGGTGGGTAGTTAGCTTTTGAATTTAAATCAGAAGGATACACTTCAAATTTAAATTCCACACAATTTCGAGCAAAGAAAATACATTCCAAAATGAAATTCAATGAACAAGGTAGATTCAATTAATTCCAAATATTCCATGCTGGCAATTTAATAATCCATAATTCACTTCATTATGTTAATTACTAAGAGTTTTAGAAGGATAGAAATCATGCTTAGGTTGATCTAACTACAACAGTTGCACAAAAACTTTGAACTTCATATTTTTGACTTATAACATTCCGGAAAAATCCAGGGTGTTACAACTTGAATTCATCAAACCATTTTGGTTGGAATCGGTGCATACCTCGACCATAAAGTTGTCACTTTTCATGCTTGGTCACACATGGCCCCAATGCAATGTACACCCTTCTAAATCTTGGTCATTGACGGGATACCTTGAATAGGAGCCCTCAACCCAGGTTCATGCTCTATGTTATAATCATCATCCTGGTTGCCACGGGATTCAGATTCATCTACAGGCATGGATTTATCATCTTCAATTATTGGGGGCTCAACTGGCTATCGCCGCTAACTCTCGCTGGTTCAGGAGTAATTGTGTTTGCCCAATTGCTACTCTAAATACCACTATTTGAGTTCTTTTGAAAAAAGAACTCAAATCAGTAGTCGCATTACCACTCTTCCTCCTTTTCATCGTTTAGATCTACATATTACAAGCAATCGAGTTTCAGAATATATCCCTTGTTATAATACTGAATTATTGTGATTTTTTTACAAATTTCGTAAATTGCAATGCTAATTTTCATAAAGTATCGATGTATTTTTTCTAACCTTGATTTTGGGCTTGCCCACTTGCGTTGTCGGCCGGCTTGGTGGGGTTGCCCCTTGCACTTGGTGCCTACTCCCTCCATACTTGAAAAGAATGTCCTTTTGGACAGCGACACGTCTCCAAAACGTAACTTTGACTTCTTATTTTTATGAAAATATATATCGCAAAGTGATATATTTATACTTTTATGAAAATATTTTTCAAGATAAATCTATTCATATGGTTTTTATATTTTGAAACTCAAAAACTTAAAAGTTATTCATGATTTATATTCCCAATGTTTGACCCAAACCTTGTCCAAAACGACATTATTTTCAAGTATGGAGGGAGTACTTGCATGCTGGATGCATCGCCCGCCTGCGCCTGTACGCTACCTGCCTAGCCATCGAGGCCTATAGGCCTGGAGGCCGAGCCGTTGCCCGTGCCACCACGGCTTGCTCCATCTGTGCCTGCCGCCTGCTCGCTGCTGTATACCCTCTTTGCCCTCACCGCCAATCACTGCCACATGCCCTCTCCGTCGACCACCATGCCGCATGTCGCGGCGGCTAGGGTTTTGGGTGGGTGAGCTGCTGGAGCAAGGAATTGAGAGCGAAGGGGAGTGCGGGAGGGTAGGGGGATCAGGGGAGGGTAATGCGAGTGGGGTGGGCTGGGGGATCGTTGGGGGAGGGGGTATCGGTTGGTAGGGGTGCCGGTAGGTTGCTTCATATTTTCGAGCATGATACACTGCTCTATGTTCTTTTTTTTGTTTTTTCTTCATATATCTGAAAAATACAATATATATACAAAATATTTAGTATAAAATAATGGGTATTCAACTGAATAACTTTGAATAAAGGTGGATCCGCCTTGATCGATGATCATCTGAAAAAGGATGGAACATGGGAGTCTGCAAGTATCTTTGTAGTGGGTATGTACGTGCATGCATGTACTATTATCTATATTAACAAAAAAAAAGCAGAGGAAGTACATGCATATGGATGTATGTAAACTGACAAACTGACTGCCAAACAACTCGAGATTGGGACAATCAAACTCAGGTCTGATGGACGGTAAATGCACATGCACGCTATAAGAAACTGACGGCCCTCCATTTGCGTTACCGCGCGCCCATCGATTACCAGCTTTTCCTGGTTGAAACAGTTGTTTTGCTAAGAAAAAAGAAGAAAAAACAGCTGTATCGTGATAATAATGTCCCCAGCAAAAAGGGCGAAATAATATATGTACTCCTTATATGTGGAACCTTTCCATCCTGGATGGCTTTGCTTTGATCCAATAAACGCGACTGTTCTTAGGGCTAATTTTCACAACTCATGCCATTAGCTGTCAGCCAAACCGCGTAATGAAAAAGCCGTTGAACAGTCTACGTACAGAGAAAAGGGGTTTTAGCAGAGTTGGATTAAAAGTTCTACTTGGTGTCTTGGTGTCTGCCAGGAAATCGGTCAGGTGACTTGGGAATACTAATTAATCAATTAGTATGACCAGGGAATCGGTCAGGTGACTTGGTGTCTGTCGCGGAAGGTGTAGTGTCGTGCCAGAGCATCAGATGGAACTCCGTTGTAAGAAGACAAGTGATTTGGTTTTTGTTTCAACTGTTAGAATGTGATGATCTACACAGTTAAAGGAAAGAGAAAAACGAGTTAAGGAAATAATGGCGTGGCTTTGCCGCTCCCTCCAGTGAGTTAAGCCAGTGTCTTATGGCGGGGAATAGGAAGCATTACAGTACCGTTTCACTCTTTTAAAGTCAGTGGAAACGTTTTTGAACCGAGCTATATATATTTGAGACATTTATGATAATATTATGTTTATGTGATTCATGGGTTCTGAGTGCCTGCAAATAGGACATGGTACCTTAATAAAGTTGCATATTAAATATAAAATTATGAATCATATAAATTGAACCTTCAAAGTTTATCGTTTGTGCCCATAAAAGAGGAAGGAAAGCATATCAGAGCTAGTAAGCAAGGTCACAACAAAATCCCGTGACCCATTGTCTCATGTCGTAGTATTATAGTTGATGTGAACTTTAGTTTAAGCATATATTAATTATTGTATCTAGGCAAATGTATATTTGTTAAGCAAATTAGGTAAGATAAATCCATCACTTCATTATTTTCGTATAGGTTCTATGGTCTGCGTCCCTCTGTTGCACTTGGTATATATTTTGGGCATTCTAATATCATGATGCTACTATTTAAGTAGTATATTATTTTGAGTATCAAAATGGATCTACGATATTTTTTGCTATATTTTCTACAGTGAAAGGAGGGTTAAAATGATTTATTAGGGAGGTCTAAGCACAATTAGCTGCAATTGAGAATGAAGAGATTTCGACTTTTAATCATGTGGCAATTAATAGAGGTGGTGATATTATTTTAAGTACGTTATGGATATATTCAAATACGATGTGTTATTATGGAGGTAGCATGAGAAACTATAGAAGAATGGTGATACGATATTATATTTTTAACAAAACAGGATATCATGTTGAATGAATTACGAAAACGCTTTGAATTAGAATTTTCTTGTGTAGCAAATTTTTAGGTTTTGAAATTTTGAGCAATGTTTGTATTTAAAACTTTTCAGTAAAAGTGCCTTGAATTTAAAATTATACTATATAATAAGGCTGTAGATTTTGATATTGTGAGAAACTTTTGTATTGAACACTTATTAATTTGAAGATGTTTTGGTGTCCAAATTGTAGGTACAACAGATCACATGTAAGAATTGAGCAAACGAATTGCCAGAGCATTTTGAATATCAAAATTTGCTCAATAATAAAGTTTTATTTCTTGAATTTTGGATCAAATTTTATATTGAACAACTTTTGAGTTCAACACATTTTGTTGTTCTAATTGTACATATAATGTTGCATGTGTATAAGTATCGAATGGAACAAGTTGTGGTTTGATTTAATTAAAATATAAGAGTTCTTCTAAAAAAATTACTAAGAGAGGACCAAGATAACAGGTTGATTTCAAGAGAAACTTAAGGTTTCCTTTGCAAATTTTCCTGAACAGTGAAGGTTCCTCAAACCCAACTGAAGAGTGGTACCGGTCTTGGTTGTTCCACTCAAGCTCTCTCCGCTCATCCCTCTTCCTCCTAAAGCAAAACTCTACCAAGTGGCCCTCTCTGTGGCAGTACTCACAGTGATACGTCACCTCACGGCTTGGGGGTTGTTGGTACACTTTCTTGGGAGCTTGGTTCACTCTTGGTTGAGGCTTGGCCTTAGGAAGGGGTTCCTCAGGGATCTTGGGGAGAGCATCAAGTGGTTCCGGAGGTGGTTCGGTTTTGGAATCCACACTTGCTTGGGTGGTGGTGCTTTGGGGGTCTCATCAATCAGTCCATCTTTCACAATGGGTTGGGTAGGTTCACTTGGGGTGATCTTGGCAAACTTGGGTGTGTGGGTAGGTTTCTCAATTTGACTCAAACCACTGCTCTGCCCAACCTTGCCATAAATGACTTCACCCTATTTCCCAGCAATAGCAAAGCCTAATCCCCTGGTGTTAGTTCCCCTCTTGAACTGACTAAGCATCATGCCAAGCTGCGGCTCACTGCTAGACACCCAGCTCAAGATGGACCGAAGGTATGTGTTTTCTTCCTCAGTTCTCATCTTGTCATGCCTGCAAGCATTCACTTCAGCCTCCAAAGCATCACACTTAGCACACTTCACTACAGTGCCCTCTGAACTGGCCATCTCAAGCAAAGAGATCTTGGCAGTCTTCTCTGCCAGCTCAGAGCGTAAGCCTAAACAAGACTTGCAAGCACCCAACAACACAGGTCTAGACTTCAGCTCATCACGCTCATCAAGCACCTTAGCATATTTCGACTGCAGCGTGACATAGTTAGACATATGCACAGCACAAGCATCACACTCCGACTCATCCAAAACATGCACACTAGCCTTAGCAAAGTGCAACTCCGTCATAGCACACTCCCACTTCTCCTTGTACTCCTTTCTCTCCCTAGCAGCACGCTTGAGCAACTTTTCTTGGCTAACCAAAGCATCACCCATAGTATCAAGCTCAGTGGTAAGGGACTCGATGGTGGAATGTACCTCAGAAGCAGAGTCGTCCTCAGGAGCCTCTCCTCCAGCAGCCAGCTCTCCATCACCGAGGGCCATGGTGCAGAAGCCCCCGTGTGTGGAGTCGGCGAAGAAGCACAAGCCGGTCATCTTCTCCTGGACCTTCCTCTCAGACTCTTCGTCGCTTGCAGAAGGCTGGTCATCATCGAAGATGTCGATGTCGCTCAAGGAGGCAAGGAAGGCCTGCTCGTTGGCCTTGGCATGCTTCAAGTACTTCCTCTTGAGGTACTCCTTGTTGAAGCCCTTCTTGGACTTGGACTTGGACTCATACTTCTCCTTGTGCTTGCCGGAGTCGTACTTGTCGGAGGACCACTTGTCGCCGTAGTACTTGGCAGAGTCGTGCTTGTTCTTCTTGGGGCAGCTGGTGACGAAGTGATCGGGATCACCACACTCAAAGCAACCTCCCTTGGGGCCTCCACCTCATCGGCGGTTGAGATGGTTGTTGTGGAAGCGGGAGAACTTGCTGATGATCAAAGCCAACTCATCGTCTCCAAGCACCTCCAGTTGCTCATCTGTCACACTCACAAGCGAACACAAGGAAAAACCATGTGAAGTGTTAGCCAAAGAACCAGAACTCACCTTACCTGTCACAAGAGCCATGGATGGCGCCGAGGGGTTCCTGAGCTTTGCCTGGATCTGGGTGTCAAGCTCACTGGACTTGAGCTTGCTGTAAAGCTCGTCCATAGTGAGGGTGTCCAAGGTAGCTGACTCCTGGATGGCATTCACCTTGACATCCCAGATCTTGTGATCAAGAGCATACAAGAGCTTGATAGCTCTCTCATGATCATCCAAGACCATGGTGGGCTTATTCGCCTTCATCTTGTTGATGATCGAATGAGCTCGGGCGAACAAGGAGTCGATGCTCTCTCCCTCAAGCTGCACAAGGCTCTCATACTCTCTCTTGTGGGTTTCATAGAGGCGGTTCTTGACTTGTGGGGTTCCCTCATGGTAAGCAGCTAGCCTCTGCCAAATCTCTCGAGCTGTGGAGCAATCTGATACACGCTCAAACTCACAATCCTTGAGACTAGAGAACAAGACACTACAGGCTCAGCTATTGGCGTTGTGTTGGTCGACTTGCTCTTGACCAACCCTTACAGCCAAGACCTCGTAGTCATTTGTTTTACTAGCGAGATGGCCTCTCATGAAATATTCACCAATACGGCGACCTAGCGCTCGATGGTGGCCTCTCGGCCGCCGGCTCCGGCGAGTCGGTGGCCCATGCCGCATCAGTTCAAGCTCACTCCCTCCGTCCGTCTTGCGCTGCGCCAGCGCACAGCCAAGGATGAAGGTGCAACCTCTGATCCAACCAAAGATCGCTACATGCTCTAGCGTGCTAATGAGGAGATCACGCTTCTCTCTTGCGCTAATCTAAGTTCGGGCATGGGGAAATTTTGGGCGTCGGATTCAGATTCTGAGTGTGAAGAACTTGGAGATGTCGAGCTGCTTTCCTCGGGGCGACGTGCTACGACTACAGCTACTGGTGCTCCTTGTCCGGGGGCTTCATTTTCGTCGACGTCGCCACCATCCCGGAAATCCAAGCCGAGTTCGTCGAAAACGCCACCATCCCAGCATGCCAAGCCGGTTTTGTCGACTTCGCCTTTCACCCGGCAATCCAAGCCGGGTTCTCAGTCGGCGACGTCTCTTCCCACACTGCCACCGTGGAAGAAGGTGTGGAAAGGTCCTCTGCCGCCTAGGAGGGTCTCTCCGGCGAAGACCCTGGGCGACGTCCTCCTTCCGGCCTTGGCGGCGGCCGGCGGCAGATCGTTGGCGAGGGTGGGCGCCGATCCTAAATTCACGCCACTCCAAAATTCAAACGCACCGGTCTCCCGATTGGGTTTGGAGCGGAGTGGGCCCAGAATTTCCACCGTGTCTGGGCCTAGGCTTGAGCCCTCGCTGGTTCGGCCTACTCGGTCTCTGGTCAAACCAATCCTCCTCCTTGGATTGCCTCTACGGAAGTCCTCGCCCCTACGGAAGTCCTACGCCACCACTGCCATGGCTGGGGGTCAAGGAGCTCGCTATGGTGATCAATTCCCTGGCCAGCGCGCGCGTGGGAGGGGTGCTGCACCTGGCCGCCATCCGCAGGGCCGTGGCATCCCTGGCTGCGGTCATGCTCCTCCGCCGGCTGGAGGTATGGGGGCAGGGCACCCAGTGGGAGGCGGGGCAGGCGACCAAAGCACACCCGGCGGTGGCCCTGGTGGTCCTCAGGGCAACAGAGGTGGCGGCTTTGGCGGACGAGGGGTGCATCAATCCACAACGATCCTTGTTGGCAACCCTAATCCACGTCATGGTCGCGGCCAAGGGGGCGTGGCAGGGGTCGGGGTGCTCCGACTGTGGATGAAGTTCAGACTGGTGGTGCTGCGTACATCGATCCCACCGGTGATGCAGCTGAACGGGCGGATTGTCCTCAGCAGATCAAGCAGAAGAGGAAGCGCAAGGATGAGGCAAATTTCAAGCTAGAGTGCACGATTTGTGTGGAGGACCACTACACGAGCAAGTGCCCGCAACTCAGAGGGCCTAAGCCATCTATTTCTTACTGTGGAGCTGCTTTAGATGGGCTAGGTTTCTTCTGTATTCAGGCGGGTAGACCTTTTCACACTGTTCCTTTGGCAAGTGCAAATACTTCTGCTTTGATCACAGTGGAGGAGGGTGCAGTGTCAGTGGAGTTGCTTAAGTCTGAGTTGGCAAGGATTATTCCGGTTCGTTGGGACTAGTCTGTGCAGGAGCATGGTGATAAGGCTTTTCTAGTGCCTTTTCCTTCTAAGATTGAGCTGGATCGTATGGTGGCGATTCGTACTGTCACCACCAAGAACAAGGAGGGAGTTCTCATTTTCGAGGAGTTCGATTCAGAAATCAAGCCCATCAAGGTGCTGGACCAAGTTTGGCTTTCTGTTACGAATGTTCCTACACCGCTCTGTGCTTTTTTACCCCTATGGTCTGTGGGGTCAGTGGTCGGTGCCACTCAGAAGGTGGATATGAATCACCTTCGTCTTACTGGTGAGGTCCGCATTCTGGTGGCTGTGTTTGATGTCAAAGAAATTCCAAAGATGGCAAATATCTGCGTCAACAGGAGCATTTATCGTGTCTACTTCAAAGTGGACGAAGTGGTAGTTGATGATCCTTTTAATCCAGAGGATGATGACTTACTGGGTGACGATGCGGGCAACGGCTTTAATGATGACTCGCATCGCGGGTTGGACGGTAATGGTGACCACCACATGACGGATGCCCCTCAGGATGCTGCTCCACAGCCTGAGGCACCTAATAATCAACGAACTGGTAAATCAACCATGGGTATTTCTCAGCAAGAAGCAGCCTTATTTGATGAGGTCCTTGACAAAACTTGTGAAAGGTTACTGGAGGAAATCAGTGTTAAGGTCATGGTGGAGGCGAATGGCGAGGATAGACCTTATTCCCCGCCAACAGGGGAGGAATACGTGAGGTTCCAAGATATGCTGGCAAGGTCCCAGGAGAGTGGTGTTGCTAATGATTTTGACCATAGTGATGGGAGTCCACCCGCCGCTACTTCTAGCTTTGTTGTGCAGGAACATAACGAGGTGGAGGGTGCCTTGGTTGCTGTCCCGTTACTTGCGGATGGCGACCTATCTGTTGAAGACGCTGAGGATGGGTGGAGTCCCCTGGGGCAGCCACCCCATCGCTACACTCGGCGGGTGCGGGCCTGGCGTTCGCATCCTACACTTCGGCCGGGGGCGCCCCCATCCACTCTTCTCTGCCGGGTGGGAGACAGGAGCTCCCTACTTCCTCTTCGACCACGGGGGTGGGCCAGGCGACCCCCGCCTCTCCTTCACTCGCGGGTGGGGGTCTGGCGCCTGTCGTCATCCCCAAGCCGGTACCAGCTGCAACTGATCCGCTCAAGAACACCAACATCAGAAGAAGCATCAGGAATAAGGACAAGGCGGATGAACACACCCTACACAAAACTGCGTGTGTGGCTGCAAAAAAAGAACCTTGAACAAGGTACATCTTTTACCAGCTTTTCAGATTCGCATGTTATTTCAAACCTAGGTAGGGTAGGTTTCAAATTAGGCCAGACTGATGAAATTGTTAAAGCTTCTTCTGTCAAAATAAAAAATCTAGAAATAGATAGGCTGGTGGTTCTTGCTAATAAGAAAAAAGGTAATTTAAAATCGAATAAATTACTAGTTGAGAGTGAGGATGAAAGGGATGCTAGGCTTGAAGCAGTTCTCAGCCACGCTTGTGGTAATCTAAATGAGGACCTGCAAGACCTGGAGTCGGATCATATTATCAATCTTTCTTCGGTCCGTCGGAAGAAAAGGACTAATACTGCCAGAATTTATAAAAATGGCAAAGTCCCAAAAAAACCAAAAACCCCTTGCAAAATTGTGATCAAATGAAAGAGGTTTTCTGGAATAGCAGAGGTCTGGGAGACTTGGCTAAGCACAGATTTTTGTCAGATTTAGTTAAGGAAGAGCAAATCAGTTTCATAGCTCTTTCCGAGACTGGTAGGGATGCTTTTCCAGATCGCATTTTAAATAACTTATGTGCGGGTCGGGACTTCCTTTGTCATAGTATGGCCCCTCATGGTCGATCGGGAGGCATCCCACTAGGGGTGGATCTGCAGGTTTTCGATATTGGAGCCATTGCAGAGGGAGATTTCTATGTGAAATTTATCTTGCGGTGCAAAAATTATGGCTTCAAATTTGTGCTATATACGGTCTATGGCCCAGCACAATATCAAAACAAGCAGGACTTTTTGGTCGAATTGGCAAACACATGCTCAAAGGAGACTCTTCCGTATTTAATTGGAGGAGACTTCAATATTATGAGATGCCCGGATGATAAGAGCTCCAGGGTGTTTAACTTTAAATGGCCAAACTTGTTCAATGCTGTTATCGATTCTCTTGATCTCAAAGAAATTGTTATGTACGGGCGCCAATTTACATGGGCGGGTCCTGGGGACAACCCGGTTTTTGAGAAACTTGATAGAGTTCTAGTTAGTACAGATTGGGAAGATAAATTCCCTCTATCAACGGTAGAACCAAGAGATCGAGATATTTCAGATCATACTCCTATGGTTCTTAATAATGGTGCATCCACTCACCACTCTGGCCAATGTCCTATTAAATTTGAGAGAGGATGGTTGATTAGGGATGGTTTCTATGATATGGTTGCAAGTATTTGGCAATCAAAAACATCTTGACGTACTTCTCTGGAGAGGTGGCAGAATAAAATCCGTAGGCTCAGACAGCATCTTAGAGGCTAGGCCAAACATACAGCAGAGACATACAGAAAAGAAAAGAAGAGACTTCTAGCTATTTTAGAGAAGTTAGATAAGAAGGCTGAGACTAACTTTCTTTCAGATCAAGAGGTTAATTTTAAACACTATCTAAAAGAGAGGTTAGTTCTTCTTTTGCGGGAGGAAGAATTAAAGTGGTACGAGAGAGCAAAGGTGAAAACACTTCTAGAGGGAGATGATAATACAAGATTCTTCCATCTAGTGGCTAATGGGAAACACCGAAAACAACATATCTATAAACTTGAAAATGATCAAGGAGTTGTTATTGGTGATGCCCAGCTTAAGAGCTATATCACTCAGTTCTATAAGGACCTGTTTGGGCCTCCGGATGCTTTAGACATTACACTTGAGGAAGATCGAATTCAGGATATTCCACAAGTGACACAAGAGGATAATGAGATGCTCACTAGTGAATTCACTGAGGCTGAGGTGAAAAGTGATGTTTTCCAAATGGAACACAACAAGGCCCCTGGCCCTGATGGCTTTCCGGCTGAATTCTATCAAGTATTTTGGGAAGTAATTAAGGATGACCTTTTGGCCCTTTTTGCGGACTTCCATAACGAGGATTTGAACCTCTTCAGTCTGAACTTTGGAATCATTATGCTAATTCCAAAAGTTCAGGAGGCAACAAAAGTTCAACAATATAGACCTATCTGCGTCCTCAATGTTAGCTTCAAAATCTTTACTAAAGTAGCTACGAATAGGTTGAACAATGTTGCCCAAACAGTGGTGGGGCCAATGCAGACTGCTTTCTTGCCAGGCAGGAATATCATGGAAGGAGTAGTCATCTTACATGAAACTATCCATGAACTGCATACCAAAAAACAAAATGGGGTCATTTTTAAAATTGACTTTGAAAAGGCCTATGACAAAGTAAAGTGGTCATTCCTTCAACAAACGCTACGCATGAAAGGGTTTTCTTCTAAGTGGTGTATATGGGTTGAAGGGATGATTTTTTGTGGGAGTGTGGGGATCAAAGTTAATGACAAAATTGGTCCATATTTCCAAACTAAGAGAGGGCTCCGTCAAGGAGATCCTATGTCACCCATTTTATTTAACATCATTGCGGATATGCTGGCTCTCATCATTAAGAGGGCAAAAGGCGATGGTCAAATAAGGGGAGTCATACCTAACCTTTTGGATGATGGTTTGTCTATCCTACAGTATGCCGATGACACCATCATTTTCATTGATCATGACCTGGAACAAGCTAAAAATCTTAAACTATTGCATTGTGCTTTCGAACAGTTATCTGGGTTAAAGATCAACTTCCACAAGAGTGAAATTTTTTGCTACGGGGAAGCTAAAGAGATGCAGGACTTCTACACTGATCTCTTTGGTTGTAATGCTAGGGAATATCCTTTTAGATATTTGGGAATTCCAATGCACCATCGCAAGTTACTCAATTCTGAGTGGGGAAAGGTTGAAGAATATTTTGAGAAAAAACTATCTTGTTGGAAAGCTAAGTACCTGTCTTATGGGGGCCGTTTGGTCTTGTTAAATTCGGTACTAAGTAGCCTTCCCATGTTTATGATGTCCTTTTTTGAAATCCCAAAAGGGGTACTCAAAAATCTTGACCATTTTAGATCGAGATTTTTTTGGCAAGGCTCGTCGAATAAGCATAAATTTTGACTTGCCAAATGGGACATTTTATGTCGTCCTAAAGATCAAGGGGGACTTGGCATCTTAAATCTGCAACTGCAAAATAAATGCTTGCTGGCAAAATGGTTAGTTAATCTGCTTAATACCAATGGTATATGGCAAAGCTTACTAATGAACAAATATCAAGGGTCCAAATCCCTCATGCAAGTATAGGCAAAGCCTTATGACTCTCATTTCCGGAGAGGTCTTATGAAGATCAAAGATGAGGTTTTTGCCAATGGCTCTTTCACTATTAATGATGGGAGCAAAACTAGGTTCTGGGACGATGTATGGGAGGGTCAAGTGTCATTCAAAGATAAATATCCATCACTTTACAAGGTTGTGAGGAATCCTCATGCGACTGTGGCCAGTATTTTAGCCACAAGGCCACTCAATTTATATTTTAGGAGGGCTTTGGTGGATAACAAACTGGTTGAATGGCAAAACCTTGTAGCACAGATTGCTCATGTTCAACTGGTGGGTGGGTCGGATACATTTAGATGGAATTTGACCAAATCAGGGTCTTTTACTGTTCGATCTTTGTATTTGCACTGTTTAGATAGACAACCACCTTTTAGATATGAAGCGTCCCCTCATAAAAGAAGACTTAAATGTGATACTAACATCAGTCCCAGGAGGCTGATGATACATTTATTACATCAGATGGTTCATCACCGTACAACTCTACGCGGTAATGGGCAGAGGAGCGCCACTATCGCGAGGATTACAACCCACACCCACACAATGATATTAATTATAAAAAGGGGGTCATCAGAGTCTTGCGCCATGCGGAATCTCCTGCGGGTGACCCTAATCCACAGGCAAGGCTGGGTGCAGGACGGTACCCTACTCGACGTCTTCTGGAACAAAGTCTGGATCTTCCTCTGAAAAATTAGGAAATGGGGTGAGTACAAACGTACTCAGCAAGTCCAACCACACCCACGGAGGGGGTATAAACAGAATATAATGCACAGGGTAAATCAAGGATAAGGCTAGGGTTTGTTTTGCGGAAAGCAATATTTTATGCAGGGGTTCATTTGAAAGAAAGTATTTTCCAAAACCAGTTTTCTTGTACCGAGTAACACGAGGGGTTGATCCACACAAGATCCAAGTTTTAAGCTGCTACCAGTGTAACACCCTAATTTAATTTTCCTATTTAATAATAAATTTAATTGGCTTTAATTAAATTTCTAAGGTTTATTGTGTTTAGACTTGCATTTAATCTAATTTTGATCCTCAAGTAATTAAAATTTATCATAGGGTTAAAATGTTTGTGCATTCATGCTGGAGCATCTCTTTTATTTGTTTGAGTGCTAGGGTTGAATTCAAATTTGAATTTGAATTCAATTAGGTTTGAGTAGTGTTTGAAATAGGAAATAGGAAATAGAAAAAGAAAACCCATAGCAAAACCCAACATCCCAGCCCAGTCCCAAAACCCCGGCCCAGTTCTCCCTTTCCTACGCCGACCCGTTTCCTTCCCCGCAGCCCAGCGCCTTAGCCTGCATCGACCCGCCTCCACGCCCGAGCGTGCGCCTCACCGTCAACGCGGCCCCGCAAGTCAGTAGCCGCAGCAGGCTCCCGCGCGACGCGCTCAACTGCTAGGCGGGCCAGACCTGCCAGCCCCACACCGCATGTCGCCCGCACCTCACTTCCCTTTGCCCCCGCCCGGGCCCACGCATCAGTGGTCGACCCCGTCGCCCAGCGCCCACGCGTCACCGTTGCCATCCTGTCACTGCCAGCCTGGGGCCACCTGTCATCACCTTCCTTCCTTCCTCCTCCCGCGATCCCCGCCCGAACTCCTCTGCGCTGCTCCGCTCAGCTCGCCCCGCCGCTGCCCCGTGGACCACCCGACCCCGCAAGGCCCACCGATCAGCCTAAGCATGCCCCGACCCTCTAGAAGCCATACCCGAGCCCAGGATCATGCCGAGCAGTTGGCGCGATCTGCTTTCCCCGCCGAGCAGCACCCGGCCGTGATCTCCGCCTCGACAGTGCCAGGCACGCACGCCCAGGGACCCGGGGTTCCTTTATTTGGTGACCGCGGACCCTCCTGCGCCCCATTCCCATCTACGGCCGCCGCCCAGAACCCCAGCGCCGCTGCCCTGTTCCGCTCCGCCGTGCCCCGTGCGCTGCGCCATTGTGAAACCACCGCCCCGCTACACCACAACCCACCAGAACCCCGCAGAAGCTCCGTCCAGTGCCCACGAGACTTGACGAGCTCGTGTTTCCCCGGCCCGAGCCTTACCCTCGCCGGATTTCAGCCCGAGACCTGCCGCCAGTGAGCTCATCCACTGCTACAATCCCATGCCGCCGATGCCGCTCCGTGCCTGCTGACCCCCATGGCTCCCTCGCAGAATCTTCACGAACCGATCTGTGGAGTTCAGGATCCAGGAGACGCCCTGCAGCAGCCCCGTTCCCGAGCTCCGTCGAGCGCCGCTGCCGGTCAACGACCCGACACCGCTGCACGGCCTTCCTGCTCGCTTCCGAGCCTCGGTGAGCACCGGTGAGCAGTCCCGCCCCTCGCCGTGGCGAGCCCCGTCCAAGCCCAAAAGCCCCGTTTTAGGTGTCCAGGTGGATCGCCCATCCCGCACTCGTGCTCTTTGGCCAAATCGCATCCTGAACCGAGCCCGAGAACCCTGGAAACGCCGAACTCCGGCAAACCCTGCCGCGCGCCGCCGCGGGAATTGGTTCCCCGACGAGCTCCGCCGCCGCTATTGCCTGCGATGGCCCTGAGCCATCCGATCTGAGGCCAATGGTCACAATTAGATCCAAAGCCCATCAGATATAAGCTGCCGGATCGAGATTCAGTGGATCAGATCTAAACATACCCCTTCGCCCTGTCACTTTTGCTAAAGAGCCCCTAGGTTTTCTAGAAATCAACCCGCAGTCCATCCTAGTTCAAAAGTAATTCCAGTTAAGCCCCTTCTTTTATGTTTTAAACCTTGAGCTCTCCAGAAATTGAACCCACTGTCCCTGGATGTGCAGTTTTGCGTGTTAGCCCCTGGATCTATAGGATAATTATGTTTAGGCCCTCGGTTTTTGCAGAAAACCCCCAGAAACTTTGTTTTTCTTACAGTTAAGCCCCTAGATCTTGTTTTAAGCCTAAATTTTGCGTTTTAGCTCCGTTTTAGGCGTTCTTTATGTCCACGTGATCATTGTAATGCGTAGAATAGTTATAGCTTAGTTTTGTTTGCTGTTTTTATGTATTGTTGTACTATTTCTTAGTTTTTGCTATTGTTTGCATGTATGTTTATGTTGTGTATTGTTTTTGGCCATGTGTTCGTGAGTAGACGTCGATCCATCTGAGGAGCCTCAGTACCAATACCAGGAGCCATCTTCTGAGCAGTTTGAGCAGCAGGAACAGTTTGAGGAAGGCAAGTATAACATGAACAACACCTATCATTTTAAATACATTTTCATACTGCATTTTAATACTGTATGCCTATAAGGATTTTCCTAGCCACTTTATTATCTTATATATATCCCTTGGGTTGTATTTTGGTTAGTTGTGCTAAGTTGCTGTGCTATAACACACTTGGTCTTTTTTAATTAATTTGATTAATGGTATATGCAACTTAATTCTGGGAGTGGCCCGTTTGAGGGGCTCACGTCTCGTTATAAAATGGTTTTGCTAGAAACATGGTTTAGGGGGCCAGCACGGTGCTTACCGCAGGGTTGGCAACTCTCTATAAGGACCGGTTCATAGAGCGACAACCTGGGACAACAACGCTACCACAAGACTGGAATGGGACGGTCTTGGCGTAATAATTAGGTCTTTTTGGTTTGGAGTAACTTACCTGCGGGGCAAGGGTGGTAAGCTTCTATGGCCCTCGTACTGAGTGGCCTCGTCTATGGTATTCTTGACGCCCACTAGACCTGCTCCATAGTCACCGATCCAACCCTCGCGGTTACTCCTTACCAACGAGATTCTTTGTAAAGGCCTCGTAGTGAGTTTGCTAGCCATCTCACCTAAGAAAGTGTGATGAACAACTAGCGTAGCTCACGACTTGTGGGTAAAGATGCGCAACCTCTGAAGAGTGTAAAACCGGTATACTAGTCGTGCTCACGGTCATGAGCGGCCCAGATCCTCCTTTTGATTAGTGGGGTTATCTTCCTTTGGTTAGGGAGGTTTCCCCGGGTGGTTGGTTTGGTTTGGTTCTCAGTAGTATCATGATTAATTTTGATTAATCACTATGTAACTGGGTTTATGGTAATTCATCAACTTGTAGTAATTAGCTTTAATAAAATTTTGCCAAGACTTAAAAGCTAACGCAGTTGAGTCGGCCAACCTTAGAGCCTCATAGTTTGTGTTATACTTATTGAGTACGTGTTGTGTACTCACCCTTGCTTCCTCTATACTTTTTCCTCTTGTTCTTTTGGTGACACTCTACTGCTGCTCAGTTCCTGCCGACGCGAGGGAGTTCAGCTGGAGCTACCAGGAGTACGAGGACTTCTAGGCGTTCGTCTCCCAGTCGACGTCCCTGTGGCGCCCAGCTTCCGAGTTTCGTACTTGTACTTTACGTTTCCGCTGTATCAGACATTTTGTCATTAATGTAATAAATAACATTCGTACTCGCTTTATTATATCCTTTTTACGTGATATGTGCTGTGATATATTGTTCATTCTGTTGTATATACGTGTGACTTGATCCTGGCATGTATATGATTGCTCGGTTTATGTCTTTTTATAAACTGGGTGTTACAACCAGACTCCTCATCCGCCATAGCACACGGCACAACTGCCGGACACATTTCCAAAACAACTCACGCCAACCCATCCCTAAGTAAACACTAGTTATGTGACCACACCGTCACTCGCCCAGTACCGTGGGCACGGCTATTCGAATAGGTTCTTAACTCTGCAGAGGTATGCAACTTTACCCACAAGCGGGGTACCGCAACTCGATCACCTTAGTGTCGGTGCATATCCCAACAAAGCCATTACCCACCTTAGCTAGACCTGACTAGCCATCATGGGATGCACCAAGGGGTCATTGACCTATCACAGAGGTTGTAACCGGGGCATAAGTCACACAGAGCTAATCCCTTCTCCTTGATCACCCGTTGCTCTCAGCCCTCCTGATGGCTATCAGACTAACTAGTGGGGTTTATGCTAAGCCGTTGCCCATTCAACGGTCGAGTGGTTTGCATGATAGTGGAGTTAGGTGAGATGACACACCAACTCGGTCCTTAGTTGTGACAAGATGGATATCTCGCTTCCTTGCTCTGCTACACAGGCACGAGCACACCAACCGGCAAATCACACAGAAATGCCATCCATCCCGTCTAAAGTCATGTTTTGAAAATTCCACATCTTCGCTTCCCACACACACACACACATTTTCTTTATAAAACAAGTTGTATTGTGTATGAGGTCCTAAGCATGCTAGCAGTGATTAACGTCCAAACAACACATTCAGACATTAATCTAGGTGGTCAAGGAATGGTTATAACAAATCAAGGGGTGGCTATCCAACCATGTTTTCAGTAGGCAAAACATATGCAATTTTGTAAAACATGCCAATAGGTTGTGTTTATAAAAACTAGGACAAAAGCATGCATCAAAGGATGGGATTGAACTTGCCGTCTTCAAAGCCTTCGGGGAGGTCATAATCGAAGCACTGTCCTTCGGGTTCGGGGTCGTGGTACTAGTCCTCGTTCGCTTGTTTACAGTACTGCTTGTCGACGGGTTCTCCCTCGTTCACACCGTGATCTACGACGCGTACAAACATGCACACAATCAAGAAACAGAAATAAAAGTTTTATCGTTGAGTCCGAATCGGAAATAGTTAAGATATGGAGTTCGGAGAAATATTTTTGGGTGGTTTCCAAAAGGCATGGACAAAACTATGTTATGAGAGCGTGATAAAGTTTTAGGTCGACCCGAGGTTGTTTGGCGCATGAAATGATAGGTTATATAAAGGTTTAGGGGTTAAATCAGAGTTCAGGGGCCTATTTGTAATTATTTCTGAGAGTGGAAGGGCTTGATCATAATTTCTAGAAATATTCGGGACATACTAAAAAGGTGTAGGGGTTTATTTATAATTAGTTTTATATGGTGGAAGGGTTTATTTTGGAATATAATAAAAAGGGGGTTTCTTTTGCAAAATGGTTAAAAGGGGAAAGAACTCTTTAGGAAATAGAGGGAAGGGGAGGGGCTTAAGGGCAAAATAGCCCTTCATCCCCTTCCTCTCGACCGGCAAACAGGGGAGGGGCGCTAGGGCGTCGGCGGCGATCAATCCGGCCGGTCCGAGCGATGGCGGCGGCCGGGAGGAGAGGGGAAAGGAAGAGGGGGACGAGGTGGCGTGATTCCCCACCTAGCTCGAGCCGGGGAGGTGCGAGGCAGCGGGATGACGAGAGCGGGCGGTGGCGGCCTCTGGAGCTCGGTGCAGCGGGGCTCTAGAGCTAGGAAGGGGAGCTTGGGGAGGCGAGCGTGGATGTGGAGGCAACAGGGTGCTCCTTAGTCCCTTTTATAGGTGGCCGAGGCGGTGGAGATGGGGGTGTGTGGCGGTGGTGACCCGGCAGGCGGTGCAGAGCACCTTTAATGGCAATGGGGCCGGTCGCGGTGCTGTGGAGGTGATGGCGTGTAGCGGCTGCGAGGACGGGCGTGCAGAGGGCGGTGGCGTGGGCGTCGAGGACGTCGTCAAGCACGTGGAGCGGGCCGGCATCGAGCGGAGCGACGCGAGCGGCGAGGGCGGGCATAGGGCGATGCTGTTGCTAGGCGACGGGCGGCGCGCGGCTTGCACACGTGGGCGGGGTCGGGGCACTGGCGAGATGGACCGGGGCGGCCGGCGAGCGGCGCGCGTAGCGTGGCGTACACGCGCGTCAAGGCGGCGAGGAGGCTCGGCGTGCGCGGCGGAGCAGGTGACGAGATGCGTCGAGCAGCGGCGAGCGGCGCAGCGGGCGTCCTGGGCACGCAGAATGCTTTCGCGGGGCCGGGTAGGGGAGGCGGTTGCGAGCGCGTACGCGCGGACGGCGCCGAGCGGGGCGGCGAGCTTGTGCGTGTAGCAGTGGCCTGCACGGCGAGGGCAGGGCAGCAGCGTGCGCGTGCGCGTAAGCGAGCCGTGCGTGGGGTCGGCCAGGGCGGGGCGCACATGCAGGAGGCAAGGCGCGCGGCTGGGCAGGGCGCGGCGGCGAGCGGTGTTCGGGGGGGGCGGGAGTGGGGCAGAGGAGGGAGAAGGAGGAGGGAGGAGGGAGGAAAAAGAAAAGAAAAGAAAAGAAAAGAGAAATTGGAAAAGAAAAAGAAAAACGGAAAAAAATGAAAAGAAAAAGGGAAAGAGGGAGAGAGTAGAGAGATCGTGCGCGTGCCAGCGAAATCCGCAGTGGCGCGTGGATCAGGAAAAAGAATATGGGACATCGGCTGTTCGGGACAGGGAAAAGTTTCCGGAATCTAGGGTTTAGGGCTTTAGGAGGATCTCGAGCTCAATGACGAAAAAATAATTTTGAAAATAACTTAGTGCGTGATTTATTTTGTGGATTTTCGGGATGTTACAAACCTACCCCACTTAAAATGAATCTCGTCCTCGAGATTCGGCTGGCTCCTAAACAGATGGGGGAATTCTTTCTTCAGAGCATCTTCACGTTCCCATGTCGCCTCTTCTACTCCATGCCTACTCCACTAGACTCTGCAAATCCGTACTTCGGAGTTTCTTGTCCTCCTGGTGACAGTGTCCAGAATCTTGACCGGTATCTCTTGATATCGCAAGTCTGTCTGCAGATCTATTGCTTCTATTGGCACGTGTTCTGCCTCGGGTACCCCCAAACATCTTCTTAATTGCGAGACATGAAACACCGGGTGTATATCCGACATTTCTTCTGGTAGCTCCAGACGGTACGCTACTGCTCCGACTTTCTTCAGAACTCGATACGGTCCAATGTACCGAGGGGCCAACTTTCCTTGTACCTGAAATCTTCGGGTTACTCGAATGGGTGACACCTTGAGATAAACGAAATCTCCTGGGTTGAAACTTATTTCCCGTCTTTTCTTGTCCGCGTAGCTCTTCTGTCGAGATTGGGCTACTTTCAGCTTTTCTCTAATCTCGGCAACTCTTTCTTCCGCTTCCTTTATAAGTGCGGGCCCGACTAGGGCACGTTCTCCAACTTCTGACCATATTAGAGGAGTTCTGCATTTACTTCCGTAGAGAGCTTCGAACGGTGACATGCCCAAGCTTGCTTGGTAGCTGTTGTTGTATGAAAACTCGGCATAGGGTAAACTCTGCTCCCAATCTTTGCCATAGGCAAGGACACATGCTCTCAACATATCCTCCATAATCTGATTCACTCTTTCTGTCTGGCCATCCGTCTGTGGGTGATAAGCGGAGCTGAAATCCAACTTGGTGCCCATTGCTTTATGTAGACTTTTCCAAAACCTAGAGGTGAACTGGGTCCCTCTATCTGAAACAATTCTGCTAGGCACACCATGCAATTTTACTATGTTTTCCACATAGAGCTTGGCTAGCTTTTCCCCGCCGTAGTTGGTTCATACGGGTTTGAAATGGGTTGATTTAGTAAGTCGGTCCACTATTACCCATATGGAGTCGTGTCCTTTCTGTGTTTTGGGCAAACCCACAACGATGTCCATTCCTATCTCATCCCATTTTCAAACCGGGATAGGTAGGGGTTGCAACAATCCTGCTGGCTTCTGGTGTTCGGCCTTGATCCTTTGACAAGTATCACAATAGGCGACAAATCGTGCAATATCCGCCTTCATTCCATTCCACCAATAATTTTGTCTTAAGTCCATATACATCTTGGTGGATCCTGGGTGAATGGAATATGCCGAGTTATGAACCTCGTCCATAATTATTTGTCGGAGGTCTCCTTTCCGGGGCACACAATTTCTATCTTTATACCATAAGGTTCCCTCATCATCCACTCTAAAATCCGGTGCCTTGTTTTCTCCAGTATGTTTGCGGATCTCCATTAAATCCTTATCCGAACCTTGGGCCTTTCTGATTCTGTCCTCTAGTGTGGATTGGACGTTTAGCATGTGGCTGGAGCCTCGAGGGACAATATGCACATTCAATCGTGCCATTTCCTCTTGCAGATGCTCATCATTGGGTCCATAGGATTTCTGGCTTAGGGCATCAGCTACCACGTTAGCCTTGCCAGGGTGGTAATGAATTTCCACATTATAATCCTTAACCAGTTCTAACCACCTTCTTTGCCTCAAATTCAAATCTGGCTGGGTGAATATATACTTCAAACTCTTGTGGTCGGTGTAAATCTCACACTTATTCCCAATCAAATAGTGTCTCCAAATCTTAAGGGCATGCACCACGGCTGCCAATTCCAAATCATGGGTTGGATAATTCTGCTCATGAGGTCTGAGTTGACGGGAAGCATATGCAACGACTTTCCCGTCTTGCATGAGTACACAAACCAATCCTTGTCGGGATGCATCACAATAGATGACAAAATCCCGATGAATGTCCGGTAGGGTCAGCACTAGGGCGGTCGTCAACCTATTTATCAATTCTTGAAAACTCCTCTCACATGACTCTATCCAGTTGAATTTCTTCTCCTTCTTGAGCACCTCTGTCATGGGCCGGGCTATCCTGGAAAATCCTTCAATGAATCCCCGATAATATCCAGCTAATCCAAGAAAACTTCTGATCTCACTGATGTTGGTCGGTTGCTGCCAGTTGGAGACTGCTTCGACCTTCTCGGGGTCCACTGCTACTCCTTCCGCGGTCAGAATATGACCAAGGAAAGCTACTTTCTCCAGCCAGAATTCACATTTGCTAAATTTGGCATATAACCTGTGTACTCTTAATTTTTCCAAAACTACTCTCAAATGTTGCTCGTGCTTCTGGACACTCTTCGAGTAAACAAGTATGTCGTCGATGAAGACTACGACAAACTTATCTAACTCATCCATAAATATCTTGTTCATTAGGTTCATGAAATAAGCAGGAGCATTTGTGAGTCCAAAGGACATTACAGTGAATTCAAACTGTCCGTAGCGGGTGACAAAAGCTGTCTTTGGAATATCACTTTCTCTGATCTTAAGCTGAAAATATCCTGACCTTAGATCAATCTTGGAGAAGTACTTGGCTCCTTTTACTTGATCGAAAAGGTCATCAATCCTGGGAAGGCGGGACTTATTCTTGATGGTAACTTCGTTCAGTGCCCGGTAATCTACACACAACCTCATACTCCCATCCTTCTTCTTGACAAATAGGACTGGGGCTCCCCAAGGCGATGAGCTTGGTCTGATGAAGCCAATTCATTGTAACTCTTCCAGTTGCTTCTTTAATTCTGCCAATTCGGAGGCTGCCATCCTATAGGGTCTCTTGGCTATAGGGGCGGTTCCAGGGACAAGGTCGATGACAAACTCTATATCCCTATCTGGTGGCATTCCAGGGAGTTCCTCCGGGAAAACATATGGGTACTCATTTACTACTGTGACTTCTTCTAAGGACTTGGCTTCCATGCTAAACACCATTGGGTCCGATCCACTTACCCGGGTATGGCAGGTCACTCGTACTCCTTCCGGGTTTGTCAGGTGTCCGTACAACCTATGAGGCCATTGTGTCGGCTTAACCAGTCCATTCCAAGGATCACGTCTATTCCTTTAGACTTAAATACTACTAAGTCTGCTAAAAATTATACCCCACTTAAATTGATCCTTACTCGTAGACAACCTAGTTGACACTTGATGTCACCTCCAGGCGTCCGGGTTAATAGGGGTGTTTTTAGTAGTACTATAGGTATATTGTGCTTTTCCACAAAACTCGAGGATATGAACGAGTGTGATGCTCCAGAATCAAATAGTACTGTTGCAAGAGCTGAGTTGACTAGGTACTCACCGAGCACTACACCCTGAGCTCCTTGAGCTTCCTGCGCATTGATGTGGTTGACGCGGGCTCGTCCAAATGACTGCTGGGGTTGCCTCATCTGGTGACTGTTGTTGTTGGTGTTATTGTTGTTGTGGATGGGCACTCGGTTAGCATCTGACAGAACTGGCCTTGGTCCATTCACTGTATTGGAGAAGGCTGATGTAGCTGGCTTGTTCTTGGCATATGGGCAGTTGGCAATGAAATGCCCTGTCTCTCGGCAGTTGAAACAGACCCTAGCATTGCTGTTGTTGGTGGTGACTGGCTTGCATTGCTCTGCGGGTCCCTCATGGTGTTCTGGCTCCTGAGCTGTGTGTTAGGGGCTTGTGGGCCTGTCACCTGAGATTGAGTCCTATACTGCATTGGGGCCTGATACCTTGGTGTAGTGTAGCTGAAGCTTCTTGGTTTCTGGAAGCGATCTTGCTGGCGGGACTTGCTTTCCAGAAACTTGCGCTTGTTATCCTTCCTTTCATCAATTTTGTCCCTTTCTTTAAGAATAGCCTTGTTCATCAGGGTGTTGAAATCCGGGTAGATTTGTGGAGTAAGCAAGGTCCGGAGTTCTGGGTTTAATCCTTTCTTGAACATATCCTGCTTCTTCTCATCGTCATTCACTTCTTCTGGGGCATATCGGGCCAACTCCATGAACTGATGGGTGTACTCTTCCACCGACATGCTTCCTTACTGTAGTGCGCGGAACTCATCCACTTTGCGCTTCATGGTGGCCGAGGGGATATGATATCGGCGGAATTCCTTCACAAATTCCTTCCAGGTGATGGTGGAGGCATCCTCGACGGCGGCACAGTAGTTTTCCCACCAGGCTAAGGCAGTCCCGATGAGTTGGTGTGCTGTCAGAAGGACTTTGTCTCGGTCCTGACATTCAAACGGCTCGAGCTTCCTCTGGATCACGCGAAGCCAGTCGTCTACATCCAAGGGGTTGCTGGATCTGGCAAAAGTGGGCGGCTTGGTTCTCAGAAAAGCTGTCAGCTTGTCGTTCATGGTTTGCTCTCGTGGCCGCTTGTTGACAAGGGCATTGGCCAGTGTTTCCAGTATGAGGGTCTGATTGTGGATTATCTGTGCCAGGTCCCCGAGGGGTGGTGGTGGTGTTAGTTGCACTTCGCCTTGATTTTCTCCTCGGTTCTGGCTCACTTCCTGTTCATCCTGGGGAGGGTTCTGTCCAGCGACTGCAGGGTTCCGAATGCGGGAGGCCCTCGTAACGCTTCGGGAAGCCATCTGTAAATTGGGTAGATTTTTTGTGAGATTGGGATTAAGTGATGTTTAAGTTGTTTAATTCATACTTTTAAAAAGGCAGAATCTATCTTCTGCCGATAAGCACACAACTAACAAGCACACAAACATGGCAAACAACAAGCACAAACAACTTTATTACTGCAAGGGAGGGTACAACACGAGGACACAACTAAAACGCGTACTACACGTCCGGGTATAGGGTCACACTTAAGATTACAACTTAAACCAGTGGGGCTAGGAGGGTGCAACACTAGAGCGGCGTCGGGCATTCTACTCGCGGGGAGAGCCTTCTTCCGGGGCGGAGTGTGCGAGTAGTCCTTGCTCGCCGTCCTCTGGGTTTCCATTTTCCAGGGGTTGCATAGCAGCTTCTCCTTCACTGATGGCAGTAGACCCTTTGGGATTCTCGGGTGGGGCTTGTGGGGTTATCACGAGTGGTCCCCATCCTATGACGGGTGTCCCGAGTAGAACTTGGTCTTCCCCAATTGCCGGAACTGGGGTTCCATTCCTGGTCCATTCTTGCATACACCGGTCTCGGGCTTGCCTAAGGCTCTCCTGAGCAACTGCTTCATTGTTGACCGCGGCGGCGGCTCTTGCCTCGGCTTGGGCTGCTCGTATCTGTTGCAGTCTTACCGCGAGCTCTGCTTGCTCGGCTCGATGGGTATGCTCCCTCAGAATATTGGCTTGCTCGTCTAGAGCTGATCCAAGGCAGCTAGGTAAGTGGCCACTTGGTATAGAGGATCTTCTTCATGGCGGCGCCGTTCCAGACTTCTCATGCGTGCTTCCCAAACTGGGGTTCTGATGGCCGGCGGAAAGAACCTCATTGGTGTGGAGGCGAGGTGTCTTTCAAAAATCTAGCACAGGTAACGGAGCGCCTTTCTAACGGCTAAGGGATAGGTGTCTTGGTGCCTAAACCCTGTAGCGGTCACTTGCCATGGCTGGATGTCGGGGTAGCGATCACTCCTGGCGATGACCAGGATCACCCTGCAGCGGAGGGTACCATGGTGCTCGTACTCTCTGCTGTAGTACCTCGGGCGTTCCATAACGCCAAGGCTTTCCAGGGCGTTGATCAACAGGCTGGGGAAGCCAGGTGCAGCTTGGCAATTGCCCTGGGTCCATCCTTCCTCAGCCATCTGAAAACAAATATAGGGTGAATAAACTTGCACAATTATTTGGGGTACGCAAAGGGAGTAGATGATATTTATTATTGCAACATGGTGGAATACAGACTTCATGGATACATGATTATTAGGACAAAGGTTCTAGCTTGGGGTGGTACTCTATCATGGGGATTCTCCCTCGATCCTGATAGGGCGCTTCTTCAATGGGAGACACTGACACATAACATCATCTTCAGTCTGAGTACCCTTATCCCAATGGGTTTCTTCGGGTTCTTCCTCTTCAGTCTGAGTGCCTACATCCCATTGGGCTTCTTCGGGTTCTTCTTCTTCTTCCTCTATCCACCCACCTATTCCTCTGCGAGCCTCGTATTCTTGCATTCGGGCTTGGAGAGCGGCTAGGGAATTCTCGGCGCATGCGGCTCTTGTCTGTTGTTCTTCCAGTTCTGCCTCACACTCTTGCATTTGGGCTTGGAGAGCGACTAGGGAATACTCGGCATGTGCGGCTCTTGTCCGTTATTCATCCAGCTCTTGGGTTGCCTTTTCTGCTCTGTGGACTTGTTGCTTCAGTTGTGCCGCTTGTTCGCGGTAGAGCTCATCCAGGCCGGTGAGATAGATGGATAGGTGGGAGACCGTATCTTCTAGGTCTTCTTCTTCTCTTCCAAGTCCTCTCATCCGGGCAATCCATGTGCGTCCTCTTCCTTCAGTAGGCGGGAAAAATCCCATGGGAGTCTGCTGAAGATGGTGCTTGTAGATCACACGCAGACGTCAGAGGGCTTTACGGGCGGCTTTCCGGTAGGTGTCAGGGAAACGAAAACCAGTGGTGGAGATGAACCAAGGGTCCACGTCAGGGTAGCGGGTGCTCTTCCCCACGAAAATCATCACGTCACACCGAAGAGTGCCCTTGGAGTCGTACTCTCGGTAGACGTACACTGGTGGGTCCACCACTCCAATACGTTCCAGGCTGAGTATCAATAACTTAGGAAGGCCGGGCTCTGCGTGACAGATTCCGCCAATCCATCCATTGTCAGCCATCTGGAACAGGGCAAGAACTAGTGGTGAGTGTATGTGTGAAAGAAGGATTAAAGAAAGAAAAGTCCTAGTGTGAAAGGGCCTGAAAACGGGTTTCGCTCCTAGGGTCACGTCCTACGGCCAACTTACGGCTCTGATACCACCTGAAGCGTCCCCTCATAAGAGAAGATTTAAATGTGATACTAATATCAGTCCCAGGAGGCTGATGATACATTTATTACATCAGATGGTTCATCACCATACAACTCTACGCGGTAATGGGTAGAGGAGCGCCACTATCGCGAGGATTACAACCCACACCCACACAATGATATTAATTATAAAAAGGGAGTCATCAGAGTCTTGCGTCATGCGGAATCTCCTGCGGGTGACCCTAATCCACAGGCAAGGCTGGGTGCAGGACGGTACCCTACTCGACGTCTTCTGGAACAAAGTCTGGATCTTCCTCTGAAAAATTAGGAAATGGGGTGAGTACAAATGTCCTCAGCAAGTCCAATCACACCCACGGAGGGGGTATAAACAGAATATAATGCATAGGGTAAATCAAGGATAAGGCTAGGGTTTGTTTTGCGGAAAGCAATATTTTATGCAGGGGTTCATTTGAAAGAAAGTATTTTCCAAAACCAGTTTTCTTGTACCGAGTAACACGAGGTGTTGATCCACACAGGATCCAAGTTTTAAGCTGCTACCGGACTCCTCATCCGCCGTAGCACACGGCACAACTGCCGGACACATTTCCAACACAACTCACGCCAACCCATCCCAAAGTAAACACTAGTTATGTGACCACACCGTAACTCGCCCAGTACCGTGGGCATGGCTATTCGAATAGGTTCTTAACTCTGCAGAGGTGTGCAACTTTACCCACGAGCGGGGTACCGCAACTCGATCACCTTAGTGTCGGTGCAGATCCCAACAAAGCCATTACCCACCTTAGCTAGACCTGACTAGCCATCACGAGATGCAACAAGGGGTCATTGACCTATTACAGAGGTTGTAACTGGGGCATAAGTCACACAGAGCTAATCCCTTCTCCTTGATCACCCGTTGCTCTCAGCCCTCCTGATGGCTATCAGACTAACTAGTGGGGTTCATGCTAAGTCGTTGCTCATTCAACGGTCAAGTGGTTTGCATGATAGTGAAGTTAGGTGAGATGACACACCAACTCGGTCCTTAGTTGTGACAAGATGGATATCTCCCTTCCTTGCTATGCCACACAGGCACGAGCACACCAACCGGCAAATCACATAGAAATGCCATCCATCCCGTCTAAACTCATGTTTCGAAAATTCCACATTTTCCCTTCCCACACACACACACACACATTTTCTTTATAAACAAGTTTTATTGTGTATGAGGTCCTAAGCATTCTAGCAGTGATTAACGTCCAAACAACACATTCAGACATTAATCTAGGTGGTCAAGGAATGGTTATAACAAATCAAGGGGTGGCTATCCAACCATGTTTTCAGCAGGCAAAACATATGCAATTATGTAATACAGGACAATAGGTTGTGTTTATAAAAACTAGGACAAAAGCATGCATCAAAGGATGGGATTGAACTTGCCGCCTTCAAAGCCTTCGGGGAGGTCCTGATCGAAGCACTGTCCTTCGGGTTCGGGGTCGTGGAACTAGTCCTCGTTTGCCTGTTCACAGTACTGCTTGTCGACGGGTTCTCCCTCGTTCACACTGTGATCTACGACGCATACAAAGATGCACACAATCAAGAAACAGAAATAAAAGTTTTACCATTGAGCCCGAATTGGAAATAGTTAAGATATGGAGTTGGGAGTAATATTTTTGGGTGGTTTCCAAAAGGCATGGACAAAACTATGTTATGAGAGGCGTGATAAAGTTTTAGGTCGACCCGAGGTCGTTTGGCGCATGAAATGAGAGGTTATATAAAGGTTTAGGGGTTAAATCAGAGTTCAGGGCCTATTTGTAATTATTTCTGAGAGTGGAAGGGCTTGATCATAATTTCTAGAAATATCCGGGACATACTGAAAAGGTGTAGGGGTTTATTTATAATTAGTTTTATATGGTGGAAGGGTTTATTTTGAAATATAATAAAAAGGGGGTTTCTTTTGCAAAATGGTTAAAAGGGGAAAGAACTCTTTAGGAAATAGAGGGAAGGGGAGGGGCTTAAGGGCAAAACAGCCCTTCATCCCTTTCCTCTCGACTGGGAAATAGGGGAGGGGCGCTAGGGCGTCGGCGGCGGTCAATCCGACTGGTCCGAGCTATGGCGGCGGCCGGGAGGAGAGGGGAAAGGAAGAGGGGGACGAGGTGGCGTGATTCCCCACCTAGCCCGAGCCGGGGTGGAGCGAGGCGGCGGCACAACAAGAGCGGGCAGTGGCGGCATCTGGAGCTTGGTGCGGCGGCGCTGCAGAGCTAGGAAGGGGAGCTTGGGGAGGCGAGCGCGGATGTGGAGGCAGCGGGGTGCTCCTCGGTCCCTTTTATAGGCGGCCGAGGCGGTGGAGATGGGGGTGTGCGGCGGTGGCGACCCGGCGGGCAGTGCGGAGCACCTTTAATGGTGATGGGGCCAGTCGCGGTGCTGTGGAGGTGATGGCATGTAGCGGCTGCGAGGATGGGCGTGCAGAGGGCGGTGGCGTGGACGTCGAGGATGTCGTCGAGCACGTGGAGCGGGCCGGCGTCGAGCGGAACGACGCGAGCGGCGAGGCGGGGCGAGCAGGGCACGCATGTGCGCGGCCGACGGCGAGGGCGGGCACAGGGCGGTGCTATTGCTAGGCGACAGGAGGCGCGCGGCGCGCGGCGTGCGCACGTGGGCGGGGTCGGGGGCAGTGGCGAGCGGTACCGGGGTTGCCGACGAGCGGCGCGCGTCGCATGGCGTACGCGCGCGTCAAGGTGGCGAGGAGGCTCGGCGTGCGCGGCGGAGCAGGTGACGAGACGCGTCGAGCAGCGCGGCGGGCATCTTGGGCACGCGGATCCTGTGCGCGGGGCCGGGCAGGGGAGACAGTTGCGAGCGCTTGCGCGCGGGCGGCACCGAGCGGATCGGCGAGTTTGTGCGCGTAGCAGCGGCCTGCACGGCGAGGGCAGGGCAGCAGCGTGCGCGTGCGCGTGCGCGAGCCGTGCGTGGGGTCGCACAGGGTGGGGCGCACGTGCAGGAGGCAAGGCGCGCGGCTGGGCAGGGCGCGGCGGTGAGCGGCGTTCGGGGGGCGCGCGGGAGCGGGGCAGAGGAGGGAGAAGGAGAAGGGAGGAGGGAGGCAAAAGAAAAGAAAAGAAAAGAAAAGAAAAGAAAAGAGAAAATGGAAAAGAAAAAGGAAAATGGAAAAAATGAAAAGAAAAAGGGAAAGAGGGAGAGAGTAGAGAGATCGTGCGCGTGCCAGCGAAATCCGCGGCGGCGACCGCGGGCTGGTCGGCCACGGGCGCGTTGTCGGGCGACACGCAGCGCGTCGCGCGGAGCGGGAAAAAGAAGATGGGACATCGGGTGTTCGGGACAGGGAAAAGTTTCCGGAATCTAGGGTTTAGGGCTTTAGGAGGATCTCGAGCTCAACGACGAAAAAATAATTTTGAAAATAACTTAGCGCGTGATTTATTTTGTGGATTTTCGGGATGTTACAAGACATAAGCTGATCTGGAAATTAAAGATTCCTCTAAAGATTAAGATTTTTCTCTGGTTTCTTCAAAGGGGGATACTTTTAACTATGGATAATCTTGCTATGAAGAATTGGACAGGAAGCAAAAAATGTTGTGGATGTAATAGTAATGAGACTATACAACATCTTTTCCTGAATTGTCCTTATGCAAGAATGGTTTGGAGGATTATTTTTTATGCTACTGGTTTAACGCCATCAAGATCAATATGCCATATGTTTAATTTTTGGCTATCTAATCAATCTAAAAAGATTAGTAATATCATCTGGGTGGGGGTTGCTGCTATTTGTTGGGCGATTTGGAGATGTCACAATGATATTATTTTTAACAAAATCAAAGTTAACTCGATTTTGAAGGTCATCTTCAGAGGAACATACTGGTTTCGGTTCTGGGCTCAGTTGTAGCGTGATGTGCACACCAAGGATGCTTTCTCCAGCTTGAGCAGACATCTTGAGACAGTTGCTCTTGACTTAGTTAAAGGAGGGTGGAAGCATGTCTATCGCTTCCAATAGTTATGTGTCTTTCTAGAGTTTGGTGTGCTCTTCCTGTTTTTTTCAAATATTGTTCTTTTGGCTGTGTATGCCTCGTCATAGAGGCCATTGACAATCCTTTATCTAAAACAAATAAAAAAATCTTCTACGATATCCCACACTCTCGAACTAATCCCCATAATATGTGCTTGCATCTTAATCTTCCAGTGGGGATAGTTCTTCCCATCGAACTCGGGCGGTTTGCCGAAGTGGCCAAACCCATGATCCATGATGTCGCCTTCGGGATCACGGACCGATTAAGTGGCCAAACTGGCTCCGATACCAATTGAGGACCGGACTAGGCAACTAGAGGAGGGGTGAATAGGAGCCTTCAAAAATTCTTTCGAATTCGAACTTGGAGCTCTCGCCGAACCCTCTACACGATCTCGACTCAAGAGTGTAAAACACAAAGCTAACTAGTAGCTAGATGTAGCACACGAAGTGTTGGACAAACTCGAGATCAAACTGAACACAAGACGGACAAGGGCCGAACAAGCTTGACTCAACTCAGCACAAAGACCTGGGAGGTCGGATTGTCCGGGCCACCAGGTGCGGACTGTCCGCCGGCACCGAACAGAAACCGATCGATGCTGACCTGACCATGTCGGACTGTCCGACAGAACCGGGCGGACTGTCCGCTTGGAAAATTCTGAAGACTGCGAGAGCGAGCAGTTCAGAAAAATTCTCATACAAAATTATAGCCGGACTGTCCGCTGGCTATTTTCTGAAACAGAGACTGTGCGGCAACCCTGCTGGAAACGCACCACAGAAGGGCCGGACAGTCCGTGGCTTGGCGCCGGACTGTCCGCGCCTAGAGACCGTGCGAGGCCGAAGCCTGCCTGTGCACGCGACCGACACCCGGACTGTCCGCGGCTGGGAGCCCGGACTGTCCGCGGCTGCCTGGACAGGGGCGAAACCGACGAACACAAAATCGCCCTTTCCAAATTTCGATCCAAACTTGGTCCAAACTCAATCTCAGGTCACGAAATCGAAGCCAAGAGATCTAGGCATGTAGGTGACCGTTTCCCCCCAAAGAAATTTCGAGCTTGACCAAGTGAATCAAGAGAAATCGCGAATCTCACCCAAAACTACCACTTCTAGATCGACGAACACAAATCTTGCCCGATCTACAAACTCATGAGGTTTCAATCGATTTCCTCCGGTGGAAATGCTCCTCTCATGTCATAGAATGAATCGGTGCAAGAAAAATGAACTCAAACGATCGCTAGACGAAGAAATCGCACCGGAAACTAGAAGGGGAAGGGGGAACTCGGGATGAACAAAACAATAACACAAGATTGACACACCTTGATCCAAAATCCCGGAGGACACGCGCACACTACAGGGGTGCGCTTCCCACGAACAAACACTACAACTGCAGTGGACCTCTCACTGTTCTGGAAATCTGGAAACCCTAGCTAGAGAATGGGAAAATGAGAGGCAAGAGGAGAAGGAGGGGCAAGCCCTCATGTTATAGTATTTTTCCTCTGCCGATTCTACCCCTAAGATACATGAGCCAACTAATTAACCCTAGGGCTATTTTCGTCGACTCGGGGTCACACCTTGATCCGACGGCCACCGCACCTCCTCATCGGTAGCCTTGCATCCACGCAACCTCCCCGATGCCATCACGTGCCGTCCTTCCGAGACTTCCGTCCTCGGAACCTCCGCCCGTGTTTTGAAGCCCAAACCCGTAAACCCGCCACCGATGGTTTTGAGGCCCAAACCATCAAACCGGGCCTGACACGTGTCACCGCAGTCCTCGATCATCCGGGCCGCCAAGTCCTCTGAGCTCCGCGCTCTACTTCGACGCTCGCCATCTTGACCCGGTCAACACGGTCACTCCACGTGTCCTCGCGCTTGTCGATGTGCCAAGTGTCAGCCACATGGCTAGCCACCCGGCGATCCGGTCCCTCGATCCAAGCCTCACGTCCGTCCTTACCTCCGCGGTCCGTCGTCACGGTACGTCCTACTTGATCTTCACCTCGCCGTCGACCACCATCTCCCGACTCGACTCCTGCACAACACAAGCCGAAGAAACACGTTCCAGACGACACACCTCGTGTGCCAGATTAGAATACCCGAAGGAAAAGAGAAAAGAAAAACAGATCCAAAATGTCAATGTTGACAATCACTCATCACAAAATCGAATCACATGGGAAATGATCAACCATGTGTTCGCAAAAATTGCTAGCTGGGAATGTGCAGCTAGCTGGCTCAATACAAATTGCTAAATTAAAGCAACATGGCAGAAAGTAGGACGGAACAAGCAACACACACCCAGATCAGAATCAGACCGGAGATCATCTCAACCACCTTGTCTCTCGTTCCATTATACAAAATCATATAAACTGATCGAAATCATGGTGGTGAGCCCACACAGGATGGTGCTGCGACAAGCTTCAACCCGCGCCGTTACTGAGCCGGCATGCTGACGCCGTACACGATCGAGCTGGGGTCTCGACATTATACAACTCCACAAGCTAATGCAGGCATGTATTGTGTGTGCAAGCATGCTTATCCCTCTGCAGTATGGAGCACATGGGCAGCACGACAGCATTCGCTTCACCCAGACCAACATCGCGTCTTGGTAATGCACCCAGGAGGTAGCTCTCTGCAGTTCAATGGCACAGACGAATTCAAATGCTATTAGTTTGTAACGAGCACATAATATATTTGTCTACTATTCATTTAATTTCTTCAGAGTTTGGCCAGCCTTTGCTTAATTACCCTCCGCAGAAAAAAAAAAGACTGCAGAATACAGGTCATAGAAATTTAACAAAAAACGAACAGGCAGTGTATGTAAAAGAAGACGTCAGTGAGAAGGAGCTTACCATGCTAGATTTTGCACGCAGTTGATGACGTGGGAATCATCAGCTACACATATGTGACCTCTTGAATATGAGCCATCTTGTGCTTGTCCTCTCCTTGTAAATTCTCACACAGTTCTGGGCATTTACTTATCCGTAGTTTCTTCAACTCAGTAAGGCCACGTATGCTTTCCGGCAACGAAGAAAGCTTTGGGCACTCGCTGATACGAATTTCTCTCAATGAAGTCAAGTCTCCCAACCATTCTGGCAGTGTCTCTAAGTCCACACATAAGTCTATCTCGAGTGTTCGGAGGGACTTGAAGCATCGAATAGCATCCGGCAAGATTCTAAGGTCGGTAACATCACAAAGGTTCAGAACCTCGATTGAAGAGAGGCGTTGGGTCCGACGCCACACCTCAGAAGAAATAGATGCCTCCCCAATCGTAAGGTAAAATGGAGAACTACTAGATAATAGGTTCCCAAACCCATGTTCTGGCAGCACGTGATTGCTGTTTTCTAGCGACCACACCATGCTCCTTGGGGGGTAAGGTATGAACTTCAGCTTCGGGCAATCCAAAGCAACCAACAAATGCAAATTAGGGATTAAAAACTCTCCTTCAGCAGACGATCTTGTTGTCCACCACTCCTCCAAGCTGTCCATTGATCTCAAATAAATTATTCTTAGCTTTTGGCAGCTCCTGTAGTCCCCATAGAATTCCCTACCAACATTCTTGATATTGGGCATTCCCGTCAAGGTCAATGCTCTGAGGTTTGGCAGGCGCCCAAGAGGGGGGAGGCAGTTGCACTGATTTAGATCGACAAGAAAGATGGTGGTAAGATGAGGTAGGTTGGAAGAAATGTCCAGCATCCACCTAGGGAAGTCTATGCTCATATAACCACGTACGTCGAGGTGTTGGAGACTTCTAGGAGGCAGAAGCTTCGCCAACACTGATATGGCAGTAGCTGCATCTGCCTGCTCCACCGGACTATCTTCATTATGTTCCCATCCAAGAAACAGCTTTGTAAGCTTCAAGTTGGTGGACAGTTTGCCTTGCTCTGCCCCTTCTAGATGCTCGACTTCCTCAAGGCCGTCTATCCTCAGCTCATTGCAAAGAGTACTCTCGAGCTCTGTAATTTGACTCCATAGATCATTGCTTCCTCCATCAAGATTACAATATCCTTGTAAATTCAGAGTCTCTCTCACTTTTTTAACTTCATCTTCTTCAAATGCTAGTCTTGCCTCAAAAGTCTGAAGTGTAGACATGTTAAATATGTTAAATATGCTAACGGGCAAGCTCCCATGGAAAAAACAGCCTTCAATATCCAAACTTTGAAGTCGTAAATCACCAATAGAAAAAGGTAGGTGTTCAAGCTTTACACAAAATGACAAATTTAGATGCTTTAACATCACGAGTTTGCATAGAGAATCTGGCAAAATTTGAACCTTGGAACAACTTGTCATGTTCAGATATTCAAGCTTAGACAGTTTATCAATCCAATCTGGGAGCTCTTCAAGGTTATAGCAGTCTGATAGATCAAGATGTGTCAGAACATGAAGCTGAGAACAAGAATCTGGTAGTGATTGGAGTTTGTAACAATCAGATAGGTTCAAAAACTGAAGCCTATGCAAATCGCCAAAGGATTTTGGAAGTGTATGCAGTTCATGGCAGCTTGCCAGGTTTAGGAAAAGAAGAGCACTTAGGTTTCCAAAAGAAATGGGAAGCTCCCAAAGGCTGACACATCCTGATAGGTCGAAGTATTGCAGCTTTTGAAGGCAACCAATATTTTTGAGTAATATGTTCAGGGAAGTATTTGAAAGTATCAAGGTCTGTAGGTTTAGCAGATGGTTCAAGGATTTTGATAAGTTTAAGATAGGAAGGGTAGAGGCATCAAGATACCTTAATAGCTTTAATTTGTAAACAGAAACTGGTAGCATTGTCACATGGCATCCACTCAAATCCAAAACTCTCAAATATAACATGTGTGAGAGTGCTTGCTGAGGAAGTTGTAGTCTATCACATTCCCTAAAACTGATGGCCCTTACCTTTGTTGGCAAAGCTTTATAGGTCATCGATGATGTCTTGTTATCATTTATCAATAAATGCTATTTGCAATTCAATTTATCTCTCATCGTATTGATGTTTTTGAGGAATGAGAGTACTCTATCCTGCTTGCGATGAGTGAATTGTCAACCGTGCGGAGTGATCGTGCGCTTGGTCTTTGGATTGCAGGTACACGGGCGTCGTGTGTCGACAAAGAGTTGTCGTGGAGGAGCTCGGGCCGGGCGGCAGCTGTGGCGTCCACTCCTGGATCGAGGACGCAAGCGGCGACGGAAGGCGGGTTTCTTGGTTTGCGCCACAAAACCAAGGAGGCAGACAGCGGTTGAAGACGCCAAGTCGTGGAGGCACAGGTGTCGGTCTCGGGACTGACGGAGGCGATGGGCGTCGACGGCATCTAGGGCCTCACTGCGGGCGAGGAGGTGACGGGCGTCGGGCGGCGTCTAGGGCCCTCAGAAGGCCGAGGCGGGAACGGAGTCTAGGGCCACAGCGTGGAGGCGGGAATCTTCCCGCGCGTGGAGTTTTGGCGGTTTTCTCAAAACCGGTCACCTACCCGGGTTTCGCGGACCTCCCAAAACCGCGAACCGGATCTTCGTCCACATGGCGGCATCGCAGAGAAGACTTCGACTCGAAGAAAGAACCTCGACCGTCGGATGAGTCCTTGTATCTTTTTCCGGTTTTGCCCCTACGGGCTTTCTAGAGTCTAATTGAGTCTAGGGGTAGTTTAGTCTTTTGGGGTTGAGAGTTGTTGGGGTTAAAAACCCCCTCTCCCTCTATGGCTCTCCTTTTTGGCCCAGTGAGCAGCACGCCACCCCTCTTCCTGGCGCCCCTTCCTCTCTTCCTCCCTCTCCTCTCTAGGAAACAGAGGTATGGATTGTTGAGATTTTTGTACTGACATTGATTAGGAAAGGACGCCCAATCCTCCTTGTGCCCTCTGGGGTTTTGAAATCAATTCAATCTCATATGATTTGTGCTTTGGTTTGATTGAAATTCGATTTTCCTTTGTCGATTCTCGAACTCAAGATGACGGGTTGTTTCTTGACGATTTTGTGACTCCTTGGGGTGTTCCTAATCCATCTTGTCTAGCCCTAAAACCCTCGGATTCACGAGCTCCTTTGAATTGAAGTTTTGGCGTTCTTGAGAAAACCCCAATCTTGCTTAGGATTTCTTCAATTTCTCCCAAACCATGGAGTGATTCGTCGATTCCTTCTGTGGACGTGTTCACAAGTCCCTTGTGATCATGCCTGCAAAATTTGGTGAGATTTGGACTTGATTTGGCCACTTGATCATCGAGTTCTTGGAAGAAACCGGGCTGAAAAACGTTTCTGGATAGAGTTCTTCCGAGCACCGGTTAAACCGATGCTTGTGCTCATTGGCGTCGGTTCAACCGGTGAGTGGGTTTTTCCTGCGTTAGTGTTTTCTGTTGTTCACTTGTTGCACCGGTGTTTTAGCTGTCCATGAGCACCGGTTCAACCGGTGCATGTTTCCAGTGTGCTGTTTTTGATCGTTTGACCGGTGTATAGACATTGGTCGATGTCGGTTCATCCGTTGTTCAGAACATTTTGATTTGGAGCTTCTCTGGTCAATTGCACCGATGCAAAGCCTTTGATTTCGTTGGTTTAACCGGTGCGTTGGAATCTCGGTTTTGTTGCCTCTCTGGACAACTGCACCGACGCCAGAGTTTGATTTTGTCAGTTCATCCGGTGTATGCACACCGGTTGAACCGATGCTGTTCAAACCACTGCGTCGGATCAACCGGTGCGTACCCTTCTTCTACTGCCGGCTCTGTCTCACCGGTTTAACCGAGGCCGACGAGTTTATCTACGTCGGTTCAACCGGTGACATATATCGTGCCTCTTTTGCTCTATCTCTTCGAGTTTGCTTCCGCAGTTGCTCTCGGTTGTTCCTAGAGCTTTCGTGTGTTGGTGTAGCTCCTCCATAGCTACTCCACACTGTGCCTAGGTCTCTTGGGTTGGGTGTGTGCTTTGGGACTTAGCTGGAGCTTCCTCTTGCAAGAATTTTTATTGGCCCCCATTCACCCCCCCTCTGGTCGCCCCTTTCAGTCCCTCAATTGGTATCAGAGCCTGGTTGAGGTTTTCAGTACCTTAACCGGTTTGAAAACCACTTGGCGACCATGGCGAGTCTTGCTAAGATCCCAGTGTTTTCCGGCGAGGACTATGCTTATTGGAAGGTTCGCATGCGTGCCTTCTTGCAAAGCATGGGAGCCGAGGTCTGGGATATTACCAAGAACCAGGCGTACGAGATGCTTGCCGTTCGGACCTCTCCTCGTTAGGTGTCCGAGCACGAGGCTAACGCCAAGGCTGTCAATGCCTTGTTCGCTGGCGTTTCTTGTGCGGAGTTCTCACGCGTCCAGGGTTTTCAGGAAGCCCACAAGGTTTGGACGTGCCTTGAGAACTACCATGAGGGCACACCTCAGGTCAAGTCTAGGTTGTTCGAGACTCACCGGCGTGAATACGAGAATTTCACACAGGGGCCGGGTGAGAGCGTTGGCGACATGTTCAGTCGGTTTCAATCAATTGTGAACAAAGTCAATGCGAACAAATCTGCTGATGCCCTTGAGTACACAGAGCATGAGAAGGCCCTCAAGTTGCTCTACGCACTTGACCGCTCTGTGTGGTATCTCAAGGTGAACATGATTATTGAGTATGCAGGCTATGAGACTCTGACCGTGAATGAGCTCTTCAGCAAGCTCAAGGCCACCGAGGTGGATAACCAGACACGAGCTAAGCTCAATGGTGCCCATCCTTCCAAGAGTGTCGCTCTTGTGACTGGCCCAGGTGGATCGAGCTCTAATGCTAACTCTGCTCTTGGCTTTTCTCTTGCCTCTATGCCTTCTGTTACAGATGAGCAGCTAGAGACACTAGGCGATGATGACTTGTGCCTCCTCATCAATAAGTTCCAACGTGTCTACCACAACAGGCAGAGGAAGAAGAACCCCGGGTGCTACCACTGCGGCGATCTGAACCACTTCATCACCGACTGCCCCAAGAAGTCCGGCGGTGGCCAGAACAACAACTTCGACTACTACCGTCACCGCGACCACGACGAGGAAGGCTCCAACAAGGAGCGTCGGCGCCACAAGCACCGCAATCGTGACCGGGGAGGATGCTTCGACCAGGAGTCGCTCAAGAAGCGCTTCCAGTACAAGGCCAAGAAGCGGGAGAAGGATTTCCTGGCGCAGCTCAGCGACCTCGATAAGAGCTCTGACACCGACCGCTCTTCTTCACCGACCTCTGACGACGATGATAAGAAGAAGAAGAAGAAGCGGGACAAGGATGCCACCGGCTTCATCGGCCTTTGCTTGGCGGCCGGTCGGCGCAAAGGCTTCTGCACCATGGCGGGTGAAGCAAATGGCGCTCGTGCGTCTTCGGGTGAACATGCTACACCGACGCACGTCGACTCTTCTCCTGAATCCGAGAGTGATTCAGAGGTAAACTCCATCATCGACCTCCTTGATGCTGAGGTTAGGGAGTTGTACGCCGCTCTCGACAACCAGAAGAGGCTTCTTAAGGAAGCAGCTAGAGAGCGTAGAAAGCTTAGGGCTGAGCTGGCTTGTGCTAGGGAGAAATCTAGTGAGGATGAGTGCGCTGGCTGCATATCTCACATGAATGATCTTGTTACTCTCCGTGCAAAGCATGATGAGAACGTCGTGAACTTAGATGTTGCTAAGACTTCACTTGCTGACGTGTCTCACGACCTAGCCAAGGCCAAGCATGAGCTTGAACTGGTCAAGGACGCTCCCATAGTTAGTGATGTGCTTGAATGTGATGAGTGTCCTATCTTTAAGTCTGATCTAGCCGCTTTGCAATCTAAATTTGCTACTATTGTGTGCGAGCTAGAGGAGATGAAGTCTAGGCCAGTTTTGCTTGGTGCGTGTAAGCTTTGTCCCATGCTTAGGTCGGAGCTAGATGAGAAGAACGCTTTGATTAAATCTTTGGAGAAGACTAAGGTCGGGGAGTCTAGCCCACCTACTGATTGTCATGTTTGCCCTGGTTTGATTTCTGATTTGGATAATCTTGTGGTAGAGAAAGCCAACCTGGAGAATGAGAATACCTATCTTAGGGCGATTCTGAGTTGGGTTTCTAGTAGTGAGCCGCAGTTGGGCATGATGATTAAGCAGTTTAAGCGTGGTGATGGTTTTGGGGTCGGTTACACATACACGAAGTCAGACTTTGACAAGCTGTATGGTAAGATCGGCAAGCCTGCTGGAGCTCCAAGTGCTCTAAACACTGCTAGCACGACACGCAGCCTTCGCTTGTTGACCCCGTGGATGGTGTGCTTAAAGAACCATCGAAAGCACCTCCACAGAAGCAGGTTTGGGTTCCAAAGCTAAATGAGCTGAGGAATCCCCTCGATACGCTCCCTGCTGCCACAGCCCAGGTTGCCCAGAAGAAGGGGGCTGCTCCTCCCCGTCCGCAGGCTAGGCCTCCACCTCCCAAGAGAGAGGTGAGGTACCACTGAGAGTACTGTGAGAGAGATGGTCACTTGGAGGAGTTTTGCTTCAGGAGAAAGCGGGCTGTGAGGCGTGAGCAGGAGAGACGCAACTCGGACATGTACTCTGCTCGGGTGCATGGTCCTCCTCGGCGTGGTGGTAGGCAAGATGCTAGGGCACGCCGTGTAGGTGGAGGACGGGGAGACGGTGGTGGTTACCGTGCTCCAGCTGGTGGTCGCTTTGCCGGTCGTGCTCCTGGTCGTCCTCAGTACGGCTATGGACCACGGGACCGAGACTTTGGTGGAGGTTACGATGCACCACATTTTCCTCGCGGTGGTGGTCGTCAGCCTCGCGGTAGATGGGACAGGGGATACGCTTTGTCTAATTTTGCTAACCCTTCTGTAGAGCAAATGGCTCGACACTGGTTTGCTTCACACTTTGCTAACCCCAGTGTTGAGACATTTGCTCACCCTTTGTCTCACTACTGATGTGCAGGTTGGAGCCTTGGAGAACAAGTGGATCATGGACTCTGGTTGTTCGCGCCATATGACCGGGAATGACAAATGGTTCTCCAGCCTCTCCCCAACGCGCCATAAAGAATACATCATATTTGGGGATAATGGTAAGGGCAAGGTACGTGGTGTTGGCGCTTTTAAGAGTTTATGATCGCTTCACCCTGAGAGAGGTTGCTTTGGTTTCGAATCTTGGCTTTAATTTGTTCTCTGTTTCGCAACTTCTTGATGAGGGGTTTGAAGTTCGCTTCAAGGAGGGTTGTTCTCGAGTTTTGGATTCCAGAGGAGACCTAGTTTGCCGGATCGTTCCTCGTGACCGTGTTTTCTTGGTCGATTTCTCTAGAACTCCTTTTGGCCCTTCTTGTTGCTTGTTGGCTGGTCCTTTTTCTGATATATGGAAGTGGCATAGGAGACTTGGACATTTGAGCTTCGACTTGTTGTCTAGACTTAGCTCACTTGGCCTAATCCGAGGATTGCCCAAATTAAAGTTTGAAAAGGACCTTGTTTGCCATCCGTGTCGCCACGGGAAGATGATTGCTACTTCTCATCCGCCTGTTAATCAGGTGATGACCACTCATCCTGGGGAGTTGCTACACATGGACACAGTCGGTCCTTCTTGGGTGATGTCGGTTGGTGGGAAATAGTACGTTCTTGTGATCGTGGACGACTTTTCTCGCTATTCTTGGGTCTTTTTCATGAGAACCAAGGATGAGACTTTCGAGTTTGTTCGAGACTTGATCTTGAGGTTGAAAAACGAGCTACCCCAGGCCATAAGAGCAATTCGCAGTGATAATGGCACAGAATTCAAAAACGCTCATTTTGACACCTTTTGCAGTGATCAAGGTCTTGAACACCAGTACTCTTCTCCCTACACTCCACAGCAGAATGGAGTTGTAGAACGGAAGAATCGGACGCTAGTTGAGATGGCGAGGACGATGCTCGACGAGCATAGGACTCCTCGAAAGTACTGGGCTGAGGCGGTCAATACCGCTTGTTATGTGTCCAACCGCATTTTCTTGCGTGCCTTCTTGCACAAGACTTCTTACGAGTTGCGATTTGGACGCCAGCCCCGTGTTGACCATCTCAGAGTTTTCGGTTGCCGGTGTTTTGTGCTGAAAGAAGGAAATCTTGATAAGTTTGAGTCTCGCTCGTCTGACGGCATTTTTCTTGGTTATGCATCTCATTCCAGAGCATACCGTGTGTTGCTTATTGATTCTAACATCGTCAGAGAGACTTGCGAAGTCACTTTCGACGAGACTGCACCGTGCAATGCTTCTGTCTTTGAAGTTGCAGGAGAGGATGAGCTCGGCACCTCCATCTTTGAAGATGAGGATGAAGAAGCTGCGGAGGGTGATGCTGAGGCTACCACGCGTGCTGTGGACCCAGTCGCCTCCGCCACGAGCTCCGACGATGATGACGGCCCTGATCCTACTACGTCTACTTCCCGGGGGCCAGTCGAGCAGGTGACTCAGCCTTCACCAGCTGCACCTGAGGAGGCACCAGCTTTGGTTGAGGAGGAGACGACTTCAACAAGGGAAGCACCGCGACATATTCAGCGTCGTCATCCACCTCAACAGATGCTAGGTGATCTCAATGAACGAGTCACACGGTCCAAGGTAACAAGTATCGCTGGCCTTACTCATTCAGCGTTTGTTGCCTCTTTTGAGCCCAAAGATATTGGACACACTCTTTCTGATCCTAATTGGGTCAATGCCATGCATGAGGAACTCGAAAATTTTGAAAGAAACCAAGTTTGGGTTTTAGTCGAGCCTCCACCTGCTTTTAATCCCATCGGAACGAAGTGGGTTTTAAAAAACAAGCAGGGTGAGGATGGGTTGGTTGTTCGAAACAAGGCTCGTCTTATTGCCCAGGGGTTTTGTCAAAAAGAAGGGATTGATTTTGAGGAAACTTTTGTCCCAGTTGCTCGTTTGGAAGCGATTCGGATTTTTCTTGCATTTGTTGCTTCTAAGGGTTTTAAAGTTTTCCAAATGGACGTTAAATCTGACTTCTTAAATGGTTTTATCGAAGAAGAGGTTTATGTGAAACACCCCCCTGGTTTCGAAAATCCCAAGTTTCCAAACCGTGTTTATAAACTTCAGAAATCACTTTATGGTTTGAAACAGGCACCTAGAGCTTGGTATGATAGACTGAAAACATTTTTGCTAGCTCAGGGTTTTAAAATGGAATGTGTGGATAAAACTTTGTTCCTCATGCGGTCTGGCACTGACTTTTTATTAGTTCAGATATTCGTGGATGATATTATCTTTGGTGGCTCTTCTCACGCTCTTGTCTCCAAGTTTTCTGAGCAGATGTCCAGGGAGTTCGAGATGAGCATGATGGGTGAGCTGCAGTTCTTCCTCGGGCTGCAGATCAAGCAAAATCCTCAGGGCACGTTCGTTCATCAAGCGAAGTACACCAAGGACTTGCTGCAAAAGTTCGACATGAGTGACTTGTCTCCTTAGCCGACTCTGATCAGCACATCGACGGCGCTTGATGAGGACTTGGATGGTGAGGCGGTGGACCAGAAGGAGTACAGGAGCATGATCGGCTCTCTCCTATACCTGACGGCAACGCGGCTGGACATTTAGTTCGGCGTCGGTCTCTGTGCGCGGTATCAGGCTTCGCCGCGCACCTCCCATAGGCAGGTGGTGAAATGCATCTTCAGGTATTTGAAATTCACCCCTGAGTTTGGTCTCTGGTACTCTGCGGATTCTTCTCTGGTTTTGGTGGGCTTTTCTGATGCCGATTTCTGTGGGTGTCGGTTGGATCGCAAGTCGACATCCGGCACTTGTCAATTTCTCAGTACATCTTTGGTGTCTTGGTCCTCTCGCAAGCAGGCTAGCGTAGCGCTTTCTTCCATAGAAGTTGAGTATGTTGCCGCTGCTAGCTGTTGCTTCCAGATCCTATGGATGAAACAAACCTTGCAGGATTATGGACTGAGTTTTGATAGGGTTCCCATTTTTATAGACAACATGTCTGCTATTAGCATTGCAAAGAACCCTGTCCTATACTCCAAAATCAAACACATAGATAACCGGTTCCACTTCCTGCGAGACAATCATGAGAGAGGCCACATAGACTTGATCCATGTTCCTTCAGAGAGGCAAACCGCAGATATCCTAACCAAACCTCTTGAGCAGGACACCTTTGCTCGCTTGCGAGGGGAGCTTGGGGTCTGTTACCCCTTTTGATTGCTGACTTTTCTTTGGTTAGCTTTGTAGGGTTTATTTGTTCTTCTCTTGGTTTTTTAGGTTTGGTAGTTGCATTATGCATATGCATTGTACATTTCTGCATTTTGCATTACCTCACTTGCACTAGCATTCTTTGTATACATTGCTATGATCTCCTAGTGCTTGCTAGTGTGAGTTTATAAATGTGATCATGTATAACTTGCTCCACTGTGTATATGACTTCATCTGAGTTAAGCTATTTTGATTTGAAATTTTGAAAACATGGTCATCCTGTCTTGGCTGCTAGCATGTTAGGGCGTGTTGATATGCTTTGCTATCTCATTCATGCTAGTGTAGTTTTTCGTTCAGCAATTCATACTTGACATGATCTAAAATTGATAAAATTACTTGAATTGTGCTTGAAATGGAATGGAAAGATCCAGGTGGGATTGCTTGTCGCACTGATCGAGCTTTCGGGACGGCTCACTTTGCACCTGTGAGAACCCGGGCAAGGCTGTGCATGACTGAAACGAGTGCCTTAAGCTTCTGATTGCCTTTGGCATAGGCTTGGTCTCGTTGCTAAGTAAAGCTTGACAAGCTTTCAACCCCTGGCATTAAAATTGCTTGATATAATGAGATTGCAAAATCAATATTCACAACATGCTTTGGATGTTTTTAGCTCACCTGTATGAGTTGATTAGCACTGTTCTCCATTCCCTACTTGTTAGTGCTAGATCATGGGTGATGCTTTTATTTCTCCTAAACTGAGCTTGCCTAGCTCTAGACTGATTTGATATACCCTGCTGAGCTAGATGCAGGCCTTGTTTATGGATGCACACGTGCTTGTGACTAGTTGTTGCTCATATCATTGTATCCCCGAATGCTTTCCCTAACACCTCCTGCATTGCATTCATTGCATAGCATATGTTCAGGGGGAGTCTCAGTTTCAGGGGGAGCTTTAGGTCATTTTTAGCCTTGATGTGTGCATGTGCCAACAAGGGGGAGAAGTTTAGTGATCGAACAAAGGGAAAATTGTTTGATTTTTGAGAGTTCCAAAAACTTGTTGTGCACAGGGTTTTGAAAGTGCATACATTTGGTGAGAGTTGCACTGGTAAAGGGGAAATGCATTTCAGTGGGAGTTTCTGCTTTGATTAGCTCCTGGTTTTCCCTCTGCTTCTGGCATGACTGTGTCGAGCCCTACCTCTGTCTTTGAGAAGTCATGCTTGTGTTTGATCGATTGCGTCGAGCCGTTGCCCTTGTCTAAGGGGATCGATCTTTGCTTGGTCAAGTGACTTGTTCTTGCTTCTTTCGAGCTTTTGTCACTTGTTCAAGTTCTCTCTTGCTTCTTTGTTCTTCACTATTTTTGTTTCAATCTTGGTTCGCTTTGTGGTGTGTTGACAATGCACTCATCAAGGGGGAGATTGAGGAATGAGAGTACTCTATCCTGCTTGTGATGAGTGAATTGTCAACCGTGCGGTGTGATCGTGCGCTTGGTCTTTGGATTGCAGGTACACGGGCGTCGTGTGTCGACGGAGAGTTGTCGTGGAGGAGCTCGGGCCGGGCAGCAGCTGTGACGTCCACTCCTTGATCGAGGACGCAAGCGGCGACGGAAGGCGGGTTTTTTGGTTTGCACCACAAAACCAAGGAGGCGGACGGTGGTTGAAGACGCCAAGTCGTGGAGGCACGGGCGTCGGTCTCGGGACTGACGGAGGCGACGGGCGTCGACAGCGTCTAGGGCCTCGCTGCAGGCAAGGAGGTGACGGGCGTCGGGCGGCATCTAGGGTCGTCAGAAGGCCGAGGTGGGAACGGCATCTAGGGCCATGGCGTGGAGAAAGGAATCTTCCCGCGCGTGGAGTTTTGGCGGTTTTCTCAAAACCGGCCACCTACCCGGGTTTCGTTGACCTCCCAAAACCGCGAACCGGATCTTCGTCCACACGGCGGCATCGCGGAGAAGACTTCGACTCGAAGAAAGGACCTCGACCGTCGGATGAGTCCTTGTATCTTTTTCTGGTTTTACCCCTACGGGCTTTCTAGTGTCTAATTGAGTCTAGGGGTAGTTTAGTCTTTTGGGGTTGAGAGTTGTTGGGGTTAAAAACCCCCTCTCCCTCTCTGGCTCTCCTTTTTGGCCCAGTGAGCAGCACGCCACCCCTCTTCCTGGCGCCCCTTCCTCTCTTCCTCCCTCTCCTCTCTAGGAAACAGAGGTATGGATGGTTGAGATTTTTGTACTGACATTGATCGGGAAAGGAGGCCGAATCCTCCTTGTGCCCTCTGGGGTTTTGAAATCAATTCAATCTCATACGATTTGTGCTTTGGTTTGATTGAAATTCGATTTTCCTTTGTCGATTCTCGAACTCAAGATGACGGGTTGTTTCTTGACGATTTTGTGACTCCTTGGGGTGTTCCTAATCCATCTTGTCTAACCCTAAAACCCTCGGATTCACGAGCTCCTTCGAATTGAAGTTTTGGCGTTCTTGAGAAAACCCCAATCATGCTTAGGATTTCTTCGATTTCTCCCAAACCATGGAGTGATTCATCGATTCCTTTCGTGGACGTGTTCACAAGTCCCTTGTGATCATGCCTGCAAAATTTGGTGAGATTTGGACTTGATTTGGCCACTTGATCATCGAGTTCTTGGAAGAAAGCGGACTGAAAAACATTTCTGGACAGAGTTCTTCCGAGCACCGGTTAAACCGACGCTTGTGCTCATTGGCGTCGGTTCAACCGGTGAGTGGGTTTTTCCTGCGTTAGGGTTTTCTGTTTCTCACTTGTTGCACCGGTGTTTTAGCTCTCCATGAGCATCGGTTCAACCAGTGCATGTTTCCAGCGTGCTGTTTTTGATCGTTTGACCGGTGTATAGACATTGGTCGACGTCGGTTCATCCGGTGTTCAGAACGTTTTGATTTGGAGCTTCTCTGGTCAATTGCACCGACGCAAAGCCTTTGATTTCGTCGGTTTAACCAATGCGTTGGAATCTCGGTTTTGTTGCCTCTCTGGACAACTGCACCGACGCCAGAGTTTGATTTTGTTAGATCATCCGGTGTATGCTCACCGGTTGAACCGACGCTGTTCAAACCTCTGCGTCGGATCAACCGGTGCGTACCCTTCTTCTGCTGCCGGCTCTGTCTCACCGGTTTAACCGACGCCGACGAGTTTATCTACGTCGGTTCAATCGGTGACATATATCGTGCCTGTTTTGCTCTATCTCTTCGAGTTTGCTTCCGCAGTTGCTCTCGGTTGTTCCTAGAGCTTTCGTGTGTTGGTGTAGCTCCTCCATAGCTACTCCACGTTGTGCCTATGTCAAGGGTTGGGTGTGTGCTTTGGGACTTAGCTGGAGCTTCCTCTTGCAAGAATTTTTATTGCCTCCCATTCACCCCCCTCTGGTCGCCCCTTTCGGTCCCTCAGTTTTCTGCACCATTTGTGTACCACAATTCATCACCAGCAGTATGTCTTGCAAGATCATCTACCATATCATGCATACGAAGTCTAAGTGTGGGTTTGAATATCCTTGCAGATGATACCTTGCAAAAGAAAAAGGTACAGTTGAGATCTTTAATACAAATAGATTTGATTTCGTAAAAACAACGAGGAGATGATTATTTCACTTACTGTAGGACAAGTCAAGATATTAAAGAAGGACATCCCTATCATCAACATATTCAGTACCAATCTTTTGAAGTAGTTGTTTGTCACTACTTTGAATGAACCCTAAAGCAATCCATTGCTGGATCAAGCTATCATGATCAATATCACGACTCTTAGGAAAGATAGAGCAATACATGAAACAAAGTTGAAGTTGTGGAGGCATGTGGTGATAGCTTCGCAGCAGGCCCTTCCGAATTCCCTTGTCATCATCCGTGATATCCATTATATTACTGTCCTTGATTTCAAGCCATCCTTCTCCAATTCTTCCGCATGATGTAACCAAGAGCCATAGCAACTAGAGGTACTCCATTGCATAGTTTTGCAATTTTTTACCAATGTCCACAAAGTCAATAATTTGATCATCTCCTAAATTATGAGGCTTCATGATAGACCAGCATTCGTCATCTGATAAACCCTCTAGTTTAATTTGTTCAACCAGATGAAAATGTGAAGACCCCACGTCAAAGAGTGTACTAGCAACATTTTCACTACGAGTGGTTACTACTATTTTGCTGCCTTTCTTTCCAGATTGTAACATGTCCACCAGCTCCTTCATGGTATGTTTACTTTCCTCCCATAAATCATCTAACACAATAAGATAGACCTTGCCATAGAGTATGTTTTCAAGCTGAGATTTTAGATGCTGCAGAGTAACATCTTTTACTGGAATAATGCGACCATCTAGCTCAGAGATAATATCAGCAATAACTTTCTCTAGTTTGAAGTCCATTGAGACATAGACCCATGCTTTTAGATCAAAGTGAAACTCATTGCTTTCCTTGAGAGTGTAAACAAATTTTGCAATAGTTGTTTTACCCATTCCACCAAGGCCAACAATAGCAATGATAGAGCTTTCTCGATCTCCATTGTTTTGGAATAGCTTGAGGATATGCTTCTTCTCTTTTTCTCTTCCCACCATCTGAACATCATCTCTAGCACCAATGTACGTTTCTCTCCCCCTTTCATTATTAGCTTGCTCTATTGACGACACCGGAGGTAGGAGGAAATTAAATTTTTTGACATCATCAGCAATCCTATCTAACTGCAGCCTGATACTTCTCATCTTATTTGACATGGTGATACGCATCATCGTCAGTCGTCCCTCTCCCTCGTGAGCGCTTGTCGGCGTAGCTAAGCACAACCTGTAGGGTCCCCATTTGTTTCTTCATGTCCTGAACATCATCCTTGAAGTTCCAGAGCATTCCCACAATCCTCTCCAACGTGGTTTCGCTGAGCTTGCCGGCGACATGCTCCACAACGGCTCCGGCTACCATCTCTGCTGCCCCGGTCATGGCTACTGGCCTCTGCTCTCTTGCGCACACGCGGCAACCAATTGCGTTGCGTCCAAGAGAGCGCAGACTGAGCAGAGGAACTGTGATCGATGTGTACAGTAGTTGTAGTCGTACCACCAAAGTCTTGTTATCTTGAGTAGTTCAATACTTCGGTGTTAGGTGGACTTGTGTGCACAAGTCAGTTAGTCAACTCTTGGAACCAAGAGCTTCCTCAGACCAGATCGAACATCGAAGAGGATCCAAGAGCTGCTAGATACTCCAAATTCGAAGTTACCCTGTTTTGCAGTAGCACAGTGAGGGTGAGGGTGAGGATCTAAGCTAAGAACTTGAATTCAGAACCAGAGCAAGTACAGACGGATCTGCCGGAGAGAGAATGAGCTATCAGTAATAATGTACGCACCGTAGCGTGTTGACGTGCTGGTGGTCATAGCTACGCCGTAGATCAGGAGCTCAACGGGGTCTCCGCGTTTGCTGCCGCAGCCGAGGCTGGGAGCTTGGTGAAGGCGGCGCAAGCGTGGCCTTGGAGGCGTAGAAATCGACGTGGTTGTCAGCTCGCCGCAGCCGAGGTTTAGAGCCTGGGCAGAGTAGAGTAGCGTGTCCTCAACTACTGAGCCGGAGACCAAGGTGAGCGTCGGCTAGATTTTTAAAAGAGTAAATGTCACTGGCGGTCCCCAAATTTGTCCCGAGATTTCAAGTAGGTTCCGGTACTCTCAAAATGCACATCTAGGTCTCTGAACTTGTCCCGAGTTCTCATTCCGGTCCCGGTACTCTCAAAATGCACGTCTAGGTCCCTGAACTTGCTAATTCATTTCATATAGGTCCAAATCTCCATAATATGCTCTCCAAACAGTACGATTAAGTGAACTAACAGGTGGGGCCCATATGGCAGTCACAGCGTTATCGATCAGAGCGTGTACAGCCCCTGACTAAAAGAACTGAAGAGAGAATGAGTAGTGTTAGCTTAGCTCTACTCAATGTTCAATAGCTGACAACATTCAGCAATAGCCAATAGTACTGTGCACATGTAAAGGCTCATGTCGTCGATCTGCTATTGGCTATTACTGAATGTTGTCAGCTATTGAACATTGAGTAGAGCTAAGCTAACACTACTCATTCTCTCTTCAGTTCTTTTAGTCAGGGGTTGTACACGCTCTGATCGATGACGCTGTGACTGCCATATGGGCCCCACCTGTTAGTTCACTTAATCGTACTGTTTGGAGAGCATGTTATGGAGATTTGGACCTATATGAAATGGATTAGCAAGTTCAGGGACCTAGACGTGCATTTTGAGAGTACCGGGACCGGGATGAGAACTCGGGACAAGTTCAGGGATCTAGATGTGCATTTTGAGAGTACCGGGACCTACTTGAAATCTCGAGACAAGTTTGGGGACCGCCAGTGAAATTTACTTTTTTTAAAAGGATCTGACAGCCGAGTGTTTAGTGGCCTTAAGTCAGTCGAATATGGTCTAGTGGCAACATCTAGTGTTTCTATCCTCTAAATGACTAAATCACTCCATTTTCATAAGCTCCATATTTTTAAACAAAATAAATATTTAAAAACAGATTTTACATGAACATATATACACTAACAAAATAACAAAGATTAATCTATACGTCACTCGAGCAATTCTCGGACGCCGCTCGCTCGATTTTTTTTTTTTTACATCCGATCCAATCTTGCGCTGCAACGGTCAGGATGGTAAGCACCAAGTGGTGGATCGCGGGTCTCTTTCTTTTTTTCTCTCTCTTTATGGAAATTGCGCTAAAGGCAAACAGCAAAGCATAGATTCTCAAATCTTATACAGATTGCTTTTAGTGCTTGGAACTTTTACTAAAGGCCAACTGCATGCATAGATTCTAAAACAGCGTTATAGATTGGAAGGCTCAGCCTTTAAGGAAAGTATATGGCGTGGCCTTGAAGCAAAGGAGAAAGTATATATTCGGTATTAGCCAGAACGAAAGAGAACCACAGCACTTGAGAGGAATCATCTTGTATATATGGTGTGGCCTTGAAGCAAAGGACAACGTATATATTCGGTATTAGCCAGAATGAAAGAGAACCAGCACTTGAGAAGAGTCAAAGATTATAATAATCCAATGTATAATATAAATTATGATAATCGTCATGTGATCCAAACAGGACCTAATTAAGAGAATGACAGTGTGGGGGTTCTATTCATCGCATCTGCGATGGGATCATCACATCACAGAAGCGCCGCCCCGCCCGCCTACCCCCGCCTCCCCTGCCTCCCGGGGTCCGGCGCCTCCGCCGCCGCCCTCCCTAACCGAGCTCGCCGCCACGCGCCGCCGCCTTCTCCTCGCCCCCGCCGCCGGCACCGCCCACCGGCCATCCAGCCCCGCCCGGCCGGCGGTGCTCCCGCGCCGCCGCGCCCTCCGCCTGGCCGCCGCCGCCTCCAAAACCCTCCTCTATGGCCGGCGACCATGGAGCCGCCCCACCCCGAGCAACCCGATTCATAAGGCCACCGCCGCCCTCCACCACCCCGGCCGCCGGCGACCTCGCCGGCGGCCGCTCCGCCCACCTACCATCCATTCCCACCCCCTCCCCTCCCCCCTTTGCTCGCTGGAGCAGCGCCCCCTCCCCTGTCGCGAGGTAGAAGATGAATAGGGGAGGGGCGAGCGCTTCTGCGACGTGGCGACGGAAAATCGCGCGCGATAAATAGATTTGGCGGACAGTGTGTGTATCCTATGATATACATCACTCATAATAAGGGATGGGAAGATCAGTTTAAGGTTGCAATAAAATTTCAGTAGGGGTGGGCACCCCTCCTGTTTTATATATATTATTAAAAAAAGACTGCAGTGTAAAGAAAGAACTCAGCAGCAGCCTAAGATTGGTGTTTCAGTTGGTGAATTTCATCAGTCATTCAGATTATCAGCAGGAAATGGTTTGGTGTAGGTCACGGCTTATAGTGGTCCGAATTTAACGCGAATGCCCAAGTGGCTTGGCATATACCTTGATCGAGCACCGGCGACGTACGGCTTTGCTGCCGTAGTTTCATGGCATCCTCGCCGTTGGTACCACTGGACGCTAGCATCTTGCTGCCGCCGCGGCCGCCGTCATGTCATCCTGCACCTGCCCGAGCCGACGGACAAGCAAACGGCGTGTCGGTTTAGGCCTCCAGCCAATTTCTCAGGCTGGGGTACCGGTTTGGGCCTCCAATCTGTGGTCACTTTCATTGGCTCATGGCCCGTGTAACATCGCCGGCCCAAAAAAATCAAATTGCAGCCAAGGTTCTTTACCAGCAGACACAACCCGGACGAAAGTTAAATTAGTTTGTAGCTTTGGCGCGGACAATTTCTTCAGTCTCACACAACAACACTACAAGTCTACTAGTGGTCGGAAGTTACATTGCAGCCAAGGTTTTGGAATAACGGTTTAACGGATTATTATATCGAAAACAACCAATATTATTACAGAGTGGTATTGTGTAAAACTTCTCTGGGAATGCGCAGCTAGCTCAACAAATTGCTTAATTAAACCAACATGGCAGAAAGTAGAAGGAACAAGCAACACGCCCAGATAAGAATCAGACGGACCGAAGATCATCTCAATTCTTCTCAACCTTCGCCTTGTCTCTCGCTCCATTCATGCAAACTGGTCTTTATATTGAAGAGAAGAAACTCATGCAAACTGGTTGAAATCACGGTGAGCCACACAGGCTGGTGTTGCTGTGACTGCCGACTGCATGCACGGCAACACTAGAAAAGCTTCACAGCGCCGCCGTTGCGCAGCATGCTGACGCCGTTCGCGGGGTCGCAAGAAAATGTGGGCTGCAAAACATTGGCCCGTTGATCAGTATTTCTTCCAAGTAGTAGAGTGATGAGCTGAATGATAATGTGTAAGCTGAACTCACCTGCAGGTAATTAATGGGATAGCCTGCTAATAACCGAAAATGGGTCCGGAATGTTTGCAGTTGCAGCCATGAGGTACAAGCTAATGCAGGCATGTAACTGTGCAAGCACTATACAATTGCATAATGCGTGTCCCAAGCATATCCAGTCGTGGAAGGCAGCACGACAGCGTTTGCTTCACCCAGACAAACTTCGGCTTGTCTATGAACACATAATACGACTAGTTTACAATGAGCACATAATATATTTACCCATCATCCATTTTCTTCAGAGTTTGGCAAGGCTTTGCCCTCCGTTCCGAATGAAGCAGATCTTGCTATATATCCTCCCGCCGGCCCAACAACAACGACCAACCTGCAGTATACAAGTCACAGAAATTAAACAAAGAAGGTACATACATCGTATATAGAAGAAGACATTAGCGAGAAGGATCTTTATTACCATGCTAGATCTTGACACGTAATTGATGATGTGGGAATTAACCATCAGCTACTCTAATGTGACCTCTGGAATATGAGCGATCTTGTGCGCGTCCTCTCCTTGGTGTTAGGTTCAATCTTTCTGAGATTCTGTACAAGATCTATTCTAGGCAAACAAATCGGGTATGGGGAAACATTCTGAGTAGTGAAACAAGTTGTTCATCCTTCATCTACTACAAGAGAGAGAGAGAGGTGAGGAGGCGTAGACCATCAGCGGCGGGTGGTGCAGAGGAGGCGGAGGCCATGGCGCTGATGGCGCAGAGGAGCTCGGGCCGTCGAGGCGCGGGTCCGGCGGCGACGGTGGTCGACATGGGTAGCGGAAACCCTCCGGCCCTCCACCGGCACTGTGGCGGATCCGGTCGTCGTGGTGGAGTAGAGAGGACGCTGGCGGAGCTTCCCGTCGGCCTCGCGCAAACCCTAGATCGGTAGGGATGTGGGAGAGGGTTGTGGCTGTGGTGAATCTCGTGTCGCGTGCCCCGGCCCCTCTCCCGTTCTATATAGCGCGAGCGACGGGGGCCCACCAGCCATATGGGCTGGACGCCCCCGATCAGGGCGTGTTCAAGGGGTCCGGCCCGATCTTTGGATCGGGCCCGTGGAGATCAACTCCAACATTCTCCCCCTTGATCCCTCATTGTTCTTATTCTTGTTCTGTATCTGAATTTGGTCCATCCCATCGCAGATCAGTGTATAGGGCGTGACTCGTCATGACAGTTATTACCGTCAGATTGACAGCCACGTTAACCTTTCCGGTCTGGAACAGAGTCTTATTCTTGGGCTATCTTTGTCCAAGAATCATAGGCTTTCCCTTAAACCCATGCCGGCTAAGTGTTCTTTGAACACTTTGGGTGGTAGGCCTTTTGTAAGCGGATCCGCTAACATCTTGCTTGTTCTGACATGTTCTAGACAAATCATTTGATCTTGGACCTGCTCCATAACAACATAAAATTTAATGTCGATGTGTTTGGCAGCACCACTCGACTTGTTGTTATGAGCACAAAATACTGCTGGCTTGTTGCCACAGTATAATTTCAGTGGTTTTTCTACGCTGTCGACCACTTTCTATCCGGGTACTAATTTCTTAAGCCATGTGACCTGCCCTGAGGCCTCATAACATGCTACAAATTCAGCATACATCATGGATGATGTTTTGACTGACTGCTTGGAGCTTTTCCAAGATATCGCTCCCTTTTACAAGAGTGAAGATATATCCAGACGTGGATTTTTCTATCATCCGCATCTCCTGCAAAGTCTGATTCTGAATATCCTTCTATTTCTAATGATTCTGTTTTTGTATATGTCAGCATGAGGCCTGTTGTACCCTTCACATAGCGTAAAGTTTTCTTTACCATTTTCTAGTGCTCTATGCCTGGATCACTCTGGTATCTGCCAAGTATTCCGGTAACAAAACTCAAGTCAGGGTGTGTGCACATTTGTGCATACTGTAAGCTTCCAACAGCTAAAGCACAAGGCACTGCCTTCATTTATTCGAGCTCGTACTTGTTCTTGGGACACTAATATTTCCTGAAACTGTCGCTCTTGGCTATTGGAGCAGGTGTGGGTTTGCTCATATGCATACCATATTTTGTTTAATATCTTTTCTAGGTATGCCTTCTGTGATAATGCTAACATCCCATTTCTTCTGTCTCAGTGAATCTTAATTCCTAAAATGAATGAAGCTTCACCGAGATCTTTTATATCAAACTTCGAGGACAAGAATTTCTTTGTCTCCGGTAGTAGATCAACATCACTGCTAGCTAGCAGAATGTCATTCACATCCAAGATGAGGAAAATGAATTTTCCGTTCTTGAACTTTGCATAAATGCCATTGTCCTCTTCATTTTCTTTAAATCCAAACTTTCCTATTGTTTCATCAATTTTCAAATACCACAGCCTTGAGGCTTGCTTCAAGCCATAAATCGATTTCTTCAGGCGGCACCCTAAGTTTTCATTGCCTTCCATGACAAAACCTTTCGGCTGTGCCATGTAAAAATTTTCATATAAATCCCCATTCAGGAATGTCGTCTTCACATCCATCTGATGTAATTCTAGATCATAATGACTAAGGCCATAATTATTCTAAAAGAATCTTTACATGAGATCGTGAAAATGTCTCATTGTAATCTATCTCTTCTCTTTTCGTGAAGCCTTTCACCACAAGTCGCGCTTTAAATTTTTCTACGTTCTCTTTGGAGTCACATTTCGTCTTGTAGACCCATTTGCAGCCTACTGTTTTGGCTCCTTTAGGAATTTTTTCTAAGTCCCAAAACTTTATTGGCACTCATAGATTTCATTTCATCTTCCATGGCTGCAGTCCACTTGGATGAATTCATGCTTCTCATGGCTTCTTGTTGTCGGTCGAAACCCACCGGCGACCAGCGATAGGCAACACGAAGAGCCGGGACATCGCCGGGGCGCTGGCAGGCACTGCTCCCTCGTCGACGGCCCGCAATTCCGTCACACGCCTGGAGGTTCCGTGGAAAGCCGGGCGTGCCACCTGACCTATACCCGATCAGGAGGGTGCAAACGTATTCCAAACAGTTTCCTGCGTACAAAGACACGTGTAAACATAAGTCCGAGCCGTGGTCGGCTCCCCGGGACGACTCTTGCATCGGCTTTAAAGAGTCGATCGAGTCCCGGTGTCAGATTGGATCTGCACCTATCCAGATATTAATGAATAAAGCAAATAACTGTAAAGCTGCTTCAATTAAATCTAGTCAATCCAATCCACGATGGTAAAAGCTTCACTGCTAGATCGGAACATCCTACACGTGACTGGGCCTAATGAACATAACAGATAACTAAACCAAAACCCAAAACAGAGGCCTAAGAACTAGCAAGAGCCGATTCCCGGAATAATCCCTATTAAGGCTAAGATAAAGCATCTAGTACGCCACCGGATCATCCAACCCGTTTGCAAGGCCTAATCTAACAGATATTACGCCAACTCTTAGAGATAAGAGCAAACCATAATAGATTAGATCTACTAGACATAAAAGAAGCAGGGCGTTGTCCCTGTGCAACTAATTCTATGCGACAAGAACTAGCATAAGATTAAAACATGACTGCACAGAGACAACATGATATTCGTAGATGATAAGCAACAAAGCACAACAGATCCACCAAAAGCCATGCTACGAACATCAGGATAACTAGCATTACTCGCCATCAAAAACGCTTCAGTACAAGTAATACCAAGGTAAAAGCAAGAACAACGCTGCCCTGATCGCGAGAAGCGATCAGGGCAGCATGGCGCTTACTTAGATGAAACCCTAGGATTAAGGGTGGCGATGCGCCGATATTGTTGTTTGCGAGACGTGATGACGTTCTTCTTTCATGAATAACATCGGGTACATATTTATAGTCCGGAGACTTGGGAAACAATCTAAGCTAATCTTGTCCCGATTGGACTCTATCTCTAATCTTGAACTAAATCTAAGATATATGGCCCATGTGGCCCAAATGCTCACGTAGGAGCCGATTTACAAGCCTTCTTCAATCTTCTGCTTTAAGACCATCTTGCTTTTGGCCTATAAATTAATCCTGTTAATTTATGGCGATAACGCATGCCCCCCTGGTTTTGGCAATGATAGTTCCAAAATCAATCTGTCGCTTCATCTTCCCGTTAATGCTCATTAAACACACTGCAACCACCAAGTAAGACGCAACGTCTCTTCAACTAGCTCCTCGTAGAATGTGAAACCGCCAATCCATCTTCCATATTTTCGCTATTTAATCTCACCCCGAATCGGCTCTTCTTCACAGCGAACTCCTTCTTCTTCCCAAAGCCAGTAGCGCAGAAAACACCACTCCACCAGTGCCAATAGTCATGGCGATCTCTTCCTCCTCCGACTCCAACTCCTTTGGAGACTCTTCCTCCTCCTCTTCTCCTTCTTCTTCCCCCCTCCCTGCTTCTTCCATCGACTCCATTCCGGAGAGTCGGGAGCCGACGCCAGAGTGGGACCCAACTGCAGCGCATGAAGTGCTGGCTCCTCTGCACTGGGATGCAGAGGAGTTCAACTTCGGGGTCGTCTCCGAGGAGGACGAGCCCATGACTGAAGGAGAAGACCTCCGGCTCCTGTTCCAGAGAAATCGGAGAACGGCGACGAGGAAGACCCCTCTTCGGACGGAGTCGACTCCTCTTCGGAAGAGGAGATCGACTCCTCCTCCGACGACGACGAGCCGATGGGTGGAAAGCCCTTTCAGTTCCTCGGGTCCTCTAAAGAGGACAGCGAGGAAGAGAACAGCGGCGGCGATGACGGCTGGAGCGACCTCGGGTCTGAAGGTGGCAGCAGTGCCTTCAGCAGCGACGACGACGGCAGCGGGGACGCGCCGGCCCGAAGCCCCAAGCACCGTAGGTACTAGGTACCTACGAGCAGTAGTAGTAGGTAGCATCGTAGGGGTAGGATCACAAAGCCGAGGGATTAATTCCTTTGTAACAATCGGCTTTCCTTGTAATGAACTTTCCTTTAATGAAATCAAATTCCCTTTAATTTTGTATGTCCGATTACCTTCCAAAAAGCCGATGGCAACGCATCAGGCTTCTATAAATATCCAAGAGCCGACGGAATTCAAACTAAAAGCAACCCGCACAAGAGTAGAGTAACACTTCCACCTTGAACCGAACTCTTGAATCCGAGCATAATTCGAAAACCCAGTTCTACAAATTCGAGCAAGAACTCTCCAAGCACCCGGAATTCGAATCAGAACCCACATCAACCAAACCCCAAGTGAACGGATCTGAACCATGGCAGATTCTGCAGCTCAGACGACAAACTCTGCAATTGACGATGTGGCAATCTGCGGCCTGAAGGTAATATTCAGCCTAATCCTTTTAGTTTTCTTCAGCTTAGCAAGCCTCTGAAACTTTAAATCCTAAAACCTGACACCGTATGCATACTTTTGAATTTCTGAACTTCAGGTGTCAGACATCCTTTTACCGCATCCTTCAAACCCAAAATCCTTTTGTCTTGGCCCACGAACTCATGAAAACCCCATAGATTTAATCTCTTGCGAAGAAAATAGGATCCCTTTCGTGAGCCAAAGCGTTGATTTGTACCTTTGGGCCGACTGCTTAAGAGCCTGGCCTAATCCTCATGAGAGCTGGATTACATGGTATAGCAGAGTAGCAAAAGCTCATATGCCCTTATGGCAGGATTTGAACATAGCCGATGCACTTAGTTTATCATTGTCTCCACTTGACAAATATGAAAATCTTCTAAAAACCATCGGCTATTTCTGGTCCGATGCCCTGAACTGTTTCCTCTTTGGTCATGGACCCATGACTCCCACTCTGCTAGAGGTCACCATGATCACTGGCCTAGACATTGAATCTCCTAACCCAGCTGCCCACAAAATGGCAGAAGTCCCCTTTAAACTTTCTTCCAAGGCAAACTGCACAAACTGGGGCACTTACATGAGTCAGCACATGAAAACAAAAGGTCCAGTAACTGAGAAGGAACACACAACCTTCTTAAATCTTTGGCTAGAACACTTTATCTTCTGTGGCCCTTCTTTAGCTCCAACTAAGAACTATCTTCCCTTGGCCTATCACCTGGCCCATGGCAATCACATCGGCCTAGGCAAACTTTTCCTTGGAGAAACCTGCAGATATCTCCATCTGATGACATCTAACTTGCTTAACCAAAAGAAACTGAGAACTGGAGGTCCTTGGTGGTTCATTCAGTTGTGGGCACAACTGTACTTTCAGCACCAGATTCCGAACTTCCATGACCTGACCAAGAACTCTTTTCCCGATGAGAGTGGAAAACCAATTAGATGTACTAGCTATGGCCAAGCTTTATTTAGTCTTCCTAGAAGTAAACTGAATTCAGCAGATGCAGCAAACTAATTCAAAATCTTCTACAAGGGACTGGACAATCCACTCTATTTCCCATTCACTGAATCTGAATCCTTTGAGAATCCAACTGCCTTCAGATTAGATAACTTTGCCAATGACGACAGTACTCGGCATATGTATTCTTTGATGATTCGACCTAGCTTCCTCCCTGTTGGCATCAGCACCTCAAATAGAATTATCAAACCAGGTTATGAATCTTACCAACCAGTTATAGCAGCTCGGCAATTTGGCCTAGGACAGGTCCCTCCCCACTTCCATATTCACCACTTGGTGGAGAGCAGAGCTGATCTGCCTGATGGTCTCACCAGCTCAAGATGCTACAGCATGTTCGATGATCTCCACATTCCAATACCAGCCGATCTGTCCTTCATCTCTTCATCAATCGGCTTTGACACTTGGTGGAACATGTGGAAAACTCATGTCTTCAGAAAGTCTCTAGGTCCTCGACTGCAGCAAATTAATCCTGAATATGTAATCCCCGAGGAAGAGGTACTGAATTTACGCATTTTACTCTTTCTAGATCATCCAATTCTTTACTTGACTAATCCTGCTCACTCTGTTAGCAGCAACAAGATGGTCCAGAACCTATGACCAGCAACAGGGAACCATTCTACTTTCTTCCAACTGCTCCTGATGTACTCTTCTGTAAAGGATCACCATCAATGAAGAAAGTAATAATGACTACTCAGCCAGACTTACTCCAGCTGGCTTCCAAACGAAGAGAAGCTTCTGCAAGCGTTGCCCCCCCCGAGTCTTGACCAAGAAAAGGAAAATGATCACGAGGCGAGTCATCAAGAAACCAGTACCAGCTTCCCTGAGTCCATCAGAGTCCAACACCAACCAGATAACTCATCATCCCAAAACTTCTTCTTTGTTGCATACACATGTACTCTAGTTGACTGTAATTCTATTTTCAGGATGCAGCTGAAGAAATCCCCAATGCAGAAAGCCAAGTACAACATGGGATGACTGCAACTCCTAATGCACCGATGGAGGCAAACGAGGAACAAGCTGATACAGTTGATGCTCTTGATGTCAACGCAAGCTCTAACAGGACGATCGCTCTTGAACCGCTTAACACTTCTTCTTTAGAACAGGTAACATTATAAAAACCAATTCTGAATCAGCCGATAGCTTCATAAACATACCTTGCTATAACTTTAGATATGTCCATAGGGCTTTGACATTTCAGGTTTGCTTTCCTTTGACCCAGCATCAATGGGTCTGACTATCCCAGGAGCAGAAACACCATCTTTGCAGCAATCGGCTAATTTGGCACATCAGCTTCATCTCATCAAGGATCTACTATCTGCTCCACTCACTGCTCTGGTTGATGATTCCAGCAAGATAAAAGAAACTCTTGAGCAGATAGAAACTCAGCTTCCAGAATCACTTCAAGTCAAACTTTGGCCAGCCGGCCATCTCCCTTTCTTCCGGGCAGAGGTGAAGGCAGCTCAACAAAGAATAGAAGCACGTCATTCTCAAGTTTCTCTGAAAACTGTCATAGCTCAAAAGTGCAAAGCCCTCAACCAAAAGAAAGCAACTCTGGATGCTAAAGCTGACGTGTCTGCCAACATGAACCGACTCGACCTCCTGAAGAAAGAACTGGCAGAACTCGAAGAAAAGGTTCGTACCACCAAGAAGCTCATCCAAGCCGAGGAAGCTTCCATCGCAAACTCCGAACAGGAAACCTAGGAAATAGGCGAGCAGATACAAGCAGAGTTTGCAAAGATCAGCACCTTGAGTCGGCAGATAGTTACAGGCGATGACAAGGATGACGAAGCGATCATAGCACGAGCAGACTCCGTCCGCACTGAAGCCATCCATGCCATAGAAGAATTTCTGAACCAATAGACATGCTCAAGAAACAATTAGTAGTGCCTGTTAATCCTGAAACTTGTGACTGTTAAAAACATCTTAAGTCGATGGTCGCACATCAGCTATCTTGCTTCTCATATGTATTTTTACTAGCCAACTCAACGTGTTGGCCTCTCATTCATTTTTTTTTACCGGCCAACTCAACGTGTTGGCCTATCTCTTTTCTTTCTCCCTTTTTTTACTGGCCAACTCAACGTGTTGGCCTTTCATCGTTTTTTTTACTACTGGCCAACTCAACGTGTTGGCCTATCACAGTACAGCCAGATGGATTACATCGGCTCTTGTTACTCGCTTTCCCACATGCTCGGGAAGTACTTCTTGAGGTGTTGACCATTGACAGCAACAGGAAACTTGACGCCGTCCAATTCCTCGAGCATGTATGCATTCCCAGGCAAAACCTGATCAATCTTGTACGGCCCATGCCAAGTTGGAGACCATTTACCAAACTTTTTATCTTTAGTTCCCAATGGCAATACTGCCTCCCAAACCAAGTCTCCAACCTGGAAATCCTTAGGCTTGACCTTCTTGTTGTATGCACTAGCAACTTTAGCCTTATTTTCCTTGATCTTCTCCAGCGACCAAAGCCTTAGCTCTGTCAGGTCCTCCACATTATCGTTCATCAAGGCTGCATACTGTTCAGCAAATAAATCATTCTGAAACTCAACACACCTTGATCTGGTCGTGATCTCCTATGGTAGCACAGCATCTTGGCCGTAGACTAAATGGTTACGACGATGTCTTGGTAGATCCGTGACATGAAATACGATAGGCCCACAAAGCTTCTGACAACACCTCATGCCAGCGCCTGGGATATTCATCGATCTTTCTCTTTATGAGCTTGATGAGGCTCTGGTTGGATGCTTCAGCCTGTCCATTAGCTTGGGCATAATATGGAGATGATCTGATCAGCTTAATCCCCATGTCATCGGCAAACTTTCTGAACTCCTCCGATATAAAGACCGATCCTCCATCGGTCGTGATGGTCTGAGGGATCCCAAATCTGTGAATGATGTGCTCTTTGACAAAGCTAATCACATCTTTTGACACTACTGACCTCATGGGCACTGCCTCTACCCACTTTGTGAAATAATCTGTAGCAGCTAAGACCCATTGGTGACCTTTGCTAGATGACGGGTTGATCTGACTAATCATGTCCATGGCCCAACCTCTGAATGGCCACGGTTTGATGATAGGATTCATTACTGATGCTGGCACTATCTGAATCTTGCCGAATCTCTGACATGCTTGACAACCCTTGTAATATTTGAAGCAATCCTCAAGCATGGTAGGCCAGTAATATCCCGATCGCCTAATCAGCCACTTCATCTTATGAGCCGATTGGTGAGTACCGCAGGCTCCTTCATGAACCTCATGCAAGAGCCGATTTGACTCTGAAGGTCCCAGACATTTAAGCAGTAGTCCTTCCAAGGTCCTGTAGAACATGTCATCCCCTATCAGAACATACTTTATGGCCTTGAGTCTTATCCTTCTGGGTGCCCCCCGAGCCGAATCCTTCAAGTAATTGAAGATATCGGCTCTCCAGTCTCCGGGTACGAGAAACTGAACCTCTACATCGACTCCATCGGCTGTCTCCTTGTAGCCAGAAGCCATATGTGCCAAATCATTGGCTTCATTGTTCAGAGTCCTGCGTATCCAGTGGAAATTGATGTACCTGAATTGTGACATCAACTCACGGCACTGCATCCATATTGGAAAAAGAGCCTCGCTCTCACATCTATATTCTTCCGTGAGCTGAGAAATTCACCAGCTTCGAATCTCCAAAAATTTCCACCGCTTCTGCACCAGCTTCGAGGAGCAGTTCCATCCCTTTGTGAACGGCTTCATATTCCACCAAATTATTGGTGCATGGGGCAGTCATCCTGATGGAGAAGGAGTAAGTCGCCCCTCGAGGCGATACCAACAGAATTCCCACACCGCATCCATCATCACAAGCCGATCCGTCAAAGAACATAGCCCAAGCACGAATGAATAGTGCAGCAATATCAGTACTGATCCTGTCTGCAACAAGATCCGCCAGTGCCTGTCCTTTGACTGCTTTCGCAGGCTGATACCGGATATCGAACTCTGACAGTGTAAACATCCATTTTCCAAGCTGGCCTTTCAGGACAGGAGCCGACAACATATGCTTTATGACATCCGATTTGCATATGACTATTGTTTCCGCCGAGAGCAAAATATGACGAAGCTTTGTACATGTAAAGAATAAGCAAAGGCAAAGCTTCTCGATTTCAAGATACCTAGTCTCGGCATCTAACATGCGTCTGCTGAGGTAGAAAACCATCCTTTCCTGGCCGTCGTGCTTCTGGACTAACACCGAAGCAATGGAAGTGTCACCCACGGACAGGTACACGTAGAACGGCCTATCTTGCTGAGGAGGAACCAATACTGGAGGCTTTGACAAATATTCTTTGATTTCATTGAAAGCTTGCTGCTGTTCTGCCCCCCAGCGAAACTCATCATCGGATTTGATCTTCACTAAACCCATAAACGGTTCGATGCGCCCAGACAGATTAGAAATAAATCATCTGACAAAGTTAATTTTACCGATGAGCTTCTGCAACTCTTTCTTTGTAGTAGGTGGCTTCATCGTCTTCACAGCTTCTTAACTCTTCAGGCCGATCTCGATTCCCCGTTCATGTACCAGGAATCCCAGAAATTGACCGGCCGACACGCCAAAGGCACATTTCTTTGGGTTCATCTTGAGCCCAAATCTTTGAGTCCGTTCCAGAACTTGACGCAGATCCTATAGGTGCTCCCCAGCTGATTTGGACTTGACCACAACATCATCAATATAGATCTCTACCAATTTGCCGATGAGATCATGAAAAATATAATTCATGGCACGTTGGTACGTTGCACCAGCATTTTTCAGTCCAAAGGTCATTACCAAGTATTCGAACAAGCCTACCGCGCCTGGTACTCTGAACGCGGTCTTGTTCACGTCTTCTGGGGCCATGAAGATCTGGTTGTAGCCGGCATTACCATCTATAAAACTCATCATTTTGTGGCCGGCAGCTGCATTGATCGATGTCTCTGCAACAGGCATCAGGTATTCGTCCTTTGGCGTCGCTCTGTTGAGATCTCTAAAATCGACGCAGACACGCCGTCGGCCATCCTTCTTTTGTACCGGTACCACGCTAGAGATCCATTCTGCATATTGGCACGGCCTGATGAACCCAGCATCCAGCATCTTCTACACCTCTTTCTTGACTTCTTCTAGGACTTCGGCCTTCATCTGACGTGCTCGTTGCTGAAACGGCCGAAACCCTTTCTTAAGCAGGAGCCGATGCTCGACGATGCTTCTATCTAGACCGGGCATCTCAGTGCAATCCCACGCGAAACAATCCCGGTATTCTTTCAGCAGTGCAATCATCTCCTCACGCAAGATCGGATCCAACTTCTTGCTGATAAATGTCGGCCGTGGCTTATCCCCAGGACCGATGTCAACCTCTTCCAAATCATCAGCTGACGTGAACCCGTATCCCAGCTTGCCGTCGTCTGAAAAACCAGCTGCGAACGCAGGCGAGTCTTCGTTATCTACAAGATCAGCGGCAAACACAAGGAGATGACAAGAAAAATTATTTGGCCAACCGCACGGGCTGGCCGCTTCTATACTTCCATTATCATTCGGAACCAAATAGTCGATGAGTGGCCAACTGCCAGAGCAGGCCATCGTATGTACATGATGTAAGAATTCCGAACCCAAACAGGATTTTTCTATTTTTTGGGGCCGGTCGCTGGGACCGGCCTCTCTATTCCTATTACATCCCGTGGCATGCCTGGATGCATCTACTCTGTGAGGTCAGTGGATAAGACCAGCCTCAGTCTGTTTTTCGTCGCTTCGATCCGATCACAATCTTCCAGGGTGATCCCTGAGATCGGCTCTTGCCCTTCCGCATCCCAGGCGTTCATGTCTGCGAGCGAGACCTCGCTGGAGTCATCTGCACGGACCACCTCCACTTCATCGCCATCCCATTGGACTAGATACTGATGCATTGTGGAAGGGATACAACAGTTGGCGTGAATCCAATCCCTCCCAAGCAATACCGTGTATGTACTCTTGCTGTTGACGATGAAGAACGAAGTCGGGATCGTCTTGCAGTCCACTGTTAACTCCACATTAAGAACCCCCATTGCCTCTGATGGTTGTCCGTTGAAGTCATTGAGCATCACATTGGTTTTGATTAGGTCGGCAGAAGAACGCCCCAACCAGCGTAGCACTGAATACGGCATCAGGTTGACTGCAGCACCAGTGTCAACCAACATCCTGTTAACGGGTTTGCCGTTGATGAAGCCCTTGAGATACAGCCCCTTCAAATGTTTGTAGCTTTTTTCCTTTGGCTTCTCGAAGATAATCGGCTGGGGGCCAAGATCCAACTGTGCAACAGGCAAATCCTCCAGTTGGGGTGCCCGGAACTCCGATGGGAGCACGAACACCATGTTCACATCAGCCGATGGCTTCTCATCAGCTTTTGTCTGCTTGGGGCGCCACTCTTTTCTTGGAGAGCGCTTTTCCTCCCTTCGCGGTCGCCTGACTTGCTCCGCAAGATCCGGATGCGCCTTCCTCATCACGTCGAGGTACTTTGCCTCTGCCTCTTCCAGATTGTGCAAACGCTGCACTATGCGCTTCTACGAGTGATTAAGCCCATCAGGACACCACCGTGGGCGATGGTACCTGTCTTCTTCTTCTGGCTCGGAATCACCCCTGGCTCACCGGTCGACGTGTTCGTCGTGATGCACTTTGGGCCCCAAGCGTCGAAACACTGAAGCATCGCCTGACTGGCGTGTCCGAGGCCTGCACTCCAGACAATCATCTATAGTGGGCAATCGGCTCATGCCGAAATTCCAGCAGTACCTGAAGAACGGGCAATGCCAGTGGTCACGTATAGCCTGGCGTCTCCCCAGCGTCCTCCCTGTGCGGCACTCGTACTCCTCTTCTTCCGATTGATATCGGCGACGCAGCTTGTGCTGATACTCATATTTTTCCAGGAGCCAATCGGAAGCAAGAAGCTGGTTACGGATGTGACGCACTTGCTCTTCAGTAATATGCTATCGCCCTGACTCATTTTGATCCTGGGGCCGTTTGCCAAAAACGGCCTCTCTCCTTTGCTTGTCACGACGGCGTACGGGCCCCGCCATGTTGATCTGGAATGAAAAATTCTGGCCCGTAGGAGTGAAGTCCGACAACTCTACCACGTTGGATTGTGGGAAGGGCTTCGTGTCGACCTTCATCGTGTGTTGAGCCAGAATTAATCGGCCTTGCTCGATAGCCGATTGGATCTGACGACGCATCTCCTTGCATTCACTCGTGGCATGAGTGAACGAGTGGCGCCATTTGCAGTACGTCCTTCCTTGCAGCTCTTGCGCCGTCGGTAGCTTGTGATTCTCTGGGAGCTTCAGCTGTTTTTCTTTGAGGAGCAGATCAAATATCTGCTCTGCTTTGGTCACGTCAAAGTCGAAGCCCTTCACAAACCCCTACTGTTTGACCCACTTGCACGGGACAGGGTTTGCCCCCCGAGTCCACTCTGCCACGGCCACTTCTTGCTCCTCGCCAGAGTCATCAGATTCATCCGCCTGGGCCATGTTTACATGGCGCTTGAACTTGTCCTGGTACAGCTCAGGATGGTAAAGCTCATATGCCGTAAGCTTCTGCACCATGTGTGCCAGAGAGGTGAACTCCAACTGAAAAGCCAGATCGTTGATCGGCTTAGCGAGTCCCAGAACAGCCAAATCGACTGCCTCCTTCTCTGTGAAGCGCGATGAGTAGCATCGGTTCTTGACTTCTCTGAAGCACTGTATGTATTCCGACACAGTCTCTCCTCGCTTCTGCCTGACTTGGGCGAGGTCGGTAATCCCAGCTTCAATAGCCTCTGAGTGGTACTGGGTATGGAATTGATCTTCCAGTTGCCTCCAAGTTCGAATCGAATCCGGAGCCAATGACGCGTACCATCCAAAAGCTGGGCCTGTAAGAGATTGGCCAAAGAATCGAACCCTCAGAGGATCCGATACTGAGATCATCCCAAGCTGCGTTAAGTATCGGCTCACATGCTCTATGGAGCAGGCTCCTTCTGACCCGTTGAACTTGGTGAACTCAGGAAGCCGATACTTGGGTGGCAACGGAATCAAGTCGTAATCACTTGGATACGGCTTGGAATAGCCGATCGCTTTCCTCTTGGGCAGGATGCCGAACTGGTCTCTCAGTATTGCACTGACCTGCTCCACACTAAGAACTCCTGGGGCCGATGGATCAACACTCAGCCCAGTAGCGTACTTTGCCAACCACGCTTGTTTCTCTGCATCTGCTCCAGAAGCTCCTGGATTTACCATCTGCACCGAGCGTGTTGGATTGGCGCTGTCAGGGATGTAAGCGCACGTGTAGCCGTGCGGGATCTCCTTGGGCAGCTCGGTGAGGAATTGGCCTTCTCCAGGATCACCGCCGATCTTGTGGACGACGTAGATCAGCGAATTTTGTGGTCTTGGGGCCGCAAATGAGAACGGCAATTGCGGCCTAGAATGCAGTGCAGCTTCCTCTGTGTGACTCCCCAGGGTTGGTCCTGATGGAGAGTACTGGTTCTTGATTATCTCCTGGATGACGCGATGCGCCACGCACTCGAGCTCGTTCATCAGGCTCTGAGAGTGCTGATGAAGCGTATGGGCCACCATGTAGTTCATCTCCTGACACAGGGCCCTGGTGCGCTCCTCTGATGGTACAGACAAATCTACGTTGTCGAGAGCGCCTTCAGGCGAGAACCCCTTCCACTTAATGCCATGGTTGCGGGTCCTCTCAAAAGAGCCGATGAGATCGGCTTCCAACAGAGCTTTGATCTCATCATACTTCTTCTTGTGTTCAGGAGGGAGTTCTTCATACGTGATGGGCTTGGGAGCGGGTTCTTGATCTTGAGCTCCGGACATTGTCGCAAGGGACGATGTTGTCGAGAAGAGTCCCACTGGGCGTGCCAGAATGTGTTTTCGGTCGAAACCCACCGGCGAGCAGCGACAGGCAACACGAAGAGCCGGGACGTCACCGGGGCGCTGGCAGGCACTGCTCCCTCATCGACGGCCCGCAATTCCATCACGCGCCCGGAGGTTCTGTGGAAAGCCGGGCGTGCCACCTGACCTATACCCGATCAGGAGGGTGCGAACGTGTTCCAAACAGTTTCCTACGTACAAAGACACGTGTAAACATAAGTCCCAGCCGTGGTCGGCTCCCCGGGATGACTCTTGCATCGGCTTTAAAGAGCCGATCGAGTCCCGGTGTCAGATTGGATCTGCACCTATCCAGATATTGATGAATAAAGCAAATAACTGTAAAGCTGCTTCAATTAAATCTAGTCAATCCAATCCACGATGGTAAAAGCTTCACTGCTAGATCGGAATATCCTACACGTGACTGGGCCTAATGAATGTAACAGATAACTAAACCAAAACCCAAAACAGAGGCCTAAGAACTAGCAAGAGCCGATTCCTGGAACAATCCCTATTAAGGCTAAGATAAAGCATCTAGTACTCCACCGGATCATCCAACCCGTTTGCAAGGCCTAATCTAACAGATATTATGCCAACTCTTAGAGATAAGAGCAAACCATAACAGATTAGATCTACTAGACATAAAAGAAGTAGGGCGTTGTCTCTGTGCAACTAATTCTATGCGACAAGAACTAACATAAGATTAAAACATGACTGCACAGAGACAACATGATATTCGTAGATGATAAGCAACGAAGCACAACAGATCCACCAAAAGCTATGCTACGAACATCAGGATAACTAGCATTACTCGCCATAAAAAATGCTTCAGTACGAGTAATACCAAGGTAAAAGCAAGAACAACGCTGCCCTGATCGCGAGAAGCGATCAGGGCAGCATGACGCTTACTTGGATGAAACCCTAGGATTAGGGGTGGTGATGCGCCGAGATTGTTGTTTGCGAGACGTGATGACGTTCTTCTTTAATGAATACCATCGGGTACATATTTATAGTCCGGAGACTTGGGAAACAATCTAAGATAATCTTGTCCCGATTGGACTCTATCTCTAATCTTGAACTAAATCTAAGATACATGGCCCATGTGGCCCAAATGCTCACGCAGGAGCCGATTTACAAGCCTTCCTCAATCTTCTGCTTTAAGCCCATCTTTCTTTCAGCCCATAAATTAATCCTGTTAATTTATGGCGATAACACTTCTTCAAAAAAGGTGGGATTATCCTCCATTTGAATTTATTCATTATTATAGACTTCATAGTCATCAGAAATATCTGGTCTTCTGATTCTTTGTGGCCTACTCAGGTCCACTGCAACTGGCAGTTCTTGAACAGGAGGCTGCTGCTGCTCCCCCTCATCCATGGCAACGAGTTCTATTATATCTTGAGGAACAGGTTCCTCATTTCCATTTGCTGCCACGTCAGGAGAACTGACAATAGGCATTGGCACTGCAGTTTCCTGCGCTATCAGTGCCACAACAACAGGCAACGAGAAATAAGGCTCTTGAGTCATCGGAGTGGGAATGAATATCCGCTTCTCTTCAAGATCAATTTTTCTGGCTACCATGCTCCCCCTGATCATCTGATCTTCTAAGAAGGCAGCGTGTCTTGTTTCTACAAATTTCGTGTGTCTATTGGGACAGTAGAAGCGATATCCTTTAGACTTTTCTGGATAGCCAAGAAAATGGCAACTGACTGTCTTGGGATCTAACTTCCCAATGTTTGGATTAAATACCTTAGCCTCAGCTAGACAGCCTGTAACACCCCAGTGTTAATCGCGAGGCTAATCATGTGCTTAACCCGTTAATCATGGACTTAAGCTCATCGTTATCGCTAACAAAGTCCGCATAGTGTTCCTCAACTTAGCTGGGTTCGATCTCGTTTTTCTCCATGATTCGAGCCTCAAATTAAGTTCTGCCCAAAAGCAAAGTTGTAGACCTTTTCTTCCTCTACAACTTTTATTTTGGCCAAATTTCAAGTTCCTATATGAAATTTTGAGTTTCAACTAGTCAACTCAGTTACTGTACTCTCCAGTGACGCCGTACGCGCGTCCATGCCGTCGACCGGCAATAGCGCCGGCGACCACCACGCTCGGCCGTCGGCGAGCCTGGCCCGCCGTGCTTGCGCGCCCGTCCTTATCCCCATGGAGCCGTGTCCATTTTCGCCCTCCCCTTTCTTCCTCGCGCTCGCGTTGCGCCGAGCTCGAACAGAGCTGCCGCCGGTGTTCGTGCCGACCGCCTCTCGCCGCACCAGTTCGTTTCCGCGCGCCCCAACCTCCCTCACCTCGCCCTCCCCCTCCTCCACCCATCCCTGAGCTCGATTGACCCGTTCCCGGTCGAAATCGGGCCTCCCCACCGCGGCTGCCATTAACGAGCCCGCTGAGCTCTGCCCCTCTCCGTCGATCCCCGTGCCCCGGTCCACCTCCGCTCGATTCGAGTGCCCAGTGAGCTTCCCCATGCCCTACTCCTCCTTCCCGGCCTTTTCTCCCTTTGCTCACGGCGCCGCCGCCGTCGGAACATCGCCGCGCGCGCCGCCGTTGCCTTGCGCCGCCGCCTGTGCCGCCGCGGGCCACCCTGGCGCAGGCTCGCACAGCGCCGCCGCGTGCCCCTTCATCGCCGGGCTGCCCTGGCCGCCGGCACCCCCCCGCCCCTTCCCCGGCCGGCCTCGCCGCCGGCGGGTGCCCTGCGCGCCGCCACGCCAGCCATGGCTGGCCGCATGCGCGCGCAAGCAGGGGAGCTGGGCTGGGCTCACTCCCACTGACTGGTGGGGCCCAGTCATCAACCCCTTAGAGGTTTTGTCTTTTTTTTTCAAAATTGTTTGTTTATTATTTTATTTCGGCTGATATTTCATAAATGCATAACAAATCACAGAAAAATGCTAAAAATGCAAACTAAATTTTGTTAGGTTTCTTAAATCATGATCTTCAGAGGAAAAATACTCATACATGTTAAATGTCAGTTTTTCCCCTGCTAAATTTTAGTTTGTTCTTAAGCTTGTTTAATTTATTCTTGTTGTTTTGTTGCTCCAAAAATTATGGAAAATTGACAGTAGCTTACTCTTTGCACGTATAGTCCACTGAAAAAAATTCAGGTGCATAACCTATGTGCATGTTTATGGATCTAATATTGCTTGATTTTCTATGCTAGGGCTAAAATAAATGTTTTCGGTCATCAATAAATGTTGGAAAATTTATCTGGCATGCTTTATCAAAATCATGTTATTTTGATGAATTCTTGTTGCTAGATCATATCTGCAAGTTAGGTCCTTGTTTTTAATTTATTCCTAGCATTGCTCTTTTCTTTTATAATTGTTGTTAGTTAATTATTTCATGCATGTGTAATCTCAACAAAACAAGCTCCTGTTTTAATCCATGTTGCTTCAGGGTTGTGTTTAATCCTCCGAAGCAAGTTTAGTAGCTTTGTTTTAATGGAAACACTTCAGGCTAAACTAGGTTGGAAACTAAACTTACCTAGCAGCACCAAGCCATTTATGTTATTGCTTGGTTTTCCTTGTTGTTCGTTAAATGATTGCAAGTCATATCTTCTTTTATTTGCATTGCATTACATCCTGTTCGTGCTCATGCAAGCGTGACTTGTGCCTACCCTGCTTGCCCTTTTTGCTGTAGCGTCTACTGCACTTCCATGCATTCAAATATCCGCCTTGGTGCATCTCAGTTAGGTACGCTAGATGTACAACACGTGGATGTGAAGCACGTGCTGGCGGAACCGAACCACAAGATGGTGTTGGGTGGACGCATCCTGAAGAGAGAAGGACCCGCTGGAGCAACTGAAGACCCGGCTCAAAGTCGGAAGGGCCCAAGGCCTTGTTAGTACTAACACTAGCTTAGTGTTACTCCCAGGCAAGCCACGGAGCATAACCTCTATTTTCAGTATTCAATGTTAATATTTAAGTATTGTGCATTAAGTTTTCTAGGAGTTGAATGAAACCCTAGAATGCATGTTTCTCCCTAAGTACCTATGAGTCTCTACTAGTATACAGACACCGTTAGAAATGTTTTGCTAATTAGGGACCCGGTAGAAGTCGAGTGATTCCTGTCACTCGCGAGATATAGGTCTTGTTACTTATGGAAAAGTTACTGGAGAATGAAGCATTGATAAAAGAAAGGAAAAATGGAGACTGGGTGGAGGAAAGTTGGTTCTGGACATGGAATGAATGGAAAGTGAGCCTCCGCCTGTGTCGATTGAGGACCGTACCGTTGTTGGCCGTGCTGACCAAGTTTGAACAGTACTAACCACATACCGGAAGTAGGAGATAGTCGAAACCGGTAAGCTAAGTACCATATGTGCACCGGTAGTTGGACTTGATACTGTCTTCACCAGTGGAGCTAGTATACAAACTCATGGCTGACCCTTCGTTGGTATCGGTGGGGATAGCAGTCCCGGGTCGCAGGGCATTTCGGCTATTCGGTGTGCATATGTGAAGGGTTGCCACGTAGGGTCCGACGGGGCCTATATATGACGTGTGTGTTAGGTCCACCTTGTAAGGTTAAATCGGATCGATTCACCATCTCTCTCGGTTAAGAAAACCTTGGTCACTTCGTCACATCGTAGTAAAGAAGTGGGATGGGGTTGAACTGAGAATGTTTGGCTGTGGTACTCTGAAAAGATAATGTGATCAACCATGCGTGCTCTAGATGTTGGTGCAAACCTAGTAGGTATTTGTATAATAACCTTGATCTAAAATACTGAAAGTAAGGATTCACTGTTAGTAGCTTTTCAGCAAAATAACTCCAGAGCCAAACAGCTTTGCATGTCTAGGAGTTGGCTAAGTATATACCACTAGTCGGGTAAGTCTTGCTGAGTATTAGCATACTCAGGGTTTGTTGTTATCCTGTTTTCAGGTAGCTGTTGCTGGTTGAAGCTAATCAGGATTCACATCGGTGGGCTCGATGTGACGTCCTCACGACTACATAGATAACGTTGTTTTCAAACCGAGCTTTTATTTAATTTCCGCTGCATTTTGAACTCTGATGTATTACATAAACTCATTTTGTTAAGCTCTATTTTGTAATTTAAAATTTGAGAAACTTCTGTCTACTTGTAATCATCTGTGTTCGCCTTCGGGTGAGACTTCCAGTGTTTTCGATCCTTAACCCAACAGGCTGCCGGATTACACCGTTTTAAGTGCGCAGTGACTTGATTAAGTATTAATATGATAGTTGGCGCACTTAAGCCGGTTTAATTTAGGCGGTTCTGTCACACAGCCCCACACACGAAAGTGATTAAGCGAGGGTTCTCTTTCTGTCCATAATTCATACGGCATTTTCGGCACCAATTTACTTGGCACGCGATTAAGAATGTAGATGGCGGTTTTTAACGCCTCCATCCACAAATTAATCGGTAGCGTGGAGTAGCTCATCATGCTTCTTACCATATCCATCAGAGTACGGTTTCTTCTTTGAGCCACTCCATTCTACCGAGGCTCGCCCGGTGTCGAATACTGGGCAACTATGCCATTTTCCATAAGGAACTTCGCAAAAGGTCCAGGAACTTGGCCATAAGGGGTGTGCCGACCGTAGTACTTCCCCCCACGATCGGATCTTATTATCTTGATCTTTAAATTATGTTGATTTTCCACTTTTGCTTTAAATATCTTAAATTTATCCAATGCTTCCGATCATTCTTTAATTGGATAAATGTAGCCATAATGTGAATAATCATCTGTGAATATTATGAATGAATCATAGCCATCCACAGTAGTAAATAATCGTTTGACATCTTTCTTTATTTTCTTAGCAAATTTTCCTTCAATGCAATCGATACATTGGTCTAATTCTGAAAAATTCTAATGGAGGAAGAATTGAGGCTTTCACTGAGCACTATTCTCCCCCTCGAAATATGGCCTAAACGACTATGCCATAATTTCGATGAGATTGCATCAATTCTCTTGTTTCTTATTAACATTCGTAGATGATGAGGCATTCTTATGCATTCTTATTCTCAGGTAGTGATAGCAAATATAACTTGTCTTGTCGAAAGGCAAGACCAACATATTCTTTATTAAACTGTATTTCACACTTGTCATCACTAAAATGACAATTAATAGAGTCATCATCTAATTGCGACACACTTGTCAAATTCTTTCTGATTTGTACTAGGTGGGAAAAGTTTCTTATTGTTCTGATAGTTCTTGTTTTTATGCTGAACATGGAAGACATGCTCACCTCCATTGGCAGCCTTGAGTCTTTCCTCTACTTCAATGCATATGGTAAAATAGCTTCTCAACGTTCCAATTTTCTGGCTGATTGTTCTAATTGACATGAAAAATCAAAAAATCTTTGGGAATAGACTTGAACACCAGCTAGATACTCAGTAGCGATGGCACATTCTGGAATTGCCATTCTTATACCATCTAAAATGGAACCTTTGATAATCATCAGGCACTTGCGGTTTGAAATATTCCAACGTGCCTGCTGAATGTTCCATTTGGTCCAAGCAATGTCATGGGCTTTCTCTCGAATAGCTCATGCATCATACGCTTCGTTCTGAGCCCTCATGGGATTTTCTGGTTCTTCTGGTGCTAGCATTATGATGGCCAAATCTATATTGGCCATCGCCATAGCAATTTGTAACTTCTGCAACACATTTCCCATAGTTATGGCCATTTGATTCTAGAATGGCATTGGATCCCAAAATTTAAAAATTTGAGTACAAACTCAAGATAACAATAATGGCATGTTTAAATTTAACTTTGGTCAAAATTCAAACATACAATATTCTGTGTATTAAGTCTAAATCACCTTTAGTCAGAGATAGAGAAAATACATAAAAATTTCTGGACAAAATTATAATATTGTGATATCAACTTTTGTCAGAAATTACAATATCATAATTCACAAAATTTTGTATTCAAGTAAAATTCTATAATCAAAATTCAAATATACAATATTCTGTGCATTAAGTCTAAATCGCCTTTGGGCAGAGATAGAAAAAATGCATAAAATGTTTTGGTTAAAATTATGATATTGTAATATCAACTTTGGTCAGAAATTACAATATCATAATTCACAAAATTCTGTATTCAAGTCAAAGTTCTATATTCCTCGAATTAATTACCCCGTTGGTTCAAATTAATTACCCCGTTGGTTCAAATTAACATAGAGGGGAATTCACAATTCTTCAAAACGGAAACATTTTAAAATTCTAAATATTCATAAGTGAGATTCTCTAATTTTCTGCTCTTAATATAGTACATGTTCGTGTATTTATTTATAGAAAATAAATTCTAAACATATTCATCAAAAAACATATTCGAAATGCTTCTGAAAAAGAAAAGAAAAAGCATTTCTTATACTGTTTTTCGGCCAACAACCGAAAAAGGACCGCGGCCCACAGCCGGCAGACGGCTTGCCCCCGCGCCCAGGCCGCAACTAGGGCCTGGGCCGGGAAAACGGCCCGCGCGTCGCCCCCTCTTGGGCCGGTTTTGGCCCGATCACTGGCCGGCTGCTCAGGACCGTCGGATCGTGATCCGACGGCTCTGCGTGGATCTCGCCGGATCAAAACCCGGCGCCGGCTGATTCGCCAAACCCTAATTCATTTCCTTTTCTCTCTCCCTTCTTTATCTCGTGGAGACGGCGGCCGCCATGGACGGGCGGAGGAAACCGAGCGGCGGTGGCGCCGCCGGTTCCCTCGTCGGCGCACGCACACAAGCGAGTGGGAGCGCGCCGCCCTCGAGCGGCCTGACGGCGGTGCCCGAGCCGCCCTCGCATGGGTTCTGGAGGCCGCGGCTAGCAGTGGCACGATCTGTTCGTGTGCGCCGCCGCAGCCGGGATCTTGCGTGCGCGATGGTGGCCGGTGTGCGCACCGGCGGAAAAGCTCTGGTAAGCCCCACCACCTCCGGTTCTTGGCTAGGGTTAGGGTTCTGGTGTTTCTAGGGTTATTGTTCTTGATGTTCTTGATTGATTCGAGATCGAATTTGGGTTTCTTTCTTCTCTGGTTCATCGATTCGTGATTGAATTTGGTTCAACTTCTTTGATTCTTCCCCAAAACAATCTGATCTATGCACAAGATCGGCTCTGATACCATTGTTAGGTTCAATCTTTCTGAGATTTTGTACAAGATCTATTCTAGGCAAACAAATTGGGTATGGGGAAACATTCTGAGTAGTGAAACCAGTTGTTCATCCTTAATCTACTACAAGAGAGAGAGAGAGAGAGAGAGGTGAGGAGGCGCAGACCATTGGCGGCGGGTGGTGCAGAGGAGGCGAAGGCCATGGCGCCGATGGCGCAGAGGAGCTCAGACCGTCGAGGCACGGGTCCAGCGGCGACGGTGGTCGACGTGGGTAGCGGAAACCCTCTGGCCCTCCACCAGCACTGTGGCGGATCCGGTTGTCGTGGTGGGCTAGAGAGGATGCAGGCGGAGCTTCCCGTCGGCCTCGCGCAAACCCTAGATCGGTCGGGATGTGGGAGAGGGTTGTGGCTGCGGTGAACCTCGCGTCGCGTGCCCCGGCCCCTCTCTCATTCTATATAGCGCGGGCGACGGGGGCCCACCAGCCATATGGGCTGGACGCCGCCGATCAGGGCGTGTTCAAGAGGTCCGGCCCGATCTTTGGATCGGGCCCGTGGAGATCAACTCCAACACTTGGCACTTCTCTAACAGTGCTGGGCATGTAATTATCCATAGTTTCTTCAACTCAGTAAGGCCACGTATGCTAATTTCCGGCAGTGCAGACAGCTTTGGGCACATCTTGATGTGTATTTCTCTCAATGAAGTCAATTCGCCCAGCCATTCCGGTAGTGTCTCTAAATCCACACATAACAATATCTCAAGTTTCCGGAGGGACTTGAAGTATCGGATAGCATCTGGCAAGGTTTCAAGCTCTGTCACGTTTCTAAACCGAAGACCCTCTATTGAAGAGAGATGCTGGGCCCGACGCCATCCTTCAGAAGAAAGAGGTGTGGCCCCAATCAAAAGGAAAAATGGAGAGGTAGTAGAGGAGACGTTTCCAAACCCATGTTCTGGCAGCACGTGGTCGCTGTTCTCTAGCGCCCACACCATGCTCCTTGGGGGGTAAGACATGAACTTCAGCTTTGGGCAATGAGAAGCAGCCAAGATATGCAAATTAGGGATTAAGAACTCGCCTTCTTTGGTAGATGATCTCGTTGTCCACCACTCTTCCAAGTTGTCCATTGATTGTAAATAAATTATTCTTAGCTTCTGGCAGCTCCCGTAATCCCCATAGAATTCCCTACCAGTATTCTTGATATTGGGCATTCCCCTCAAGAGCAGTGCCCTCAGGTTTGGCAAGCGCCCAAGTGGGGGAAGGCAGTAGCACTCTTTTAGACCGTCAAGATAGATGGTGGTGAGATGGGGTAGGTAGGAAGAAATGTCTAGCATCCACCTAGGGAAGTCTATGCCCATATAACCACCTATATCGAGGTGTGTGAGACTTCTAGGAGGCAGAAGCTTCGCTAGCACTGATTTGTCATTAGCAGATGCAACTGCATCTGCATGCTTCCCCATACTACTGACATCATGTTGCCACCCAAGAGATAGCTTCGTAAGCTTTGAGTCGCCAAACAATTTGCCTTGCTCTGCCCCTTCTAAATGTTTGATATTCTCAAGGCCTTTGATCCTCAGATCATGGTAGAGTGTCCTCTCAAGCTGTGCAATTTGAGTCCATAGATCACCGATTCCTCCATCAAGCTCAAAAGACCCTTGTAAGTTCAAACACTCTCTTAGTTTTTCATGTTCACCTACTATTGATATTTCCGCTTCAACAATTTTAATTGTCAAGATACTAAAAATGCTCTCTGTAAGTTACGAAGGAAAAAACAGCCTTCAATATCCAAAGTTTCAATTCGTAAATCACCAATAGAAGAAGGTAGATGTTCGAGCTTTATACAGAATGACAAATCTAGACGCTTTAACATCTTGAGTTCGCATAGAGGATCTGGCAAAATTTGAACCTTGGAACAACTTGACATGTTCAGATATTCAAGCTTAGAGAGATTACCGATCCAATCTGTGATCTCTTCAAGGTTATGGCAGTCTGACAGATCAAGATGTGCTAGATCATGAAGCTGCGAACAAGATTCTGGTAGTGAGTGGAGTTTGTAGCAGTTGGATAGGTTCAAAAATTGAAGCTTATTCAACCTACCAAAGAATTCTGGAAGTGTATGCAGTTCATGGCAGCTTGCCAAGTTTAGGAAGAGTAGAGAACTAAGGTTTCCAAAAGAGATGGGAAGCTCACAAAGGCTGACACATCCTAATAGGTTAAAGTATTGCAGCTTCTGAAGGTTACCGATGTTTGTGGGTAATGTGTTCAGAGAAGTATTTGAAAGTATCAAGGTTTGCAGGTTTAGTAGAAGGTTCAAGGATTTAGGTAAGTTTGAGATAGGAAGGGTAGATGCATCAAGATACCTTAATAGTTTTAATTTATAAACAGAAACCGGCAGCTTTGACACATGGCATCCACTCATATCCAAGATTCTCAAATATAATGTGTGTGAGAATGCTTGCTGGGGAAGTTGTAGTTTATCACATTCCCTAAAACTGATGGCCCTGACATTTGTTGGCAAAGCTATATAGGTCGATAGTGTCTTGTTCTGATTTAACAATAAATAGTTGCAATTCAACTTGACCCATTGAGTATTGATGTTTTCTGTACCATCTGTGTACGATAATTCGTTACTAGCAACATGTCTTGCAAGATCATGTACCATATCATGCATACGAAGGCTATGTGTGGGTTTGAATGACCTTGTAGATGATACCTTGCGAAAAAAAAGTACAGTTCAGATCTTTAATACAAATAATTGTGGTTCCATAAATAAAGTAAGATATAAAGATTATTTCACTTACTGTAAGATACGTCAAGATATTAAGGAAGGACATCCCCAAGAATTCATTAATATATTCAATACCAATCTTTTGAAGTTGCCCGTCAGGACCCTGAATAAACCCTAAAGCAATCCATTGCTGGATCAAGCTGTCATGATCAATATCACGACTCTTAGGAAAGATAGAGCAATACATGAAACAAAGTTTAAGTTGTGGAGGCATGTGGTGATAGCTTCGCAGCAGACCCTTCAGAATTCCCTTGTCATCATCCTTGATATCCATTATATTACTGTCCTTGATTTCAAGCCATGCTTCTCTTGTACAATTCTTCCGCATCACGTAACCAAGAGCCTTAGCAACTAGAGGTACTCCATTGCACTGTTTTGCAATTTCTTTACCAATGTCCACAAAGTCAGTAATTTGATCATCTCCTAAATTCTTAGGCTTCATGATAGACCAGCACTCATCATCTGATAAACCCTCTAGTTTAATTGGTTCAACCGTATGAAAATGTGAAGACCCCACGACAGAGAGTGTACTAGCAACCTTCTCACTACGAGTGGTTACTACTATCTTGCTGCCTTTCTTTCCAGATTGTAACATGGTCACCAACTCCTCCAAAGTATGTACACTTTCCTCCCACAAATCATCTAAGACAATGAGATAGACCTTGTCATAGAGTATTTTGTCAAGCTGAGATTTTAGATAATGCAGAGTAGCATCTTTAACTGGAAGACGACCATCTAGCTCAGAGATAGTATCAGAAATAACTTTCTCTAGTTTGAAGTCCATTGAGACATAGACCCATGCTTTTAGATCAAAGCGAAACTCATCTGATTCCTTGAGAGTGTACACAAATTTTGCCATAGTTGTTTTACCCAATCCACCAAGGCCAACAATGGGAATGATAGATTTTTCTTTATCTCCGTGGTTTTGCAACAGCTTGAGGATATGCTTCTTCTCTCTTTCCCTTCCCACCATCTGAATATCATCTCTGGCACCAATATACGTTTCTCTCCCCCTTTCATTATTAGTTTGCTCTGTTGACGACGCGGACGATGAGAGGAAATTAAATTTATTGGCATCCTCAGCAATACTATCTAACTGCAGCCTGATACTTCTCATCTTATTTGACATGGAAATACGCACAATAAGTGGATTGACAGATGAAAAGACCAATTTAACCAGTAGTAAATCTTTTTTTAGTTAGTCAAACGTGAAATTACAACCTCCCATCTATGCATGGGCGTGAATGATTTAAGATGTGCTCAGATGGTACATTTCTGTAGGAGAAGTAACATTTTTATTCTATGGATTTCTAAAATGAAATAAATCTATGAGAGGCCATGCTTATATACTCGTTTTTTTTTTGCAAAAAATGCTTATATACTCGTGTGAGGACCCTGTCATAGAAACGTACCTTGCTTGGGCTCCTTTTCCATATAGTTGCATTACCCTCCAGCTCATCCATCGCGTCTTCGATGTCGTAGGCAACAGACTTGTACTTCTTGAGCCAATGTTGTGCCAATGCATCGTCGTCAGTCCCTCTCCCTCGGGAACGCTTGTCAGCGTAGCTAAGCACAACCTGTAGGGTCACCATTTTGTCCTCCATGTTCTGGAAGTCACCCTTGAAGTTCCAGAGCATCCCCCCCATCCTCTCCCACGCGGTTTGGCTGAGCTTGCCAGCGACATGCTTCACAATGGCTCCCGCTTTCATCTATCCTACCACGCTCATGGCTACAGGCCTCTCCTCTCTTGCGCACGTGGCAACCAGTTGCGTTGCGGCAGAGAGAGCGCAGACAGAGCAGAGGAACTGTGAACGATGTGTTCAGCAGTTGTAGTTGTACCACCAAAGTCTTGTTGTCTTCCCTAGTTCAATACTTCGGTATTAGGTGGACTTGTGTGCACAAGTCAGTTAGTCAACTCTTGGAACCAAGAGCCTCCTCAGACCAGATCGAACATCGAAGAGGATCCAAGAGCAGCTAGATACTCCAAATTCGAAGATATCCTGTTTTGCAGTAGCATGGTGAGGATGAGGATGAGGATCTAAGCTAAGAAACTTCAATTCAGAACCAGAGCAAGTACAGATGGATCGACCGGAGAGAGAATGAGCTATCAGTAAGGTACGCACCATAGTGTGCTGGTGGCCCTAGCTACGATGTAGATCGGGAGCTCAACAAGGTCTACCGCGTTTGCTGCAGCAGCCAAGACAGGGAGCTTCACGAAGGCAGCACAAGCGTGGTCTTGGAGGCGGAGAGATCGACGTGGTCGTCAGCTGGCCGCAGCCGCGGTTTAGAGCATCGGCGCAACACAGTAGCATCGGCAGCACAAGCGTGGTCTTGGAGACGAAGCCGAGGTCACCAGAGGTCGCCGCAGGCTGTATGGCCGCAGATGTGGAGCTCGATCAGATAAGAGACGAGACAGAAAAACAGGGACAGGGAGGTGACTTGCGACCTCTCCAATTGTCTTCTTATGGGAGTTATCTATTAAAAAATGATAAATAAACTAGAAGCTGTCATTATTAACATTGAAGAAAAAAGGGGCTTGGAATGGAAGCCTGATGGGCATTTATTATTTGCTCGCTGTCTTTCTCTGGAAAAAAAATGGGGTGCGCCCCTCGCGCACGGACGCTCCCGTGCGCACCCTGCCCCGATGCCGTTCCTTTAGGATCTGATGGATGGCGCAGTGAATGGCTCGGCTTCCTCGCAGGAATCGACTTCCGCATGACCTCGGCTCGTGGACTCATCTGGTACGGAAGGCGGCACCGGAGCGCTAGCTGCCGCGCAGGCCGCCGTAGTGCAGGCGCGCCCAGAAGCGGACGGCAGGAGGAGGAGGACGCAAGGCTGCGGCGGCCGTCAGCAACGCACAGCAGCCATCCAGGAAGATTGACGTCGCCGCGGTCGAGGCGGAAGGGTGTTGCCACGAAGCCCTACCGGCCGGTGATCGTGTGGCAGCACGGCAACTTCATTTGCGATCAACTAGAACTTTGCTTGTGGGATCGTCCACCTGTCCGTTGCGGCGAGGTAGGCCACGAATCCCAGTTCGATCGTATGCATCTTGAGCACACATCTCCTTTGCATTCATGCTAGACTAGTAAAATTTTCTGGATGCATTCATGCTAGACTAGTATAATTTAGCATATGTAACTAGTATAATCTAAACTGGTATTTTTATTGCATATAGGTGGAACTCCATCTGTGAATGATTAAGTTCAATGGGCTGCACCCCGATCATCATTTGCTAATTTCATTTGCTTTAGCACTCCATCTGTCAATGATTTAGTTGCTTTTGCTATTATGCAGGAGATATCAAGTATACCTCTCACCATCGCTTCCATGGATCAACGAGCATCCTCCATGGATGGTGTTGCCGTCGCCGCGGTCGGGGCGGAAGGGTGTTGCCGCGAAGCCCTACCGGCCGGTGATCGTGTGGCAGCACGGCACTACTGCCCACGGCGGAACAGTGGCGCCGGAATAGGTGCCATCTCAACTATGGAAGAAGGGCTGCGCTGCGAAGCCCTACCCGGTGACGGCCACACCGCGGACGGAGCAGAAGGCAGTGACGGACAATATATACGGCCTAGATGGACAAAATATGCTAAAAGTGGATTTTATATTGAAACAAAACAAGGATCCGAGGAGGGAGATTTGAATGCACAGGCAACACTTATATCTTGACAGGCCACATCTCTTGCATTGAAGTGTTCGTCATCAAAAGAACTACTTGATAAAATCCAGAAAGCCATGCATGACTTGAACTTGGAAGTGGATACTTATCTAAGTGAGATGCATGATAAATCCAATGAGATTTCTCCTACTCCAAATGAATGTGTCCGAGATCCACTAAATGGTGTAATATCATTCAGAATCCATCCAGTCATAAAAGGTCCAAAGGAGACACGTTTTAAAAATGTTCTTGAGAAGAACCCAGGAAAGAAGAAGAAGAAGAAGAAGGGTGCCCAGAAGAAAGGTATCCAACTGTTAAATGCCTTTTGTTCTAGTGTAATTTTTTTTCTAAATATTTGTTTATCATATATTTTGCATTGTAGGTGACGATCTGGAACATGATGATATTGAAGCAAGAGACGAACGTGCTGAGACAAACCAAATAATTGTAAGACAATACCTATTTTCAAAATTTATTCCATTACATGCATGATTTATGAACACTTTCTTGTCGTAAACACATGATTGTAATGTTGGGGCATCTTCAACCATGAATGCTCCTTTCGTCCAAAGTGGATATACTAATGTCGCAATGCCCCCGTTCAATTTATTTGCTAATCCTTCTGCAATGGCTCCTCCATACATACCAGGAGGGTACACAAGTCTCTTAATGGGAGTTGATCAAGATGCTACAACGCAAGCTGCTGTTAGGAAGTTACATTTTGATGAATCTATGTAGACATGTTCTCATGAAATGAACCATATTGTTTTGTAAACTCAGACCCTAAGCACCTCAATTAAATCTTCAAATTTGATGAGTAGAGGTTACTATTCACAATCAGAAAATTCAGAGAATAGTAAAGTCTGAAACAGCATCATAAATGAAAGACAAGAAATTAAATTATGGCAGTGGGCAGCTCCATATTACAACCACTGAAATCTCTAAAATAAATTATGGAAAAGGTGAGCTGCTATATAAGAAAAGTGTCAGATTTCAGAACTGTCACTGATACATAGATTCCTGATTTTGCCCACCATTTCAGAGCTTATAATTTGGAGCTTGTAATATGGAACCTGTTATCTGATTGCTTATTTCAGATAGCTTATTTCAGAGCTTGTAATATGGAGCTTGTAATCCTTTTGTGTGCATTGTGGAGTTCCTTTGGTGAAATCACTTCAGAGTTCTATCAGTTAGGAGAGTGAGTACTATTACAACACGGATATATTCAGAAAATGCAACAGAAAAATGTGGCCTAAATGTCCAGTTCTTTCAACTCCTTGGAGTTGCCATCCGAGTCCTTGAGTAGATCATGGAAGCCCTTCATTTGGTTGGATTTAAGATACAACTCCACTTGTGGGTATCTCTCACAGATGTCTCCAGGAACATCTTTTATTTTCTTCACAGTTAAAGTGCCAGAGTTATCCTTGTCTGCTACTCTGAATATGGCAGCAACATCTTCCTGAAATTATTAATGACCAAATAAATATGTAAGAACTAAGAACACTCTAAACAAGTGCTAGTTTATGCCTGCTACTCTGAATATTGCAGACACTTCCTGAAAATCAATTAATACAGCTCAATAAATATGTAAGCACATAAACAAGTACTAGCTGACACAAGAAGAAATTTATTTTGTACAAATATTTGTATTCAATATCTAGAAGTAACCAATGAGTAGGATTGTCGGAATTAACATGACCTTGTTGATGAAGCATCTAACAACAGACCAAGGAATATGACTGAAAACTTGAACTTAGGAAATCTGGCAGTTTGGAACTCAAGAGTAGTAGCAATAACTCCAGAAAATTTTGGTAGAGCAAATTAGACAGTTTATTACTAAGGCTGATACACACAATTGCCTTTCTAACAGAACAAGCTAGACGCAGGTGTCACTTTGAACTAACAGAGAAGGCAAACAATAATTTTTGGGTGCTCGACGGCTGGCAGCGAGGGCCTCGCGCGTGCGACGGCCGGCAGCGAGGGCTCCGGCGCGCTGGGGCGGAGGCACCGGCGGGAGCAGGGTCGCGGCGGATGGAAGCGGCCGGAGTCCGCCGCGGAGTGGGCAGCGTCGAGGCCGCTCTTCTCCCGCTCCACCAGCTCTTCGCTCGCCGCACCGCCGCAAAGCCTCCCGCCGTCGCCGCAGCCGCCGTTGCCGATGATTGGAGCGTCATGGCTCGATTGGAGAAGCCGGGAGCAATGAAGCGGAGCCGGGCGGCTATTCGATTCAACGAGCCGAGGTCACGCGGAAGTCGATCCCTGCGAGGAAGCCGAGCCGTTCACTGCACCATCCGTCAGATCCTAAAGAACGGCATCGGGGCAGGGTGCGCACGGGAGCGTCCGTGCGCGAGGGGCACACCCCATTTTCTTCCCTTTCTCTTGAGCCTGATGACTCAAGCAATTGCTAGTTTCCTCGGAGAGATGCCTCCTAACCCAACTACTGCAGCTTGTCAATGGCGTACTCCGGATGCATCGTCTTTTTTGTTGTAGTATTGCACCTAACGTTGTTATTATATTATAATATAATAATCATGTGGTTATACATCGCTGTTCATGCCAGCTTCGAAAATATTACTAAATCTAGTATAAGCTAAGGTATATTTGATTTAGTAATTTGGTGCATGGTTTGAGCGACCAAGCAGTTTATCGTACATCTAACTCGAATGCAGAAGTGGCTTCGCATGCCGTCGGCACCGGCGACCTACGGCTTTGCCGCCGTACTTTTGTTGCTTCCCGCCGGACGATCAGTTTTGGCCCCATGCCAACTGTGCTCTACTGCTCTGTGCGCGAAACATGAAAGCCTCGGTAGTCAGTGGGCACTTGTTATTTGCTCATCGTCCTTCTCTTTTTCCCCATGCCATTGCTATTTTGCTCGGAGAGATGCCTCCTGACCCAACTACTACTAGAGCTCGTCAATGGCACCCAACTACTGCAGCTCATCAATGGCGTATTCCGATGCATCGTCTTTCTTATTGTAGTATTAGTGCGAGTGGAGTTGTTATACATCTCTGTCCATGCCAGCAACGCAAATACTAATTTAATAAGGTAACATAAGCCAAAGTGTAGCGATTTAGTCATTCAGATATATGAGAAAGCAGTTGGAGGCCACCAAATCTGAAGAAATTAAATTTTCCTAGTCGACACCCGGGAAACAATTGTCAATTTGTCATGACAAGTTGCTTCGATCAGTTGAACGATTCAATCATATAGCTGATGGATAACCAACTGTTCATGCCAGCAGTGAAAATATTACTAAAATCTACTATGGGCAGAAGTGTAATGATTTCATAATTTGGTGTATGGTTTAAGGGACGAAGTAGTGTAAAAAACATGTACGGCTGCAGCGTAGAATTATCTTCATTCACGAGGGCAAATGCTCTTGTACTGAATGCACATCTGGGAAATGAATTTGGTGTTTCAATTCATGAATGACTTATCAGTCTGGAGGTACTGATGAATGCACACTGGGAAATGATTTGGTGTTTCAATTCATACTATCACTCTGGAGGAGGGTGTAGAATGGGTGCCCAAGAGGCTTGCTCGCCACATACCTTCCGCATCGGCAACATACGACGAGCCGCCGCGCAGTTTCATCGTATCCTCGGCTCCTCGCCGCAAGATCAATTTTGGCAACAGAAGCGAGCGCCGCCGCCACAGGGCTCTTGCCCCTGCCCGGTGTGAGAACTGCCCAATTTAATATTATTTTAAACAAATCTCCAGTCATTATCTTCCAGATGAGAGTTAACACGTGCTCGCCAGAGAGCGTGCCACGTGTTACCCCACATCTAGAGACACGAATAACCGACATGTCATACGCCTAAAATAATATTAAATCCGGTAGTCCCGGTGCTCTAACATACGCCTAGGATCAGCATATACACATACCGTTTACAATCGAATACATCACCAAAAATCCACAAAAAGCAGTTTTACACATTTAACATCACAAGTTCGATATAGGTGGGTTCAAACTTCCTTTACAAGTATTGGGCTCACGAAAGACATATTAAACCGAAATTTAAAGTTTATTGAATTTACATACTCTCACGAAGCTCGATTACGATAAAGACATACTAAGGTGATGATGCCTGGCTCAAGGACATCATCTCAACCATAACGACCTACTCCTCCCCCCATTTGGATCAGCGGGGTAGAAGTGGCCGAACACCACTTCCGGCTCACCTGCAACTAGGTTTAGAAAGCAACATGAGTACAAAAGGTACTCGCAAGACTTACGCGATTACATATACAAGAATCATGCAATGGCTCAAGTAAAAGCTTTAAGGTTAAGTAATTATTGCAGATGCATTAGCTCTGTACACTATCACCTATCAGAATTAATTAATATTGCCCAAACCCCCAAACAATTTTAGTTGATTAAGAGAGTAATATAATTTATAACTGATCATAGCTGTAACATGAACCATTTCCATCATAATCAAAATTCTACGAGGAGTTCATGGGATAATGAGCTTGCTCATAACCGAGAGCGCGGCAATTCGAAATGATTAAAACCTTGCAAGGATGTACTACTTTACCCACACGACGCGAGGACCATGCGACTCACCCAACCGATCACGCCGGGCAAGGGGGTACTCACGTCAACTGTTCCCAACAAGGCTCGATCATTGAACTTCACACCTAGCTTACAAGTAGAGACTTAGTTCCACCAGGGACATTTCTAAACTTTCCTACACATAGGTCCACCTGGGGACACACTAAGCCTCTCTGCATAGCCCGTAGCCACGTATCTAGGACTGCACATCAATAATCAAGTCAAAGAAGGTAATTGGCTTATCCGTACCATTATATTGGATATGTGGTAGCACGGAAAGATGCTCAAAACCGACGTCATCCACGGACGGTCCTTAAACGATTCAAGCGGACTATGCCCATGTTACTCCATTCTCTAGGCCCTACCATTCCGCTCGAATCTCGATACTATCAAACTCTTAACAACCCAACCGAACCAGTGCGATCAAGGGTAAACGGTAAATGTGATCCTCCAAACCATTCCTGTCTAGCGAGTAATGCAAGTATTCTAAGTAGGGCTAAACATCTAGTCAAGTTAAGTAATTAACTAACTAACATGTGGCAAGGACATGGTTAAACAATTCAAGGAAGGATAGTGCATCAAAGTATATATATATATATATATATATATATATATATATATATATATATATATATATATATATATATATATAGCCCATCAATGTCCAAGTGGAATAGCTATACTAAATCAAATTAGATAGGTGCAAGGAATATGCTTAGCTGCTTGCCTTGGTTAACTTCGGGCTCGACCACGAACGGGATTCCGGGTTCAGGCTCCACGGACTCGGTGGGCTCCACGGGTTCGATCTCCGACGGTTCGGTCACTATAATGCATGAATGCGATGCAAGAATTAAGAAATAAACTAAACGACAAGCATAAATCATGAAATAATTTGAGCATGCCGATAACATTGCAAATAACTCATGAAAATTGGTTTTGTAGCAAAAGCATTTTCTATAATTAATCATAAATATATTAATTTTCAGCAATTCAAAACAAGATAAATCAGAAAAGAGATGCAAAATTATCTAAACAAAACCAAGAAAATTATCTTAGATACTAGGCATAAAAACAAAGCTAACAAAACTAGTTTTACTATTTTCTCACTTTCTAGTAAAAATTTCTATATTAAACCATTTTCAGACAAAGCATAAGAAAACTATCTAAAACTTTGAAAAACAGCAAGGAATCATGTGAAAAAGTTGCACCACTGAAATGCACACCTCACAAGGAGTCTAACAAAATTTAGTTTGAAATTTTTAAAACAATACACAAATAAATAAGCATTAAACTCACTTTTGCAAGATAAAACTATAGATAAATCTACAGAAAAGTAACATAAAAAAATATTTTTTTTTGAGTAGATCTAAGCTATAGGAATCCAACAAAATAAGTTTCACAATTTTTGGAGCTATACACGAATTTCTACGCATTTTGCAAGATTGCAGACAAATAAAACCTAAAGAAACCCTAGCAAAATTGCTAGGTACACCCGGATCCGGCCACACCCACCAGGCCAGAGGCCGACAGGTGGGCCCCACGGGCTGGCGCCCCACCCAGGCCGGGTCAAGGCAAGGCCAGAGGCCTTGACCCACCCGGGAGCGAGGCCACGGCGTACGCGCAGCGCGACGCGCGCGCACACGCGCGGCGACGGCGGCGCGAGGCGGTGCGGCGAGGCGAGGCTGGAGCAGGCCGAGGGAGGTGCGCACGGGGTGGAGGAGGTGGTGGCGAGCCTCACTGGCGGCGGCGTAGGCGAGGAGCGGCAACGGACGGGCGGCGCGACAGCGTTGGGCGGCGGCGGACCGAGGCGAGCGGCGACGGCCCTGCACGGCGAGGCCCAAGGCTGGGTGAGCGCCGGAATCGGAGGAGGAGGGTGAGAGGGAGCTCCCCGTGCGAGGAATTGGTGAGGGGCTCACCGAGGGCGGCGGCAAGGAGCTCGGGCCGGCGGCAACAATGGGGGATTTGGGGCTAGGGTTCGCGGGGAGAAGGGGGTCGGTCGAGCGCGGATAAGGAGATGGTGAGGGGAAGAGTGAAGGGGCAGCACGGCACGCGAGGACGGCTGGCGTGTGGTGCGAGGATGGACGCTGGCGAGACTGACACGCGGCACGCGCGATGCGGGCACTGCACGCCGGAGCAGAGCACCGGGCGGACCGTTCGGGCCTAGAACCGGACCGTCCGGTAAATTTGGGGTCGTGACACCCGGCGTCCACCTCCTGCGAAGAAGCAGCGGTTAGGCTCCGCAGCCCACAGGCCGCAGCGTCGTCCTACGCAACGCCCCCAGCCACCGCCGCCGAGGAAGGCGGTTTTTTCTTTTTTATATTTTTTAAAAATTAAAATTTCAAAAATATATGTCCGTTTTCAAATATTTCAAAAATATACCCCGGTCGCCCTCCCATAGGGCGACAGGCCCAATGTGTAATTTTTTTTTCAAATTTGCAACAAAGTCCCTGGAGAGAAAAAAAAAAGACGGGGGACCTGTCGCCCCCCCAACGGGCGACAGGGGCCTGTCACCCTCCCCTCGGGCGACAGGCCCCTGTCGCCCATTGGGGGGGCGACAGGCCCCCCCTTTTTTTTCTCGGACTTTTATTTTTGCAGGGACCTATTTTGAGCTATTCGAGCGTGTATTCGTCATCATCGTCGGCAAGATCTCGGCCGCTAACTCCTACCGCACGTTACTTGTCCTTCATTAAATCACGGAAAAAAATCGCAAGAACTTCCCTTATTTCATGAGCATTATGGAACCCACAAACATAATAAGTTCACATAAATAATATCTATAAAAATAAAGGACAAGTAACCTACCACAATCATAAACATCGGATACAAATAAGCGGTCCACAGCTATCTCATTACAAATAAACATCATATACATCTAACCACCCCTAGGGCGTCGGACCCTCTTAGCCCTCTGCTGGGCACGGACATGTCCCTCGGAGTAGGTGAGAACATCCGGAGACCTCACCTGTCGCTCAGGACGCGCAAGGGGCTGCGGTGTCTGCTGCTGAGAGATCCCAAGTGGTGCTCCTCCTAGCTGTGAATACCCCAAGACATCGGGGTCACCTTGCGCGGCAGGCTCTTCTGGACTCAAGCTGTCGAAGTCGTCTAAGGTGAATGTCTCGTTATCTGGTCGAAAGGAGGAAGAAGAAGGTCCGGCGCCCGCATCGGGGTAGAATCCTACGCAAAAAATATGGATGTTAGCGTACGCTCGTATATTTCGTAATGACATGTAGAAACCGAAATACGAAACATAAATTAACCTGTGCACGCCGGTATCTGTGGCCCCGGTACCATCCCTGGATACGGTCCGCCAACTGGTGCTGTCTCTCTAAACATTCCAGTATGGCCGAACGCAGTAGCTGGATCGTATCCTGTATGTGATATTAGTAAATATGTAGGAACACTTGATGTAATTTTAAAGAGATATGTACGTCACTCTTTTGCAAAACTGAATTTGGGGGTTGCTGATGTTTATGCTTGCAGCCGTGTAACGCTCTCTGAAATACTTCATGCACCCATACATGATGAACTCAACAATTCCCACAAGTGGAAAGGCACGACAAGAACGCATAACCATATTGAAACACTCTGCATGGTTCGTTGTCTGAATACCATACCGTATTCCGTTGGTATCATAAAGAAATGACCATTTCTCCTTAGGTGCACCTCGAATCTAGTGTGAAAATGGCTTCTCAATTGAATCCCTAGCCTCTGCAGCCTGACTCGTGCCTGCTCCTGATGCCCTTACCTTCACTAGCTCTGCACTCAACTGATCAAGCATCTGCCATAATGCATTGAATTTTCTCTGTTGATTTTGGGTGCACAACCTCTTAAACAGGTTCTTAAGATCCTTGTTCTTGAAGTGTTCATAGAAGTTTGCACCCATATGCCTAATGCACCACCTGTTTTGGACATCAGGCCATAATGGAGGCGTTGTCGCAGTTCCACATTGCAATTTCAGTATTGATTGCAGGATACCTGCATGCCTATCACTAATAAGGCACACATCTAGACGTGCAGCAACAACATGATTCTTCACTCGTTCAAGGAACCAATACCAACTGTCTATGTTCTCATTCTCAACAAATGCAAATGCGAGCGGAACAATTTGGTTGTTACAATCTACACCGATTGCGGTGAGTATCTGACCTTTATACCTTCCAGTCAAAAATGTGCCATCAATGCAGATCACCGGAAGACAAAACTGAAATGCTCTAACAGAAGCACCTATGCAAAAGAAGGCTCGTTGCATAATTCTTTGTCCCCTAGTCACGGCTGGTAAAAGGTATGTGTCATAAAAGCTTCCAGGATTTCTAGCAGCAACCTGGGATAACATACGAGGTAGGTTATCATATGATGCCTCGTATGTGCCGAACCGCATCTCGAACACCCTTTGTTTAGCCCGCCATGCCTTCAAATAACTGATGGTGTACTGGTAAGTCTGCTCAATGTGTCGAATAATCATTTTTGGCTCATAATTTAGGTTGTCCATAATAAACCCATACATTTGCTTTGCAACAAAGTCGCATGATATATTGCGATGCGAGGGAATAACTTCTGACAGCAAACAAGTGTGCTCTGTGACAATGGAACATTTCCAGTTTGACTTCCATTTTCCCTTGAATGCATGTACTCGCCATGGACATCCAGCATTCACACACTTCACCTCATATTCTTTACTGCCAGACTTCACGACTCTGAATTCTCGTTTCAATGAGATTGCCCATAGTCTCACAGCATCTTTTACGGCTTCAATGTTTGGATATGTTGCACCTTGCACTACCTCATTCCCTCTGTACTCCCACTCCTGATTTCGTACATCTTCTGCGATATGACTGCCAAAACCATACTCTTTCCACTCTTTTGGCAATGAGTACTGCTCGTCATCAGATGAGTCCTCATATTCTTCCATCTCTATTGCGGTTTGGTCTTCTGCCTTCATCTCGTCCACAATGCTATGTATCCTCTCTCCCTCATCAGCAAGGCCCTGTGGTCCCATGTTTTGGTTCTCTGTCTCTTCTGACTCATCTTGCTCAACATAATTGGTCTCTCTTCGAATACTCGGAGTTCCTTGATCTGCACAATGTTGGATTTCATTTTGTGTCTTATCCCGGATTTGAACAAGAATGGCCAGAGGCCACCCACGCTCTAGAGCTGCTTGCATGTACTTCTGCCAGTCATCAGTGCTGTGTATCATCATTAATTCCCATAATTCACTTTCTACCTCCCAATTAACAAGAGACTGGACAGTGATCACATGTGTCAACGGATCAACATGGAACCCACGCTGCAGCCACTTACATATGGAACCAAAACTCCTTTCCAGAGGTTTATCTATGCCGCTAGATGTGCGCTTAAAGGCAGAAAGATCTACTCCATTTGGCCCATACATAACATTGTATTCACCATAAAATACTTGAAACTGCATTTTGCTCGACATATCTGTATATCACATAATACTTATCGAGTTATACTATTTACTTCACTACCTTATTCAATAATCCGTAAAAACTAAGTATGGAATTCAACTATAACGTATAAGTATTCATAACTACGTGATGACTCTCGAATTCTATACTGCATATGCCAAATTCTATTCTAAATCATAATTAATTTATAAACATGTCTCTAATAGCACTGCAATTGTAATAATAAATGCGTAGAACTAATTTTCTAAACTAATTTACTACTACGTAACTACAAACTAAAGTATCATTGAACTCCTACTTAAATGGATCTACTATAGCACTAATTAAATTAAATTACTCATATTTAAATATGTAGTACTTAAATATAACAATATTTAAACTAAATGTACTAACCTGCAGATCACAAGTGCTGAATCCGGCAGGGCTTCGCCGCTTTCCTTCTCCTCACTCCTCTCTTTTTTTTCTAGATTTTTGGTGGAATTTTCGGGCTCAAATGAGGAGGGAAGGGGAGGGCTGGGACTTTTATAAGGGGGGAGACCCCGGTCGCCCGCGGGGGGGGGGGGGGGGGGGGGGGGCGACAGGCCCCCCGGTCGCCCGCAGGGGGGGGGCGACAGGCCCCCTGCCGCGACTGTGGGCCGGGCCCAGCGGCGGTCGCCCGTGGGCCGGGCGACAGGCCCCTGTCGCCCCCCCAACGGGCGACAGGGCTTGTTTTTTTTTCTCCAGGGACTTCGTTGCAAATTTGAAAAAAAAAATTACACATTGGGCCTGTCGCCCTATGGGAGGGCGACCGGGGTATATTTTTGAAATTTTTGAAAACGGACATATATTTTTGAAATTTTAATTTTTTTTAAATATAAAAAAGAAAAAAGTTCGCGAGGAAGCGGGTCTTTTCCGTCGGCTTGGGTGCTTGCTGCTACCCAGGCTGGGCCGCGGGTTTGGGCTTTCAGTACAAGCCGAGAATGGCCGCTTTCCCAGTGGGCTCCAGGCCCATCTTCTTACCTGGGCCAAAATCAAACTCCATTCCACCCAAGTCCCAATCCAGTTTACCTGCAGATATTGTGCACGGTATGTGCAGTTAGCATCGGAAAAAAAAAAGTTTACCCTCAGATTTTTTTTAAAATAAAAGAGGATAAAATTTAAGCGTTACCCTCAACTATTTCATAACACTACTACACCTTACGCATTCACTTGACCTGATACGAAGTTTTGGCTGTAGCCAATTTAGCTAAAGAGCAGGAAGGTTCAGAGATTTTTTTGTTTTTTCAAACGAAGGTTCACTGATCTTGCTTTTTTTTTGACAACACACTGATCTTGCTTACACATCGAAAGCAAGAGTACAGAACCAAACCTATCTCTCATGTATATATATTTACAATTATTAGTAGCTTGTGAGGAATAAGGTGGAGATCAAAATTGACCACCACATTTTTCAAACCAAACACTCCGTGTCCTAAGATTAAGAAGATGGTTGGCCTGTCGGCCGCAACCTAGTACTCCCTCCATTCCAAATTATAAGACATGGCATTTAATAAGAGCAAAATAGTCTTTGTTCAACTACTTTAATTTGTTTAGTCACTTTTAGTCAAACTATTTAATTAGTGACTAGTTTTAGTAGCTGAAGTTTAGGATGTGGGATCCAAACAAGCTCTTAGTAGCTGTGTTATTGTAGCCGGGTTCTCTATCGTCCAGCGTACGTACCGTACGTTTTCCGTCCCCATATGTGAATGAAGGAAATATAGGCTGTGTTTAGATGGAGGGAAAACAGATGCGAAAAGTCACATCGGACACTGTAGCGCACTGTAGCACTTTTCATTTATTTGTGGTAAATATTGTCCTACCATGACCTAACTAGGCTCAAAAGATTCGTCTCGCAACGTACATCAAAACTATGCAAATAGTTTTTTTATTTACCTACATTTAGTACTCTATGCATGAGTCATTTGCTATATTTAATATTTCGATGTGATGGAGATGTGATGGAAAGTTTGGATTTTGGGGGGTTTTTGAGGGAACTAAACACACCCATAAGGTCAGGTTGGATCGGTCGTACGCGTTGCTAGCTAACTAGTTGATGGTAAGGACGACCGTACAACCCCGCTGCACCTTCCTCTGTATTGCACTGACAATGACATGCATGTCCGTTTTCTCCCATGGTGACACTATCATATGATACATACATAAATAAACAGCTCAGTCCGTTACGTTGCCTCTTCTTTAGTTACCGTGTTGTCCAGTCCGATCCAGTCCAACATTTGAGTTATTTAATATAGGAAGTATATTCCTTGGGTCTCACTAATCTGGGAAAGGCACTATTTAAATGGCAAGTTTCCAAGTCATATAAAAAAAAGGCTCATTTATGGAGGGATACTCTTAATCTCCTTGACAAATATAAATCATTTTCCTTAGTTCAGGTGCAACATGCATTGGTCAATCATGTATGCTCTGGTCTGACAACAACCCCTAAAGATTGAATACCCTCAATTATTCTCTTTTGCTAAGAACAAAGCTCTGTCAGTACATGCTTGGTACTCCCATCATCAACCTCATGAACTTTTCAGTCTTCCTCTCTCAACAGAAGCTTTTCAGCAAATTCAACTTAGACATTCAAATGGTTATGGAAAGCTTTTTGTCAGCCAAAGCATAAAGTTTTTTCTGGTTACTAATAAAAGACAAGCTAAGCACCAGAAATATTCTGAGAATGAAAAGAATGCATCTCGCTTCCTATGATTGTGTCCTTTGCCAAGGTAGACTTGAAAAAAACGGGGAGCACCTGTTCCTGGGATGCAGATTTGCTCACCAATGTTGGAGAGTGATTGGAATTGATATGCAGAATCAGACCACCATTCTTGACGCTATTGAGCTGGTCAGAAATCAACCTAACCAACCATTCTTCATGATAGTAATGATTTTGATGTGTTGGGTAATTTGAACAGTAAGAAATGATCCCATTTTAAAGGAATCCCCCCAGCTCGGAGGCTGCCAAAACAATTTTCACAAAGGAGCTTCAAATCCTTACCTTAAGTTAAGGGTTAGGGTTATGAATGCAGTTACTTTTGATTTATGGATCCAGAACCTAATATGTCTGTCTTTTTTCATTTTTTTGTTCCTTCTTTGGCTCTTAAGTCTTAGTCTTTCCTTTAGTTGTATTTTTGTTATTGAACTTCTTTTGATAAATTTAATAAATGGTTTGTGGGGACCCCTCCAGTTTTATTAAAAAAACATTTGCGTGCGGCCATCAAGCCCGGCCCCCAAACTGCAGTCGACTGCATGTTCTCTTAGCTTCCACGCACTTGCACCGGCGACGACGATGAGTCGTCAACATGTATTTTTTCGGTTTGTATAATGCATAATGTCACTATAATAACTAGTGTTTAAAATTGCGGGCTATAGAATTTAGCGGGAGCTTTGCAAAAACGTTATTTCGGCGTTATTTGGTGCTATAGCGCGCTATATTGCGCTAATGACCATTGCAACAGCTACCTCTGGCCGCTATAGCGCGCTATTTTTTCAATGATAATAACTAATGGTAGTACATACTACCGACCAAAAATCAGCTAAGTCCGATTCGACCTCAGCTAAAACATGTCACAACGCTAGAATTGTATATTTTTTATTTAGGCACGCAGGTAGCATCTGCTGTCGTCCTGCCCAAAACGAGCTTCAATATATATCCGCTAGCCGGCCGGTGCTCATCATATCAGCCTCGGCTCCAGCAACCACCACACGCTCCACCACCGAGCCCCCGAGCCCACAGTCTGTCTCGGTTCCGGCGAGCGAGGTGGCAACGGCCACGTCGATAGGGGCGGATCCAAAGGGGGGCTAGGGGTATCAAGCCCCCCTACCTCCCCAACATCAATGGATACCCCCTAAGCCCCCCTTCATTTTTAGGAAGAAATTATGAAGAACAAGGGGAGAAGAAGAAGAAAAGAAGGGGAGGAAGAAGATGAGAAGGGAGATGAGCCCTCTAGATGTGTTTGTTAGATTCGCCACAGCACGTCGAGGTACGTTGCCAAGCCCACCTACGGTCAAGTTTCTGCGTCCTTGTTGATGAGCTCCCCGTAAAAGCAGTTAGCAGGTGTGCGATTTTCTTTTTTGTTTTCCTAATTATATAAGAGCTCTCTCTCTCTTGTTAGATTGATCTCCACCGGGCCGGTCCAACGACTGGGCCGAACCTTGATCCGCGTCCTGATCGGGGACGCCTAGCCCAAGATGAGGCTGGTGGGCCCCCGTCGCGCAGCCCTATAAAAAAGAGGTGGGAACTAGCGGCTAGGTTAATGAGGTTCACCGCCCCTACTGTTCCACCGTCTAAACCCTAACCCGGTCTAGAGAGGGGGCTGTCAGCGACGGGAAGCACCACTGTGCCGCGCCATTGCCTCCACCGGCTCGCCGTCGACTACATGGCCGCCAATACACCGCCGCGATGTACCTCTGCAACCTTGCCATCCGCGATTCCGGCATTTCCTCAACGGCGGATGGCCGCAGCAATAGGTATTTCATCCCAGTCTAGAAAGTTACCCACTCGATCTACCACTAGGCGATCCAATTGGCTCTAACAATGGTATCAGTTAGCCTACTCTAGCAAGTAGATTGAGAGGGGGAAGGTTTTGACCACGAATCGAAAGAAACAGAGAAAAAGAAAAGCGAATCAATCTCGGATCGATAAAGAAAAGCCAAACACTAACCCTAGAAAGTAAACAGAGCCGACAGAGCTCATCTGGGCCTCGCCGTTGGCTCCACCGCCGGCCACCACCGCGCGGGACAGCCTCCGCGCGGGTCAGCTCCAGCTACCGGCGCTCCTCTACCCGGGCGCGCTCGGGGCACAGGGCACCGCCGCCAAGCAGCTCGACGACGGTGCGCTCCCGCACGGGCGAGCGCGCGCCGGCGAGAGGGCTGATGGCAGCGCCACCACCTCCTAAGGCCACCCATGGCCTCCGCCGCTCCGTGCTCGTCTCAGTGTGCTGCGGACAGAAAGAAAGGGGAGGAAAGAAAGAAAGAATATAGATCGAGCTCGGGGCCGCGTGACTAAGGCACGGCCATGCCGTCAGCCGGACCTGGCGGCGCGCCGGCTAGAGAGCCGCCGGTCGGGCCTGAGAAAAAAAGGAGAGCAAGAATGAGTTAGGGTTCCAGGCGGCCGGGCGGGGGTATTGTCCCTACGATATGCACGGTTGGCCATCGGATGGCCATCGACGGCCAGGGGCGCTGCGGCGTTTTGCGGGCTGGAATGAGCCCAGGTGGAGGAGGGCAGGCGGCGCTGGGCTGCGCACGCGGCCCAGGCGGGTGCTGCGCGGAGGCAAGCGAGCCGAGCCGCTAGCGGGCCTATTTTGTGCACGGGCCGCAAGCACAGTACAGAAAACGAAATAGTTCTACTATTTTTCAGAAGCTTTTCTTTGTTGAATTTTGTACAGTTTCATCTCTATTCAATTTTGAACCAACATGACAAATTGTTTAGAGAATAGATGAGTGCAAAGATACTTCTGAATAAGTGTTTTTGTCAAGTTTCCGCTGCAAAGTAAAAGTTCCATCCTCTATTTAAATTAGAACCAAAGGAAAAATTTAAATAGAGGAGTAGAAAGATATTGCTTAAAGTTAAATTATGGTATTGTTATCCTCTAACCAACATTGATAATAATAATATTATAATTTTATTGTGAGTTTAAATTCAAGGTTAAATCTCTGACAAATTTTGCATCAACGTGATCAATTTTTCAGAGAATAGAGAAAGACATAGAATTGTTTCTGTAAGAAAGAAAAGTTTTCCGCTGCACTAAAGAAAGATAAGATGAGTTTTTTTTCCTGTGGGTAAAAGCCACATTTAAAGTTAAGTTTCAGAAAGATTTCTGCTATTTTAAGTCTAGTTGACTTTTTGGCATTATCTTGCCATTTTAAGTGTCAAGTTGAGCATTATTTTGCTCTTAAAGAAAAGAAAGTTAAAGTTAATTATAATGTTGTCATTTTCTGATCAAAGTTGATGATGACAGTATTATAATTTTATTCCAGTCATTAATTCTATTTCTGCGAAACGGTGATATAGAACTGAAAGTACCAGAAAAATGTATGTTTTAAATTTTGACCAACGTTAAATTAAGACATACAATTCTTCCCAGTACAGATAAATAAGCAAAGAGAAGTTGATTTCGTTCAACGCTACAGACAAAATTTTGAGTTTACGCGGTAGTATTGTTAAGGTCAAGAAAGAAAAGAGCTTGCGTCATTCAGACATTTTGGTTGATAAGGAAAAGAGACGCAATTGCTTCGAAAGTTTTTCATGATATTGTGATTTGTTAATTTTTCTGATTAAATTGGAACCAACGAGATGATTTATTCAGAAAAGAAAGTATGTATACATGTTTTGTCATTGTGACAAGAAAAAAAATCTTGTTCTTCAATAGTAAAGACAATGATTGAAAAGAGTAAGATGCATGTTCAATTCGACCAACGTTGAATTAAACATGTGTATTAGCAAAGTTATTCATATCCTGCATGACAGGGAAAGTTCGTGATGACTCATGCACTACTTGAGTATCACAGAAAAGAGAAGAAGTCTGGGGGAGCCTTTTAAGCTATCCCAGCAATACTCATGCACTTCAATAGTGTCATGTTGGATAGTGACTTGGAAATAGTCGAAGGACAAGAGAAAGTGGTATATGAACCAGAAGTCAAGATTGCAAGCATGACTTGTGAAAGTATAGCAATATGAAGAACTCTGATGAGTTCTTGAAAGTTAGAGAACAATATGAAGACCTCTCATGAGCTCTTCATGAAACGAAGAAATGGTACTCCCATTGTTTGCATGACTTGATCATGTGAATAAACTAAGTAAAGAAAGACTCCTCGTTCGCAAGTGTTAAAAATAGTTTTGAAATTATGGCAGCAAAGTTTGTGCCATATTTCGGGGGGGTGGAGAGAGAGAGAAAGATTAGAAAGACAAGAAAGATCAAAATTTAAATGAAATTTCCCCTTAAAGTTAAATGCGATGCATTTTAAAGCAAGAGTGATCTATTAAAGAAGAATTTGACCGTAAAGGGAGTACAACGGTCATAACATTAATGCCCCAACCATAGAAATAAGAAGAGATTCCTGAATGTTTTCAAGTTCAACAGAAAGAAAAGATAGTTGAGCCTCAAAGCAACCGAAAATAAAAGATGGTGCCTCAGGAAACACTAAACCCAAACAAAAGCTAGAAGATATTTCATCTTTACAATAGATGGGATAATCTGGGGGAGTAAAGTATGCCGAGAACTAAGGCTTGAAGAGAAGTGGAACCGTACATTCACTCCAATGTTTCAAGCACTACAATATGATAGAAGTTGAGTTGACAATTGCCTTTTGTCATTAAAGAGCGGCAATAGCCCCAGACAGAAAGTAATATGTCTAGCCATCTATTGTTAAAGGATAAGAAATGTAAGTGAAGAAGTACAAATGAAGGTGATTCCACCTCATTTGGAGAAGTCATAAGAGGCGCTCATTCATCGAAGTGGAAAGAAGCCATGGAAGATGTCATGAGGCAAGTTCCAAAATTATTTTGGAACATAGAATAAGTTTCTAACGGAGCCAATACAATAGGCTATAATGGGTCTACAAGATTAGAATGTGACTCCAGAGGGAATTGGAAAGTCGCTAAGCGCGATTTGTAGCAAAAGGCTTTATGCAAAGAAAAAGATAAGTTATGTTGGATCTCCCAATGGAGATTTGTATGAGAAAGTATATACATGACATAACCAAATGGTTTTTGTTGTGGAAAGAAAAGAACATTAGGAGACCACGCAAAGTTCAAAGGAAAAGGTTATTATGACCTCTAGTTTTGATAAGAAAAATCTTGGTGAAGAACCATTCGCTCTAGGAATGGAAATTCACTGTGATAAAAGGAAAAGGGGTATTAGGACTATCGCAAAGAGCAGACTTAGAAAAGAATTCCAACAAATACAGTATGCATGCGAGTAAGTCTACGCCTGTCCTATTGTCAAGGGTAATAGTTTTGGAATTTTAAGTATTCTAGGAACCAATATGCGATCGATCGAAAGAAAGAAAAGAGTTCCATGTGCTTCAGCCGTTGGAAGCAAAAACAGTGCTCAAGAAAGAATCTACCCTGACATAGCTCAAATATTCGGGATATTTTGGCAGAGTTCAGTCCAGTAATAGATCACTGGAATGGAGTTAGAGAATGATTTTGCATTCTTGCAAAGCTTTATAAGCCTCATGCTAAGTAAAAGAAACACATGCCCTCAATAGTTGTGAGTAAAAAGAACTGAGTTTTGGCGAGATGTTTAGTGAAGCTCACAGTAGTAGCTAACACTCGCGCTTGGAGTTTTATTGTGAAAAAGCTCCAAAGCAAGATAGTTGTGATATCTTGGGTCGTGTATACCAAAAGTTTAGCATGATATGAGGCTACAGGACAGGCAAAATGATTGAGTTACCCAGAATTAATAATGGTAGACAACAGCAATATACCATTCAAGTATCTTCTCTCCTATAGCAATATGTCAAGTGTGCTGCCAAACACACTGACAGTAAGTTATATGTTGCAAAGGAGAAAATCCAGAATCATATGAAATCATTGAGCACCAAAGTATCAAGAAAGTGCTTGCGGATCCGCTTACCAAAGGCCTACCGTCCAAGTCGACATGGGTTTTACGGGAGGCCTATGATTTCTGGATTACTAAAGGGCCCAAAGAAAGGTTAAGGTCTTGTTTCAATACAGAAAGGTGTATTGTGGATGTTAATCTGGCAGTAAGTGATAACTGTTATGATGAGGCACGCCCTACATACCGATCTGCAATGAGATGAGGACCAACAGCAGAGCAAGTAAAGAAAAAGTAAAGAGTTAAGTTCAAGTTGAATAGTTTAAAGTACAAAGGTGAGATCAAGGGGGAGAATGTTAGATTGATCTCCACCGAGCCGGTCCAACGATTGGGCCGAACCTTGATTCGCGTCCTGATCGGGGACGCCCAGCCCAAGATGAGGCTGGTGGGCCCCCATCGCGCAGCCCTATAAAAAGGAGGTGGGAACTAGCTGCTAGGTTAACGAGGTTCGCCGCCGCTACTGTTCCACCGTCTAAACCATAACCCGATCTAGAGAGGGGGCTGTCAGCGATAGGAAGCACCACTGTGCCGCGCCATCGCCTCCACCGGCTCGCCGTCTACTACGTGGCCACCACTACACCACCGTGATGTACCTCTGCAACCTCGCCATCCGCGATTCCGGCGTTTCCTCAACGGCGGATGGCCGCAGCAACAGGTATTTCATCCCAGTCTACAAAGTTACCCACTCGATCTACCACTAGGCGATCCAATTGGCTCTAACAATGGTATCAGTTAGCCTACTCTAGCGAGTAGATTGAGATGGGGAAGGTTTTGACCATGAATCGAAAGAAACAGAGGAAAAGAAAAGCGAATCGATCTCGGATCGATAAAGAAAAGCCAACCACTAACCCTAGAAAGTAAAGAGAGCCGGCAGAGCTCATCAGGGCCTCGCCGTTGGCTCCACCGCCGGCCACCGCCGCACGGGACAGCCTCCGCGCAGGTCAGCTCCAGCCACTGGCGCTCCTCTGCCTGGGCGTACTCGGGGCACAGGGCACCGCCGCCAAGCAGCTCGATGGCGGCGCGCTCCCGCACGGGCGAGCGCGCGCGCCAGTGAGAGGGCTAATGGTGGTGCCACCACCTCCTATGGCCACCCATGGCCTCCGCCGCTCTGTGCTCGTCTCTGTGTGCTGCGGACAGAAAGAAAGGGGAGGAAAGAAAGAAAGAATATAGATCGAGCTCGGGGCCGCGCGACCAAGGCACGGCCATGCCGTCAGCCGGACCTGGCGGCGCACCGGCTAGAGAACCGCCGGCGGCGGCGCCGCCGGTCGGGCCCGAGAATAAAGGAGACCAAGAATGAGTTAGGGTTCCCGGTGGCCGGGCGGGGGTCTTGTCCCTGCGATAAGCACACTTGGCCATCGGATGGCCATCGACGGCAAGGGGCGCTGCGGCGTTTTGCGGGCTGGAATGAGCCTAGGCGGAGGAGGGCAGGCGGCGCTGGGCTGCGCACGCGGCCCAGGCAGGTGCTGCGCGGAGGCAAGCGAGCCGAGTCGCTAGCGGGCCTATTTTGTGCACGGGCCGCAAGCACAGTACAGAAAATGAAATAGTTCTACTATTTTCAGAAGCTTTTCTTTGTTGAATTTTGTACAGTTTCATCTCTATTCAATTTTGAACCACCGTGACAAATTATTTAGAGAATAGATGAGTGCAAAGATACTTCTGAATAAGCGTTTTTGTCAAGTTTCCGCTGCAAAGTAAAAGTTTCATCCTCTATTTAAATTAAAACCAACGGGAAAATTTAAATAGAAGAGTAGAAAGATCTTGCTTAAAGTTAAATTATGGTATTGTTATCTTCTAACCAATATTGATAATAACAATATTATAATTTTATTATGAGTTTAAATTCAAGGTTAAATCTCTGACAAATTTTGCATCAACGTGATCAATTTTTCAGAGAATAGAGAAATACATAGAATTATTTCTGTAATAAAGAAAAGTTTTCCGCTGCACTAAAGAAAGATAAGATGAGTTTTTCCCTGTGGGTAAAAGCCACATTTAAAGTTAAGTTTCAGAAAGATTTCCGCTATTTTAAGTCTAGTTGACTTTTTGGCATTATTTTGCATCAACGTGATCAAATTTTGCATTAACGTGATCAATTTTTCAGAGAATAGAGAAAGACATAGAATTGTTTCTGTAAGAAAGAAAAGTTTTCCGCTGCACTAAAGAAAGATAAGATGAGTTTTTCCTTGTGGGTAAAAGCCACATTTAAAGTTAAGTTTCAGAAAGATTTCCGCTATTTTAAGTCTAGTTGACTTTTTGGCATTATTTTGCCATTTTAAGTGTCAAATTGAGCATTATTTTGCTCTTAAAGAAAAAAAGTTAAAGTTAACTATAATGTTGTCATTTTCTGATCAAAGTTGATGATTACAGTATTATAATTTTATTTCGCGATTCCGGCATTTCCTCAACGCCGCGATGTGCCTCTGCAACCTCGCCATCTGCGATTCCGGCATTTCCTCAACGGCGGATGGCCGCAGCAACAGGTATTCATCCCAGTCTAGAAAGTTACCCACTCGATCTACCACTAGGCGATCCAATTGGCTCTCTCTCTCTCAACTCGTTCTGGTTCCTCATCTAAAGCTTAGATGATCACCGTGCAACAGGCGTGCTCTGTCTGCGTTCTCTCGGACGTAAGTCACGTAACGCAACTAGTTCCTGCGTGCGTGAGAAAGCACACCATGAGCAGGGGTGCGGCTATTATAGCGGTAGCGTGAGCCATTGTGCTTTGTGCAGCATGCATGTCGCCGGCAAGCTTGGCAGGACATGGAGGATAAAATGGTGACCCTATGGGTTGCGCTTACCTGTGCCGACAAGCATTCTCGAGGGCTGCAGCAACGCTCGTTGGGTCGCCATCTGACCGGACCAGGTGACTAGAGGGGGGTGAGTAGGAGCCTCCAAAAATTCTTCCGAATTTGGACCTTGAGCACTCACCAAACCCACTCAAAAGATCTTGACTCAAGATGAGTGATACACAAAGCTAACAAGTAGCTAGATGCAGCACACAAGGAGTTGGACACACTTGAGATCACACGGACACGGAGCTAGACACGACCGGATGAGAAACAACTCAACTCAGCCCAAAACCTGGGAGTTCGGACTGTCCGGGACACCAGGTGCGGTCTGTCCGCCGGCACCGGACAGTGAACCGAACAGACGCTGGACTTGACAAAAACTCGACTACGTCGGACTGTCCGACAGAGACGGGCGGACTGTCCGACAGAGACGGGCGGACTCCGGTCACACACCTGGGAAATGCGACAGCGAGGACTTGCTGAAAATCCCTGTACGGAATTATCGCCGGACTATCCGGTGTAGAGTCCGGACTGTCCGCCGGCAATTTTCCGCAAAGACCGAAAGCCGACCCTGCTGGAACTCAGAGCCTGGCGGGGCGGACAGTCCGCGACGCTTGGGCCAGACTGTCCGCGTCCTGGAATCGAGTCGCCCTGAAGCTGGCGGCGCCCGACCCCTACAGTCGGACTGTCCGGGGTTTTCGACCGGACTGTCCGCACCTGTCTGGACAGTGGCGAAAATCCCCCGAACTCAAAATCGCCTCTCCCAATCTCGATCCAAAACTTGGTCCAAACTCAATCTCAGGTCACAAAATTAAAGCCAAGTGAACTAGGCATGTAGGTGACCGATTCCCCTCAAGAAATTTCGAGATTGACTAAGTGAATCAAGAGAAATCGTGGATCTCACCCAAAACTACCTCTTCTAGACCGACGAACACAATTCTTGCCCGATCTACGAACTCATGAGGTTTCAATCAATTTCCTTCGGTGGAAATGCTGTAGGAATAAGGGGTAGCAAAAACAAAATTTTTCTACCGCATAAACCAGGATTACTGCAATTATAGATCACGAGATTACCACTAGACAAGCGGTTGCGGAACTTCTGTAGCGCGTCGGTGTAGTGCAGATAGAAGCCGGCAGTGCAGTTGCGAGAACCTCCTCTCATGCGACTCGTCCTTTTGCAGCAGATGCGGCACCTCTAAGGTATCCACACGTACGGGAAGAAGCGTCGCGATCCGGACTGCTAGATCCGCGAAGGCGACCTAGGGCTCGGGCGCGAAGGAGGGGTGGCACTGTAGCGCGACGCGGCTACTGTTCACGGCGGCATTACTATTCACGTGAAGAGTACCATGAATAGTAGCGAGGATTAGGGTTTTAGGCTCCCTTCCTCTGTTTATATAGCCCCTTAGGTGGACTGCCCTGGCCCCATCTTGGGCGCCATCTTTTGGGCCTAAAAGGCCCATTAGTGCACCTAAGCCTAGTCTAATTTGGATCTCATCCTTATCCGGCTTCTTTCCCTTAAGTGTGTAACCCTATGGGCTCACATGCGAATAGACATGGCCCGAGTACTCTTACTCGGCCCAATAGTAGACAGTGGCCTCTAGCAAGACATGTCAACTCCTATACGCACACAAGGATCATATCAGACGAGCTGCCACAATATCATATACATGCTGTTCCCTTTGCCTCACGATATTTGGTCTAGCTTAAAGCTGACCTCTCTTTCTCGATGCTGTGATTCGGAATCCTTGGTTAACTCTTAACCCCAGCATGCTTCTTGACAGACACGAAAGCCACCTTTATGACTACCCTGTTACGGTGCAGCGTTTGATGGCTCCTAAGTAAGTCGGTTCACATCTTGAGTACATACGACGATCTCATGTCTTAGGACACATCATACATATTGTGTAATGAGAAGTCATCATCTCGTATTGGGTCAGTTCAGACTCATGTCCCACATGAGCCCACATTATTAGTTTGACATCTACATGTCCATGACTTGTGAAACATAGTCATCAACTAATACATGTGCTAGTCTAATATCCATATGTGTCCTCACATGAACTCCGACTAGGAATAGCTTTAGAATAACCATACAAGTAAAGAGTCTCACAGACAATTCACATAATTGTCAATCAATACAAGTTGCCTTTCATGGATATTCAAGGAACACTTCATTAATCATGAATACAAGCACTACTAGGAACCCCCTTATAGCTACGCTATATTTAAAGTTAGAGATGCTTTATTTTGTATCTATAGCCATGTAGGCACGCTTTCACAAAGCGTGTTAGAAGCGTCTTCGTATGCACCGTGTCAGGCTTCGTAGAGATGAATTCATTAAGCATGTCAATGTAAGGAAAGACGTTTCATAGATATGCTAGATGCACGTGTACACACAATGATACATTTTAATAGTGACATATGTAAATCGTGTCTATTGGTGTTGTTACACAGTATAGTTTCGCTTAACTACATGTTAAGAAATGTAGACACGATCATGTAGAAGGCTAGCAAGAAGAAAAAAAATCAAATAGAATGTAAAAATAAATAGTTGGGGCTGGGAATCGAACTCGTGACCCTAGTTTCCAAACCAAACATCCAAACCACGGCGCTAATCAAGTTATTTCAGTTGTAATTCATATGCAATATCTTTTGTATAGCCCCAAATAGCATATTTATAGGCCTATGAAATGTTTTGTGATACGCTTAAAATCGTGTGTACCATGTAGACACAGTTGAAAGCATGTCTATCAATGTATCAATTTCTTACATTTTAAGTATCATGTCAAGAAGCGTCTTTAGGTCCATATAGACAATTACTTGTTGCACATTACAATGTATCTAGATGATAGCAACGATTAAAAGCGTGTGTAACACCGTGTTAAATTGAGATGATTTTCAAAGTGTGTCCAAAAACATCTTTACATACCTTGTCACGTTGAAAGTGTAATAAATATCATCTCATGTTGCCGCGTTTCTAAAACCGTATCAATATGCATGTGTACAACCCAGTGTAGAAACGATTTTAAGTGGCGTTACAAACAAAGTGTACCTAAAGGGGGGTTTTTCTAGTAGTGAAGGAAATATGATCATCTCTATGATTGCCTCTAGGACATATTTCCAACAGTCTCCCACTTGCACTAGAGTCAATCTAGAATGTATCTTATACCCATTGCTCTTGTGTGCTGCGCCTCATGCTTGGACTGCGGAAGTGGCTTTGTCAACGGATCTGAGACATTCAAATCTGTATGTATTTTGCATATCTTAATTTCACCACGTTCGATGAACTCTCGAATGAGATGAAATCGCCACATAACGTGTTTGCTCTTCTGGTGATTCCGAGGCTCCTTTGCTTGCGCAATAGCCCCACTGTTGTCACAGTAAAGGTCCAGCGTACTGGACGCATTTGGAAACACACCAAGCTCAATAAGGAACTTCCTTATCCAAACACCTTCCTTCGCAGCTTCCGAAGCTACGATGTACTTGGCTTCCGTTGTAGAATCGGCCACGGTCTCCTGCTTGGAACTCTTCCAGCTTACAGCACCACCATTCATTGTGAACACATAACCTGATTGGGACTTTGAATCGTCTTTGTCGGTTTGGAAACTAGCATCGGTGTAACCCGTTACAACGAGCTCCTCCTCAGCTCCATAGACAAGAAACACATCCTTAGTTCTTCTCAAGTACTTAAGAATGTTTTTCACAGCTATCCAGTGACCTTCACCTGGATCAGACTGGTATCTGCTCGTAACACTTAGAGCATAAGAAACATCTGGGCGTGTACTTATCATTGCATACATAATAGATCCAATTGCAGAGGCATATGGAACTTTGCTCATGCACTCTCGCTCATCAGTCGTCGTAGGACACTGAGTCTTGCTAAGATGTATGCCATGTGACATAGGCAAGAACCCTTTCTTTGCCTCTTCCTTGTTGAACCGCTTCAACACTTTGTCAATGTAAGTATCTTGGCTTAATCCTATAAGCCTCTTTGATCTATCTCTATAGATCTTGATGCCCAGTATGTATGCTGCTTCTCCTAAATCCTTCATCGAAAAACTATTTTTCAGTGAAGTCTTTACGGACTCAAGCATAGGAATATTATTTCCAATCAGCAGTATGTCATCTACATACAAGATTAGAAATGCAACAGAGCTCCCACTTTTCTTCTTGTAAACACAAGCTTCTTCTTCATTTTTAATGAAGCCAAACCCTTGGACTACTTCATCAAAACGAATATTCCAACTCCGAGATGCTTGCTTTAATCCATAAATGGATTTTTGAAGCTTGCATATCTTTCCAGCATTGGTCGGATCGACAAAACCCTCGGGCTGCATCATATACACATCCTCGGTCAGATTTCCATTGAGGAAAGCTGTTTTGACATCCATCTGCCATATTTCATAATCGAAATATGCAGCAATAGCTAGAATAATCCAAACAGATTTAAGCATCGCTACGGGCGAGAAAGTCTCGTCGTAGTCAACTCCTTGAACTTGTCGAAAACCTTTTGCGACAAGTCGAGCTTTATAGATGTGAATATTTCCATCCATATCTTTCTTCTTCTTATAGATCCATTTGCACTCTATGGTTCTCACACCATCAGGCGGGTCTATCAAGTTCCAAACTTGATTTTCCTTCATGGATTCTATTTCGGATTTCATGGCATCTTGCCATCTCTCGGAGTCAGGGTCTACCATCGCCTCTGCATATGTCGCAGGCTCATCATTGTCTAACAATAATAATTCCCGTGCTGCGCGGAGCCTTGCAAACCTTCGTGGTTGCGGAGGTGCTTCTGTTTCCATAGGCATCTCAACTTGTTCAGCTACATTAGCGTCACTTGTAGAGTCTTGTCCTATTGTCTCATCTCGAACTTCTTCGAGTTGCACCGTTCTTCCACTTTTCTCTCCTTTGAGAAACTCTTTCTCTAGGAAAACTCCGTTCCGAGCGACAAACACTTTGCCCTCAGATCGATTGTAGAAGTAATACCCTAAGGTCTCCTTTGGGTATCCCACGAATATACACTTATCCGATTTGGGTGTAAGCTTGTAAGACTGGAGTCGTTTGACAAATGCTTCACAACCCCAAATTTTTAGAAAAGACATACTGGGAGACTTGCCAGTCCATATTTCATATGGTGTCTGGTCTACAGAATTTGACGGCACCCTGTTCAGTGTGAAAGCTACTGTTTCTAGAGCGTAACCCCAAAACGATAACGGTAGGTCCGACTGGCTCATCATTGATTGAACCATGTCCAACAGAGTTCGATTACGTCGCTCAGACACACCGTTTCTCTGAGGTGTTCCAGGCGGCATAAGTTGTGGAACAATTCCGCAACTCTTTAGATGATTGCTAAACTCGTGGCTCAGATATTCGCCTCCACGATCAGATCGTAAACCTTTAATTTTCTTGTCACACTGATTTTCAACTTCACTCTTAAATTCTTTGAACTTTTCAAAAGTTTCAGACTTATGCTTCATCAAGTAGACATAGCCATATCTACTCAAGTCATCAGTGAAAGTTATGAAGTATTGGAATCCACCTCTAGCAATCGAGCTCATTGGTCCACATACATCAGTATGTATGAGTTCCAGCAAGTCCGATGCTTTCTCTGAAAACCTGTGAATGGCGTCTTGGTCATCTTGCCCAGCAAACAAGCTTCGCATGTCTCGTATGATTCAAAATCAAATGAAGTTAGAAGTCCATCCGCATGGAGCTTCTTCATGCGTTTCTCGCTTATATGACTGAGACGACAATGCCACATGTAGGTAGGATTCAAATCAGAAAGACGAGGCCTTTTAGAAAATATATTACAGACAGGTGAATCATCAAGATTTTGAATAAATAGCCCATTCTTAATGGACGCCAGAGCCACAAACATGTTATTCTTAGAGATCACACAACCATTGTTTTCACTCGCAAAAGAATAACCATCCTTCATCGGACATGAAGGAGACACAATGTTTCGACTCAAACTAGGAACAAAATAACAATTACTAAGCTCCAAGACAAATCCTGATGGTAGGTGAAGTTGCATCGTCCCGACGGCCACAGCAGCAACTCTTGCATTATTGCCGACGCGGAAGTCAACTTCTCCTCTTTCAACGCTTATACTCTTTGTCATTCCCTACATCGAATTGCATATATGAGCAACCGATCCGGTATCAAATACCCAGGAATTAACATAAGAGTCAGCGAGAAATATTTCTGTAATATGAACAACAAGCGTACCCAAGGTGGAAGAACGGTTCTTCAACGAGGTGAGGTACAGCTTGCAATTCCTCTTCCAGTGTCCCTTCTCGTGACAATGAAATCACTCATTATCTGCAGTTGGTCCAGGTTTAGCCTTGAGTGCAGGGTTTGGCTTAGGGTTCGCAACCTTAGCCTTGCCCTTCTTCTTCCAAGAAGAACCTTTCTTCTTGAAGGTAGGCTTATTCTGGACATGGGGTATCTAGAACATCTTCCTTTTTCTCTGCCCTGAGAACAATTCTCAGGTTGCGGATCCAATCCGCATAGTTAGTCCCATTCAGTTTGTCCTTCTCAAGGACCGAACGCAATGAAAAGGATTGGGTGTTATTGCGGACCATGATCTACAACAAAATAATAATGCAAAATACTAAGACAAACGTATTCATGATGGAGTAAATCATATTAAACAATTTAACATAATCTACTCCCACTAAAATCAATATCCCTCCATTGATTCTTAGTGATTCAAGACCCACAACTATCAAGTCGACTAGTGAGCTTTAGCATCACCGCTAGAGGACAAGGTAGATCGGTAAGCAACTCTTTGCTAATCATATCTCATATGATTCTTGCCTTTATGCCCCAAGGTCCTTAACCGTTAAGCTAACCTTGTCAAGCTAACCAACCCTTATGCGTGTAAGTATCCGATACGAACCTGTCTAGCCAAGGAAAACTGGTGGCATCCTAATTTCATAGACCCACCACCAATCGTACAAGGCATGTGACAGTGCAAGGTTTAGTTGGTAGGGCATGATAGCACAAAGTTTGTGAGGGATCGTTCTACTTCTACTATGACACACGTAGTAGTAAAACGTCAAGAACGGCAAGCACATAATTGTGAATCAGTATGGCCCTTGTTCTTCTGGTGATCTCCATCTCCATAGAACTTGTTCGCCATGTAGATCTCCATCCTCATGGAACTTGTTCACCATATTGATCTCCATCTCCATGTACATGTGTACCATCCTTCATGTGATGAAAACTCCAAGAACTAGAACTTGCTATTACACCTAATAACTAGTAAATAAAATTACATTCACGACTTGGATCATCACAGGTTGGCACGCAGGCCATTACATCAAATGCAACAATTCATATGGCTCCGGCCGAATTGTCATAATCACGGCACGCAGGTCATGAAACAATTACACACATGCATCACATACACATAGAGGCCATACCGATCACAAAACCTGCAAAACAGAGTTAGGCGATTCCGACGTCCGAACTTAAAATGTCGACAACTCTATCTTCTGGGCCGAATTTCACAAATCTAAATTTCGCAAAAATAGTACTTCTGTTTTGAACCAAGTCTAACTTTTTCTGTAGATACAAATCGATATAAAGTTCTCCTAAATCCGAGTTCGTATGCAAAAGTTATGACTGTTTTACTGTAAAACACACTTTTGCAACAAAACGGAATTCGCAGTAGATCCAATCTACTGCCCTATGCATCTCATGCATCTGGCTTATGCCCTAAGTTTCGATTCGACCAATCACATTGATCTCCAACTGCAGCGACCGGGTTTATGTGCATCACTTAACTCCGATGGCGGAAAACCGTCCGGTAGGAGTATGTCGTTGCACAACCTTCGTAGCTAGTTTACGAAACTAGGTCATAGATCGATCTGAAACTACACATATATCCATATGCACATATCCAAATCTATAATGATACAGCACTAGCTCTGGATACCGCTGTAGGAATAAGGGGTAGCAAATACAAAATTTTTCTACCGCATAAACCAGGATTACTGCAATTATAGGTCACGGGATTACCACTAGACGCGCGGTTGCGGAACTTCTGTAGTGCGTCGGTGTAGTGCAGATGGAAGCCGGCAGTGCAGTTGTAAGAACCTCCTCTCGTGCGGCTCGTCCTTGTGCAGCAGATGCGGCACCTCCAAGGTATCCACATGTACGGGAAGAAGCATCGCGATCCGGACTGCTAGGTCCGCGAAGGCGACCTAGGGCTCGGGCGCGAAGGAGGGACGGCACTGTAGCACGACGCGGCTACTGTTCACGGTGGCGTTACTGTTCACGTGAAGAGTACCATGAATAGTAGCGAGGATTAGGGTTTTAGGCGCCCCCCTCCTCTGTTTATATAGCCCCTTAGGTGGGCTGCCTTGGTCCCCACCTTGGGCGCCCTGTTTTGGGCCTAAAAGGCCCATTAGTGCACCTAAGCCCAGTCTAATTTGGATCTCATCCTTATCCGGCTTCTTTCCCTTAAGTGTATGACCCTATGGGCTCACATGCGAATAGACATGGCCCGAGTACTCTTACTCAGCATAATAGTAGACAGTGGCCTCTAGCAAGACATGTCAACTCCTATACGCGCACAAGGATCATATCAGACGAGCCGCCACAATATCATATACATGCTGTTCCCTTTGCCTCATGATATTTGGTCTAGCTTAAAGCTGACCTCTCTTTCTCGATGCTGTGATTCGGAATGCTTGGTTAACTCTTAACCCCAGCATGGCCATGCATTTCCTGATCCGAATCACTCGAGGGGCCCAGAGATATCTCTCTCTTGTAGAGAGGGGCAAATCCCATCTTGACCGACTATGTCTCACAGCATGCTTCTTGACAGACCCGAAAGCCACCTTTATGACTACCCTGTTACGGTGCAATGTTTGATGGCTCCTAAGTAAGTCGATTCACATCTTGAGTACATACAACGATCTTAGGTCTTAGGACACATCATACATATTGTGTAATGAGAAGTCATCATCTCGTGTTGGGTCAGTTCAGATTCATGTCCCACATGAGCCCACATTATTAGTTTGACATCTACATGTCCATGACTTGTGAAACATAGTCATCAACTAATACATGTGCTAGTCTAATATCCATGTGTGTCCTCACATGAACTCCGACTAGGAACAGCTTTAGAATAACCATACAAGTAAAGAGTCTCACAGACAATTCACATAATTGTCAATCAATACAAGTTGCCTTTCATGGATATTCAAGGAACACTTCATTAATCATAAATAAAAGGAAATATGATCATCTCTATGATTGCCTCTTGGGCATATTTCAAACAAATGCTCCTCTCATGTCATAGAACGAATCGGTGCAAGAAAAATGAGACCAAACGATCGCTAGACGAAGAAATCGCACCACAAACTAGAAGGGGAAGGGGTAACTCGGGATGAACACAACAAGAACAAGAGATTGACACACCTTGATCCAAAATCCCGGAGGACACACATACTAAGGGGTGTGCTTCCGACGAACAATCACTACACAAGTTTGTAGTGGGCACTCTCACAAATTTCTGGAAACCCTAGCTAGAGAATGAGAAAATGAGAGGCAAGAGGAGAAGGAGGGGCAAGCCCTCATGTTATAATTTTTTTCCTCTGCTGACTCTACCCCTAAGATACATGAGCCAACTATTTAACTCGCTATTTTCGTCGACTCGGGGTCACACCTTGATCCGACGGCCACCGCGCCTCCTCATCGGTATCCTTGCGTCCACGCAACCTCCCCGATGCCGCCACGTGCCGTCCTTCCGAGACTTCCGTCCTCGGAACCTCCGCCCGAGTTTTGAGGCCCAAACCCGTAAACCCGCCACCGATGGTTTTGAGGCCCAAACCATCAAACCGGGCCTGACACGTGTCACCGCCGTCCTCGATCGCCCGAGCCGCCAAGTCCTCTGAGCTCCGCGCTCGACTTAGACGCACGCCATCTTGACCCGGTCAACACGGTCACTTCCACGTGTCATCGCGCTTGTCGATGTCCCAAGTGTCAGCCACATGGCTAGCCACACGACGATCCGGTCCCTCGATCCAAGCCTCACGTCGTCCTTCACCTCCGCGGTCCGTCGGCATGGCACGTCCTACTTGATCTTCACCTCGCCGTCAACCACCATCTCCCGGCTCGACTCCTGCACAACACAAGCCGAAGAAACACATTCTAGACGACACACCTCGTGTGCCAATTAGAATACCCGAAGGAAAAGAGAAAAGAAAAACAGATCCAAAATGTCAATGTTGGCAATCACTCATCACAAAATCGAATCACATGGGAAATGATCAACCATGTGTTCGCAATCTCCCCCTTGATGAGTGCATTGTCAACTCCAACACAAAGACAAGAGCTAATCACAAAGCTCTGAAACCAATTGACATGCCACAACATAAAAGCTAGACCCTCAAGACAGAGGCAAGGCCCGACACATCTAGCTCAAAGGGCTCTTTCTTCCAAATGTGGTCTATTTCTCCCCCTTGTGTGAAAAACATGCAATCCCATATGAAGATGAGTGCACACATATGTCTTTGTTTCTATTTCTCCCCCTTGTTGGTATATGCACTTATCAAGTTTTATACATTAGAGCTCATGGATTGCAAAACTCCCCCTTGAAGCATGCTATGAATGCACAAATATACAATGCAAGAGCTTCAAGATTATAGCAATCAAAATGATAGGACACTCTAAACAGTATCATGGCAACAATGGAAAAGTGCTCAACGAATGCTCAAACTGATCAAGTGAAACGAAATATGGCATTGAAGCATTTTGATTCAGTTCAAGCTTTACAAAAGAGTGTTCACCACTAGGAATAGCACATAGCATAAGTAAGCATAAGATCAACCTAGTGCATAGTCAAGAGTATACCCGGTGAACTACCCCAAACATCGTTCATACATCATGCATAAAAGAAACTCTCAACACTTGTGTTTGATCAAATTTTTCATTATATCGGATTTGCAGCTTGTCACAAGTGGAGTAGCATGAGTGCTAGTGGTTATCCACAACTGTCAGCCTTACTAATCAACCATGTCAAGCCTATGCATGTGAGCTGTTGGCGCAAATATGACTTGCCGAGCTCAACACACTGCAAGCTGAAGACATGACTTGAAAAGAGCAACCCGATCAATCAGCTCCGAAGCGTGCCAGTCAATTTGACCTAAAAATTGACAAGGAGAGAAGACATCAGTAATCTCAGGTGGAACATGCCGGGTGAGTCCAGACAGTTCCAAATATATGGCTCGAGAAGCCAGTTTTAACGGCAAATGACTAAAGAGTCAATTCCCGAAAAGATTTGTTCGGTAAACATCTTGTTCGGCAAACTAGTGTAATAACAGCATAAACATAATAAATTACCGGAACAGACATGATAATATCATAGAAGTAAAGATCAAGATAATCATCAGCTATTCATAATAATATATCAACGAAAGCATGAGCATATAACCGAAACAAGCTTGATCAATACTAGATTATAAAAAGGGTAAAACATGCATATAAATCTAATCTACACAACAAAGAACAGAGATTTAACGAGACTGGTCCATAGGCCAAAGCGGTCTCCCTAAGCCATTTTCGCTAAACACACCAACTTACGTTTACCTGGTCTAACGGCCAGCGGGTTTCCATAAATCAGTAATGCAAAGCTATTTCATTTATCATCTAGATAAGTCCATAAACATGTAGTAGTCGTGAAAGCATAACCGTATTAGCTAAAATAGCCAATTCGGAGTCCATGAGGCAGGAACGTGACATGTCTAAACATATCCGACTCATCATATCAAATTAAAGCTGGTCTAACGGCCTGCGGCTCTAGATTAACCATCAAACTTGAATATATCTAAATAGCCATGAACCCACAACATGTAACGATCAAGATTGGTAAACTTTGGCCACTAAGCATAAGAGAACAATCATCATGATAAAATAAACATGAACAAGCAAAAAGACGACTGAAATCATAAAGATCTAAGGCCAAAGCTTATCAATCTAGATCGGGCAAAAGTGTTGTAACAATAGATAAAAATAAAGCATAAACAACACTGATAACTTGACAAATCTACCAGATGAGCCAAATCTAGTAGAGTCATTGATACTTAATCCTTGAAATAGATCTATGTCCACCAGATGACACCCGATCTACCAACCCAAATCTAACGTCCACTGGATGACGCTAAACTCGATTAAGCATCGATAACTATCTTGATCTATCAAGCCCATGTCCACCGGATGACAATAAAACAAGATAAAGCAAGACATGTCGGTACTTACAAGCAACTTGGAGGTCGACGGATCCAATAGAGCCCCCTCAAGCGATTGCACGAACTCGACGACTCGACCGAACTCGAAAAGGGTGGCGTGAAGTCGGGTTGTTTGTTGATTGATTGTTGTAGATCCTTTACAACGACCGGGGACATACATATATGTAGCCTAGACCAATGAGGCCCGGTAACCTCCGTACGTGATATTAGCTAACAAAATGAAATATAAAATGCATGGACTCTCTAATTCCTTTATTTAGAGTCCTTTATTTAAAGATCTCTCCACCCGGAGATTCTATATGGTAGGACACTTGTAAGTTTTGCATCTCAAGCTTACTATGCAGCATAAATTTTTTATTGATGAATGAAAAAGTTGCTCTAGAATCAAAAAGAACCATAGCAGGGTGAGAATTGATTAGGAGCATACCCATGAGAACTTCGGCATTCTCCGGAATTTCTTCGGCGGTGGTGTAGTTGAGGCAGCCACGTTTAGGAGCTTGTTGCGGCTTGACCTCTTAGCGTGATGCTTGAGGTAGAGGATTGTTGGGCCTGGCTGCATTGAAGGCACCGTCACGCCTCGGAGACGGGCAATCTCTGGAGAAGTGGCCTATGCCACCACAATTGTAGCACGGCCCCTTTGCGGTCACACCTGGGTTGCTCCAATAGGCATTGACTGGCCTAGGAGCTTGTCCTTGAGGAGGTTGAAGTTGACGCACAATCCACATAGGACGAGGAGATTGAGCACCCGGCGCCCGAGGTGAAAGAGGAGGAGCCCCCAGGCGTGGACGTGAGGAGCTACCGCCCGCAGAGGTAGGAGCAGGACGCTTGTTCTTTGCTTCAAGATTCCTCATCTTGTGCTCAGCTCTGATAGCAACATTCACCAAGTCATTGAAGTCCTCAAACTTGTTAGTGGAGAGCTTGTCTTGTAACTCTTCAGAGAGCCCATCATATAAGCGTTCTTGCTTTTTGGCATCCGTGGCCACTTCTTCATGTGCGTATTGGGAGAGGGTATTAAAAGCATTGACATAGACCATCATATCACGACTTCCTTGGGTAAGATTTAGAAATTCTTTCTTCTTGATATCCATTATACCCTTGGGAATATGGAAGGAGCGGAAAGCCGTGCGAAACTCTTCCCATGTGAAACGGTGGTCTGTAGGGTGAGAGGCCTTGAAATTCCGCCACCAAGCCCCAGGGGCGTCATGCAGTTGATGAGCAGCAAAAAGAATCTTCTCATGTGGCTCACATTCAATAAGACCAAGTTTTTCTTCAATAACATTGAGCCAAAAATCCACATCCAAAGGATCCTTGGAGCCACAGAAGATGGACGGGTTGGTGCAGAAGAAATCCCCGAACCTGTTCACTTGAGGCTCAGCCCTTGGACCATGATTGTCGGCATTGTCCATCTGATTGACTATGTGCGCCATAAGTTTAGTTTGTCGAGCCAGGACGTCCTCGAGAGTTGGGTGAATGGGAGGGTTGGGAAGGGGGCATCGTTGTTGTTGTTATTGCCACCCGAACCACTAGTACCACCCCAATCCGTTCCCCAATGCAACACCATCCTGTTAATAAACAAAATAGTTAGCGATAGGGAATGAAGGATAGAGAAGGATACTCGAAGGAATGGTGGAAAGACAATGTGGAGATAAAAATCTAACACACGATCAACACGGGATAGCTATTCCAAGAGGAAAGTCAGATTTGGTCTACTAAGATCAACAAGAACAAGATGGGCAAAATCTGATCAGCAGCACGGAAGAGTGATTGGGTGCAGATTTGGGGACCAAAAGAGTGAATATATGTATGAATGCATGCATGCATGCAAGGTATGAATGCAACATGACGTCTCCTCATATCGTGAGCACGCCTTAACGTTCTAGCACTCACTCACGATCCGAAACAACCGCATTGCCCAACAGCGCTACAACACTCCTACTAGCACTTAGGACAATGGGTGATTCCCACCCTCTCAACCCCGGTATAAGGTGCAAAAGGTTTCCAGCAGGTGAAAGGGTGTTCCTATGCTTCCGCTACTCATAAAGACAAGAGGAGTTAAGCATATCTTAATTAAACGAGTGAAGCAATAAGGAAGAATTAGCTCTAAGACGAAGGAAGAAGGGTAGCAATCAGCCTTAAGTTCAAAGTTTTAACAAAAGTAAACATTAGTGCAAGTAATCAAATTTTACTTTACTCTCAATCCACTAAGCAAATTTTAGGTTCACTTCATGGAACCTTGGCTCTGATACCGGTTGTGAGAACCGCCCAATTTGATACTATTTTAAATGAACCGCCGGTCATTATCATCCAGATGAGAGCTAACACGTGCTTGCCGGAGAGCATGCCACGTGTTATCCCACATCTAAAGACACGAATAACCGACACGTCATTCATCCAAAATAATATCAAATCCGGTAGTCCCAGTATGTGCTCCAACATACGCCCAGGATCCAGCATATGCACATACCGTTTGCGATCGAATACATCGCCAATGAACCACAAAGAACAGTTTTACATTACCATAGTTCGAAATTTAATATTACAAGTTCAATATAGGAGGGTTCAGCTAACTTCCATTACAAGCCTTGGGCTCACGAAAGCCATGTTAAACAGGAACTTAAAATTTATTGTATGTACATGCTCTCACGGAGTTCGATTACGATAAAATCATACTAAGATGATGATGTCTTGCTTAAGGACACCATCCCAGTCTCAACGACCTACTCCTTCTCCGCACCTGGATCGGCGGGGTAGAAGTGGCAAAACACCACTTCCGACTCACCTGCAACTAGGTTTAGAAGCACCCTGAGTACAAAGGTACTCGCAAGACTTACGCGATTAAATAAACAAGGATCATGCAAAGGCTCAAGTAAAGCTTTAAGGTTAAGTAATTATTGCATAAGAATGATCTCTCTAGACTATCACCTAGCAAATTTAATTAATCTTGCCCGAACCCCCAAAAGTTTTAATTGATTAAGAGTGTAATATAACATATAATAGATCATAGACATGACATGAATCCAAAGCCAACAATACCGAAACTCTCTACGAAGAATTCGACGAACCAAGAGCTTGCTCATATCCGAGAGCGCGGCAATTCGAATTGATTATAACCTTGCAAGGATGTACTACTTTACCCACATGACGCAAGGACCATTGAAACGATCTTAAGATGCCTAGAGGGGGGGTGAATAGGTAATCTGCAATTTAAAACACCTAACAAAAATGTCAGACACAGACCAGCCCGGATACTCCGGGTAAGATCCCGGATACTCCGGGTTTGGTAATCCGGAGTATCCGGAGATATATCCGGAGTCTCCGGGTATGAACAACCGGAAAGAAAACTGCAAGAATCTATGTATGAAAAGTAGATCGAGCTAAAGTGAGAGTACCAAGGGTTCCTTAAGATTGATATCCAACAAACAGAACTCACTAGAAACTCATGAGTGAGTAGATCGAGCTCAAACCCTAGAAATAAAGTCTCACAAGCAAATAGCAATGAAATCATGTAAACTAACACAAAGGAGACAAGGATTTGTTTCCCGAAGTTCACACCCGAAGGTGCTACGTCTCCGTTGAGGAAGGATTCAAGAGACGGTGCTCAAGAACCCCTATTCTCCTCTTCCAAGGGCAAGATCACCTCTCAAGCCCAAGGTTACTTACTATGGATTCCTCGGTGAGGAATGGAGCTTACAAACTTCTTGTGCAGCTCACAATCTTGATTGAGCAATCACAAGCACGCCTAGCCGTCTAGGAGCACAAGGCTCCAAGAGTAACAAACTTGAATCCGCGGACTTGACCAAAACCAAGTGCTCAAGAGATGGGAAGGAGGCTCACTTGCACTAATCCTTGCTCTTGCTTGCTTCTCACTCAAAACCCTCAAGGGAATCACTCAAGAATGGAGAAAATGGAGTGAGAGAGCTCTTTCTTGGCTTAGGTTTGAGTTCAGCTCGTCAAAGTAGCAAGACAGAGGGCTGAAGGGGTATGGTGGGGGTATTTATAGTCTTCAGCCCAGAAATAGCCATTGGGCGAAAGGGTACCCAGAGACTCCAGGTATATGTCTGGAGACTCCGGGCGACACAAGTTTTTCAGTCCGGAAACAGCACCCGGACACTCCGGGCAAAAGGGGTCCGGAGTATCCGGCCCTATACCCGGAGTATCCGGGTTAGGCAGGGAAACTTCGATTTTTGCTCTCTTGAATTGTTTTGTAGCTCACAAGTATTTGTCTAGGTTCTCTTGAGCACTAGTTTCAAGTCAACATCTTTGAATTAAGTCCCTCTTGATAGTACGGCGTCCCTATACTCAAATTTCAAAAATAAAATCTAATTTCATGAGTATGCTTGAACATCGCCTTTTTCATTTCCTTTTTGAGGGGCCATACGCCATCACTTGATTCACCTATACATATTCATCACCTGCACACATGCTTAATTGCACAATTAAATATACATGTGTTTTGTCATTATTCACCAAAACCCACCTACGGGCCTAGATCACTTTCAATCTCCCCCTTTTTGGTGATTGATGACAACCCACATGTAGCTCATTTGATTAACATACAATGATAAACATCTAGCATATAAGAGCTCCCCCTTAATGTATGCCATGATCTTTGAATTTCAATTTTGACTTGACATGTCGACAATTTTGGCATATATATCAAGAGAACCACAAAAGCTCTTATATGTTTTACAGTGGGGTGAACAGGTGAGTGCAGGACAAGTGTGATGCAAATGACATGTTATCCACTCAATCCACTTAAAAAAAATGTGTCTGCCAGCAAGACCCGGAGACTCCAGGTAGGAGTCCGGAGACTCCGGTCAGAGAATCCGGAGAATCCGGCATTTATCCCGGAGTATCCGGACCTTCTGAACCAGATCACAAAAAAATAGTCACCAATCAGGGAAAGAATTTTCACCCTAGCACAACTTCCTTAAAACAGAGATAAACAACACATCTAGGCACAAAGTAGCACACATTACAAATGTTCTCACACCACATAGTCCTTACGCACGATCGAGGAAGTTCGAAACGGAAAGGAAACTACATAAGTTCGATACAAAGGCGATACATGCCCAAACGAGTACATAAAAGGCAGTTTCACTCCCCCTTTGTCATCAAGTGCCAAAAAGGGAATGAAAAGAGGGATGAAGTGCATCTACTCATCAACTTCATCTTGGGCGGCATCCTCAGAGGTATCCTCATCTTCATCGGAGTCGGGGTGCTCACGGTAGCCTATGGGCGCGTCTTCCTCGGTCTCCTCTTCCTCATCAAAGATCTCTTGGCCACTTGGAGGAGCACGGCGAGAGGAAGTAGAAGTACGACGACGAGGAGAACAGGCTTGGCGACGAGCACGAGGAAGTGGGGCATGAGCAGCAGCAACAGCAGCCTCATCGGCGGCATCCCACTCAACAAAAGGATCATCAAAGTCCAGGAGCTCGCGGTGAGAATCCAAAGGAAGCCCCAAGTGACCCCGAATTTCAATGATCGACCTTGTGTTCTCATGAACATCTTGTGCAATGTTCCTGCACATTCCAAACAAGCTGCGGAGGGCCCTCTTCACAAAAGAGTCATGGTGACGGTGACGAGACGATGAAGAGGCACCCACAGAAGATGGAGCAGGATCATGCCTTGGATTTCTTGTTGCACCGGCATGAGATGGAGGAGGAGGTGGTGCATCACCAGAGCGGGCACGCAGGTGTAGAGGTTCATGCTTGACTGTCTTTGGAAATGTGACCTTCGTCACCCTCTCTATCATGTACATGATGTATGGTGCTGCAGGAGGTGACTTCTTGGCCTCAATCACAGTCCTTCTTAGCTCATTCCAAATGAAGTCCATGATGCAAAAAGGTCTTCCACTGGGCAAAGTATGGGCTAGAAGGTTTACTGCATAGTATCTTAGTGCCACGGAATCACCATCCTTTGCATCAATGGTGGCTCTGAAGAATTGATTCATTGCATAGTATACCGGTAGAAGATGGTTGGCCTTTCCTTCTTGAGCACAAATAGGATTGTAGAACAAAGTAGGTACTTGATATGGCTTTAGTTATTCCTCAACATGAATGGGATCTCTTTTCTCATCCTCAGTGCCCCAAGTAACCTAGAGAAGGTCATGTAATCCACTCCATATTTGGCTCCCTCGGTGGTCCAATAGAATGCAATCTCCCTTTCATCATAGTATAAAGAGGAGTGAAATTGAGCTAGGATCTCTTCATTCCAATCATAGTGAAAACCCATGATATCATAAAGACTCATCTCCTTGCACTTTTCCATAGCCTCATTAAAGAATGGATCCTTCATATTTTCATAATATTTCCAATCCACATACTTGCATGGGACAATGGGAGCACGAGATTTATGCATCACCACTGAGGAATAGAAGTCTTCATGAAGCTTGCACCAAAAGCGCCTCTCAAGACCTTCACTCTTGTCATATTTGTAGACTTCCTCCTTGCGTGCCTAACGAAGTGCTACATCTTGATTGTAGTAATTTCTTTCCATCTTTACGGTAAAGCCAGGAACAATTCTCGGACAATGAAGCCTCGGAATGCTTGGATAGTTACGCTGCTCAGAGGAGTATTCAACTCGCAAGCGAGGAGGGGTCTTATGACAAATGTCATGAGCAATACCCTTGCTTGTTGGAGTTGGACGGGATGGAGGAGCTGTGGGTCGGCTTTGCATAATGTAAGGAGCTTTCCTTGGCTCCTTTCCTGAACTGCTACCGGCGGGTTCCTTGCCCGCACAATGACGTGGATGCAGCTCCCTTGGAGGATTTCGAGGGGGATCCTCCCTTTGAGTGCGAGGATCATGACGCCGCTTTTGCCTTCTTTGTTCCGCATCCTCCAAGGACTCACCAGCACATGGCCTCACCATGCCTAAAGAACAGATAACTGAGATCAAGACCAAGCTGGAAAGGATCAGGAAGAAGAAGATGTGCCAGTGGTGACCTAGTCCGGAGACTCCGGGTATACCACCGGAAACTCCGGGCCAGAGGGTCCGGAGTATCCGGGTGTATATCCAGAGTATCCGGATTCGAGCACCTAAAACCCTAAGTTTCAAAAATCTAAGGATTTGACCATGGGATTTGAAAGAAACTTGAGCCAAAGGTTCCTACACATGCTATGAAGAGATACCCTAAAGATCTTTCAAAGAAACCTACGGCATTGGGAGATGGGGCGATCCGAAGTTCAAAATACCTTTGAGACCGATGAGAGCACGGGAACTTCAAATCCACGGCCTCCCCGGAGTTTCCGGAGGGGAGGAGAGCCTTCCTTCAAAGATTGACAAGTTCGTGATGCTTGGAAGGTAGAAATCTCCCCTAGGGTGAGAAAGAGGGAGAGGAGAAGAGAGAGGGTGGCGTCGGCAGTGAAAAGGAAGTGAGGAACCGTTTACCCTGACCTCCCCCGCGGTATATATAGGAACATTTTACTACCCGGAGTATCCGGCCTCAGGGCCGGAGTATCCGAACAGTCCGGAGTATCCGGGCCCTGGGCCGGAGACTTCGGCTCCCCCCTGAGACTGAGCAGAAAAAAGTTCAAAAGAACTTGATCTAGATGGATTTGGTAGAGATAGATTTTGAAGATCTAATGGTGTGAGAGAAATTACTCAACTCAAGATCAGCCAACAATCAATCAAGGAGAACAATGATCTTAAGTGAGTAAAGTGAAGAACCAAGCTTTTTATAGAACAAAAGTCACCCATTTTTGAAAGTTTTCAAGATCTTTTCATTTTGATAATCACTTAATCTATAATCACTCAAGTGTATGCAGTAATTCAAGCTAGGTTACGAGAATCCAAGATGTTTAGTTCACTTCTCAAAGCACAAAATCTTGACTCATCTAGAGGCTTAGTAAAGATATTGGCAAGTTGCCCGTCGGTGCTTACATGTTGTAAAGCAATATCTCCCTTAGCCTCATGACCCCTTAAGAAGTGATGACGAATATCTATGTGCTTTGTTCGGGAGTGTTGTACAGGGTTGTTTGCTAACTTGATTGCACTCTCATTGTCACAAAATAGAGGAATTGCATCAAAATGACAACCAAAGTCACTCAACGTTTGTCTCATCCACAAGAGTTGTGCACAACATGCACCGGCGGCGACATACTCGGCCTCCGCCGTGGACAAGGCAATCGAGTTTTGCTTCTTAGAGCTCCAAGCTACTAAGGACCGGCCAAGAAATTGACAAGTCCCCGTAGTGCTCTTTCGATCCACTTTGCAACCGGCATAATCCGAATTGGAATAGCCAAATAAGTCGAAAGATGAGCCCTTGGGATACCATAAACCAAGGTTAGGAGTGAAGACCAAATATCTTAGGATTCTCTTAACCGCCATCAAATGACTTTTTTCGGATTAGCTTGAAATCTTGCACACATGCACACACTAAGCATAATATCGGGCCTAGATGCACAAAGGTAAAGAAGAGATCCAATCATGGAGCGATATACCTTTTGATCCACGGCCTTTCCATCTTCATTGATGTCGAGATGCCCATTGGTTGGCATGGGAGTTTTGATGGGCTTGGCATTTTCCATGTCAAATTTCTTGAGCATATCCTTGATGTACTTGGTTTGACTAATGAAAGTGCCATCCTTGAGTTGCTTGATTTGAAATCCGAGGAAGAATGTCAACTCACCCATCATAGACATCTCAAATCTCTTTGTCATAATCCTACTAAAATCATCGCACCAAGTTTTGTTAGTAGAGCCAAATATAATGTCATCGACATATATTTGGCACACAAAGATATCTCTATCAACTTTGCGAGTGAAAAGAGTAGAATCGGCTTTGCCTATTTCAAAGCCTTTCCTTAAGAGAAAGTCCTTAAGGCATTCATACCATGCTCTAGGGCTTGCTTGAGCCCATAGAGAGCCTTATGGAGCAAGTAGACGTGGTTTGGGAATTTTGGATCTTCAAAACCCGGTGGTTGCTCAACATATGCTAATTCGGAGATCGAACCATTAAGGAAAGCACTCTTCACGTCCATTTGATATAGCTTGAAATCATGGTGAGTAGCATAGGCAAGCAAAATATGAATTGATTCAAGCCTAGCTACGGGTGCATAAGTCTCACCAAAATCCAAACCTTTCGATTTGTGTGTAACCTTGAGCAACCAACCTTGCTTTGTTTTTTGTCACCACGCCATGTTCATCTTGTTTGTTTCGAAAAACCCACTTGGTTCCAATTATATTTTGCTTGGGTCTTTCTACTAAGAACCAGACTTTATTCCGAGTGAAGTTGTTCAATTCCTCTTGCATAGCCATCACCCAATCTGGATCATCCAATGCTTCCTCCACCTTAAGAGGTTCCAAAGAAGAAACAAACGAGTAATGTTCACAAAAAGTAGCCAAACGAGATCGAGTGGTTACCCCTTTACTTATGCTTCCAAGGATATTATCCACGGGATGGTCCTTTTGAATTATGTGATGAACTCTTGGATGTGGAATGGAGGATTGATGTTGGATTGATTCAGTTTCTCTATCGTCTTGAGACTGGCCTTGATGTTGAGTTGGTGCTTCAGCTTGAGTTTCCCGGATACTCCGGTCTGGAGTCCGGATACTCCGGTAAAGATGTCCGGAGTCTCCGGCTTCGTATCCGGAGTTTCCGGGTTTTGCAGCGGGTGTAGAGGTAGATGGCCCTTGAAACATCAACTCATCATCATCATCATTGTCCACTTGTTCTTGAGGCTTTATTTCACCAATCGCCAACTTCTTGATAGCTTGACTTGATGATTTTTCCATTCCTACAACATTATCAACTTGCTCCCCTTGAGAGCCATTAGATTCATCAAATGTCACGTCATACGCTATTTCAACACAACAGGAGGTTTTGTTGAAAACACGATAGCCATGAGCATTTGAGGTATAACCAAGAAGAAATCCTTCATCAACTTTAGGTGCAAACTTAGAGTTCTTGGGCTTCTTGTTAAGAATGAAGCACTTACTTCCAAAAACTCTAAAGTAAGACACATTATGCTTTTTACCAAGTAGAAACTCGTATGCCGTCTTGTTCAAGATCTTGTGAAGACATAGACGGTTGATGGCATGACATGCCGTGTTGATTGCTTCCGCCCAAAATTGATCCGAGATCTTGTACTCATCAAGCATTGTTCTTGCGGCCTCAATGAGAGTTCTATTTTTCCTCTCAACAATTCCATTTTGTTGAGGGGTGTATGGAACCGAGAACTCATGACCAATTCCCTCTTCATCTAAAAACTCTTCTACGTTAGTGTTCTTGAATTCGGTGCCATTGTCACTTCTCACTTTCTTGATCTTAGTCTCAAATTCATTTTGAGCTCTTTTTGCAAACTTCTTGAAGGTCTCTTGCATTACACTTTTGTCATACAAAAAGAATACCCTAGTGAAATGAGAATAATCATCAACAATGACAAGACCATATTTGTTACCACCAATGCTAATGTACGCCACCGGACCAAAGTGATCCATATGTAGAAGTTCAAATGGCTTGACGGTAGTGACAATACTCTTCGATGGATATGGAACACCAACTTGTTTCCCGGCTTGGCATGCACTACAAACACGATCTTTCTCAAAAGAAACATTTATTAGTCCTAGGATGTGATCCCCCTTTAGAAGTTTGTTGAGATTTCTCATCCCAACATGAGCTAGTCGGCAATGCCATAACCAACCCAAGCTGCACTTTGCTATCAAGCAAGCGTCAAGTTGAGCCCTCTCTTGAGAGAAATCCACAAGATAGAGCTTTCCCTTGAGCACTCCCTTGAAAGCAACGGAGTCATCGCTTCTTCTAATGACGGTTACACCCTCGTTAGTGAACAAACAATTGAAGCCCGAATCACAAAGTTGTGAGATGGACAACAAATTGTAACTAAGTGACTCAACTAAAAGAACTTTTGAGAGAGTGAACTTTGAGTTTAAATTAATGTTACCGGTACCAAGCACTCTTCCCTTTTGATTTCCCGCAAAGGTAATGAAATGATCTCCACTTGATGCGGTTATAGTTTCGAACATACTCCTTTCTCCAGTAATATGATTTGTGCATCCACTATCAATCACCCAAGTTGATCCACCGGAAGAGTATCCCTACAAAACAAAGTTACTCTTTTCTTTTAGGTACCCAACAATACTAGGGTCCTTTAATGTTAGTCACAAGAATTTTGGGCACCCAAACATGACTTTTTACTTTTGTGTTCCATGTACGACGTCCTACAAACTTGGCAACCACTTTACCACGGTGGTTCCTTGTCAAAACATAATCGGCATAAAATGATACATGAGATGATTCTTGTGCCTTGATCTTGGTTGAGTTAGAGGCCTTGAACTTATCTTCTTTGAATGAAGATGCAACAATCTTAGCACCCTCATCACATGTTGTGCCTCTCTTGATGAATTTGACATGACCACTTTCTTGAATCACATCATTTGTCTTGTGAACGGGAGTGGTCATGTTCACTAGACCTCCTTGAGCACCCAAGGCTGTCTTGTCCTTGTTCTTGGTAAATGGAATGGCATGTGGAGTACCTTGCCCATTCCTACCAAGTCCCTTACCTTTTTCGAACCCAAACTTGCTCATGTATCTTGACCCAAATCCCTTGGTGTGTTTCTCAAACTCACCTACCCTTGTTGAGGGATTTTTCTTTGGGACTTGAGTGTGTGGTGAAGCTTCTTCTTGCAACAAATGAGTGAGTCTAGAAATTTCCTTCTTCATTGCATTCATCTCAACAAGGTTAGTAGCACAATTTTGAATATCAATATTAAAGCACCGTGCACATCCATTCCTTGTAGAAGGACTAGATGAATTAGATGTCTCTCTAGTCTTAGAAGTACTTTCCCAAAGAGTATTAAATTGAACTTCAAGTGCCGTGTGATTAGCTTGTAAGCTTGTCATGCTCTCTTGAAGTTTCTCATTATCCTTCCTTAGGAAAGTGTTAGTGTCATTGACAAAGGAAAATTTTCTAGTCAAATCATCCACTATTTCTTTTTCGCTAGAGAGTGACTCTTTTAACTCAAGAAGAGTGTCATCCTTGACTTTGATTGAGTTCACAAGCATCTTGTTTTCCTCCCTTTCATAGGCGAGGTCCTTTTCAAGAGCTTTGAATTTTTCTCTCTCAAGTCTAAGCAATTCTTCTTGTGTTTCAAGAGTCTCATCCGCTTCGTCTAATTTCATAACTAATTTCATCATTTTAGTTGCGGCCCCTTTACCATATTTCTTGACTAGTTTAGCAACTTCTACTACATTATCCATTTCATCATCCGATGAGTTTAGAGATGTTACCTTGGAGTTTTTAGCCATGAGGCACATGATAGGAGCTTCATCCTCATCGTCAGTGAGATCTTCAAACAAACTTGTAGGATGTGGAGATGATGCCTTGAAGGCCATGGTTGCAACATCTTCTTTCTCGGACTCACTTTCTTGTTGTGAATCCCATTCTTGGCCAAGATGAGCTTCTCCGGCTTGCTTCTTGTACCTTGATCTATCTCTCTTGGATGAGCTTTCTTTGGTGTCTTTGTTCTTTTTCTTTTCTTCCGGGCAATCGGCAATGAAATGCCCAACTTTGTTACACCCGAAACATGGCCTATTAGATCTTCTTATTGGCTCATACTTCTTGTTCTTCCCAAAGTTTCTAAAGTTGCTCTTCTTCATTACTCTTGTGAAGTTCTGGATAAAGAAGGTCATTTGCTCATCATCAAGCTCATTATCATCATCACTACTAGTGCCTTCAATTTTTGAGGATTGGTTTGCCTTTTGACTTAGCTTGAAGTGCCAACCCACTATTCTTGGCTGCTTGTTCTTGAAGCTCGGCTAGATCTTGGTTAATCTTGACTCTCTTCAATTGATCATGGTGAGCCTCAATTCTTCCAAGAACATTCTCAGTGGTGAAGTGCTTGAATCCTATTTCGGCTCTAATCAAGCTAGGTAGAGTAACATCCCTAGCCATATACACGGTCAAGAGCTTGTCCACGATCTCACGGTCACCCCACTTGTCACCACCAAGAGATTTGATTTGATTTGTGATCTTCTTCATGCGGTTATACATCTCTTTCACACCTTCATCCTTCTTCATGGAGAACAAGCTCAATTCATATTCCAAAGTTTTGATTCTTGATTCACGTACTTTTCTTGACCCTTGATGATTCACTAGGAGAGTTTCCCAAGCATCTTTGGCGGTTGATGCATCCTCTATCTTGTCAAACTCTTCGGGACTCACGGATGTGTGTAGGATGTTCAATGCTTGAAAGTTCCTTTGTAGCACATAGGCTTGAATCGGTGTTGGAGTTTCATCTTCATCCGGAATTTCACATCCAACCTCCACAACTTTTCAAAGATCCTTGTGAATTGCATTCATATAACCGAACATCTTAGTCTTCCATTGGTTATATCCGGTGCCATCAAAGAAAGGTGGTTTGCCCATATGAATTGATGCATTGTGCTCACTAGGTAGTGAAAATGTATAGTCATGAGCAACTCTTCGATAGTCACCTTTGCCTTTTGACCTTGATGAGCTGCCCTTGTTTGAAGAACGTGAGGCTCTTCTCTTGGGATCGATATCGGAGTCATCACTAGAATCTATGATAACTCGGGAGCTAGACTTTTTCTTCCTTTGCTCCTTCTTCTTTTTCCTCCATGCCTTCCACTCCTCATAAGACATCTCATCATCGGATGTCTCTTCTTCACTTTCTTCTCCACCATTCTTATAATTTCCCTTCTTGTTGTTGTTGGATGGCTCTACATTCTTGTCTTTGTCTCTTTTATCACTGGGATCACCTTTTTCACCTTCATTAACCGGATTCTCTGGATTCTTCTCATCATCCGACATCTTGACCTCTCCGGACGGTTAAGCCCTTTGAATGGAGAGCCTTGCTCTGATACCAATTGAAAGGATCTTAAGATGCCTAGAGGGGGGTGAATAGGCAATCTGCAATTTAAAACACTTAACAAAAATGTCAGACACAGACCAGCCCAGATACTCCGGGTAAGATCCCGGATACTCCGGGTTTTGTAATCCGGAGTATCCGAAGATATATCCGGAGTCTCCGGGTATGAACGACCTGAAAGAAAACTGCAAGAATCTATGTATTAAAAGTAGATCGAGCTAAAGTGAGAGTACCAGGGGTTCCTTAAGATTGATATCCAACAAACAGAACTCACTAGAAACTCATGAGTGAGTAGATCGAGCTCAAACCCTAGAAATGAAGTCTCACAATCAAATAGTAAAGAAATCAAGTAAACTAACACAAAGGAGACAAGGATTTGTTTCAACAAGTTCACACCTGAAGTTGCTACGTCTTCGTTGAGGAAGGATTCAAGAGACGGTGCTCAAGAACCCCTATTCTCCTCTTCCAAGGGCGAGATCACCTCTCAAGCCCAATGTTACTTACTATGGATTCCTCGGCGAGGAATGGAGCTTACAAACTTCTTGTGTAGCTCACAATCTTGATTGAGCAATCACAAGCATGCCTAGCCATCTAGGAGCACAAGGCTCCAAGAGTAACAAACTTGAATTCGCGGACTTAACCAAAACCAAGTGCTCAAGAGATGGGAATGAGGCTCACTTGCACTAATCCTTGCTCTTGCTTGCTTCTCACTCAAAACCCTCAAGGGAATCACTCAAGAATGGAGAAAAGGGAGTGGGAGAGCTCTTTCTTGGCTTAGGTTTGAGTTCAGCTTGTCAAAGTGGCAAGACAGAGGGCTGAAGGGGTATGGTGGGGGTATTTATAGTCTTTAGCCCAGAAATAGCCGTTGGGCGAAAGGGTACCCGGAGACTCCGGGCGACACAAGTTTTTCAGTCCGGAAATAGCACCCGGACACTCTGGGCAAAAGGGGTCCGGAGTATGCGGCCCTATACCCGGAGTATCCGGGTTAGGCAGGGAAACTTCGATTTTTGCTCTCTTGAATTGTTTTGTGGCTCACAAGTATTTGTCTAGGTTCTCTTGAGCACTAGTTTCAAGTCAACATCTTTGAATTAAGTCCCTCTTGATAGTACGGCGTCTCTATACTCAAATTTCAAAAATAAAATCTAATTTCATGAGTATGCTTGAACATCGCCTTTTTCATTTCCTTTTTGAGGGGTCATACGCCATTACTTAATTCACCTATACATATTCATCACCTGCACACATGCTTAATTGCACAATTAAATATACATGTGTTTTGTCATTATTCACCAAAACCCACCTAGGGGCCTAGATCACTTTCAACCATGCGACTCACCCAACCCGCTAAAGTTGAATAAGGGGGTACTCACGTCAGCCGTTCCCAACAAGGCTCAACCTTTGAGGGTACGCCCAGCTTGCGCGCGCAGACTTAGTTCCACCGGGGTTATCTCTAAACTTTCCTACACATAGGTCCACCTGGGGACGCCATTAAGCCTCCCTGCATAGCCCTTGGCCACGTATCTGGGACCGGGCCCCAATGATCAAGACAAAGAAGGTAATTGGCTCATCCATACCATTGTATTGGATATGTGGTAGCACGGAAAGGTGCTCAAGGCCGATGGCATCCACGGATGGTCCTTAATCGATCCATGCCCATGTGATTTCATTCTCTATGCCCTACCATTCCGCTCAAATCTCGATACTAACATTCCACTTGCCCCAGTTGCTCAAGTGCGATCAAGGATAATCAAGTAAGTGTAACACTCCAAACCATTCCTTTCTAGCAATATTATAAGTACTCTAAGCAGGGCTAAACATCTAGTCAAATTAAGTTATTAACTAACCAACATGTGGCAATGACATTGTTAAACAATTCAAGGAAGGATAGTGCATCAAAGTAGGTGCAAGAATGCAATACATACGTAATATATATAACCCAAGTGAGATAACTAAACTAATCAAATTAAATAGGTGCAAGGGATTATGCTTAGCTGCTTGCCTTAGTTAACTTCGGGCTCGACCACGAACTGGACTCCAGGTTCGGGCTCAAGGGACTCGGTGGGCTCCACGGGTTCGACTTCCGACGATTCGGTCACTATAATGCATGAATGAGATGCATGCATTAGTGTGATGCTATGCTTATGCATAAAATAAAATGCATGAAATGATATGCACGAAAGGATATACATGAAATAATATTTTGGATATGCAACCCTGACAAAACCGGAGGTTCCGGAATTTCAAACCGGAGGTTCCGGTTTTAGGCACTTGTCAGGCCAAAATCGAAAGTTCTGGTTTCTAAAACCGGCAGTTCCGGTTTCAGCCGGTCTTTGCCATGGCGTGCGCGCGACGCCCGAATGGAAGAAGAAATGGCTGGAGAGGTCGAGGGGGATGTCGTGATGCTTACCCCGAGCTCAGGTCGTGCGGAGAAAAGCCGGAGAATGGAGCTCGACGTGTGAGGCAGAGTTTCAAGCGGTGGCGGCCGTGGGGAATCGATTTCGGTCGGGGAACAGCTCAAATGGGCTCCGTGGATGGGTGGAGGACGGATGCTGGTGGGAAGAATCAACGAACGGCGGCCGGAGATGGCTGGAGCGGCGACGGGGTTGCTCAGCTCGGCTTGAGCTCGAGGAAGAAGAGAATGAAAAGAAGAACACGGCAGCTCCACAGGAGATAGGGACGTGCGCGGAATGAGGATGGCCGGCATATGGCACGAGGATGGCCGGCGGCGGTGGCGACGTGCGGCGCGCCGCGATTCGTGCTCTGCCCACTAAAGCAGAGTAAAACCGGTGGTTCCGGTTTTTGAACCCGGAGCTTCCAGAATTTAAATTTTTCCAAAACCTAGGATGTTACAATATGCCCCTAAGAGCAAAAACATCATGAGGGCTCGTGGCGGCACACGTCTAGTGTGCCGATGACGTCGAAATGGTGCGGGCCGTGGATGACGAGGGTGAGGTAGAACTCATCCCACCTGACATTACATACTCTATATACTAGCACTCACCCCCACTGCCTCAAGCATTGCTCCATTGGGTGGGACCAAAAGTCGGGAGAGGATCCGGCGCCGCACCAGGTGGGAAGCTTGTCGAGCCCCGGCCGGTAGAGTCTGGGGAAGCCCGACGCCGCGCGACCTCCGACTCCGCGCGACACGAAGGTGTTCAGGAAAGACCGAACACACCTGTGCCTAAGTGAATAAGGGGTATGAGGGTATTTTGGTTCCGACCACCTCTTGGCGTCGTGTGTCTTCACACGAGAGGTGTGGTCTCGTCTTTTGCGTCTCGCTATAACCTGGACCACTTGTCTCCCTCGTCTTTGTCTGGTCGATTGGTGGCTCTACTCAAGGCGATCGGTGCCACAGGTGTTCAGGGGAGGTTTTGACTCTCTAGTGTTGCTGGTGTCGTGGGAGGTTTGGAAGGAGCGGAACCGGAGGACGTTCGACAACGTCTGCAGCACGCCGGCGCAGCTGGTCGTCGCGATCAGGGACGAAGATCTGGCTTGGGTTGCTGTTGGGTTCAGGCGGCTGGGTGTGCTGCTAGCCGCGGTGCAGCAGCAGCAGTCCTTAGCGCGCTCTAGCTTCTTTAGTAACAAAATTGGTTTAATCTCTTAGTACAACCTCCCAGCTCCGCCGTTAGAGCCGGCGAGTCTTGTGTGTGTTCGTGTGGCCCGTGTTGGCCATTTACTGCCCGCCTTGGGCTGCCCGTGTTTTATGTAAATTCTAATTTCCCTTAATGCAATACGTGCCAATGGCATGATTTAAAAAAAAAGGGTATTTTGGTCTTTTGGCGTTTGGTCTCAATGCTGTTCGACATCAGCCGTCGACGGAATGGACGCGCAACAGCCGATCAATTCCACCAGCGCGCGCAGTGCGGCCCCTGGCCGGCCGGCCCTAGCTACCGGCGCGGCGCAGCAGGCCATTGATAGGGATGAAAGTAGGAACAAGAAAATCCCGTACCGACCGACACCGTATACTATATATACCGATCGTATATCATTTTTATAGAAAAATTCGAAATTCAGAAAAAATCCGGAAAAATCCGGTAAATTCGGAAACGAAATCGGGGGAAGCTTTTTCCTGACCGAATTTTCGGTTCCCGTTTTTTACATGGGAATTCCCGAATTCTTCCCGTTTCTTTCCCGTTTACTCAAACGTTCAACAATTCGGCTAGCCCTCGGTCTAATTTATTAGTTCACAAGATCATGCTGCAATGCTCCGTGACCAAGGTGGGACTAAATCGTCGTGCTGTGCTGCTGCCTGCCGGCTTGCTGCCTGGATGCCCCGCTCCTGCATGCACGTGGGCCAGCGGCCACGGCCTGCTAGCTACGGTAGGTATGGGCCAAATTGTTGGAGCTCGTGTTATGGTTCAGGGTATATGCACGACTATTATATTTCTAAACATACCACCGATATTATTTAGTTACAGAGTACATGCAGAATTTATATTTGCATTGAAATGATTACTGGTCTGTGCTTGTTGCATGTGCCCATAAATTCTAACTGGAGGAATGGAATGGTTTGGCTTACTTTTTCCTTTTCTTTTCATTTTCTATATATATTATGATATTCTATTTGTCCATATATTATGAATAGTTGTGACCGTTGTGTCGAGTTGAATATTCGGAGGGGTTACATGATTCCTCATTCCCGCTTTTGAGCACCGGTTCCCGACTATTATCGACATGTTTCCGATCGGATTGTACCGTTTCCGATATCCCGCATAACCGATTTCGTTTTCCCGACCGAGCTTTTCTGTTTCCGAAAAAAAATATGAAAACGAAAATGATTAGGATATTTTCCCGACCGATCCCGACCGCTTTCGTCCCTATCCATTGATGCGTGCATGATGCATCGGCTGGGCCGATCCTTATCAGGACCCCACGCATGCATGCACCATTGATGCGTGCATGATGCATCGGCTGGGCCGATCCTTATCAGGACCCCACGCATGCATGCATGCATGCCGCTGGGGAAAGACGAAAGAGGCATACAGATGTCGATCAGCAGCGCGCGCTACCCACTACTTGCAATTTCACTGTCTGCCACCAGCTTTCTCTTCTTGCCGCCGGCCAGATAAGTCACTGTCTAGGTCAGGCGTAGCTTAGCTAGCAGCGTGCGAGCAGTGATTTAACTGGGGCTATACATTGGATTATGGAGGCATATATACTGTACATGCATAGTAGTCCCAACATTTTGGAATGCATGCATCGTCATCGTGCATATATATGAAGACGACCGACCACGTACACAACAGTGGAAACAAACGAAAGGTCGATCACCATTCCATTCAACCACTTTGTACTAGTACATCGATCAGGCCTTCCGCAGCGTGAAGCTTCACTGTGCTGCTTGGAACGCCATGTCATAAGCAATGCCAGCGCTTCCTCCTGTAGCTGGACCCACAATATAGGAATAAAAAAATTAACTTGCTCTTTCTTTCTCTTCCTGGCGGCAGCAGCAGCAGCTTTTCAGGAGCAAGCAGTGCTGCTTCAACATTCACCGATGCCAGAAATTTTATTTTGGGCATCACTAGCTGCAGTGTTCAAGCACCACTCGAAGTGATGCCCAAAGACCAAAAAGTGATTTGAAGCATCACTCAGATACTACACTGCGGAAGGCCTCACAATCGGATCACTCATCCAACTCCTGTGTCGCGTCCTGTTGATCTGTTCCCATCCGCCGGTAGCCAATGCCCATCAGCTCATGCATAGTATATATGCCTGCATGCAAATGGCAAGAGTTGGGATTGGGAAGAAGCAAAAGCTAGTGTATCACTGAGCCGCATCAGTAGATATGTCGTGCGTGCGTGCTCGGAACGAAGCATGGGTCGAGGACAGGGATTGCATTATCGTTCGATAATCAACGATTATCGACTCATAATCGAAGCCGATTTTAGCGATAATCGCGATTATCATGATAATCGAAGCCAATATCAACGATAATCTGTATTGATTATCGCTACCGGGCTCCACTGATAAATGTATTCCCTGGTCGAGGATGGCATGGCCTAGCTATTCCTAGCTACAAATAGTGAGCGCCGTTTTTGGTGTGTTGTAGCTTTTTCCTTCCCTGGTGCATGTAGGATGTAGCAAGGCGTGGTGTGGGGCAGGCCGACCGTATCCGCATGGAGGCCGGTCGTCGTTGGTGGGGCCAGCAGGCCCAGCACTAGCAGGCGGCCATGCCGGACAACTTACAGGCATGCGTAGCCGGGCGATGCAACGACCATATATACATGTACGGAGTACACACCACAACAGTAGTTTCTGGTCTTGTTATTTTGGCGCGTTGCACGCAGGTTTTATTTTTTACCGACCGGTGGGACGAAACCGCCGCCCACCGGTAGCGGTAAACCGGTTCGGTTTGACCGGTTACCGGTAAAAACCGGTCAAATTCAAAATCCAAACCAAAAACGGCATTTGAATTTAGCTCAATCGGTTTCCACCGGTTAGCCGACCGGTTAGACCGGTAAACCGGTCCGGTTTGAGTGGTAATCGGTCGGTTTGAGTGGTAACCGGCCAAATTCAATTTTTTTTCTTTTTTGGTTTAAATTCAAATGCCCGCAAAGTATACTAAATGAATGTTTATATGACATGTTTTAGCCTAAATGAACCCTCCAACCCTCTTTTGTACTACTTTTACATTAATATATTATATTTGTATACTTTTGTATGCATGTTTTTTTTCGTTTAACTTCAAATACTCACAAAGTATACTAAATGAATGAATATTTAAAAAAAATTGATACCATTAGATTCGTCACAACTTGAAGTATTTTTAGAAATTTTTTAAAAAAATTTCATTTTTCAAATTTAATTTGGGCCGGTTTGAAACCGGTCCCGGACCGGTTCCGGCCGGTTTCAAACCGGCCCAAATTGAATTTAAAAAAATGAAAAATTCTCAACCGGTCAAACTGGACTGGTTGCAGTCGGGATATTTAATCCTGGTTGCACGGCGCCGCCCGTCAACCGAACTGCATGCATGCAGCGATCGATCGAAACAAAGCCTTCGCCATCACCCGCGCGCTTGGGTCTCCCTCTCCTGTCTACGATCCGTCAGGCCGGCCTGCCCACCCCGACGGGCGAGACGGCCGGCGACGCCTCTGCCACTTACGTACATACAAAACGCTTGTCTAGCTAGCTAGCTGCTAGTCTATCGTGGACTGATGATGACCTGCTGGCTCTTGCTTCTTTCTCTGCATGTACGTGTATATACAAATATACAGTAAGCATTTATATATACACACACTACATATACAAAGTGACATATACTCCGTATACGTATGGAGAACACAGCAGTGACAGATCCGTCGTCAGTGGATCGTATTTTTTTTGACCGAAGTGTGGATCGTATATATATCAGTTGTTCCTAAATCCTAAATCTATGTAGTATATTGTAAACTATAAATTATATAATTAATATAATATATGCTAGCGATATCACTATCGCTCTCATTCCATGTCTTTTGGTTTGGTGGCTCGTGATCAATGTGCTAGCTAGCTGGGGGCCAATGCAGTCGGATATATGGATCGATGGTTGCATATTGCAGCCTTGCAGGAGGGCAGCAGCATGCTGCCGGCTGCCGCTGCGTCCGATCCATAGCTAGCTATCCATCCCGTCGGCCGTGGGCCGTCGCACGTCATATATATGCCGCTGCTTGTGTTTTTATCGCGCACGACCGTCCGGAGCAATGCAACACACATCATCCTTGGAAGGATCCAGCTCGCACGCACATCGCATACGCAGGCACGGTACGTGCGCAACGCTGGATGCTCAGATCGACCACTTGGCATTTGCAGCTGGTTCTGGTTGCAGTGCAGGCGGGCGGGCAGCGTTGGGCTCTGGTCGACCGTCGCCTGACACGCCATCATACCTAGAACTGGGCCTCTCGGGTTTGCTTGTTTCTTTCCGGGGCCACGACACTGGAAAACTACATTTACTTTGACTTTTTTTAATCTTAAATTTAACGATTCCTCTTATTAAATAATGTGTACAAAATATCTTTTTTTTTTGTTGTGACGTGTTTTATTAAAACTTTGTAATAAGAATGACTTAAATTTGGGATGGAGACTACTGTTGATCAACTTTCTTGCACATACTAACGTCAGGGAGTGCGACGCGGTGACTCCACCGGCTACACACACGACCATGCATCACGCGTGGCGCGACCGGTGACGCAAGTCGTACGGACTCTAGGTGGGACTGGCCACTGGAGACCGGCCGGGACAGGGAAAGCGAGAGGCCGCGGGATCGGCGCGCGCGATCTCCACGTCGCCGTCACTCCGTCGCGGCCGGCTAACCGCGCTTTGTTTCGACGGGTTGTTTTTTTTTTGAAAAGAGTTTGTTTCGACGGGTTGTTGTTACTCAGAGCGTGACTGTTTCTCCCTCGTGCGAATTTCTAAGCGGCGGCCGGCGGCGGCGGCGCCATGCATTTCCCTTTCTTTTATTTCTTCCATTCCACTTGATGAATCCATCGGCGCCGGCCGGCAGGAGGTAGTGGCATGGAATGTGCACACTTCACGTGGCACATGTCCTTGCGTGATGCCAATTTTCGCCTGGTTGTTTATTGATTTATTATTACAGGTAAAATATATCGTGACGCCAGTTTTTGTTTTTGTATAAAATGACGCAATTCTTTTTTCTGTTTATAAAAAAAATCCCGTTTTCCGGTGTAGCAGTAGAGATTTATAGTGCAAAAGTCTCGTCGGGCCACTTGTCTAAAGTCAAATGGATTCGGCCCACATATTATTTGTTAAAAAAACACTCCACAGTTGTGCTTCTATCCAAGGGGAACGATTGCTTTGGCAGCCCACCAGCAAAGCTGTTTAATTGGGCTGAACCTTCCACACTGCCCTACGTGGGCCTAGAAAGCCTCTTCGTGATATCCAATCCAGCCCAATCCGCTTCTCTCGCGGTGCGTACATTGTCACTGAAGCACGCGCCTGCCAATGCCAAGTGCTTCCCAACAGCACCACCGGATAAGGCAGCAAGCGCTGCCCGCTGGGAGCCTGCGATTCTGCGAAGCCCAGCAGCCCATGGCGCGGGGCGGCCACGTCGCGGCTCTCTCCCTGCCACCGCGTCTCGCCGCGACGACGACGCCGTACTGCGGCCGCCCTGTCCGAGCCAGCTGCGCCAGGCCGGTGCCAGGAGGCGCGCGGCGGCGGGGCCGCGGACGCCTCATGGTGGTGCGGGCCGGCGGGCCGCCCAGCACCAACCAGCTCATCCTCGCCTTCGTGCTCCCGCTCTCCCTCTTCGTCGGCACGCTCGTCACTGCGGCCCGTGTCGCCGACGACCTCGACGACCGATTCCTTAGGGAGGTACCGTACGATTCGACTACCACGGGCTTCTGTTACTGCTAGCAGCTACTGCGTACTTACAAATCAGCTGTTTAGCTTCCTTGTCAGTAACAGAGATTGCATTGCACATCGCAAACGAGATTCTTCTGAATTTTGTCGATACTCCTATATTAGTACAAGTGAAATTGTAGTTGTAATCTGCGAATAAAATTGTACATCTGTTTGGTTATTCCTTCGTTGTTGGCAACTTGGCATACGCGAGAGATGGAGCATGTCTGAACTCTGAACTGAAGAGACATACAGTGTTAACGCTTGGCCAAACGGCTGTCCGTGCATGCGCAGATGGAGATAAACCGAGCGATACTGGAAGAGAACGAAGCGTCCGACGAGGACGGCGCCGGCGAGGAAGACGACGACGGCGACATTATTGTGTACGACGAAGAGGAGGAGGAAGAGCTGCCGCCGGTACCGGTGGAGGAGAAGGAGCCCGCCGTCGTTGGTCCACGCACCAGGAACAGGCCGAGAAGACTAGTGTAATCAGACGTTCTCTTCTCCGTGTTCAGGTTCAGAGAGAGTTCGATTAGTTTGGTGATTGGCCCTCTTCTTGGAAATATAGCTCGCAAATGCCAAAGTCTGATCAGCAACGCACTGCACGGATGTTATATATAGTTAGCCAAAGCTACAGTCTAGTATTTTTCAACTTGTTATATTGATAGATGAAGCAAGCGCAGAATACAGGTGTTGGTTCTGATTTACTGGCAACAAATACATCGACATCTGTGTACCATTTACCCCTGCAACCTGCAGTGCCGGTGGATGTATGTTTTAGTATGAAGGCCCATGCATGAACTCTCTGCAATGCGTTCTTGATGATATGCATATGTTTGCAGTCCTTGTATGTGTATCTAAGTTTTAGAGTTCTAAAGCGAAAGGTTTACAGCATATCCAGGTGGATAACATCATCCCAATAAACCACACAGCTACAAAGAAGAGTAGAAGACCCCTAGAACACCACCACATTGCACTCAAGGTCAGTTGCATGGCCCATTCAGAACCAACTTCAGAAAACTAATCCATTTCCCCTCTTGAAACACCTCCTGGTACCAGGACTTCTGTCAGCTCCCAATCAGTTCCACTCTGATACAGGAACTTCTCCCATGTCTCCCATTTATCATCCACTTAGTTTAGGCATTATGCCTTTGAGGTCTGAATGTCTGATGGCTCAATGTTCCAGCTTCTCCAACCTTGTATTGAACTCCAGGATCTTTTCCGGCGGGCGGAGTATACTCCAGCTCTGTTAATTCTTCGAAAAAGGGGGGAAAACCTCCAGCTCTGTCGCATGACTGTTATCTTCAGGAGAAGAGATTGCACATATTTTTCCAGACAGTTTCAGCACAAAATTAGCACCTTAACTTTTGTACAAAAAAACATAGTGTACTAAAAAACTTTTGTACACTTAGAAACAACTGTCTTACTGAAAGAAAATCAGCACCTAAACTTTTATCTAGAGTTTCAAAGAGACAACACAGCAACTTCTTAGCAACAACACAGCAAAAGAAGACGTTGAAAACTGATTTAGGTCTGCAGCAAAAATAAGCAGGACTGATCCTCTGCTTTTCTTCTTGTGAAGACTCTAGGAGGCATCTACAGTTAACAACCCTCTAGCAGGCATCTACAGTTAACAACCCTCTTGCAAAAATAAGCAGCCATAATAAAAAAAAATATTTCGCAACAAAATAAAAAAACTCTAGGAGGCATCTGAAGACTCCAAACCGCCTGAACATGTCCAGCTAACAACCCTCTGAAATTAATCACTTTGGTTTTCTAGTTTAGTAAGCTTCTACAGTTTGTTTGTCTGAAACCTTGAACTAAACATACTGACACTCCCAATTTGCAAAATGATAAGTATCTAATTCTGAACCTAATTTTAATTGATTCTAATGAGATACTACTCCCATTCTAATGATCGATGCATAATTTGTCAAGACGAAATTAGGAGAAAGCATACATATAACTACATGGGCAAAGAAGAAATAAATCAAGAATGTACTCCCTCCATTCTAAATTATAGGTCGTTTGACTTTTTTGATATCAAATTTGACCACTCGTCTTATTCAAAAAAATTATGTAAATATAGTAAAATTTAAACCATTTTTCAAAAACTTGTATTAATAAAGCGAGCCACAACAAAAGAAGTGATGTTTTGCGCAAATTTTTAAATAAGACGAGTGGTCAAACTTGGGGTTGAAAAAGTCAAACGACCTACAATTTGAAACGGATGGAGTACTTGTTAGTTATTCATCTTTACGAAATAATCGAAACACTTGCCTTACATGAATACACTTTCATTTTACATGCAGTTTATCCAACATTTTCGTGTGTAGTGTAGGGTATTATCTATATATACCGTCTCGTAATTACAGTATATAATATGTCTTGTTCGCTCGTTTATATATGGACCCGCCGCGCGTCTTACTTGTTTTTTAGGAGAAATTGATGGGGTAGGCCGGCGATTTGTCCGGGTTGAAGAGTCCGAAGTGCCTCTCCGTCTCGGCTCCTTGCTTCTGGTCCTCGTTGAACATGGCGAAGATGTAGGTCTCGATTGGTCCAGGGCGCTTGGGGGTGCCCTGCCCAGCATGGTTGATGAGGTTCTGGTTGTAGGTCTGCGCGTTCCCCGGCGTGGCGGCGTCGCCCCCTGCCGACGGCCACCCGCTCTCGGACACGACGACGCCGACGTTCCCGGCGCCGGCGTTCTCGAGCGCGGAGACGAAGGTGTCGACGAGCGCGTCGAAGAGGTTCTGGTACGCGTTGCTCCCGTCCTGCACGACGGTTCCCGACGAGGTGAAGAGCGCGTAGCTGAGGTCGATCTGGGCCTCGTTGCCCGTGTAGGCGAAGTACGGGTACACGTTGCACAGCAGCGGGGCCCCCGTGCTCTGCAGGTACTGCGCGATGGGGCCCATGTACCCCTGCGAGAAGCTGCCCTGCGACGGCGGGAAGCCCTGCGTCACGCCGCTCTGCACCGCCGTGGACACCTTGATGTTCCCCAGCCCGGCGTTGGCGAGAGCGGAGTTGACGTTCTGCATGGCCGGGAGGATGCTGTTGGTGTCCCCGCCGGAGACCTCGTTGCCGACGGCGATGTAGCGGAAGCTGACTGCCGGGAACGCCTGCACGTTGTTCTGCACCCACGTGGCCGCCGCGTTCGGGTCGGAGGCGAGCGAGGACAGGTCGGAGTTGGGCACGTCCATGATGACCCCGATGTTGCTGCCGCTCAGCGCGTTGAGGGCGTTGGTGTCCGGGAAGTAGATGCGCATCAGGTTGATGCCGTTGGACTGGTACAGCTGCACCACGTCGCTCGCCGACGGCAGGTTGTCGCCGTTCACGCCGTAGCACACGCCGATGGATTGCACTCCTGGAGTGATCTGTGTCAGTCATGCATGCATGCATTGCACCGAGAATACGTGCGTGCGAGGTGTGCGTGCACCAGGTGCTAGTATTATATTTATATTTTTATATAATTAATGTATGATGCATGATTGCCGGCCGTAAATACAATTGGGTACGTATATATCTGACCTGTAGGACTGGCTGGAAATGCTCTGAGAAGCAATAATGCCAGTGCAAGCATGGAAGCTCCAAGAAGCAGTGCCAGTGCCGCAACCGCAAGCATGGAGGCGACGGAACTCTGCTTCGCCATCTTCGAAGGATCAGGATCTTTTTTTTTTTTGAAATTTGAACAATGGAAGGATCAGGATCGCTTGTATTGTAGGAGTACTCGTATGTCTGCACTCTGCATGCAATTCACCGAGGCTGGTTGCCAAGTGGTTGGTATTTATTGCTAGATAGGCAAGGCCAAGGCATGGCAGCCATCACGGTATGCACTATCCAGTTGGGCAGGTCACATCACATAGGTGGAGGTGGACTCACCACGCGGCGACGCGTAGCGACCCCAGCCAGCCGCACGGGGCTCCTTGACGAATACGCCATGAAACGCAACGGAAGTTGTTATTATCCAAAAAAGGGTTTCCTTGGGTCCGCTACTGGGTCACCCCTCACGCGTCACGATAGCAATTCAGCAAGTCTCGTCAACGGTCGTCTCTACTTAGCGAAGCAAGCCATCATGTCACGCACTACTAGTTTTTCTCGATCACAAACATCAACCTCTTTATTGATTTAGTTGGTCATACAAAATACAAGTTTTCGGATGATTGGCTGCAACTAGTACGATACGCCAGGAACGAAAGCCGCGCAGCCAAAGCGCGCCGGTCGCGATCATATCCCACCAGGAGGCACAGATCTAATCCGTTTTTCACCATGGGCGAGCTACAGATTCAACTGATCTGCCGTTAGGCTTGTCTTTCTCGTTTTCCTCTTTCACATTGTTCTTGCAAGGTTTGCTTTTTATCTTTATAGTCCTTTTCTTCTGAGTTCTTTTGGAGGAATCTCTTCCTATGGAAGCTGCGTAAACACCATTAGAATTAAACTGCCAAATGAAGGAGTCTTCTTCGTCAAGCTAACTAAAAAAACTTCTAACCAGAGGTTCATCAACATGTTGTCAGACACACCTTCTAAAGCCTAAAAGGTACATTTAAGATTGTTCCATCTCAAATATTACCTACATACTTTTTCCGAGTTTCCATGTACCAGACAATTAACGTTCCCAACTAGTGATCCTCCCAAAACTTAATCCTTTTGCCGTACCTGTTTTCCACCTAAACAACATTTTCGCAGCAGAGGCTGCCTATATTTAGCTAGCCTTTAAAAAATTGTGAAGTTTCCTAGAGTCGGGAATTACAAGAGATGCTAGGTGATTTCCTGACGCGCGTTGCCGCGGAAATTTAGACTAATTTAACATTTAGCAATTAGACATATTGCAAATTTTTTATATAATTGTGGTGCACATATAAACCCAGTCGTCTATTCAATAAACACAAACAAAAATGCATGTGATGAACAGTTCAAACAGGGTTTCGTCGTCCCTGTGATTAAAATTCAGATACTTCAATCGCTTCTAGATTTTCTATGCATCTTACCGTTGCATATTTCTATCACTTGACCTCGCATCATATTTCAACCCCTTCTTTCAATTTAGGCTTTGTTCGTTTGTGGTGGATTGGAAAAGCCCCAGGACTATTCTAGGCCATGAATGAGTGAATTAAATGGATTCACTTGATCCGGTTGTTTCCATTCCGGAGCTCAAGAAGTGTAGAACAAATCCAAGTCTTTTTTTATAGAAAATGGGGGGTTTCAAAACCAGGGCAAATCAATCCGTCCGGAACTATTGTAAGGAACATGGCCCCATTAGGCCATTTGTTTTGTGATTTTAGTGATTGAGTGACACCGCAATCAATGGGACTAATGAGTTTGTCAAGTGAACAATTATAGATCCCAGGGATGAAGCAAAAAGGCCAAGCAAAGCAAAACACAAAGAAAGAACTCAAAGAAAGATTAAAATGGACGAGTTCTGCAGAAGACAGTAGCACCGGATGAACCTGTGACGTAGCACCGGTCTAACCGGCAGGCCTCGGATGCACCGGTGCCCCATCACCGGAGCAATCTGAAGTGCCAAGTTGAAGCACCGGTGCAATCACCATGCTATGCACCAGAGAGCATGTCAAGTGGCCAAGACGAAATCCTTCAGCACTGGTTGAACCGACGGTGCACCGGAGCAAGCACCGGTGCAATGCCACGTCAGTTGCAAGGAGAGAAGCAGCACCGGTTGAACCGGAGACAAGGCACCGGTCTAACCGGTGACAGCCACGTCAGCTGTCAGAAGGCCAACGGCTACTGACGAGCCGTGTGTGACCAGTTGCACCGGTGCCCCCTCACCGGTCTATCCGGTGCCCTGCGCAGAAAAGGCCCAACGGCTCTTAACGGCTCTATGGACTTGGAGGCCTATATATATGCCATCCCCCGGTCATTTGAATATTGCTGGAGTTGCTACAAGCCTCATACACACCCAGGAAACCCTCCAAGCCAACCCAAGAGCATATTGATCATATTTAAGTGCTAGATTAGCTCCTTAGAGAGTGTGCAAGCAAGGTGTTGTGCCTTGTGACTGGTTCTTGAGTGAACCAAAGAGAAGATTTGGTGTGCCGGCCCTTTGGAGCATTGGTGGTTCGCCGGCACGTCAACGACCCTCCGACTTGGTGTGGAGCGGCGTGGACGATCTTTGTGCGGAGGACATGGAGACCCTCTTTCTTAGTGGAGAAGCTTCTTAGTGGAATCCGGGATCAATGTGACCTTGGACTTGGTGTCCTTGGAAGAGACTTGATTGCCGAGTAGCAATACTCTTAGTGAGTGCTACAACAACGTGGATGTAGGTGTACCTTTGTGGCTAACCGAACCACGGGATAAACACTCGCGTCAAGAGTTTGCCTCCTCCTATCCCGCTCTTTACGTTTCCGCATTTATTACTAGCAATTCTTGTATGCCTTTAATTTCATAGAATATTTTCTCGATAGGAAAGGCTATATGTTTTGCTAAACTCTTTTGGGATAGGAGTTTCACACTAGTAAAGCTATAGTTGCACATATAGATAGCATGTTTTAGTTTAATATTGTGCAATTTAGTTGGAGTCATAGGTCTAAAATTTTTAAGTTGTCTAATTCACCCCCTCCCCCTCTTATGCTAGACCGATCCGGAGCTTTCAACTATTTCTTAACCGAACGCATATTTTATCATGGGGCCGGATTCAAAAAACAGACCAAATTAGTTTGCCCGGAATGGAGCCAATCCGATGGAAACGAACAAAGCCTTAGTAGATTCAACAATGTTGAGAGTACAAGATGGACAGATGGTACCCACAATATCGTTGAAATGGAAGGGCATGCAACTCAACATACCAAAAAAAAAACTGGTACCAACTTGTCAAAAAATATATAAAAAGATTTTAAGATACACCAGGTAAATAACTTGTACCAATTTGTCAATAAAAAGATGAAAGGATTTACACTGCACCATTTACCAACTTCTCATGGCAAAGGGGAAAAAAAGTCACAGGGTTACCTGACTATCGACGAAATTATTGACGGAGAGGGGATCAGATAAGGAAGGAAGGATGCATAAAGAGCTCCATGACGTCATCCAGGCTTAAAAGAGCTGTCGTCAGGGGCATGTTGGAAGCCGCGTTGTCGACGATTTCACAGCTCTGATGCGAGCTACTCCCATGACTTAGCAGTAGTGTAAAGGAGAGGGCTGCACGGCTAAGCCGTACTAGAAGTGAACGAATGGGTTCCTATGGGGAAGCCACGCTTGTGCTATTTGGGTGGTGCAATGGAATTAATGAATCTAGTAACAAATTATTGGTGCCATCGATACCAATAGAGATATGCACGGGCATACCCTGCGGCACTGGTGATTCCATTATATATACTTACTGCATTTGTATTTGTAAATCAAAAGAGAGAGAGAAAAAACTTACATGGAATGGATCACGCCACCACGAAAGACCCACTTGAGACGCCCCACGCATCAAAGACCTCGCGAATGGATCACGCCACGCAAAGCAACGCAGTTACGCACTTATAGGCAAAACTTTTCTCTAATCTAATCTCGATTGATCGGGGTCACGGCGTAGGGGCGAAATCTATTTATCGCGCGAGATGGAACCGCCCCATTTGGGTGCCCAAGGATGTCATCATCAATATAAAGGGGCCTCAAATGGTGTGGGTTCCAAAGGAGATTTGAAGCCCATGGAATAGCTTCGGGGGATTTGGAGGCTTAGCTCACAAGTTGAAGTGAAGGTTCAAACCAAAGAAGCTAAGCTCACAACTTGGACATTTGATTGCCCAAGTCCCCCATAAGGTAATGGTAGCTAAAAGTTTCAATTCAAGCATCATGTAGCTCCATTGCTCTTGCTAGGTTGTTTGCATTGCATCACCTAGTGTAATATATGGTGGGTTGCTTGTGTCATGACTCTAACCCATGAGCAACCTACATGGTTTGATAAGTGTGTAGAAAGCTACACAAGGTTACCCTACATGGTACATGCATCTCATAAGGTATGTATTTCATATGTGTACCATGAACACAAGCTATAGGGTAAACTTCCTAATTGTGTCAAAATTAATGTGCATACATTTGCTTGGTGATTCAAACACTAAATGCACACTTTTAGGGGGAGTTCATCCTATAGGTTGTGATTTTTGAGACTAACATGTTTTCTAGCTTATCTTTTGTAGTCTCACGTGGAGTTAACACTCTAAGAGAATGTTTCTCACGATCAATGTGAATAAACAACTCTACAAGAGTGATTAGATAAATTGTGCTTCATGCATATTGAGTCATGCTCTATTGAACTTAAATGCTCATATCTAAGTTCATAGGCTATGTACTCATACATTTGCTTAACCTTGGTGTACCAAGTGCTTCTTGTTTAAAGACTTTCAATTGATTGCAAGTCACTTTCTTTTAGTACATGCAAGGTAAACAAAGAAACCCCCGGAGGTATGTAAGGTTCTAAACTAATTAAATTGGTATCTTTGTCATATCCTATTTACTTTAGAGCTACCTCCGTGCATGATATGATCTAAGCTTTCTAATTATTACTTCTAGTTGTGCACTTGATTTTCACATTATCATTTTGTGCACATACTTATGGAAAGCTTAGCTCATGTCATGCTAGTTTCGTGATTTTGTGATCCACCATAGTATAGTTTTCAATTGGTATCTTCATTGATATCATACAATTGGATCATGAATCATAAACTAACTCCTTAGGCTACTAATCTTCTCTTGAGCTATATTGTTTTGCAAGACCTTGTTTTTAGGAACAAGACCTTTTAGGTGATTTGATTCCAAAGGGGGAGAAATGTGGATCAAAGCAAGGTATTTTTCTCAAGGAAAAGAAGTATATCCCAAAGGGGGAGAAATACCTAAGTGAATCAAGTCATGATGGAGAAGTATCAACATAAGGGGAGGTTCAAAGGGGGAATCATGGTTTTAGGGGGAGGCCAAGTCATTATTGGATGATGGTAAACATCCAAGCAAGCGTAAGCGGTTCTCAATTGGTTTCAATTGGTATCTAGTGGTTAAATTTGTCAATTTTTGCAAATCTATGCTTGCTTTGATTGTGTTGTCATCAATCACCAAAAAGGGGGAGATTGTAACGAACATGGCACCATTTATGCCATTTCGAGTGATTTTGGTGATCGAATGACAACACAACACTTGGACTAATATGATTGTTAAGATGATCATTCTCAGACTTTTAGGTTCAAGTGATGACAAAGAGAAAGAGAAAATAGGCGTAGCAAGGCCCGAAGGGCAGCCCCTACGGGGGTTCCGCAGGGCATCGGAGCATCCGATGGTAGTCGGAAGAACCGACGCCTTGATACTTTGGTGCAGAAGGGAATCGAAGCCAAGTCAGCCTATAGGCACCGGTTGAACCGACGGTCTAAAATAGGGCATCGGTGCAATGGCCGTCCTTTGTACCAGAGACGATGTCAAGTGCCCAGAAGAAGTTTCTTCAGCACCGGTTCAACCGACGGTGCATCGGTGCATACCACCGGTGTAATGACGTCAGCGTCCAGGAGAAGATTCCTTCAGCACCGGTTGAACCGGTGAGGCATCGGTGCAAAGCATCGGTTCAACCGGTGGTCTCTGCGTCAGCCATCAGGAGTCCAACGGCTACTTCGTGTTATGAGTGACCGGATGAACCGACGCTACCCTGCCAAGAGGCATCGGTTCTTCCGGTGGTACGCAGATTTTCAGCTAACCGTTGGAGCAACGGCTACAAGACTTGGTGGCCTATATATACGCCTCACCCCGGCCATTTGAAGATTGCTGGAGTTGCTGGACATCCCACACACACCCAAGAACATCTCCAAGCCATACAAAAGCATCAAGATCATATCCTTAGCCCTTAGCACACTTTGAGAGTGTTGTGTAAAGGATTAGCTCTTAGTGAGTGAGTTTGCAAGGCTTAGAGCCTTTGTGCTGTGGTTCATTAGTGAACCAAAACAAGAGCTTGGTGCGCCGGCACCTTGGAGCGTGGAGCTCGCCGGCAACGTCATCGACCCTCCGACTTGGTGTGGAGCGGCGACGACACCTTTGTGCGGGGGACGTGGAGACCCCCATCCTTTGTGGAGAAGCTCCTTAGTGGAACCCGGGGCCAAGGTGACCGTGATTGTGTTCACGGAAGAGACTTGGTGGCCGAGTAGCAATACTCTTAGTGAGTGCTACAACAACGTGGATGTAGGTGTGCCTTTGTGGCTAACCGAACCACGGGATAAACACCCGTGTCAAGAGTTTGCTATCTCCTATCCCGCTCTTTAAGCTTCCGCATTTCATTCTAGTAATTTGTATGCCTTTACTTTCATAGAATAGTTTCTTGATAGGAAAGGCTATAGGTTGCTAAACTCTTTTGGGATAGGGGTTTTACACTAGAACAACCTAGTTGCACATCTAGATAGCTTGTTTTAGTTTAAGCTTTGTGCAAACTAGTTGGAGCCATAGGTCTAAGTTTTTATTAGTGCCTAATTCACCCCCTCCCCCTCTTAGGCTAGAGCACCCGATCACTTTCACATCTTCTTCCCCGAGCTAGGGGTGGGGGTGCGCGGCCGCCATCAAACTAGGGGAGGGGGGAGGGGAGGGGGTGGCCGGGGAGCTATGGTTGGTGGGCGGAGCGGCCACCGGCGAGGTCGCTGGCGGCCGGGGTGGTGGAGGGCAGCGGCGGCCTTATGATCCCGGGTTGCTGGGGGTGGGGCGGCTCCATGGCCGCCGGCCATAGAGGAGGGCTCAGCGGCAGCGGCGGCCCGGCGGCGAAGGCGATTCGGCCGGCGGAGGGCGCGGCGGCGCGGGAGCGCCGCCGGCCGGCCGGGGCTGGACCCCCAGTGGGCGGTGGGCGGCGGCGGGGGCGAGGAGAAGGTGGCGGCGCGGCGGAGGGAGTGGTTAGGGATGGCGGCGGTGGAGGGCGGCGGCGGAGGTGCCGGGAGCGGCGCCGGAGTGGGGGGAGTAAGGGGCGGCTGGGGAGTCGGGGGAGGAAGAAGAAGATCCAGCCTTCTGCGATGGGGTGGCTGAAAATCGCAGATACATATGTAGACCCACTCCCCCCTAAGGCGCCGCTGGACAACGGCCTGACGCAGGGCACAGTCGCAGAGACGCGGTGAGTACGCCACACTTTCCCAGTTCCGCTGATCAAATCCACTTGTGCTATTTGAATTAAAAATAATAAATGGTTCAATTATTTAGCATCGTTTTTTAATATTTGTGCATCTATACTCTATCTAAAGGCTCCAAGATTTGGAGCAACGCCGTGAGACGTGGCCCCACGTGGGATCCATGTACTGTTCATGCAGGACCCACATTCTATTTAGGTGGGACCCACATACTATTTAGGTGGGACCCATGTACTATTCAAGTGGGACCCACGTACTATTCAGTTGGGACCCGCGCAAATTGTTTCATGAGACCCACCATCGGTCCCTTTATTTTTTAAAAAATATGTTTCTTCTATTATTTTAAAATATAAAATATATTTAATTACTCCCTATATATAAACATAATTGTTAGACTTTGTATACTACGTTCGCATGCGGTAGCTCTACTACTTTTTGAACTTTGCTTTCACTTCATAAGTTCGAAAAATATAATTGAATTATTCATTCGTCGCTAATCTTATCTTTTTTCTCTACCAAAACTAATAATCAATGTAAACCAATCCATTAACTATACCTATTAGCACAAAAAAATAGTGAACTCCTAAAAAAAAGCTATATGTACCTCTTCACTAAAATGTTTGGGACTGGCACCCTCTCAGACTCTAAACTACTATGCTAATTTAATGTAATTTTTATATTTGATTCAATATGTCAATATAATATTGTCTTGAACATAATAGGGGATAATATTTTTCCATTATTAGTTTAGGTCAATTTTTTTTAATAGGAGCGCATAGGGCGCCAACCTGACTAGGTTATTATAAAGAGAGAGTCGTACATTGCATCTCTATTTTTTTTCAAAAGCATGAAGCAAAGGCCGCGGAGATGGCTGCTACTTCTAATCGTTTGCGTGATCTGGTTAAACCTATGGTGGAACTGTGGAAGAGTAGAACCATAAGAGAGTAAATGAGAAAACTATAAATCCTATGCCACAACTGCCGTCGTAGCCGTTTTCACCGGTTTATGACATCAATTGTCTATTCACTTTCACTGAGTGGCATACTTTCTTTAAGGTTGATAAAAATGATATAATTAGGATATTTATGTCTCTTCGAAAACGTAGAATAACTCTTGTACTCTTTGTTGCTTATATTTTAATTATCAATATATGGTTTTTGAATTATATTTTTAGGAAGCTTTTGAATTATTTATATTGTATTTAGTGGATACGTTCAATTTAATCCATGAATTTCAACCTTATTGCATTACTTAGTGCATATGTATATCGAATCACATAGTAAATTTTCCAATTATTACACGTGCGTGTTGTGGGCGTCTTTGTTGTACTGTGTGATTCTCAAAAAAAAAAATTGATAATATGGATTTATCAAACTAGAAATGAAGCTTTAAGGTGGTATACCTTAAGCCAAAATTCTAGATTCACCGATCACCAAGGGTGTGGCTGGTGAGTTGTTTTTGAAAAGTTTGCCAAAATTAACTTGGGAAATCTTGTGATTTGGCAACTTGCTAAAATATATGCCAAGTCAAAAAGAAGGCTATCTCCAAGAGTTTGTCATTTGGACTTGGTAAAACTAAAAATCAGGCCCACCAAAATTACCGGATCAACTACTGTCGCTTCACATCCCGTCGCCGTTCTGTCTTGCGCCGCGCGCCACGCCGTCTTCCCGTCGCCAGGAGCCGCGGACTCCAGCGTGCCGGTGGCCATCATCTACTCTGGCTGGCCATCTCCTCCTCCCATCAGGTCAGCATCTGCTCCTCCCATCAGGCAATCATCTACTCCAATGCCGATTGATCTCGTTCTTTACAGAAAATCGTCTTGATCTCCTGCCTCCAGCCGGCAATCACATTCTTTACAGCACGCCATTGATGAGAGTAACAAAGCGGCACGATCGGTTTTGCTTCAATGCCTCCCTCGATCGATTTCTTTGACGCTTGCTCATAATCAATTAGAAGACAGGAAATGGAAGGAAACGATTCAGGCTAGTTGGCACCTGAGCGTTAGCCGGCCGGCCGTTGGTTGAGTGGATGGTGGCGGCGGCATCCCCATGTCCCGCGCCGTCGCGAACCCCCTCCTAGTGGAGGCGGAGGCGGACCCGTACGCCGCCCTCCGCGCCGTGCCGTTGAGCTTCGTTCTGCAGCGTGTTGTAGAGGCTGATCTGGCCGATGTTGGCGGTGGTGGCGAGGAAGTGCTGGCCGGAGAATGAGTCGTGCAGGAGAAGGACAACGGGGAGACGCGCGGGAGAAGGATGACGGGGAGACGGGCGGGAGGAGTCCGCGGCGCAAGAAATGCCGATGGGGAGCCGGATACGCGCGCGCATATTTGCGCGTTAAGGACCTCCTTTTGCCAACTTCCCAAAATTTGCCAAGTAGTATGCAAAACTGTTGGAGACATGTTTTTTGTGTTTTTTAAAAAAAACAAGAATGGCAACCTAATTTGACAAACTGTTGTTGGAGATGCCCAGCATCTCCAACAATTTGGCAAATGGAGTTGGCATCCTTAATTTTTGGTAAAAACGCTTAAAACACCTCTTGAAAGCATTTAGGCCCCTAATTCGAGTTTTGGTAATTAATGACAACGGTTTGTGGATTAACGATTTCATTTGAGATAATGAGTATAGGTTGATCCACGGATGAAAGAGATTTTGTTGTGAACGTATGGAGTTTTGGAGATGATGAGCAAAGCTCGGGCTCAAGGCAAAGGTATAAAATAGGGTTTTTGTATTTTACCAGTCACAAGGCGTTTAGTGGATGAAAAGTGACCGGATTTGTTGGATAGATAGCCGTACTATCAAGAGGGGTTGTGTACTCATGCTTGACGGGTCCTTAGTGCCATTTTGCTCAAAATGTCTAGTTGCATGCATGAGGGCTAACGGCGTTTTGAAAAGATTTGAAAAATACTAAGTTTGAGAGCTGACTGAGTAACGGCGGATAGTCCGCTCTCGTTCCAGAGAGCTTGCAGAGGCTCTGGTGGGCTGGCGGACGGTCCGACCCAGGTGGGCGGACGGTCCGGCCCAGGTGGGCGGATGGTCCGCCACTATATTTCAAAAATGTACCAGAGAGGGTGTCTCTCTGGTGGGCTTCAAAGTTGAACGGAGGACAGTCCGCCCATGGGGAGCGGACGGTCCGCCGGCTAATCTCAGATTTGTACCAGAGAGGTTGTTTCTCTAGTTTGGGCTGAAAAGTGAACTGCGGACGGTCCGCCCTTGGGGCGCGGACGGTCCGCATGCTAATTCGTTTTTGCACCAGAGAGCATGTTTGTCTCTGGTAAGTCAGATCTCATAACTGCGGACAGTCCGCCACTGGGGCGCGGACAGTCCGCCGGGGCTTAACGGCTAGTTCTGACACGCATTAAATGCACTCTGACTCAGTGGTTTATAACGGCGGACGGTCCGGTTTTTGAAACGCGGACGGTCCGCGACTTCGCAGAAAAGAGTGTAACGGCTAGTTTTTTAAGGGATGTCTATATATACCCAATGCCCGGCCATTGGGTGCCTCTCTTGACCATTTGGATTGCATACTTGACATCATAGAGATAAGGCATCCCTCTCTCACACATACTTGCTTAGAAATTGCATTCTTGAGGGTGTGAGAGCTTCCTAGTGCATTGCATCAAGTGTTTGAGCTTTGTGGCATTAGGGAAACTTCAAGCAAGCGTCATCAACTTGTTACTCTTGGGAGTTGTCGCTCCCTAGACGGCTTGGAGAAGAGGATTTCGTGGAGCTCCTCCAAGGAGATTGTTGAGGAGCTCTGATTTCGGTTGTGAGAGGTCTTGTGCTCACCTCACCGGAGTGGTGAAGAGCAACTCTAGTGGAATCGAGGTGTGGAGCGGTTCCTTGATTCAAGCCGGCTCAAGATCAAGAGGTTCTTGATAGAGGAGCGGTTGATTCTTGGAATCCATCTCAACGTGGATTAGGGGTGACCGGCAAGTCATCGACACCACGGGATAAATTCTTGTGTCAAGCTTGGTTACTTCTCTTGCTCATTTTAATTCTTGTTTTTACTTTGAGCAATTTACTTTACTAGAGCTTGATTTGTATCTTATCACCCTAGGTTGCAAACCCATCAAGAGATAGCAATAGCATGACATAGGGCTTTTCTTTGTTACTAATTAAATTTCTCTAGTGTTGTTGGCTTTAGATTTTAAACCGCCTATTCACCCCCCCTCTAGTCGGTGTTTTTGATCCTACACCTCTCCAACAGTTTGGCGAACGACTTGGCAAAATATGGCAACTTGGCAAAAACCCTCCCTCACCGCGCATATATGGCAACTTGGGAAAGGGCTTGACAAATCCTCTCGCTGCTTGCATGCTGCGTACTGACCATGAAAATAAAGTCTTCTCCTTGCTTGTATGCTGCCTATTGCCTTTTTTATTTTGCCAAATCTGAAATAGCAAGCTAATGGAGATCGAACTGTTTTTGACTTGACAAATAGTTTTGAGAGTTGGCAAATCACAAGATGAAGCGTCCCCTCATAAGAGAAGACTCAAATGTGATATAAATATCAGTCACAGGAGGCTGATAATACATTTATTACATCAGATGGTACATCACCGTACAACTCTACGCGGTAATGGGCAATGAAGCGCCACTATCACGAGGACCACAACTACAACCCAAACAAGTACATGAATCACGAAGAGGTCATCAGAGTCTTGCGCCATACGGAGCTTCCTGCGGGTGACCATATCCACAGGTAAGGCTGGGTGCAGAACGGTACCCCTACTCAACGTCCTCGGGAATAAAGTATGGATCTTCCTCTGTAAAAATTAAGCAAAGGGTGAGTACAAACGTACTCAGCAAGTCCAACCACACCCACGGAGGAGGTATAAACAGAATATATGCACATGATAAATCAAGGATAAGGCTAGGGTTTAATTTGCAGAAAGCTAATTTTTATGCATGGGTTTGTTTGAAAGAAAAGGATTTTCAGAGAAATTATCTTGTACCGAGTAACACGTAGGGTTGATCCACCCAGGATCCAAGTTTATGAGTTGCTACTGGACTCCTCATCCGCCGTAGCACACGGCACAGCTGCCGGACATTTTTCCAAAACAACTCACGCCAACCCATCCATTCCCCGAAAAAGTACTAGTTGTGTGACCAAACCATAACTCACCCAGTACTGTGGGCACGGCTATTCGAATAGGTTTTAACTCTGCAGAGGTGTGCAATTTTACCCACAAGCGGGGTATCACGGCACGATCACCTTAGTGTCGGTGCAGATCCCAACAAAGCCATTACCCACCTTAGCTAGACCTGACTAGCCAAAACGGAATCCATCAAGAGGCCATTGACCTATCACCGAGGTTTAACCGGGGCATAAGTCACACAGAGCTTATCCCTTCTCTTTGGTCACCAGTTGCTCTCAGCCCTCCTCATGGCTATCAGACTAACTAGTGGTGTGAGCCAAACAGGCTCTTACTCTTTTAGTGATTAGTGATTATTGGCAATATACCCCTGATAGTAAGACAGTAGTATGTACTGAGTCTTTGCGTCCATACGTTCTGAATTTTGCGGAAAGAAAACAAGAACATTGACTTGTCCTCGTCCATCATATCATCAGCATAAAAACGTCTTAGGAACAACCATCAAGTCTAGTTCTCACAAAATATTGATGATGTCCTTCGTTTGTAGATTATTGTTCACTTTCTTTCATCTCGTTATTTTATTTATAGCAAGGAGAGACAAAAAAGTATTTATATGTAGTATGTACTCCTGCGTAGTACAGTATATGGCTATGCTGTACTCAGTTTCCTGCGAAATTAATAGGGTAAACAGGTGTCTTGTCCGGATTGAAGAGCCCAAACTTCTTTTCCGTTGGGTCGCCGTCCTTCTGGTCCTCGTTAAACATGGCGAACACGTACACCTCCATAGCTCCCGGCTTCCTCGGTGTGCCCTTGCCGGCATGGTTGATAAGGTTCTGGTTGTACGTCCGCGCGTTGTCCACGGTGGCGCCCTTCCCGTCGGCGGACGGCCAGCCGCTCTCCGACCAAGGAAAAATTTCTCGGCGAGAATTTTCCGAGAAAACCGAAAATCCTGTTTCTCGGCGGGGTACGGTTTTTTTACTTATCGCCCGAAATTTTCGGCCCTTTTGAATATCCGCCCAAACCAAATTAGTGCAGCCAAATATCAGACCACCCCGCTACCTCCTAACACTAAATCTTATTCATATTCCATTCCCCATCTCTCTCGGTCCCTCCACGACTTCATAGGAAGCCATGACGATAGCGGTGGCCATATTAAACAGACTCTTTGTTGTGGCAAGAAAGTCATATTTATATACATTGTTGTATCTTGTTTATACTATTAGATTGTTTGGAAATAATCTAGGTTACTTCCTGCATAAATTGAGAATTTTTTTCTAAATTTCATCCGAAATCAAAATGGCAAATCCGATAATTTTCCGAGAAATCCGATAAACACGTTTCTCGCTAACCTCCGGTTTTTTTTTCTTACCGGTAAGGAAAACCCTGTCTCCGACACCACGACGTCGACGCCGCCTCCGCCGGCCTTGTCCAGCGCGGCGCGGACGGCGTCCACCATCGCGTCGAAGAGATTCGTGTACACCAGCCCGTTGGCGGGGTCCGTCACCGTCGTGGAGCTCGGCTGGAACAGCGCGTAGTTCAGGTCGATACCGTCGCTGAACTCGTACGCGAAGTAAGGGTACACGTTGGCGAGCAGCGGCGCGCCGTTGCCGGCGAGGAACTGCACGATGGGCGACATCGCGGCGGGGTCCTTGAACACGCCGCTGGACGGCGGCGAGGTGTTGTCAATCGCGTCCATCTTCAACGCCGTGGACACCCGGACGCTGCCGGCGAGGCCGGCGGACGCGAGCGCGGCGTGCGCGTTCCCCAAATGTTCTGGTGTCCTATGGTGGACGTACCCACCGTCATCGACGATTCATATAGATGCGAAGAGATTCGTGCCAGTCCTAATCGCGGGTGGAGAAGGTACCGTCTTTATGGTGATGTGGAGCTAAAAAGTCAATAGTTACGCAGTTGACCACAGCCCCGTTCACACATAGCAGCTATTGTGGTAACTTGTAGAAGGGGAAAGGTTGACGGCCGGAAGTGATTTTCTGAACGCGGTAGTGGAGTAGTCTAGAAGCTAACTGGTCAATATATTACAGTTGGCTGAAATCAGGGGATATATGCTCGGTGGTAATTCATCGGGAAAGCTAGGCATACACTGTCCCTCTTGCGATTCAACTCCTTTTTAGATTGGAAGATTTGAATCTAGTCATGGAAATTGAAGAGCTAGAGGAGGCGGAAGGGGATCACACTGATCCCGTCGTCGATTGTGAGATTGCCGCTACGGGCAATATTTGTGTAATTAAACAAGCGAGGAGGTTAGAAATATATCTATGTTTAATTTGTCTGCTTTCAATTTTATTGGAATGTGGTTGCTATATCTTTGTATCTCTGATTTTGTAAGTTATATCCGCTCTGCTAGCTCAATGTTTTGTATTATCCAGGATTCACTAATTTATCCCCTCAATCCATCTTGCTAATTTGGCACTTCTTTGTTTGAACAATCCATGTTTGCGACCGCGGTAATTTCGTAGATATCAGTTACTTTGTTCAGTATGTTTATCTTTTTCGAGTTTGGATATGTAGAAAAATTGCAAGGGACGGGCCGAGTGCTCGAATAGCTCCCAATGAAGAGAGCGCAGTTGGACGTGCGCTTCGTCAAGCTGAGAGGCATCCTGGTCAGCCAATATTCTACCCACATGAAGGAATAGTATTTAGTAGCTGTGAAGAGGCTAGAGATTTTTTCAACTTGTACTCTTGGGAAATCGGGTTTGGAGTTCGGTTTGGACGGAGTAACAAGAATAATAAGGGATATACTACTAGACAAGATATTGTATGTTCATGTGAGGTAATTTGTCTCTTTCTTTATTTAGTTTCATGCAATCCAGAACGCTGTCTAAGATGTTTTGTAGGTTTCTTTGAAATTATTATCTAATAATGCTGCATCGAACTGAAGGGTTCTCCTCGGCATGATAATTCTGCCTCAGTAAGGACTGGTTGCAAAGCAATGGTAAGGTTGCTTAGAACAAGTGATCACGGGTGGTATATTAGCAGAGTTGATACAAATCATAATCACAAGTTTTCAGAAGGATATGCAGAGAAGAAGCAATGGCTGTCACACAGTATGATTGATCCAACAACGAAGCATTTTATTAAGAAATTAAGAGATAACAATATCACGATTGGCAGGGTGTGTAGCATATTAGGAGTGTGTAGCAGCAGCCCTATGAATCCAGTTAGGAAAGAAACAATTAGGTCGCTTTGTGCTAAGGTAGCACGAGAGAACATGGCTGATGATATTGGCAAAACGCTGAAGCTGTTGACTGAAATGAAGAGCAAAGACCCTCTAATGGCTGTTAGGTTCAAGCTGGATAATGAAGGCACAATTATATCCATGCTCTGGTGTTCTGGGAAGAATATAATTGATTATAAGAATTTTGGTGATGCGGTGACGTTTGATACGACCTATCGAACTAATTTGTATAGTTTGCCATTTGGGATTTTCATAGGTGTGAACTCACATTTTCAATCAATTATATTTGGTGGTGTCCTTTTGACAAGTGAGAAAGCCGAAGATTTTCAATGGGCATTCGAAAACTTTGTGGATATAATGGAAGGTTTAGCGCCGACGACAATATTGACTGGTTAGAGTACTATACATGTTTTCATAGTTAATCGATTTTTGTGTTAATCATCTGGCAATTTGATTGATAACATTTTCTTCACTTTTGCGCGTGTAAATTTGATGTTAAGAAAGCATATGCAATTTCATCCTGTTGTTTTATTATAAAGTGTGATATTTAATTTGATTTATGTGCATGTCTAAAGTTTTCTATATCGTGTGTTTTAGATCAATGTGCGGCAATGGCCAAGGCTATCAGGGTTGTTATGCCTGGGACACGTCATCGATGGTGCCGGTGGCATGTGCTTAAGAGTTCTAAGAAGAGGCTAGGTAAAGTCCATGGAAAACATAAGAAGTTCAAATCAGACTTTTATAATCTAATCAGTAACGAGTTGTCTGTGGAGAAGTTTGAAAATTCGTGGAACAAACTTATTGAAAAGTATAGTCTTCGCAAGAACAAGTACATGCGGCGGTTATATAGGTATAGGGAAAAATGGGCAAAACCGTACTTCATGGGTGTATTTTGTGCTGGAATGACAAGTACGCAAAGGAGCGAAAGTGCAAATCATATGCTCAAGCGGTATATACAAAAGGCAGCTCCTATGCACTTGTTTGTTAGTAAGTTTAATGAGTTTTTATCTGACCGAACAGAGCAAGAGGCTCGTGAGCAGCACGTCACAAAAATGGTATGTTTTTACATTTTTTTTGTGATTTCTCTTATGAAATTGTCATTACTCATAAATAATGATGCTATTTTTATGATGTTCTATGTTATTGACAGGTTTCTAGGAAAATGAGAGTAGGTGTTCCAATTGAGGAGCATGCAGATCGTATATATACTCGGGCCATGTATGAGAAATTTTATGATGAGTTATTTGAGGCTGGCAAGTTTCGTGTTTTGCGTGAGGAGGGAGCGCAATGTTACACAGTTGAAAGAGCTAGAGTTAATAGTGTTGATGAGGATGAAAGATATGTTGTATATGTCAATGGAGAGGAGTCTATTTCTTGTCAGTGTGGGTTCTTTGAGCACATTGGCATGCTTTGCCGGCATGCTATCAAGGTTTCAATCTCTACTTAACTTTTTTTTAGATTAGTTGCAATGTACAACATACATCTATATCTGGATTTAATACATTGTTTGATCATTGTCATTGTAAAATGTACTCTGAGTTTTCACATGGTGTTATATGTCAGGTCCTTGTTTACCTGGAAAGGCAAGAGATACCAAGATGTAATATTATGTGTAGATGGACAAAGGAAGCTATTGTACATAAACTACATGAAATCGAGACTTCAGTAGGTTCAGATGTAGATGAAATGAGGAAGAAGGCTCTGCTGCTGCAGACTCTGCAGGTAGTTCATTCAAATTCAGGTATTGATGAGCAAATGTTCAGGAATGCAATGGATGCATTGAGGATGATGCCTGCGCTTCAAACATCTGCTGGCACAATTATGCAAGAGGACAGTAACTTTTGGTGATTTGGAGACACCTGCTGCATGCCCTCCTAGGACAATGAAGGGTGGTCGTCCAGCTAGTACTGGACTCAAGGCATGGTTGGGGAGGTCTCAGAAGAAAAGGAGTGCCGGGAGGCCTACTAGGGACGATGAAACTCAGGACTGGCCAGAGGAAGAGAGGCCTGCTAGGAAGAAGACAAAGCGTGTGTCTGATATATGACAAACTGATTATGTTATTAGTTATGAATGTCTCTTGTTTAGCATTTGTGTGTCTGTGTAAGCCAAACTGGTGGCATATTTGTGTGTATGTGTAAGCCAAACTGAAGGCATATTTGTGTGTATGTGTAAGCCAAACTGATAGCAGATTTAAGTGTCTGTGTAAGCCAAACTGATAGCAGATTTGTGTGTCTGATGAACAAAATTTCCTATGTGTTCAACTCAATATATGTTTCCTATGTGTTGTGCCAAACATATGTCTTTTTCTTCTGGTTGCTGATTGAATCGTCGAAGATCGGTGGCCCCCTCGATCTTGTCTTGTCTCCTTGGCTACTGTTAACTGCAAGGATGAATAAGCTTAGTTATAATTGCTGCAGTTTGCAGGACTTTTGTTCAAAGTAACGTGGATGTATATGGAGATGCTCATACCGGTATCTGTCTGCAGATCAAGAGTGCCTGAATCTTTCTGTGGCAATGGTGTAGTGTCGAATTGTATGTTCGGATGATAATCCTTGAGAGCTGTTGTTAGCTTACCATTAGTTTGATCCATTGTAGACTAAAAATGTGCAACTACGGATGCTGCGCAATGAATCTCTAGTTGTATATTGCATCTTTGGTGTCAAGTTGGAATTTTACCTTTGAGTAATGTCCCAGTTGTAGATGCAGAATGTGGGATAAACTCCCTGACATTGTATTTGGTATTAATTAATAACATTGCCTCAGTTGTGAACAATATTAAAGCTGACTCCTGGGGAATATAAAGTGGTATAGTGATGAGCAGATACCTTCTTATGGTTGCATCTTCATCCCTTGTTATGGTTGCCTGTTCATCCTTGCTTAAGGTGCCTCCTGGGGAATATAAAGTTGACATTTGGTTTTGTGGATTGGTATGATGCACGTGCTGCTTAATGTTTTCTGCTGGCTGCATAATCTGGGGGGGTGGGGGGACATTGATGAAAGAACAGTGATTAATAATGTTTTCTATCTGACAAACTGGTAATAAGTAGATGTGTCTCTGAAATTTTTGCCAATGTTTTCAGCAGTACCTCTCGGCCTCTTCTTACATTTGCAGCTTTCTAGATTGGCTGACTCAGCAGAAATGGTGGATCTTGCTGGCTGGATCTCGTATTCACATATTCTATGTTGCCATTTAGAGCAAACAAACAATGAGGCTTCATCCAGCATCTTTGAAATATCACACTCTGGCATGACAACAATAAATTTATGCAACCTTATGAGATAATTTTTTTGACATATGCAAAACACAATCAAATTGGCTGAACTTTTCTTGTTTTTTTTTCAAAGCTTTTTGTTTGTTTTTACGACAATAACATACCTATCCATCCTATTGCCAGCTCCCTGCATGTTGTGTAGCAGAATCCTCTCGTGAAAGGCTCGATTATTGTTGATAGAACTGATGCGATGCTTGAAGAGTGGTTGCATTGATTCCTGGTGCTTAACACCTCAAATTCAGCTACTGCAAAAAACAGAGCCCCTGCAGCCTAATACACATGGATTTGCCATAAGTACTGTTATTTATAGTTCTATATTTTAGATTTTGTTCATTTACATACCTTCATATGAACTCCAAGTGCACGTGAGAAGGAGCATGCAACTTCCCATAGGCCTGGCAAAGTAGTGCCTATTTTTCCTGCACACGCGCTGAAAGACTGGCATGCCCAAGAGTAACATATTCCAGCGGCCTCACGCAGCTGTAGGCATTATTTGTTTTTCAAGTTTGTCAAATTACAGATTCAAGTAAAGAAATGCTGCAGGAACATTTTGTTTTTTTTTCATGAAGGCTGGCAGATCTAATATGTATTATTTATGGAGGGGTATAGATACATCTTTTCTGGTTGTACTGACCTGACTTCTCCCATACTCAAAGTCGAGGTTGTCTGGTTTCCTGCTTAAGCTGTCAGCAAGAATCATTGATTTCAGCTCTTCTGCTGCGAAATGCTTGATTCGCGGGAATGATGAATGCTCCATGTTCATTACTCCAATATCTATACTGTCCAGGTACAGAATCTGTTTGTTGTTATTTAGAATTATATTCAACATCATCAGGTAATGATATGACATTTAATTATACTGACTGCTAATTTATAACTTTGGCAAAGTTAGTGTTGTAGCTACCTGTAGGAAGACAGAGCACCCTGTAATATTGGAAACCTTGTTGCCTACTTGTAGTTCATTCTTCAGCTTGACAACTGCTTGTAATAATTTTCTGAGTACATACTCGCACCAGTCGAAATCTTTGATGCTTGCTGGCTCAACCAGAGCGCCCCAATATTCCAAAGAGACATAGTCATACTTTGATCCAGGAGCTAGTAAAGTTGACATTAGATATATTACAAATGCAACTTTAAATGCATCCTGTTCTGTATCTGTCATAGTGCCACTACACTGCTTCTCTACTACTTCTTGTGCTGCCTTTATACTTCGATTCTCCCTTGCGTCTGTTCCCGGGTAAGACTTTTTGACCGTAGGAATTATAACCTTTCGTGGCATGTTACAATCCGATACAACCTTACCATGGCAAGGTATTCCGAATACTTTCTCCACGTCCATTTTGTTAAACTTGATTCTCTTACAGTTATTAACTACAATTGTCTGTGACAGAGGATCTACTCTGCTCATTAGCCACACTGCAAATCTGCGATTGATATTCTTCAGCGGAGGGAATAACAGAATCCCTCCGAAACCATTGATCTGACCAAATCCCTTTTTTGTTCGGTGAATGATGATATCACATCGTACACTTGTTTAATTGATGATCTTGTTGAACTGACAATGTAGTCGTCTTTCACGGCTGGGTGGCGAACCTCAGTGGTATCTGTTTGACATCTTTGTACAGGGAAGAGCTGTGATTTTCAATTGTTTAACTGATCAGTCTGAATGCATATGGAACTTAGTTGATCGTGCGGCATGAACTGCTTTCGCCACAAATATAACTAACAGGGTGTATTGGTTGTAGGCAGTTGAAGTATATAGCTGATAAGTATGTACTCTAGTTGGATTATTGTTAAATTCTTTTATGCCCTTGGGGATTTTACACATCATATACTTTGTTTCGAGGCGTTTCATGGTGGCAGTATATGTGGATGTTGCTAGCAACCCTTGTCTCGAGTAAACTCGATTTGCTACACATTATATTTTACTTGAAAGACTCGTTACAGTAAGAGAAGCATAATATTTTTGTAAGCTCCCACATTTAAAGGCACATGAATGTAAGATAAACACTCCCTTATCCAACATACTCCCCAAGTCCAGCCCATCTTTCATCTTCTACTCTATCAATCAATATGATGGATATACATATTTTTTTAATTTCAACTACAGGTACAAATATGACTAACCTCGAGAGCCTCATTGACCTGGTCTGCAGCATTTCGGCGACTTCCAGATCCACGATTCCGTGCAGCATCGTTCCTCATTACTGCAGAAGCCTAACAAATTTGTGCCTTAGTCGCGCGCTTTCAAGGAATTACCAGTCGATCTGGATTGGTAACCATATTAATTTCATGTTTTATGCGGAATAACACAGAGAATCATTATGGAGGGCGGTTTGCCCCAACCGAAATCTATTTGGGCGGAGAACAGAGTTCGTGAAGAAGTACAGTGCTCTTACCTCCTCGCGAGGCGATGGCGTCGCGCTTCTATTCTTCACAGCGAACTGATCTGAAATCAATTTTTCTAGTTTTTTTGGTAATCCTAGGTAGCCTGTACGGATTTGCAGGGCAAATAGATTTCGGTTGGGGCAAACCGCCCTCCATAATGATTCTCTGTGTTATTCCGCATAAAACATGAAATTAATATGGTTACCAATCCAGATCGACTGGTAATTCCTTGAAAGCGCGCGACTAAGGCACAAATTTGTTAGGCTTCTGCAGTAATGAGGAACGATGCTGCACGGAATCGTGGATCTGGAAGTCGCCGAAATGCTGCAGACCAGGTCAATGAGGCTCTCGAGGTTAGTCATATTTGTACCTGTAGTTGAAATTAAAAAAATATGTATATCCATCATATTGATTGATAGAGTAGAAGATGAAAGATGGGCTGGACTTGGGGAGTATGTTGGATAAGGGAGTGTTTATCTTACATTCATGTGCCTTTAAATGTGGGAGCTTACAAAAATATTATGCTTCTCTTACTGTAACGAGTCTTTCAAGTAAAATATAATGTGTAGCAAATCGAGTTTACTCGAGACAAGGGTTGCTAGCAACATCCACATATACTGCCACCATGAAACGCCTCGAAACAAAGTATATGATGTGTAAAATCCCCAAGGGCATAAAAGAATTTAACAATAATCCAACTAGAGTACATACTTATCAGCTATATACTTCAACTGCCTACAACCAATACACCCTGTTAGTTATATTTGTGGCGAAAGCAGTTCATGCCGCACGATCAACTAAGTTCCATATGCATTCAGACTGATCAGTTAAACAATTGAAAATCACAGCTCTTCCCTGTACAAAGATGTCAAACAGATACCACTGAGGTTCGCCACCCAGCCGTGAAAGACGACTACATTGTCAGTTCAACAAGATCATCAATTAAACAAGTGTACGATGTGATATCATCATTCACCGAACAAAAAAGGGATTTGGTCAGATCAATCGGTTTCGGAGGGATTCTGTTATTCCCTCCGCTGAAGAATATCAATCGCAGATTTGCAGTGTGGCTAATGAGCAGAGTAGATCCTCTGTCACAGACAATTGTAGTTAATAACTGTAAGAGAATCAAGTTTAACAAAACGGACGTGGAGAAAGTATTCGGAATACCTTGCCATGGTAAGGTTGTATCGGATTGTAACATGCCACGAAAGGTTATAATTCCTACGGTCAAAAAGTCTTACCCGGGAACAGACGCAAGGGAGAATCGAAGTATAAAGGCAGCACAAGAAGTAGTAGAGAAGCAGTGTAGTGGCACTATGACAGATACAGAACAGGATGCATTTAAAGTTGCATTTGTAATATATCTAATGTCAACTTTACTAGCTCCTGGATCAAAGTATGACTATGTCTCTTTGGAATATTGGGGCGCTCTGGTTGAGCCAGCAAGCATCAAAGATTTCGACTGGTGCGAGTATGTACTCAGAAAATTATTACAAGCAGTTGTCAAGCTGAAGAATGAACTACAAGTAGGCAACAAGGTTTCCAATATTACAGGGTGCTCTGTCTTCCTACAGGTAGCTACAACACTAACTTTGCCAAAGTTATAAATTAGCAGTCAGTATAATTAAATGTCATATCATTACCTGATGATGTTGAATATAATTCTAAATAACAACAAACAGATTCTGTACCTGGACAGTATAGATATTGGAGTAATGAACATGGAGCATTCATCATTCCCGCGAATCAAGCATTTCGCAGCAGAAGAGCTGAAATCAATGATTCTTGCTGACAGCTTAAGCAGGAAACCAGACAACCTCGACTTTGAGTATGGGAGAAGTCAGGTCAGTACAACCAGAAAAGATGTATCTATACCCCTCCATAAATAATACATATTAGATCTGCCAGCCTAAGAGAGGGGGAGCGAAGTCTAAGAGTGGCTGATGGCAATGAAGTGAAGGTTGAAGGCATTGGGAGCTTCAATTTGGAGTTACCAGGCGGCTACAACCTTAGTTTGCATGATGTTCTTTATGTTCCCAGTTTGAAGAGAAAACTTATTTCTGTTTCGCGTTTAGATAAGTCGGGACATATTTGTGAGTTTGGCAACTCTGTGTGCAACATTAAATTTCATAATTTAAGTGTGGGCCTTGGTCATTTGCAAGGCGATCTTTATTTGCTCTCTCTTGATAAAGTTTATTCTGCAATGAATGTGGATGATGTATCGCATAAGCATAAGCGTGATGATGAGACTTCTTCGAAATTGTGGCATTGTCGTTTGGGCCACATTTCGAGGGGGAGAATTGAGCGTCTCATAAGAGAAGAGATACTCCATTCATTAGATCTCTCAGACTTAGATCAACAATGCGTTGATTGTATTAAGGGGAAATTCGCTAAGACAATTAAGAAAGGAGCTACTCGGAGTTCAGGCCTATTAGAAATATTTCATACTGATATTTGTGGCCCGTTCCCAGTAAAGTCTGTTGATGGTTTTGACTCGTTCATTACTTTCACAGATGACTTCTCTCGTTATGGTTATATTTACCCCATTCATGATCGATCCGAGTCATTAGATAAATTCAAAATATTCAAGGCTGAAGTGGAAAATCAGCATAATGTCACTATTAAATTAGTGAGATCGGATCGAGGTGGTGAATATTATGGGAGACATGCTCCATTCGGCCAAGTACCCGGACCATTCGCTAAGTATCTTGAAGAGAATGGTATAAAGGCCCAGTACAGTATGCCGGGCGAACCACAACAAAACGGAGTTGCTGAGCGTCGTAACCGTACACTAATGGACATGGTACGCAGCATGCTTAGTTATTCTACTTTGTCTGTGGAGCTGTGGATGGAAGCATTAAAAACAGCTGCACACATACTTAATCGTGTTCCTTCCAAATCCGTGCCAAAACACCTTATGAGTTGTGGTTTGGGAAGAAACCATCGCTTAATTATTTGCGTGTGTGGGGCTGTCCAGCCGAAGCTAAGTTATTTAATCCACAGCAAAAGAAATTAGATGATAAGACGGTGAGCTGCTATTTCATCGGATACCCTGATAAGTCTAAGGGATACCGATTCTATTGTCCTGATCGTTTCACTAAGTTCGTTGAGACCAGGCAGGCTGTATTTCTAGAGGATGCAGAAATCAGTGGGAGCTTTCCGAGGAGGGAAATTAATCTTGAAGAAATACGGGCTGAGCTTCCCATCCCAGTGATTCAAGAAACAGTAACACCTCAGTTAGTGCCGCTGTTTGTTCCTTCCGTTTAGAGTACACCATCTGTTCAGATTACGCCTCCTGTTCAGAGTACTAGCGCTGCTCCGCCTGTTGAAGTAGCTCCTGAGCCTGCGAGCGAACAACAAGCTGAGCAAATGGCGCCAAATGCTGAAGTTGAGAACCCTGTCGAGGTGCCTCAGACTGCACCTCAACCAGCACCTCAGCCTGTTGAACCATTAAGAAGATCACAGTGGGCTAGGAAACAGACAGTTTTCCCTGATTATGAGACATACTTAAGTGAAGACATGTATGATATTGGGAAAGCTGATGATCCTAACTCATTTAGAGAGGCAATATCATGTGAGAACTCTACCAAATGGGTTGAGGCCATGGAAGAAGAGCTTAAGTCCATGAGTTCCAATGATGTTTGAGATCTGGTAGATATTCCTAATGGAGTCAAACCAGTAGGCTCTAAATGGGTCTACAAGACTAAACGTGATTCTAAAGGGAATGTCGAACGATTCAAAGCAAGGCTTGTAGCCAAAGGTTTTACACAAAAGGAAGGGATTGATTATAATGAAACTTTCTCCCCTGTGTCTAAGAAAGATTCATTCAGAATCGTTATGGCGCTAGTAGCTCATTATGACTTAGAGCTACATCAGATGGATGTCAAAACTGCGTTCCTTAATGGTGACTTGGATGAGACCATCTTCATGGCACAACCGGAAGGTTTTGTTGTGAAGGGCAAAGAACATTTAGGATGCAGACTTAAGAAATCCATTTACGGGCTTAAGCAAGCGTCAAGACAGTGGAACCTTAAATTCGATCAAGTGATTAAGAAATTCGAATTTAAGGAGAATGATGTAGATAATTGTATCTACACTAAGATAAAGGGTGGTAAATTTATAATTCTAGTGCTTTATGTGGATGATATCCTATTAGCGAGCAGTGATAAGCGTATGCTGCATGAGACAAAGGGATTTCTTTCATCCAATTTTGATATGAAAGATCTTGGTGAAGCCTCTTATGTTCTGGGCATTGAGATACACCGAGATAGGACCAAAGGAGTACTAGGATTGTCTCAAAAAGCATATATTGAGAAAATGCTTAAGAGATTTAATATGGATAAGAGTAAGGCCACACTTGTTCCATTAGCGAAGGGCGATAAGTTTAGTGAAGCCCAATGTCCTAAGAACCAATTGGAATCAGATGAGATGAAGGACATACCTTATGCTTCAGCTGTCGGAAGCCTGATGTATGCACAAGTCTGTACGCGTCCTGACTTGGCATTTGCTACCGGAATGTTTGGAAGATATCAGAAAAATCCCGGAAAGGTCCACTGGGTTGGTGTCAAGAAGGCATTACGTTACTGACAAGGCACTAAAGACTTCATGCTCACATACAGAAGATCAGATAACCTTGAAGTTGTAGGTTATACTGATGCTGACTTTGCTGGATGTGTGGATAGTAGAAAATCTACATCAGGATATATCTACACGTTAGCTGGTGGAGCTATATCATGGAAAAGCTCTAAGCAAAGTTTAGTTGCAGCGTCGACGATGCAAGCTGAGTTTGTGGCATGTTATGAAGCAACTGGACAGGCTGTTTGGCTTAAGAATTTTATTCCGGGCCTCAAGGTAATTGACAGCATTACGGAACCTATAACGTTATACTGCGATAATCAGTCTGCAGTATTCTTTTCGAGTAACAACAAGTCAAGTGGTGCTTCCAAACACATTGACCTTAAATATCGTGTTGTGAAAGAAAGATGCCAGGATCGAACCATTAAGATTGAGCACATAAGAACTAATTCTATGTTAGCGGATCCGGTCACTAAAGGCTTACCACCGAACGTGTTTAAGCAGCACGTTACTAATATGGGTTTGGTGGATAGTCTTTAGGTCCTGGTTTAGGGCCATCATGACTCCCAACTAACGAATAAGCGTTCTACTGAGGTGTTTCAGTGAGACTGTGGGTAATGGGGTCCCAGTAGTACATCAAGCTACTGACGACGCATTGGTCCGGTACTTTCTGTTACTACTAAGGGTGAACATTAGTATGATACGAACATTAGCCTTAACCGTTCGATCAAGTGGGAGAATGTTGGAAATATTTCAGTTAAGATATATGTGATCTTCACTGTTAAGGAAAACGTTTAAACCACCTAAACGTGATTAAGGAAACCTAATGATAAAACCCTAATGGGCTGTGATCAGCAGGCCCATTAGGCCCGTTTCCATAGGCTGGCCCCCAGCCCCACAGTGCCTATAAATATAAGGCCGTGGTTGGCACCTTAAACACCCATTCACGTCATTCTAAAACCCTAGCCACCGCTAGTCTGATCGCTAAGGGCACTGGAGGGGTTTGGAAGGCCAAGCACTCCCGTTTGGCGTCCGAAGGACGCCGATTCGCTGCTGCATCTTCTACACCGACAAGAACGCCTACTTTCTCTACGGATCAGGCGTAAATGACTGCTGCAACCGCTAACGCTGGTATAATGTTTACCATGCATTCCGCATTAGATTGATTTGTCATGAACTAGGTTATGTTAAGATCCTGGGTAACGTGCCACTAATATTAAGTTTCTAATATTAAGTTTTGGCAATTCTAACATCCTGATCGTTTATTTCATGCTAATAACCTGCCTAGATTTTTAAGAGGACATGAGCCTCTTTCCTGATCGTTTCTTTCAGGGATGCTTCTTCAGTTTATTAAGATGTTGTCTGATGGTTTATTCCCTTCATGAGAGGCTAATGCATTGTCAGTCGGTCTGTCTTGATCCCTTCATGAGGGCAATGTTGTACCATCATGTATTCGTAGAGCATCTCTATAGGATATTGCCGTGCCTGTTGTGTAACTTTGACTTGGCAACAGTTAATTGAGTTTAGCAGGGCCATTCCCTCCAAATCGTCAGGTTCTCTGTTGCTAATTAAATGTGAACCAATTTGTCCCGAACTTGACCATGTCGCCAGGAATTCATGGCTGAGTTCGGAGTTCCTGACTTCCTGTTATCACGCGGCTTGAGAGCCTGGAATTCCAAACTCTGCGTGGATACGTGTTCTGTCCACAAGAAGTGAACTGACGTGCAAGACTCGTCGCCGCATGCATCGAACTGCTTCACGCGTGCCACCTGCGACGAAGTCCTTCCTGGTCAGTGTTGGAAAACATGTGCAGGGGCTCGCAGAGGTCTTCGAAGTGTGCGCCTTCTCTTGCGCGTCCCTGTCCTTTCTCGCCGAGGCTGCAAGATCTGTAGACCGATGGCTGCTTCGGTGGCCACGGCTGCACCACACTCTGCTCCAAGCGTACGCAGGACGGCGAGATTTTCTTCCATCAGCTGATCTTATCCGGTCTTTGCGGCCAATTCTACAGTACTGACCAGCAGTCTGATTTGCCTGCCGGGACTGAAAATTCCAAGCTCGATCAGGTCAGCGTCAGGCATGGACTCGGACGGGTCACGGGTATAAATCTCTGCAGGATCACGTCGTGATGAGCACTGCAGACGCCGGCGTCGAAGAAGATGGCTGCTAGAGGCGTCGCTCCCGTGTTCGCAGCAGCAATGTTCGTTGCCGCATTTGCCGCTGCCGCTACAAGTATATCCATCTTCATGAGCTCAGATGATCGAAGAACCATGCGCATTCATGCATCTAGCTTAGAAGAAGCCGCCGATTCACTGATGAACCTATGCGTGCAGGTGTGCGAGCCATCGGCGTGTGCTACGGCGTGATCGGCAGCGGTCTCCCTTCCAAGAGCGACGTGGTGCAGCTCTACAAGTCCAACGGCATCGCTAGCATGCGCTTCTACTTCGCCGACCAGGACCTCCTCACCGCGCTGCGCGGCTCGGGCATCGCCCTGGCCCTCGACGTCGGCAACGACAAGGTCGGCGAGTTCGCCTCCGACCCCGCCGCCGCCGCGTCGTGGGTCCGGGACAACGTGCAGGCCTACAACCAGGACGTGGACATCAGGTACGTCGTGGTTGGGAACGAGGTCCCCGGCGCGGCGTCGGTGCTCCAGGCCATGCAGAACGTGCACCAGCTTGATGACGGTGAATTTCGCAGGCGAAGCGGAGCGGCCTGGCGGCGGAGCAAAAGGGAATGGCGCCGGGGAGTTTTAAGGGCGAGGGCGACTTGTCCGGATTTTGACAGCTCCTACTTGTGCTCGCCACCGAAGCAGCTGCACGCGGCCACCGACGGCAAGCAGCTGCGGCGACACTGTCAACCGACTGAAGTTTGAAGCCCCATCTTCAGAGCCTACTAAACTATCAATCCCGTATAACAAATAGTTGGATCATTCACAAGAGATTAATGAATCATCACCCATAACAAAAAATAGTTAACAGATCTTGATCTCCAACTTTGCTTAATCAGTTTACTGAATTCAATTTACTCCCCAAAATTTATAGCAGCACATTGGGTTTGCGTCTATTTACCTATAGAAAGACAGCTGCTCTGATATTCGGATTCTGGAAGATGTTGAGGGTAGCCGGGAAAAGAATGTTCCAGATAACTTCCAGGATTAGAGGAGGAACATCTCTGAAACCTCAACCAGCACCCCTATGTGTCCGGGCTCCAAAGGCAGCCCAAGCATCTAAATGGGTTCGAACTTTCAATACTTAACGACAGGAGCAAGCGGGAAGGAAAGGGCAGTGATGGCGTAGACTCTCTCAGTTCCAGGGGGGCGGCGGCATGCATAATTTCTGATTTTATGAATTTCTTTTGCAGGGTGACTCCAATTAGAATCTCCATGGTCTAAGAGGGTAGTCACATCTATTCTGTTAAGAATGTCGCATGCTATCTTTTATTTGTCTAAACTTTTTGCATGGACTCAACGCAATTGCTTTGCAGACATCTTTTAGTACCATAAACTTGCTTAGTCCAAGTCGTATGAATGTAGTGCTGATTCTCACTATCTGCATCACAACAGGAGAAGAATAGAAGAGGAAATGGGAGGTAGTTTATGGCCTAACAGATTTGTTCTTGTTCCTACCTTCTTTGGGTGAGTAATCTCTTCTAGCTTTTTAAAACAAAATCAAAATAGATGCTATTTGGCCTGTGTAATTAATACCAATAATATATACTAAATAGAAGTATCTAGGGATAAAACGGTCTTTTTAACCCTCACTTAACGCCTTCAAGTGTCCAAACCTGACGGAAGGCCATAGAGCCAAACAAAATTCGTTTAGGGGCCAAGGGCCACACAGATAAGATGCGTTTTTTGAGGGTGCAGATAATTCTCTCAAAATAAAAAAAATGTTCATACGGAGAGGAATTTGGAGAAGAGAAAAAAAAAATCCGCATGCAATTCACACGTGCGACACGACGATCGCAAAGAGTAAACGGGATAGTGTAGTACTGCTTCTGCTTATGCCCACCCAAACGATGGAGGCCAAGCCACCACGCTTCAGCCGGCGGCAACGTTTGTGACGGGCCCATGGAACCAGAACCGGGCGTGGAGCAGCCACGCGCCGACGCTGAGGACCAGCACGCCGCCGACGGCGACGGGCGTGTAGTTGAAGTTGGCCTCTGCGACGGGGTACGCCACTGGCAGGGAGAAGAGCACGGTGAGGAGTGCCACCCAGGCGACGGCGACCCAGCCGACGACGAGGCTGCACCGCGGCCCGAGATGGAACGGCCCCGGGACGAAGGATTCCCTTGCCGTCGTGACGCGGAAGAGGATGGGCAGTGCGTAGGCGATGTACAGCCCCGTCGTCGCCACGGAGACCATCGCCTAGGCTGGAACGCCACCTGGCTCCCCAGCGACTGCAAGCAAGAGAGAAGTGTCGTCATCGACGATGCAGTGGAACCAGTTGGAGTTCAGAGAGTACAGAGTAGTGTGGATCGCCGTCGCGATGCACGCACGCACCGGAAGGCCTATGACGAACGCGAAGGCGACGGAGAACCAGACGGCGTTGAAGGGCACCTCGTGCCTGTTCACCCGGTGCCAGACACGCGAGAACGGCATCGCCCCGTCCCTGGAGAAGGCATACGCCATCCTACACGCATATGCAGCACAGCTTTGAGAACTCGAGTGTGGCGTGAAGCGTAATTGCTTGTTAGCTTGAACGACCTCGACCTCGAGTCGCTGGTCACGTTGGTGGAGCCACAGATGAAGACGGCGACGGCGACGATCCCCATGCAGACGATCCCTCCGACGCCGCTGCCGAGCCTCCTGCGGAAAGCGTCGTACAGTGCCTGCGCGACGGCGTATCCACCGGCGTCGATGCCGGCGTCGAGGAGGTACGGGATGTCGTCCGTCACCGCCGAGGTGAGCGCCACCAGGTAAACCCATCCGAACACGCTCGCCAGAGCAACGGAGGCGACGATCCCCATTGGGCCACTCCGGTCCGCGTTCTTCGTCTCTTCTGTCTGCATGATCAAAGATGAGACTTCGTTTTTGGTCTTTTAGCTGAAAAAACCTCTGCTGCTGAACAGAGTTACCATGTGAGCAGATGTGTCGTAGCCTAGGAGAGAGTACTGGCTCATGAGCAACCCCATGGCGAAGATGTAAGCTCGGTCGCGGATCCCCACGCCATTGTCGGTGTTGAAGTGGGTGAAGATGAACTCCGTGGCTGCTCTCTCTTTGGAAACCGCTGGAATCAGGATCACCAGAACAATGACGCCTGACGTGTTCCAGAAGACTCCGAGCTTGCCCAGCCAGTACAGGCGCTGGATGGGGAGGCTGTTGATGAGGCCGTGCACGACCAGGATGGCGGCGTAGATGGCGAGCAGGACGTACTTGGACGCCATGTAGCCGCCGCCGTTGGCTCCCCCGGTGCCCAGCAGGACCATCACTTGGATAAGGTGCCCCAGCGAGAAGTCCACGCTCGCCGTACCAGTCCACTGTGGAATTAGGTGGAACAACAGCTTTTGTTTATTCAGGAATGAAATTGAAGCAGGTAGATGATTACCGATTACCATTTGTCACTTGTCAGTCAACAAAACTGATTACTAGTTGGAATACTATACTGTAAGTACAGATGTGAGATGTGTAAACTGTAACTTCAGTTTCAGGCTACTGAACTGATGATGACCAGTGTGTGGTCAGTTCTGAGCCAGTCAACAATCTAATAAGGCAAGAAAGAGACTACAATTCCACACTACTACAGAAAGCTTGATTTGTCCCGGTTGGGAAACCCCCTATTGTCCCGGTTTTCCAACTGCCAGCGCCACGTGGCTGGCGCACCCTTTTGTCCCGGTTGGTGTTACCAACCGGGACAAAAGGTTCTTTTTTCCCCTGTTTTCCTTTTCTCCATTCTTTTTCTATTTCAATTGTACTTTTGCATTTCAATTAAACTTATGTATTGGAATTCAGTGGGTAAGATCTCCACTAATATACACACACATATATATAGTTATTTATATAATATTTGTCCTAGATAGTTTTCATATATAAAGTAATTCACTTATATATATGTATATGTATACACATATCTATATGTGTGAATTTCTTTACATATGAAAATGTCTAGGACCAATATTATATATATATACATATATATTATTGGAGGCCTTATATATATAATACATACATACTCATAAATAGATATATAATACATACATACACACATATATATTTACATAGGTATATTCGTTCTTAATTACATATATACGCGTATATGATCATATTTGCTGCGATTGTTAATGTGGGAATGTCCATCATAGTAGAATTCGCCTTTTGGGTCGAGGACTTGCTCAACAATAAATCCGGACAATTGTTCTTGAATCGCGATAATCTTTTCCTCTGGTATGAGTTTATCGCACATCACCTCGACCTATGGAAAAGGGGGATAATTAATTTCGACTAATTACAATACGAGTTCAAACATTAACAAGTTTTTTACTTACTTCGGCCTCCCAATCTTTCATGGCCTTCTGAGGACCTACCATAGCGTGGATGTTCTCGCAAATATAGTATGCGCATAAATTAGTGCCTGGTTTCAGCCTCATACACTTTAAGAGAAAAGAAATTATCAGGTATTTACATGAATATATAATAAAACTAATAAAACATGCAAAGAATCATCGAAGTGCGTACCACAAAATTTGTCTTGATCTTCAATTCCTTGCTGAATTTACCTGGATGATTTTTAACGAATTGTTTCCAAACACTATGCATGATTAGAACAATTATAGTCAAGTAACAGAGCAATTCAAAGTACCGGTGATCGAGGGAGTAGTGGTAGAATTACTTTTTCATCATGTTAAGAAGATCATTGTATTGTTCTGTAGGTCTCCTTAATGAGTCCATAACCACCACCATCTTCTGTTTCGGGCAAAAGAAGGCCCTACGTCCAGAGGGGGGGGGAGAAGACTTGTATTATCTTGCACCTAAGTGCTCATAGTAGGGGATACAAGCAGGTCGAGAGAGGGAGCAGATCCCAAGTCTCTATGATTGAGGCAAGTGCCAATATTGGTGGGAGTGAATGTGAGCAAGCGGCGAAGTGTGGAGTGTTGTTTGCCTAGTGCGCATGCCTTGGGTAGGACCCCGGGCTTTCCCTTTTATAGCCTTAAGAGGAGCCCTAGGGTTACTTTGGTAATTGATGTTGGTAGAGCGACTGTCAACGAAGGTGAAGCATTCGTGTAGGTGAATTATTGGAGAAGTCGAAGCGTTGATGGAGATGAGACGACGTTCGAGGCCCTGTAGCCCCATGGCGGTTGATAACATGGGTGTGGTACTTGGCTTGATTTCTGACGTCCCTTTGGATGCGCGAGCTGACATAGGAGAAAGCGTTTGAGGCCTCCCGTGAAGATTTACTGGGGGCCCCGCGTCCTTCGACCACGCGCAGAGAGCCGAGGCTAGAACGGGGCTGTATTGGTCCCATCCGAAGCCTATGGTGACGGACCTCGGAGGCGACGTATCATGAATACGTGGAGCGAAGTGGTTGAAACAATGTTTGGCGTGGCAGGAAGCATGCCTCGTAATCCTCCCGCGATGTTTACGAGCCACTGACACAGTCGATTTGACCCTCGCTATGCCCTGAAATGTCAGGTAGATATTATGGGCGTGGCGTACTTTCGTATTGCTTGAGTACGTCGAGAATCGTAAGCGCCGCGGGGGGAGTCACCGAGGCTCTTCTTGACAAGACGGGGCCCCATCCCGAGGTGTGCGATGCAGAGGCTCGGATGGGACGTGACGACAACGTCATGATGAGGGCGATTGAAATAGTGCTTGGGATGGTAAAACAGTGGAGACCGTCGCGGTCCTGTCGTCATCCATGTGGTAAAAAGTAGACGAGACACGGGTCACATCCATCCCAGAGTCGTCGAGCGCTAGCAGCGGGGTTCGCGTTGGAGCAGGCGGCATTTAATGCGCGTATACCATCGGTCGGAGTGGTTGGCTGAGGGGCGGCCCACCGAGGCCACGGCCGGCGGAGCCTCGGGCGAATGGGATGTTTGCCCTGAGGTCCCGCCGGGGCTCGGACGATGCGAGGCCTCGGGCGAATCGGACGTTTCCCTGAGGCCTTCGTGGACGAAGCGGAGTTCGTGGGCCGCGTTGGCCTAGCTTGGAAGCAACAGCTCTTGGTCCTGTGGGCTTTCGGAAGCGAGGATGGTCTGCTCGTGGGCAATCCTTTTTCCCGTTAACTCTGGATGACGTAATTATGAAGATAATCGAGGTACCCCAAATTATGGTACCCGATAGTAGCCCCCGAGCCCTGAGGGAGTGATAGCACTCGTTCGGGGGTTAGAGCTAGAATCCTGGTGCCAGGAGTCTTCCTTTATTTGAGTTTTGTTTGCTCCGGTGTGTACGCGTGAGCGCACCCGCCGGGTGTAGCCCCAAGGCCTCGGGGGAGTGGGTTACTCCTCCGAGGTCTTTTAGCTTCGTGTCCTGTTTGCGTTGCTGTTGTTTGTGGGATGAGCGTGAGTACAAGCCGTGTAGGCTCGTCTTTGTGTGCGAAGGCAGCCCTCGAGCCTGTGCTCGGAGTGCGAGGTCGATCCGAGGCGTCTCTGTCTTTCAAGATACGCCCCTCAGTCATCCTTTTCGCAGGGAGGAGGGGGTAGCGCGTCTCACTACCCTCGGCGGGCGAGTGTGGTATTTCCCGGTGAGCTTTTTAGCGGGTTGGTCTAAGTGGAGGCCCGTGCCCTATCCGATTAGGGTTGGCTTGTGGTCATTGGACGCGCTCCATTGAACCTGCAGATTGTCTAGCGAATCTCGGATCCCTCCGACGGGTTCCGAGGGCTCGGTGCCTCCCTCCGATGGGATTCCCTGTGGATTATTTCTTGTGGGTCTTAGACATGGTTCGGGAAACCCCGAGCCCTCAAAGGCTCGGGCTTGGCCGTATTCGGGCGTCTCCTTCTCATCCCTGGCTCGGTATCCTAGGGCGGCTGTCGAACCCTCTGGCAGGCCAGCCTTCGTACCCATGGAACGTATCGGGCGCAGGGCCTGTTCAGCCCTTTGGACGTTTGTTTGGAGTGATGTACTCCTATCATGTCTGTCATGGGCCTCATTGATGAGGCGGCTGGCTGACGTGCACGCCTCCTAATTGGATGTGACGGGGGGGTGTCGCCTTTGCGTTCGTGGGCTTGGCAGTGCTCCGGTTTTCTCGCCTAGATTCCTTGCGGCTGATGGGCGTGCGTAGTCACGTGTGCATCTTCCTTGGGCCATGTTCCTAAATCCCGTGTGCCCCACGACCACCTTGGGCTTGAAACGTGGAAAACTGAGGCGTCGTGGGGCTGTTAGATTCTATACGTGGAGAACGCGTGGAGGGGCCCTTCGCATGAACCATCGTCCGTCGGTTGGATTTCCGGTTCTCCGGGGTATAAGTCTCGGGCCGTGGGGTGATTAGGGATCTACTCTTTTGCTCCCAATCCCTCGCCTTCCTTATCCTTTCTGCCACCGCCGCACGAGCGTTGCCGGGAGAGAGAGAGAGAGAGAGAGAGAGAGAGAGAGGGAGGGAGAGAGAGAGAGAGAGAGAGAGGTTGTTACCGCACCATCTTCTTACCTCAGCTATGTCGAGGGTGGACATCGTCGGTACCGAGGAATGGGAAGCGAGTGATGTGATGCGGGAGAAGCTTGAGGTGCTTGTCGATGTGGGGCTTCTGCGTCCTATCACAGACTCGGAGGCGCCGGAATGGATGGTGTCGCCGCCGGAGCACTGTTGGCGTTTGTTAACGCAAACAGATAAATCCACAAACGAACAGATGGCGTTGTAGCTTTCACCCAAGAGAAATCCAGGGTAACGTATTTATCCTCAGGAAAGCAATGGTTAAAGAAGTTGATAATTAACCATCATGTATCTTCTAACTAGTGTACCGACTAAACTAATGTGGGGGTAAAAGATATGATTGGGGTTTTGAATAAATGACACACACAGGAGAACATCATAGAAAGATAGCAGAGTAGACAAGCTAAGCTAGGAGAACAACAGGAGAGCACAAGGTTCCTAATTACTTCTCTATTACTATGGTTCTATTCTAGTTCATACCAAAGGGATTAATAAGCAGAGTCAAACATAGCGATCACACCTTGGCACTTCGGAGCGACGGTACCTTTCAGGTTCTCGAAAAGACTGGGAAGGGGTAACTGGGAGAAGGCCACCAACAGCCCTACGAAACACCAACCTAGCATGTGGTGGAATACAAAGTCCTGGTCGGAGCGTCACCTCCAGGGCTACCACAACTATCCGTAAGGTTGGGCGCAACCTCAGGTAACCGAAAGTTTAGACACCACGTCTACACTATCGATTACTACTCTAGCCACATATGATAACTAGAGCATTCGGTTGAACGGAGATCCCATGCCAAAACGTAAACACTACACTTAACCATGATTTAGCTAAACCACTAAGGCATAAACTAGATAACCAGGTAAAGACATTTCAATAAATAGATAAGATGAATATATTAAAAGGCTCGAGTCTTACAAAGGAGCGATACAAGTATACCGAACCTCCGCGGACTCCTCCGGAACTTGAGCATCTCTCCTAACTCCCAACTAGACTAGTACTACACTACTACATCTTTGGAATAGTGGTGTTGCTCCTTGGTGGTCTCTTTCAATGGAGGGAGATGGCCTCCTTTTATAGGTGGAGGAGAGGGGGGGTCCTTGCAAATGTGTCATCCCCATATGGAAGGCCAAACCGACCTCAAACCGCCTTTTAGGTACATTGAACCTGGCATGCACCTGCGGAACCATCATGTGAGAGGCGGTATCAGCCAACCGACTAAAGATGGGGCCGAACGGGCCGACTTTGGGTGGGGGCGCACCCCAGGGTGCGGGCGCACCCTGAATGGCTCCGATCGAGCCCATCTTTGTTGGGCTGCCTCCAGTTGTCCTCTAGACTTAGTCCATGGCGGTGCTTCGTGAAGTTGAGGTGATTTGCTTTGGTTATGGGCTTGTTCTCCTCATCTTTGGGCCCTGGTTTTGCATGGTAGGGCCTCTCCCCCTTGGACTCATGTCGGGTGTTTGTTTTATTGTGTTCCTTGTGTACTTTAAACAATTTTCCCATGTATTTACGACATGCCCTCCAGTAAATGAATAATCACCAAAACTCGTGGAATGCGTTAGTATATAAACCCTATCACTAAGTTTGATGATCATTTGAGTAGGTTTTATGTAGGATTTGGCGGTTAAAATTATGCAATAAGAACCGCCAACAAGCTCCCCCACACTTGTTCTTTGCTTGTTCTCGAGCAAAGTTATGATGTAACTATGAAGCATGACTTCAAAAGATATGATGCTAGTATAAAAGTTATTCCATGTCATTCCTTATACCTGTGGATCTTTGAAGTGTCTACCATATCGCCTTGAGCGGTTGAAAAGTGGAACGGCATAGACATTTAGGCATCACTACCAAACTATGAAGCATTCTTGGAGTTTTTTGTAATTTTTGCAAATAGAAAACATAGCACAAACTTCTCCTCAAATGGTACTCTCAAATCGCTCAATGGTGTTTGTATCCTCACCAAGGCATTGATGCTTGCCTTTCTTTCCTACTTCTAATAGGCTTATGTAGAGCTCTGGGTATGGAAAGAGTAAGGCATACTTGCATTGCATGTTTTGCTATGTCAAACAATGGATCCAAGGAGAAATATGTCATACTCTTAGATCAAGATGTGCAAGTGTATGGTTCTATGGTGGAATAATTGGTGGCTAACCTAATTCTACAATGCTCTTTGAAATACGTCTCTCTCCTTATTGAGACCTTGAAGAAACTTTTTGTGAGATCATGGGCTATCTTTTATTCTCTTCTTTTTTTTCTTTTTTTTCATGACTCTTTTTTTCATCTCTTTTCCTCTTTCTCTTTTTTTTTCTTTCTTTTGATGATAGCCTCATGTCTCTTTTTACAAAAAAAAAACATTTGAGAGAGATCATAAATATTTGGAGCATTTATATTGATAAAGCCTAAAAAGATATTTTTGTTTTCTCCCAGTGCAGGAGAAGAACATATTTGGGTGGATCCTAAGTGGAAAGCATGTTTTTGTGACTACTCCTAGTGTAGGAGTAGTGCATGTATTTAGTGGAGTGTACGTGATCTTGATCTTGAGAGCATGATAAATTTCTCAACACGGGTCAACAAAGTTTGACAAAGCTCAAAAAAGACAAGTAGCATATGTGGACGGTTTTTTATCATGAAACACATTTGGCCTTGGTAGGAATTTTTTCACCAAAGAGGAGAAGTATGGCTATTAATTTTATGTTTTATCAAAAGATAAATCTCCAAGAGTTTACATAGAAAAGATAGGACTTCTTTAGTCTTACCATATCTCACTTCACAACAACTTAGTTGACATGTTTTTTCTAATAGTGATATATCCACAAGTAACAAAGTGTATGAACTAGGAATAAAGTTTATACTAGCCAATCTTTATAAAGTCAAGTTCATTGTTTGGCAAGATTTTATTTCAAATTGTAAGTTTGATTAACATGTGTGGTATTTTAGAACATATCAAACTTATAGGAGCAAAACATGGGTGAAGAAATGGAGTGCAAACCAGCATGCCCGAGAGATGGTGTGGAAGGGTCGGGTTTCCCCCACACTTTGATTTTTATGTCATTTGACACAAAAATCCAAGTGTGAATGTTGAAGCATCTCCTTAGCATGAATTGTTGCACCCATGATCCTAGACATTGTTCATCCTTCGTTCCTGTAACTGTTAGTGGCAACGAATACCCGAAGGGAATTTTGTCTAGCACCAAGATATTTTTTATTATTACGGGAGATAGGGAGGTTATTTTTTTATTATAAAGCAAATTTTTTTAAGTCTAAATCTAAACAAGTTTATTATGCTAAGAAAATATTATATATATATATTTTCATTAGGAAATTCTAGTGAAAAAGTGATACTCATTTTTTTATTATCAAAACATTTTTTTATTTTCAAGGTAAGAAGATTTTTTTCCTTATATATTGATGCATTTACAAGAAATAGAGATTTGAAATTAAGAATGCATCAAAGATAACTACCGATTTACCTTCGGCAAGGGCTCACCGTTTTAAGTCCATTGAGCAGGACTTCTCCATTGCGATTGAACTCGAAATTGCATCATCTCATCATGGAGATCGATGAGGATGATTGCACTCCTTGTTGTCACCGCGCCATTCGGATCTTTATATGGTTTTGGCTTGGCGAGCGTATGATTCATCATCTTTTTTTTGTGATCAAGGTTCATTCAAAGTTCACAAAATGAGCTGTGATTTACCTCCGTTATGAATTCATCTCAAAGACTTACCCTTATGGATTTGTGAAATTCCTGCAGGGGTTAGTCCAGGCATACAACCGAAGTCTATACTAGCAGTTTTGGTTCAATAATCAAACTTGACTCCATGTCTAATTTGATTAAGGTAGGATTTTTAACCTAAGCACCATGCTTAATTTAAGAAGCCTATGGAAATATGATCGATCAATACTCCCAAACAAAAACATACTAGCATAGATAAAGGTAGCATGAAAATGATAAACTTGAGGTTGATTCAAACGGATGTGCGAACATTGAATGATGAAAGGAGAACCATTTTGTTTTTATATGCAAGGCAATGCAATGGGGTGGATGAATGCATTTAAACAAACATGCCATGATTTTTTTGAAAAAGAAATTAAATGAATAATATGCATGCAAATCTAGGCTTCAGCTTTTGCTCGTAGCATCAACCATCAAGCGAAAACATCATATAGACTAGCAAAGCCAACATATGAAGTCGAGATGGTCCCGTTTAACATCCGTCTACTACGAAGCTAGACTAGGAGCATCGAATAGATAGATAACAACAAAATTGTCATCTACCAAGACTAGGCATGGCGCCCGAATATAGCTCAAAGACTAGGAGCCACCCAAGGAAAGCACTAGATATATGATGAATTAAGCAAACATTCAGTGGTGAAAATAAACTTGGAAAAGAAAACAAATGTTTTTGGATTGGTTCTCTTACCTTGATCGATTCATCACTCACAATTTATGATTGAATTGTGAGTGATACAACGTAGTCTTTCCGTCATCTATGTTGATTTTATTTGCTCTTGACGACGACATTCTCTTCATCCGCATAGAGTTAGTGTACATGTATATATATTCCTATCTATGCAATGGCAGGGTGGTTGTTTGATTATTCATGAATGATCGGGCACACTGGGCTCGTAATGATACTCTTTTTTATACCCACAAAAGCTAGTGGTAAACTAGATTAACAGATATCAAGATAAATATCAAAATCTTTACGCCGATTACTTCCCTGGCAACGGCGCCAGAAAGCTTGTTGGCATTTGTTAACGCAAACAGATAAATCCGCAAGCGAATGGATGCCGTTGTAGCTTTCACCCAAGAGCATTCCAGGGTATTGTATTTATCCTCAGGGAAGCAATGGTTAAAGAAGTTGATAATTAACCATCATGTATCTTCTAACTAGTGTACTGACTAAACTAATGTGGGGGTAAAAGATATGATTGGGGTTTTGAATAAATGACACACAGGAGAACATCATAGAAAGATAGCAGAGCAGACAAGCTAAGCTAGGAGAACAACGGGAGAGCACAAGGTTCCTAATTACTTCTCTATTACTATGGTTCTATTATAGTTCATACCAAAGGGATTAACTAAGCAGAGTCAAACATAACGATCACACCTTGACACTTTGGAGCGACGGTACCTTTCCGGTTCTCGAAAAGACTGGGAAGGGTTAACCGGGAGAAGGCCGCCAACAGCCCTACGAAACACCAACCTAGCACGTGGTGGAATACAAATGCCTGGGAGAACCATTTTGTTTTGCTATGCAAGGCAATGCAATGGGGTGGATGAATGCATTTAAACAAACATGCCATGGTTTTTTGAAAAAGAAATTAAATGAATGATATGCTGTTGGCGGTCCTTAACTCATATTTTGTACCGCCAATATTTATAATATTTATATAAAACAAACATCAAAAGCTTAGTGATAGGGCTTATAACTAATCAATTCCACAAGTTTTGGTGTTTTATTTGTTTTGCAGGATTATTGTGGAAATACATATACAGTGGGCCAAAAGCATGGAATAGAATAAGAAAACAATTAAATATATTTGGGCCCAAAAGCAGAACAAAGGCAAAAATGCAAACAACGTGCAAAACGGGTCGAGCTACCGATTGGGCCACAACCAGAGCCCAACCACACGCCAGCACGCCAAAGCCCAGGCCTGGGCTCACCCGGCCTAGCGCGCTCGCGCCAGCCTGAGCGTGGCTCTGGCCCCACTTCTGCCAGGTGGACCCTGCTGATGTGCCAAAGGCAAAAAGGACAACCACACGCCAGCACGCCGAAGCCCAGGCCTGGGCTCGCCCGGCCTAGCGAGCTCGCGCCAGCCTGAGCGTGGCTCTGGCCCCACTTCTGCAAGGTGGACCCTGCTGACGTGCCAAAGGCGGTTGCGATGGTGGCCAGGTGCATTGTACCTCACAACCGATGTGGGAGGTCGGTTTAGGGGTGGAATTTGGCAAAGAGCCCCCTCCACCTCTCCTATAAAGGGAGGGCTTCACCCCTCTCACTCACACACCCACTCAAGGAAGAGCTCCCTCTCTAGAAGCTCCTCTCCTTTCTATTCTAGAGCAACTCCACTCCAATGGGCTTAGGCCCTAGCTAGATTGTAGAGATTGGTAGTGGAGAGATGCGAGGAGTGAGAGCGGGGAAGTGCCGGGATTGTCGGTGTCTCCCCGCCTTGTGCCTCGACGGGCAATTGCTTTGTACCTTGACGGGATTATTTCAAAGTAAGTGTTTGTGGTTCTTTTGGTAAGTAAGTCTTTGTTTAGTTAAGCTTTGCTTATACTTGCTTGCGGTTCGTTAGTCCGTCCTCGGGCGGAGCTCTAGTAGAGGAACCTCTGGCGGAGGATCCTGGCCAACACTAGGGTTGTAGTTGCTAGCGTAGACGTGGTGTCTAAGCTAGGAGTTATCTATCGTTTGTTCCGTTCCCTCCGGTTGAGGTGGTAGGCGGTAGGTGCTGACAGTCCTGTCTGTCTCTTGTAATCCCCCACGTTCAGGTTCAGCATAGAACCATAAGCCGGGTTTGTCTACGTACGTAGACGTGTATCAGTGCCCGAAGTAAGTTGGTATAGGTGGAGTTTAGCTATCCATAGATCCAAAACCACAGGGTTCCTTCTCTTCATTCTACCATCTCTACCCTTGGGTTGTCCTTGGACAAACAAGCCAGGAGAAAGTACTACCGTTCCTTGGGAAATACGATACCCTGAATACCACCGGGTGAAGTGCTACAACGGTACTTTTCGTGCGCTTGCGGAACTCTTTTGCTTACGCTAATAAATACCAACAAGCATTTTTGGCGCCGTTGCCGGGGAACGGTTGCTATTTCCTTCGATCCTAGTTTGTTCTCGTATTTGTATCCCTTATTTCAAAAACAAAAATAGTTATTTCTTTTGCTTTTTTTTCAATATGAAGCCAACTCCAATTCCCCATCCTTCCGCTTCAAAGGGGGAGTTCACAGAGCCAAAATCTTTTTCCAAACCAAGATTTTCATCCGGCTATGAACTCCACCCTAGTTTAAAAGCCATGGTTCAGGCACAACCCTTCTCGGGTTATGATAATGAAGATCCTTTTAACCATCTGTGAGATTTTGAGGAAATGTGTTCATGCCTAAGCATTCCTGGCGTGACACAAGAACTTCTCATGTGGATGTTGTTTCCCTTCTCTCTCAAAGGGGAGGCAAAACAATGGTCCGCTAATGCCGTAGAGAGTGCAAATGGAGACTGGGATGAACTTAAGGACAAGTTCTATCTTGCTTTCTTCCCCATGTCTCGTATTGCCTCTCTACCAAGGGCAATCCTCGATTTCAAGCAGAATGAGAAGGAATCCATAAGTGCAGCCTGGGCTAGGTTTTCAATGTTGATCCCTGCCGACCCATACCTGTCATTACCCAATAGTGTGCTTTTGCATCTCTTTTGTTCGGGTCTTGACAAAGAAGCTGCCCTATGCCTTGACATGACCGCTGGAGGGTCATTTTCACATCAAACTACGACGGAACAGAGGAAAATCCTTGATCACATCCTAGAGAAGCATCCTTCTCCCATCGTAGAACCCAAACCTCTCCATGACAAGGGCATGTCAAGCTTTGAGGAGCCCTCATCAGCCGAATCCTTACCCCTACTATCCTTAGATTCGACCATTGAGCCCTCACCCGAACCACAAACACCGAAGGAAGGAATGTTTCATCCTTCGGAGTTCTTCATCGAATTCGAGGATTATGGCAGAACCTCGAACCTTCTTTGGCAAGAAAGGAGTACATTCCTTTCTAAGGAACTTTCCTCTAACGCTGAACCATCAAAGGAATTGTTGATGGAGGTGAAACGTTCTTCTGAAGCAATTCAGATTATTTCACCTTCCACAACTATGTCTTGTTCGTTACAAGGAAATTCCATAGATGCCCTACACAACCCCACAGTCGAGACTAATATCATTTCACAATTCCTTGCGGAAACCCTTTTGGGTAATTGGCCGCTATTCTCGACTGACAGACTCTTCAAAAGTCCGTCAAGGCTCATCTTTGAGTGTTGTGGGATTGCGAGGGATGTGCCACTTGAAATTCATGATACCGAGGTTCCCTTAGACTTCCATATCTAAGCCATCCTCGATTTTTATCTTCTCATAGGCTACCCTCTTGAAAAGATTTTTCACAAAAAAACTTCCCATGGGAGCCTTAATGAAAAGTTGGGAACGATAGCTTCTGCCTCTCACCTAGAAACCCCAAAAGCAAAGCATCTTCCCAACCAAAACCTGTTCGAGGAGGCGAAGTTCATATCCCCGTTCGTTTCACCCAAGCTTCCCTTACATCCTTGTGAAACGAAACATTTATCGCCCTCGCTCGAACCCAGGTCATGTCCCTCTGGCTGCCAAAACATTGTTCTGGATAGTGGTCGAGACTCAACGTTTGTCCTTCATGACACATTCTGAGGATAAGCACACCAATGCCATGGACATACCCAAAGCACAAACTCTAGAGATTGAGATGAAATCCTCTTTTGAGCATGAGAAGTTTTCTTTTGAGATCCCTCATGTTTCATGCTCACCTTTCGGATGTCTAGTGTTTGTTTCGCTTCTCACCACGTGCCTCCATGAGAACCAACACATCCTCTTGATCTTTGTGCACAAACTCTTTAAGAGGTTGGTTGTGGATGCATATGTCTATCATAAGCATTGCAGATCTCGCTTTGACATGGTGGCACACCTTGCAGCTTGATCATAAACGGTAGATGTTTGGGGGTGAAGCTGGGAACTACACCACCATTGTTAAGCTGCAAGAGCATGTTCCCAAGGTCAAGCTTATGACCATAAACAAAGCACTACCGGGAGATACCCCGAACTATCAAAAAAAATCTCTCCCTCTATAATAATTATCTAAAAAAACTCTCTCTCACTATTATTTTCATAAAAAAAACAACCCACCTTATTATATATAAAAAAAAATTTATTAATAAAAGCAAGAACATGTTATCAAGTTAGTGTGCACATTCGGGTATTCTCATCGCTAACCATTTCAGGTGGAGACTGAGAAGCACAAGGAGGCATGCGATGCTCGAAGACATGGGGGCTACATCATCCACAAACTTTGATGCTCTTGGGTGATGGAACACACTCAAAAGGAGACCTGACCTTGCACACTTGACTTCTACACAAATGTCTAAGTGTGTGGGGGGGGGGGTGGAGGATGGTGAGAATTCTGAGTTCCACGCACCCCAAGGGGTCAATAAAAAATGGAGAAAATATGATGTTGACCTTGTCTTGCTAAAAAAAAGAAGAGAAAAGAAAAGAAAGAGGAAAAAAGTTTGAAAAAAAGGATATAGATGAAAAAAATAGAGTGAAAAGAAAAATGTGATAAAGTGTTAAAAAAGAGAGATAAAAAGAAGAGAGAGAAGGAGGATTCTCCTCTTCCAGACCTTTGCTATCATCAAAGCTTAAGATCTACACACACCACATATGTGAGTGGCTTAAGCTTTGCTGATTACCTGAGTCATGAACATCAAGCCACCGATGCAGCAGTTACAAAGTTTCCATCCACATAGGTTGCCGGTACTTATACTTAGGTATGCAAAGGTAACATTCACCAACAACTATGCTCATTCTTATCTCCATATGACCATACAAACTCATGTTTTTCCTTGTTTATGTCATATGCTCTGGTTTGGGTGCATTCACATGAGTACTCATGTGGTGCATCTGTAGGTCTTTTTAAATTAAGCATGGTGCTTAGGTTAAATGACCTTCTTTAATCAAATTTTGCATGGTGTTAAAATTTTGATTAATGAACTAGAGTAGTTGTCATAATCAATGAAAGTAATTTATGATGGAGAGAAATCAAGGCTACGTTTTCACTGCTTCTTTATCTTAGTCTTGGTTGAGCTTGAGTAATAAGTTTGGTGAACATGTTTTTAGCAAAATAATAATAATAATAATAATATAAATAAAGTAAATTTGAGGCTCCCTGGTGTTTAAGCCGGTAGAGCCCTTGTTTGTTTCTTTTGGTTTTTGTTTTTGTTTTTCAAATAAACAGGTACAAAAATAAGTGTGGGGAAGATCTCTCGACTACCACAAAAAGCATTTGAGATCTCCCACCATCACATTGCACAACCTCGAATACTCCATCATGCAGAAGGGCAAAACGAAAGACTACCTCTAACCCCTTCATCTTCAAACGGTGGTTTGTGCAACTCTACCCTCACATCTCCCAAAGGTTTTGATGTTTAAAACTGAGAAAATTAGAAAGACAAAACTTTTGAAGCCCCATCTCCATGCTATCCTTTGATAAAAATTTGCATACTCTTTATTCCTTGCTAATATTCCTATAACTTGTGAACTATCTATCATAGGGAGCCCATGTTATCTAAGTAATTTGAATATGTGATATAGCTGGATGATATGAACCTTGCTCTTTTATATGGAGAACTTGGGATTTGTTTTCAAAAATCAAAATTCAAATAGCATGCTCCTCAATGATATGAAAATTCCTACCAGAGCCATATCAAGTATATCAACTTCAAAACCTTCACATATATGCTACTTATTTCCGCATTGAGTTTTGTCAAGTCTTGTTGACCCTTGTTGAGAAGGTTATCATGCCCCCAAGATCAATATCACGTTCACGCCATACATATCAGCTATTCCTACACTGGGAATACGATAAAACATGCTTCCATCCACCAAAAACTCTGCTCCTACACTGGGAGTAGACAAAAAAATAGGTCTTAGAAATAAATACTCCATTCACTACATGTAAGTGATCTCTCTTTATATATGTGTTTCTAGAGACATGGCTACAAAAAATGAAAAAAAAGGGGGACACATGAAGGTCCCACAAAGAAAAAAAAGAGATATAGGGACACATAAAAGTCCCATAAAAAGAATATTGGACACATGAAGGTCCAAGTATAGAAAAAACAAATGATGAGCACATGAAGGCTCATGCAGAGTGATAGCCATGTTCTCAAGTGCAAGGTTTTATATGAGAGATCACTCATATCAAGGAGTATAATATAGGTTAGACTTTGCTCATCCACACACATGCACTTCTTGATCTAAGGGTATGGCATCTTTCTCCTCGGATCTGAGCTTTGACTTAGCAACATATGCAGAGTAAGTGTGACAGAACCGCCTAAATTAAACCGGCTTAAGTGTGCTAACTATCATCTTAAACATTAATCAAGTAGACGCGCACTTAAAATGGTGTAATCTGGCAGCCTGTTGGGTTAAGGATCGAAAACACTGGAAGTCTCACCCAAAGGTGAGCGCAGATGATTACAAGCAAAAAGAAGTTTCTCAAATTTAAATTAAAAAATAGAGCATAACAAAATGAGTTTATCTTAAATATCAGAGTTCAAAATGCAGTGGAATTTAAATAGAAGTTTGATTCAAAAACCACGATACTACGAAGACGTGAGGATGTCACATCGAGCCCACCGACGTGAATCCTGGTCAGCTTCAATCAACAGCAGCTACCTGAAAACAGGGTAACAACAAACCCTGAGTATACTAACACTCAGCAAGACTTACCCGACTAGTGGTATATACTTAGCCGACTCCTAGACATGCAAAGCTGTTTGGCTCTAGAGTTATTTTGCTAAAAAGCTACTAATAGTGGATCCTTACTTTCAGTATTTTAGCTCGAGTTTATTATACAAATACCGACTAGGTTTGCACCAACAACTAGAACAAGCATGGTGGACTACATTAAGCCTTCAACCATAACATCATCATATTCATCTCATCATCATTCCATTCTCATTCCAATTTTTACTACGATGTGACAAAGAGATCAAGGCTCTCATATCCGCGAGTCACGGCGAATCGATCCGATTTAACCTTGCAAGGTGGACCTAACCAACACGACACATGTAAGCCCCGTCGGGCCACACGCATCAGCTGTTTCCATCGTTACCACGACATCTAAACCATGCCTGCTAAAACCCAGGTGTTGGGCCCCTCACGGGGAACTCCTAGAGAACCCGAAGGCGGCATCCATCCAACACCCGCCAACTCCCACGCCCAGCGTAGCAGGTAGGGATTCATAGTATCGTTGTAAAGCGGTACACAGCTTATAGGTTTCGACTACCTCCTACTTCCGGCATGTGGTTAGTACTATTCAATACTCGATCAACACTGCCAACAACGGTACGGTCCTCAATTGACACAGGCGGAGGCTTTACTTTCCTCCATTCCATATTCATAACCAAATTCATCTCCGCCCGGTCTCCAATTTTCCTTTCTTTCTCAATGATTCATTCTCCAGTAACTTTTCCATAAGTAACAAGGGTCTATATCTCGCGAGTGACAGGAATCACTCTGACTTCTACCAAGTTCCTACTTAGCAAAGCATTTCTAATGGTGCCTATATACTAGTAGAGACTCATAGGTATCTAGGGAGAGACATGCATACTAGGGTTTCATACAACTCCTAGAAACGTAAATGCACAAATAATTAAATAAACATTGAATACTGAAAATAAGGGTTATGCTCCGGGGCTTGCCTAGGTTTGACACAAAGTCAGTTAGTTAGCTTGCAGTCTTGCACCAGCTTGACATCATCCCAGTCCAAGCATGCACTCCAGTCAGTCCTTCCGCCTTCTGGATTGGTCCACCAACACCGTCTTCTGACTCGGCTCCAACATCACGTCATCCGCGCGGTTCATCTATCGTACCTAAATGAAAAGCAACAATGCATATGTATGAATGCAAAGTTCTGGGTTGTTTAGCAATTTAGGTGTTATTATTTTTCCTTTAAAGACAACCCACTGAACCTACTTAGCATGAATAGACCCGATTAAAGCACTACCTTACAAAACTTTAAGAAACACCACGAGAAATATTTTATTGGGTACTACAGGTCATAACACGACTAAACCTACTAGTTTCATATTTTTGGCGCACTCCCAACTCCATCTATGCATTAACCATATACAAAGGAGGTTTATTCTTGCATAAGCAAGACTACGCAGCAAAAGGGGCCAAACCACACATTTCTTGGTTCTAACATATAGAGCATGAAAAATAAAGTAAACTATAATGGCATGGAATAAGATCAATTTGCACAGATAATTATACTAGATTACTGAGCTTCAGACTTTTACACAGTGATTGGGTGACCCTAATAGACCTATGGTAGAAATATCGGGTTTTTTCCAGGCATAGAAACTATTTTCCTTGATTTAATGTAGTTCTCCTTAACAAAAATCATTTAGTTTAGTTAGGCATAACTAAAAATTCTCAAACTTTTTCTACAGTAAGCAGACACTGGTATAAAGGATCTGGAAAATTTTTGGCTCATGAAACAAATCATAATAGTTTTAAGAAATAAATCTATTTTAACCTAGGCATAAATCAAGATTTAATTAAAACTATAGCTAAACATGAGAAATGAATATGAAATTTTTATAGTAACACTATAATCACATGTACATTCTACCATTAAAATTTCATAGCATGACATGGCTTCAAACATCAGTTATTAAAAAGGTAAGAACAACTAGTCTTTATGCACTATTAAACATAAATTTATTTTTCCAGCAACAATTTCTAACTAAAAGATGTCAGATTATGGTTCCAGAGGGTAGAGATTTTGATAAGGATTCCAAAAAGTCTTCATTTGCTATTTTAGGATTTTTCTATGATTTTTAATTGAATTTACAAGTTCACTATAAAGTTTTAAAAACAAATCTAATATTGCGTGTGGGTCCCTGGATTTGCAGAAAACACCATAGGAATAATTGGGGCCTTGCAAATAGGCCCTTGGCTGGATTAAAACAGGGGAGGCGGCGACGCTGGGATTTCCGGCCGGATTCCGGCGAGGATGCTCACCGGCGGCGAGGGGCCCAGGGTGGAGGAGGTAGAGGAGGTCGGGAGCTACCTCGGGGTGGCTTCGGTTGAGCACAGGGCGCTGCCCCGCCATGCGCCGCGCCACAGCTCCCTCCGCCACCTCGCCGTCGAGCGTCCCGAGCCAGACCGACCTTCCCCAGGCGCCATTCGCTTCGCCCTGGAGCCCTCCAGCCTATAAATAGGACCAGAGCCCCCGCCATCGCGCGACCCCTCTCTCCTTCCCCTTCCTCCGCCACCTGCCATTGCCGGCGAGCTCGAGCTCGCGCGGGCAGGCCAACCCAGACCCACATTACCCCATCCAACCGCACCAGCAGCCTCGCAACACTCTCATGAAGCTCACACGCGCGCTGAATCCCACCCAAAACCACCCAAGTCGCCATTCCCCTTCCGCGCCGCCGCCGGCGAGCTCGAGGCTCGCAGCGGACCGGCTAAATCCGGGGGAGTCCGGGCATGACAGCTACCCCAGGAGCTTCCTCACGCTCTCGTGGTGCTCGTGCGTGTGACGTTCATCTTTCCCGAGCTCTCCTTCACATGCACCGGCGATGACCCGAGCACCACCGCCGCCATTACCGCCGACGAGCACGATTCCGGTCACCATCCGCCCGAACATCGACCTGGATAGGTAGCTCTCGAACTCCTCTACCCAACGCGCCTCCCCGTTGCAGCCCCGGTAAGCCCTGCCTAGCAGAACACCATCGGCAAGATGCAACGGCGGAGAAGGCCGGCAAAGGACCCGGTTGTAATTTATTTTTTTTCTTTCGAGGGTGTGGTTGCAAGTTTCCAGAGTTTGGCAGTGAACTTTGAAAATGCATAACAAATCATAGAAAAATCATAAAAATGCAAACTCAACTGATCTGGAATCCTTAAAACAAAATCTACAAGTTTTGTTACACCCAAATCTGCAGAAACTCTATCTATTTTAATCTATGAGAAAGAATAAGAAAACCAACCCATGCTTGTTCTAGGAGTTCTGCTCACCGAATTATCATGGTTTTTGGATATGTTGTCTCTGATGGAATGTTAGGCTTATGGTAAAAAGATGGAACCCAACTAAAACTGTTAACTTGTTAGAACAATCAAGATTCTCAAATCTGTTGATGCACATCATGATTTAATGCTGGAAAACATGGACATAATCTTGCTCTGAAATTTTTCCCACATACATGTGTAACTAAAACCTTGCGAATCCATAAATTTCAGGACTGTTAAAGTTAGTTTGCTATATACCATGATTAATGCTTGTTTAATCAACTTAATTCATCTTATATAGTTGTTATGCTCAGAAAAATCTATATTTAATTCTGAAGTCTTATTTGGTTCTGCAATCATGCATGCAAAGTTTGAGCTATTGCTACTAAGTATTGCTTCAGTTAAAAATCATGCTTGGTATATCATGGTTAGAATTTCTCTTTTTGTTCAAAATATAATAAACCATATATGATCATGATTTTTAGATATGTTCTTGGTAACAGCACATATTTGCTATGATAAAAGTTTCACATGCAGTACTGATCATGTTGAAACTTGAATTAATATGCTAGCCCATGTATAGTTAAATTCATAATTATTTTTTTGGCAAATATAATTCTTGATAATTTTTCTGGAACATTTCTAGGTCGAATATAAGCTCTGGTAAAAATTTGAGAACCATATCTCCGATATAACTCTCTGTAGAATTAATCTTAGTTAATAGCTTGCTGTTTTTGTTCATTTTATAACCTCTGATGCTTAAGTAAATAAAACCTGCAAATTTTACAGTACTGAGTAGATTATATTTACATGCTTTTGTAAATGTTTTAGCATCAGAACCCATGTCAATCATTCTGTGCAAATTTGGGAAATAATTAGAGTAATCTGTTTGCATGAATTTTTCATGATTAAATGCTCTAGGGTTAGATGCTAAAATTTATACAGTAAATGCTAAATATCTGAGCTGTTCTACATTAATTTTTCATCACTAGCTTATGAGTAGATTTGTTGATATGAAAATTGTGAAATCATGCTATGTTTAATGCTGAAAATAAAAATCAACCCACACACTCATTCAAGAAGAAACATAGTGATAAATACTACTCCATAAATGACTGCCCAGTACATAAGTTCACAAAGATCATCTCTAAGTTATTTTTGTTGGACTACAACTTTATCGTGAAGGAAAGAAATCATTTATCATGTTGTAACTCATAATCTTGCATTGCATATAGAAACAGTTAATCTTGCTGACGGAGAATACGAACTGGTGCCCGCAGACTCTTGTGGTGTTCAGGAGGCTAATCTGAATTGCACTAACTTAGCTCAAGACCTGGGCCAAGCCCCAGAAGTTTCTCTGCCTGACAGTGCCCAAGAAGGCAAGCTCCAGTGCATAATCCCATTATTTTCTGAGTTATTATTCATCTAACTATTCATAATGTGTTGTAATAATTTTATTTCTGCATTTAAGTTTTCTAGGCGTTGATCGAAAACCTTAGATGCATGATTCCTAGGTACCTTTGTTTGATACCTGGATCTTTTTATCGACTAGTTGCCATGCTAACTAGGTACTGTAGAAGTCGAGGGTTTTCCTGCCTCTCGCGAGCAAATAGGAATTTTACTGACTTTAAATTCCTGCTGAAATATAAGGACAACGGGCGGGGTTGTGTAGTTGTGATACCCCGCTGGTGTAATCAAAATTGGATAAGGTGTGTGTGGCTCATTTTATTAAGCGTTTGAAAGTACTAGCCACATGCCGAGAAATATGGTAATCGTTAAGCTTAAGTACCTAATTGGACCAGCGAGTGGAACGACCCTGCACCCTCTTGGTAGAAGTAGGGTTTAATTTTTGTCGCGACATACGGGTGCAGAGTGGTCGGACTTTGTAGTCGGGGAGGGTGCCCCGGATCCACAGACTGGAAAGAAAGGGGAACAATAGCGTGGGCGAGAGCGAAGTCGATCCCCATGCGTGTGTGTTAGGTTCCCTTGTCCAGGTTGAAATTCGATTCAGAATCGTCCGCCTCTCACGGCATGAGACTACTTAATGTTTTCGGTCACACAGAGTAACAAGTGGAACAAATGTTGATAATACTATTGTATGATTAAATATTTGCTCTACCATGTTTGAGTAGAGATAGTTGCAAACTTAGAACAGTTAATGCAACTAGAATATGGCTAAGTAAAATCTGAAAGTAAGGATCAACACTTAGTGACATTTTTGGCAAAAACAAACCCCAGAAACCAAAAAGCCTTGCATGTCTAGTTATCGGACTATGGTATATCCGGTGATGGGTAAGTCTTGCTGAGTATTAGTATACTCAGTCTTGCTTGTGGCACTGTTTTCATGTACTAACTTTGAAGATTTGATTGTGAGTCTTACTTGGCCTTGTACTTTGCCTCCGGGCTGATCTGTTGAGTGGGATGGTCCTTCAGCCGGTGCTGACCACCCTCCTGCTGAGTGACGCTTTCGTACGGGCTTTATCGATGCGTTACATCCTTTCGTTAGTTATCCTTTACTGCTTCTGCTAAAACAATGAGACTTGAATAATTTGAGCAGTTGAACTCTGTAGTACTTTACTATTCTGAACTCGGTTTGTAATAAATTTATCTTCCACTGCAATCACTTTGAGATGTATGAGATGTTCTGTGTTGTAATCTCTGGGCTCAGCTTCGTGTGAGTGTTGTCTGCGCGATCCTGGAATAACGTGGCTTTTATCGAGGCTTCACTCGAGGAACTACCGGTGCGTGCCAAATTGGGTCCGAGTTGCTTAGCAACGGAGATCAGTGCACCCGGGCCCAGTCTTTTGGGTGGTTCCGCCACACAATGGTTAAAGAAGTTGATAAGTAACCATCATGTATCTTCTAACTAGTGTACCGACTAAACTAATGTGGGGGTAAAAGATATGATTGGGGCTTTGAATAAATGACACACAGGAGAACATCATAGAAAGATAGCAGAGCAGACAAGCTAAGCTAGGAGAACAACAGGAGAGCACAAGGTTCCTAATTACTTCTCTATTACTATGGTTCTATTCTAGTTCATACCAAAGGGATTAACTAAGCAGTGTCAAACATAGAGATCACACATTGACACTTCAGAGCGACGGTACCTTTCCGGTTCTCGAAAAGACTGGGATTGGGTAACCGGGAGAAGGCCGCCAGCAGCCCTACAAAACACCAACCTAGCACATGGTGGAATACAAAGGCCTGAGAGAACCATTTTGTTTTGCTATGCAAGGCAAGGCAATGGGGTGGATGAATGCATTTAAACAAACATGCCATGGTTTTTTTTGAAAAAGAAATTAAATGAATGATATGCTGGTGGTGGTCCTTAACTCATATTTTATACCGCCAATATTTATAATATTTATATAAAACAAACATCAAAAGCTTAGTGATAGGGCTTATAACTAATCAATTCCACAAGTTTTGGTGTTTTATTTGTTTTGTAGGATTATTGTGGAAATACATATACAGTGGGCCAAAAGCATGGAGAAGAATAAGAAAACAATTACATATATTTTGGCCCAAAAGCAGAACAAAGGCAAAAAGGCCAACAACGTGCAAAACGGGTCGAGCTACCGATTGGGCCACTACCAGGGCCCAACTACACATCAGCACGCCGAAGCCCAGGCCTAGGCTCGCCCGGCCTAGTGCGCTCGCGCTAGCCTGAGCGCGGCTCTGGCCCCACTTCTGCCAGGTGGACCCTGCTGACGTGCCAAAGGCGGTTGAGATGGTGGCCAGGTGCAATGTACCTCACAACCGACATGGGAGGTCGGTTTAGGGGTGTAATGAGGGGTGGAATTTGGCAAAGAGCCCCCTCCACCTCTCCTATAAAGGGAGGGCCTCACCCCTCTCAGTCACACACCCACTCAAGGAAGAGCTCCCTCTCTAGAAGCTCCTCTCCTTTCTATTCTAGAGCAACTCCACTCCAATGGGCTTAGGCCCTAGCTAGCTTGTAGAGATTGGTAGTGGAGAGATGTGAGGAGTGAGAGCGGGGAAGTGCCGGGATTGTCGGTGTCTCCCCACCTTGTACCTCGACGGGCAATTGTTTTGTACCTTGACGGGATTATTGCAAAGTAAGTGTTCGTGGTTCTTTTGGTAAGTAAGTCTTTGTTTAGTTAAGCTTTGCTTATACTTGCTTGCGGGTTCGATAGTCCGTCCTCGGGCGGAGCTCTAGTAGAGGAACCTCTGGCGGAGGATCCTGGCCAACACTAGGGTTGTAGCTGCTAGCGTAGATGTGGTGTCTAAGCTAGGAGTTATCTATCGTTTGTTCTGTTCCCTCCGGTTGAGGTGGTAGGTGGCAGGTGGTGATAGTCCTGTCCGTCCCTTGTAATCCCCCACGTTCGGGTTCGGCATAGTGCCATAAGCCGGGTTTGTCTACGTACGTAGACGTGTATCGGTGCCCTTAGTAAGTAGGTATAGGTGGAGTTTAGCTATCCTTAGATCCAAAGCCATAGGGATCCTTCTCTTCATTCTACCATCTCTACCCTTGGGTTGTCCTTGGACAAACTAGCCAGGAAAAAGTACTACCGTTCCTTGGGAAATACGATACCCTGAATACCACCGGGTGAAGTGCTACAACGGTACTTTCCGTGCGCTTGCGGAACTCTTCTGCTTACGCTAAGAAATACCAGCATATGCATGCAAATCTAGGCTTCAGCGTTTGCTCGTAGCATCGACCATTAAGCGAAAACATCATATAGACTGGCAAAGCCAACATATGAAGTCGAGATGGTCCCGTTTAACATCCGTCTACTACGATGCTAGACTAGGAGCATCGAATAGATAGATAACAACAAAATTGTCATATACCTAAACTAGGCATGGCGCCCGAATACAACTCAAAGACTAGGAGCCACCCGAGGAAAGCAGTAGATATATGATGAATTACACAAACATGCAGTGGTGAAAATAAACTTTGTTGGCATTTGTTAACGCAAACAGATAAATCCTCAAGCGAACGGATGCCGTTGTAGCTTTCACCCAAGAGCATTCCAGGGTATTGTATTTATCCTCAGGGAAGCAATGGTTAAAGAATTTGAAAATTAACCATCATGTATCTTCTAGCTAGTGTACCGACTAAACTAATGTGCGGGTAAAAGATATGATTGGGGTTTTGAATAATTGACACAGAGGAGAACATCATAGAAAGATAGCAGAGCAGACAAGCTAAGCTAGGAGAACAACAGGAGAGCACAAGGTTCCTAATTACTTCTCTATTACTATGGTTCTATTCTAGTTCATACCAAAGGGATTAACTAAGCAGTGTCAAACATAGCGATCACACCTTGACACTTCGGAGCGATGGTACCTTTCCAGTTCTCGAAAAGACTGGGATGGGGTAACCGGGAGAAGGCCGCCAACAGCCCTACGAAACACCAACCTAGCACGTGGTGGAATACAAAGGTCTGGTCAGAGATATCACATCCGGAGCTACCACAAGTATCCGTAAGGCTGTCACCTCCAAATTCCATCACGTAGGCGGCCATCTTTGTTGCCTTGTGTGAAGGGCATCTCGGAATCGAGGTCCATTGGGATCTCTGGATCTACTTCTTTGAGGCCGTCCTCTTCATGAAGATGACCCCGTTGAGGGATGAGGGGAAGAGATTGTCGGTGCGCGCCGGCAGCTATACGCTTCAGTTGCGGGCGGACCGGCGGGCGTCGTACATCCCGGCGGGGCTTACGTCCTCCAACCGGGGCTGGCACGCAGGGTGATTCTATCTCCGCAACGACGGCGGCGACTTGCCAGCCTTCACTGGCCGGACTTTCGAAGTGGCCCCACCGCAGTGGCTGGAGGACTTGACGGCAGAGAGGGTGTTGCCGCTGCAGAGGGTCGTCAGGGCCTTGGGCTATCTGGAGGCAATGGGCCTAAGGGCGGTGGTCGTCGTTGCCAATTTCCATAGGCGGCAGGTTCTTCTGCTGATGTCCAGGCATCTCTGCCTGAACGAGATGACTGACAGGACTCCCTTGGAGGGTGTCCGTATGGCCCCCGATGATCTCGAGCATGACGACATCGCCAAACTAGTGAAGAAGGTGGAAGGGACCAAGGAGCAAGAGCTCCTCCTGATCTGTAAGGTCCCTATGCGTCCGGATTTGAGGTACCCTCGGCTGGTAAGTTGCTGCCCTCTATTCTGATGCCTCCCCCTCCTCCGGTTCATTCGTTCATCGTCGTCTATTTCTTCGTAGGGCATTCGTGGACGGCTAGCGAGGTCTGTCCCCCCTGTCCCCGAGCTGCCGGCATTCGGTCAGTTCTCAAGCAGCCGGCGGATGACCCGCCGGGACGAAGTGTGTCGGCGTTGGTATCCCCGACATCGACCTCCGTGGCCCAGGCAATGCCAGCGATACCTGAGCTTTCTGAGCGGTTGTCATTGTTGCAAGTTGGGGCCGGTACCTTGGTAGCGATGCCCACTGTGGCGGGCTCTTCGACGGGCACCGCTCCCTTGGCACTGACTGCTCAGTGGCCGCGGCCGCAGAGCGGGTCCCCCAGATCTGGGACCCCTTCCTCGAGCGGTTCACTGGGCCTCGGGCAGAGGACGTCGCCGGCGTCGACATCGCGGAAGAGGCTTGTTATTCTGCGATCTTCGTAGGGATCCCCTTCCGGTCACTCTTGAGGTTGTTGTCGATTAGTTGATGCTGACGCGTGTGAACGTGGCCTCGCAGGGCTGTGGCGAGGTCGGATCCACTTCTGTGCTCAGGATCCACTGTGGCGCTCAGGATGAGCAGGAACTCGACTGCCGGGGCGTCTGCGCGGCTTGCCACTGAGATGCCCATCACACAAACCAGTCTCCTCCCAGAGCAAGGGCCGACTGAAGCCGACCTTCGGCAGGGAGCTTCTAACAGCGTGGATCCGCTGCCTGCGTCCCCGAGGGAGGTTCCGATGACGGAGGTTGAGGTGCTTCTCGAGCAACAGGGAGCGGCTTTGGGCGTGCCTCAGGAGGCGGCCCGCAATGATGGCCTGAGGGTAGCCATCAAGTGAATGTCGAGGTTTCGGCTCTCGAGAGCCGGACGTCAGACCCGGTGCAGGCGCCAGTGTTTGTGGAAGAGCCTAGGCATACGGCGGATGAGCTCGTCGGCGACCCCCTTCCACGCTCGGGGACGAGATCGGTGGCTACTGATGCCGTGAGGGTTCCCGACGAGGCCGCGTTGGCCTTGGCCATGGGTTCTGTGCCGGGCATAGGGGACCTGCCGCCTGCCCAGGACGGAGGCGACCCCCGGGTTTGGGGAGGCTCAGGCTGTAGGTAAACGGGTAGGCTACGCTAGCACCACTACCGCATATACCCAAGACGCTTGCGAGTAGAAGATCATGGATCGTTACCACTAGACGCGCAGCGCAGCGGAAGAAGTCGCGCGTCGATGTAGAGGAAGTAGTCGATCACGTCCCACGAACCGAGCTCCTCGTACTTGATCCCAGCAGCCGATCAGCGCAGCAGTCGCAGAAGCACCTCCACGGAGTCTACACGTACGGGGATGAAACGCCGAGCGTCGGTGTGCTAGCACCGCACGCACGGCAAGGGCGGCGGCCGAGAGAGAGGGTGGGGCGGCGGCTAGGGAGGTGGCGCAGCTCAGGGTTTCGCCCCCTAGCCCCTCCCTCGTATATATAGGGCGTACTAATGGGCTTCTATCTCATAGGCCCATTAGTAACCCTAATCCCTCTTGGATCAATATCCTTTTGGGCCTTTAAACCGTATTGTGATGATGGGCTCTTGGGCATATCACCAACAATCTCCCACTTGCACTAGAGACAATCATACATGCAAGCTTTCCAACATTCCAAACCCCTTAAGTATGTGACCCGTTAGGTTCATGTGTAGGTGGTCGTGATCGGAAATCATTTCCGAATCACAAGTCAATAGCGGCACCTAGCAGGGCATAGTGACTCACAAATACACATAAAGATCATATCGGCCGAACCTTAGATATACTCATACACCGATCCCTTTGCCACACGATACCAGTCAAGCTCAAAGCGAGATGCGTGCCACCTTTGTGATAGCTCGACCATTCTCTCGATCTAATAGTGGATTCTATTCATAACTAACCTTTAGTCATCATGATTAACTCTTTAATCACTTTGGCATGGCCATGCACTTTCAAATCCAACTATCTCGAGGGGCCCAGAGATATCTCTCCCGTTATCTAGGAGGGGCAAATTCCATCTTGATCTGCTCACATCTCATTCCATGTTTCATGACACACCTGTAAGCTACTTTTGTAACTACCCAGTCACGGAGTAGCGTTTAGTAGCCCCAAGATGCACCACTACATACAGTGAGAAGCAATGGCGATCTCAGGTCTAAGGATCCAGTAGGTATAACACTCAAGAACAACTGATGGCACATACAAAATAACAATCCCAACATTGTCTTGGAGTGGGTCAATCCAACACCATGTTCACCAACATGTGTCCACATCATTAATCCGATATCTCCATATCCATGATCCGTGAAACATGATCATCAATTAATGCATGTGCTAGTCTCAACGTCGTTGTTGTCCCACACAATGACATAAACTAGGGATAATTTAGAATCATATCATTGTCAACAAAGAGTTTCACGAACAAGTCATATACTTGATAATCAATGTAAAAATAATCATCCATGGGACAAATAACAATTATTTATCATTACATACTCATGACACAAAATCTCCCACGCACACTAGAATCACTGATGTAAGTATTTAATACCCATAGATCTCATGTGCGCCTCATGCTTTGGTTGTGGGAGAGGCTTCGTCAACGGATCAGCAACGTTTGAATCCGTGTGCACCTTGCAAACCTTCACATCACCTCTCTCAACAAAGTTACGGATGAGGTGATACTTCCGCAGTATATGTCTGGACTTCTTAGTTGTTTTAGTCTCCTTTGCTAGTGCAACGGCACCACTATTATCACAATAGAGGTCCACTGGACTGGACGCACTAGGAACAACACCCAAGTCAGAAACAAACTTTCTGATCCAAACAGCTTCTTTTGCAGCTTTGGAAGCTGCAATATACTCGGCCTCTGTCGTCGAATCAGCCACCGTATCTTGCTTGGAACTCTTCCAGCTCACTGCCCCACCATTGAGGCAGAAAACAGAACCGGATTGCGATTTGGAGTCATCTTTGTCTGTTTGAAAACAAGCATCGGTGTAACCCTTTACAAGGAGCTCATCTTCGCCTCCAAATATTAGGAACATATCCTTAGTTCTTCTCAAGTACTTAAGGATACTCTTTACAATTGTCCAGTGAGTTTCACCGAAATCTGACTGATACCTGCTCGTAACACTTAGAGCAAAGGAAACATCTGGGCGCGTGCAAAGCATAGCATACATGATCGACCCTATGGCTGAGGCATAAGGAATCGTACTCATCCTCTTTTGCTCATCAGGTGTCGTAGCACACTGACTCTTGCTTAGAGTAATGCCATGTGACATTGGCAAGAAACCTTTCTTGGAATCTTGCATATTGAAACGATTCAATATCTTGTCAACGTACGTGTCTTGGCTTAATCCAATTAGCCTTTTTGATCTATCTCTATAGATCCTAATACCCAGAATATAAGCCGCCTCTCCTAAATCCTTCATCAAAAAACTCTTTTTCAATGAGGTTTTAATGGCTTCAAGCATTGGAATACCATTTCTGATCAGTAATATGTCATCCACATATAGGACCAGAAACACAAGTGCGATCCCACTAGCCTTTTTGTAAACACAAGGCTCATCCTCATTCTTGATGAAGCCAAACCCTTTGACTACTTCACCAAAACGAATATTCCAACTCCGAGATGCTTGCTTCAATCCATAGATGGACCTCTGAAGCTTACATATTTTCCCAGCATTTTTAGGATCGACAAAACCTTCAGGCTGTGTCATATACACATCGTCACTTAGATGTCCATTAAGGAAAGCGGTTTTGACATCCATTTGCCATATCTCATAGTCATAATATGCGGCAATTGCTAGGAGAATCCGAACAGACTTTAGCATTGCGACGGGCGAAAAGGTTTCCTCATAGTCAACACCTTGAATTTGTCGGAAACCTTTCGCCACCAATCGTGCCTTATAGATGTGAACATTTCCATCCATGTCTAATTTTTTCTTAAAAATCCACTTACAGTCGACAGGTCTCACACTGTCAATTTGATCGACCAAGTTCCAAACTTGATTATCATGCATGGATTTTAACTCGGATTCCATGGCTTCAAGCCATTTGTCGGAGTCGGGTCCCATCATTGCTTCTTTATAGGTCAAGGGCTCATCATTTTCCATCAATAATATGTGGCGCTCCTCCGTAATAAGGAGGTTGAGCTTGTCAGTAGCGCGACGTACCCTTATAGACCTTCGTGGGGCTGGTGCCTCAACTACGGGTTGTGCAACATCTTGCACATCCCGTGGATGTTCAGTGGTTGCTGAAACAGTTTCGGGTGTTTCCTGAATTTCTTCAAGTTGCACCTTGCTCCCACTAAATCCTTTTGAGAGAAACTCCTTTTCTAAGAAAACACCATTGCGAGCGACAAACACTTTGCCTTCCGCCTTATTGTAAAAATAATATCCTTTGGTTTCCCTAGGATACCTCACAAAGAAGCATTTGTCTGACTTTGGAGTGAGCTTAACTGACATCAAACATTTGAAATAAGCCTCACATCCCCAAACTTTTGTGAAAAGATAATCCGGGACGCTTCCCAGTCCATATCTCATATGGTGTCTTCTCAACAGACTTACTTGGAACCCTATTCAGTGTGAACGCAGCAGTTTCAAGAGCATAACCCCAAAATGACAATGGAAGATCAGCTTGGCTCATCATGGACCTAACCATGTCCAACAAGGTTCGGTTCCTCCGTTCGGATACCCCATTCCATTGAGGCGTTCCGGGCGGAGTTAGCTGCGGAATAATTCCACATTGCTTCAAATGATCACCAAATTCAAGGCTCAAATATTCTCCTCCACGATCAGATCGCAGAAATTTAATTGTCTTGCCTAATTGATTTTGTACTTCATTCTGAAATTCTTTGAACTTTTCAAATGATTCAGACTTGTGCCTCATTAAGTAGATATAGCCATATCTACTAAAGTCATCAGTGAAAGTAATAAAGTACTGAAAACCACCTCTGGCTATTGAGCTCATTGGTCCACATACATCGGTATGTACAAGTTCCAACAAGTCACTCGCCCTCTCACTCTGACCAGTGAAAGGCGCTTTGGTCATCTTTCCAAGCAAACAAGACTCACATGTGTCAAATGATTCAAAATCAAATGAGCTTAACAATCCATCTTTATGGAGTTGTTCAATGCGCTTCTCATTTATATGACCTAAGCGACAATGCCAAATAAAAGTGGGATTCAAATCATTTGGTCTAAGCCTCTTAGTATTAATGTTACAGACAGATTTATCCTCAAGATCAAGAACATATAATCCATTCACCAATGGACAATGAGCATAAAAAGTACCATTGCAAAAAATAGAACAACGTTTGTTCTCTATTACAATCTTAAAATCACCAACTTCTTCCAAACATGAAGAAGAAATAATGTTCTTGCTCAAAGCAGGAATGCAATAACAATTATTTAATTCCAAAACTAATCCGGAGGGTAGAGACAAGTGGTAGGTGCCGACCGCCAACACCGCAACCTTTGCGCCATTGCCGACACGAACGTCCAACTCGCCTCTTGCAAATCTTCTAGTCTCACTTAGACCCTGCAACGATTTGCAAGTGTGAATCATCGATCCAGTATCAAACACCTGTGATTCACTAGAAGATAATGCAATATTTATTTCTATAACATTTATACCTGAAGTGGAAGCCTCACTTCCCTTCTTCTTCTTCTTTTCTTCCAAGTACTTCTTGCAGTTTCTAGACCAATGTCCCTTTTCATGACAGTGGAAGCATTCATCCTCAGAAGTAGGGCCAGATTTGGCCTTAGGTGCTGGCTTTAGCTTAGAGCCCGAGGACTCACCACCGGAACTCTTTTCCTTGCCTTTACCTTTGGGATTAGGAGGCATCCAACGCTTCATCTTTTTGTCCCCCTTCTGAATCATCATCACATGATTGGGATTCTTCTTAATGCTCTCCTCTGCTGTCTTTAGCATCCCATGCAACTCACTCAATGTTTTATCCAAGCCATTCATCTGAAAGTTCATGATAAAAGGCTCATAGCTCGCCGGGAGCGACTGGAGAATAACATCTGTAGCCAAGTCTTGGTGAAGTTCAGAACCAAGTCTGTCCAAAGTCTCAATGTAACCAATCATTTTGATCACATGAGGACTGACCGGGCTACCTTCTGCCAGCTTGCACGCAAACAAGGACTTTGAGATATTGAACCTCTCAGTCCTGGTTTGGTTCTGAAACATCCCACGCAGCCCCTCGATCATGGTATGAGCATCCGCATGCTCATACTGCTTCTGCAGATCAGGGGACATGGTGGCGAGCATCAGACAGCTAACATCAAGTGAGTCATTGCAGTGCTTCTCATAAGCTCTGTGATCAGCAGCAGTTGCATTGTCAGGGAGATCATCAGGATATGGCTGCTCAAGAACATACTCCTTTTTCTCTTGCCTGAGAACAATTCTCAGGTTGCGGTACCAATCAATAAAGTTTGTTCCATTCAACTTTTCTTTCTCAAGAACAGAACGCAAATTGAAAGCGGAATTGTTACTAGCAGACATGATCTACAACATTAAAGTAAAGCAAGATTTCAGCACTAAGTTTATGTAAAGACTTTCATTAACTGATTTAACAAAAGACAACCTACTATATCAAAGTCATCTTCCCTCTAATGACATATAGTGGTTCAAGATCCATAATCACTAAAATTCTAGTGAGCTTTAGCATCACGGCTAGAAAAGTAGTGATACAGGTAAGTAACAAATTACTAATCACATCTCTATGCGACTCTTGTTTGTTGGGTGGCATCCAATGCCCCGGCCCCAACCCTATGCCTTAAAGCCCAAAACTGTTTTGATAGCTTTGCTGAGTAAACCAATACTATGCTTGTGAATGTCCGACATCCACTCTATACAAAAGTGATAGCTGAGGGTACTCTACTTTGGTAAACCTACCACACAACGATCAAAATTTATAGGTGCAGCTATTGGTAAAAGGCATAAAAAACTCAACCTTTTCTGAGGGAAGCTATTCTATCATGATTAAAGCATCCACCATATGTAAAAGCATGAAAGAATAGTATGACAGGAAAATAAACATCACAGGCATATAATCATATTATATTGTGAATAGTATGGCCTCTTGCATCACAATGGGCTCCATCGCCATGGCTCCAAGGTGACCTCCATTGCCATCCGTCCTGTCTTGTGGTGATCATCATCGCCATCATGATTGAAGCCTCCATGAAAAGATACTAAGCTACTACATCTAATAGCTAGTGAAATAATTACATGAGGATTCAAACATCACAAGTCGACACGCAGGTCGTTATATAACAATGGTGCAACCTCAACCCGGTTGTGTTAACTTGCGACACGCAGGCCGCACAATCCATCACATACGTCATCACATGACATTGAGGCCATACCATTCACATCACACCCTGCAAAAACAAGTTAGGCGTACGACGTATTCTACCAAAGTAGCGCTTGGGAAGCCGCTACAGCGAGAAAGCAACGGCGGTCCCGCAGGGATCTCTAGATCTACTTCTTTGAGGCCGTCCTCTTCACGAAGATGACCCTGTCGAGGGATGAGGGGAAGAGATTGTCGGTGCGCGCCGGCAGCTATACGCTTCAGTTGCGGGCGGACCGGCGGACGTCGTACATCCCGGCGGGGCTTACGTCCTCCAACCGGGGCTGGCACGCAGGGTGATTCTATCTCCGCAACGACGGCGGCGACTTGCCAGCCTTCACTGGCCGGACTTTCGAAGCGGCCCCACCGCAGTGGCTGGAGGACCTACCGGCGGAGAGGGTGTTGCCGCTGCAGAGGGTCGTCAGGGCCTTGGGCCATCTGGAGGCAATGGGCCTAACGGCGGTGGTCGTCGTTGCCAATTTCCATAGGCGGCGGGTTCTTCCGCTGATGTCCAGGCATCTCTGCCTGAACGAGATGACTGACAGGACTCCCTTGGAGGGTGTCCGTATGGCCCCCGATGATCTCGAGCATGACGACGTTGCCAAACGAGTGAAGAAGGTGGAAGGGACCAAGGAGCAAGAGCTCCTCCTGATCTGTAAGGTCCCTATGCGTCCGGATTTGAGGTACCCTCGGCTGGTAAGTTGCTGCCCTCTGTTCTGATGCCTCCCCCTCCTCCGGTTCATTCGTTCATCGTCGTCTATTTCTTCGTAGGGCATTCGTGGAAGGCTAGCGAGGTCTGTCCCCCTGTCCCCGAGCTGCCGGCGTTCGGTCAGTTCTCAAGCAGGCGGCGGATGACCCGCCGGGACAAAGTGTGTCGGCGTTGGTATCCCTGACATCGACCGCCGTGGCCCAGGCAATGCCAGCGATACCCGAGCTTTCTGAGTGGTTGTCGTTGTTGCAAGTTGGGGCCGGTACCTTGGTAGCGATGCCCACTGTGGCGGGCTCATCGGCGGGCACCGCTCCCTTGGCGCTGACTGCTTAGCGGCCGCGGCCGCAGAGCGGGTCCCCCAGATCTGGGACCCCTTCCTCGAGCGGTTCAATGGGTCTCGGGCAGAGGACGTCGCCGGCGTCGACATCGCGGAAGAGGCTTGTTATTCTGCGATCTTCGTAGGGATCCCCTTCCGGTCACTCTTGAGGTTGTTGTCGATTAGTTGATGCTGACGCATGTGAACGTAGCCTCGCAGGGCTGTGGCGAGGTCAGATCCGCTTCTGCGCTTAGGATCCACTGTGGCGCTCAGGATGAGCAGGAACTCGACTGCCGGGGCGTCTGCGCGGCATGCCACTGAGATGGCCATCACACAAACCAGTCTCCTCCCTGAGCAAGGGCCGACTGAAGCCGACCTTCGGCAGGGAGCTTCTAACAGCGTGGATCCACTGCCCGCGTCCCCGAGGGAGGTTCCGATGACGGAGGTTGAGGTGCTTCTCGAGCAACAGGGAGCGGCTTTGGGCATGCCTCAGGAGGCGGCCCGCAATGATGGCCTGAGGGTAGCCATCAAGTGAATGTCGAGGTTTCGACTCTCGAGAGCCGGACATCAGACCCGGTGCAGGCGCCAGTGTCTGTGGAAGAGCCTAGGCATACGGCGGATGAGCTCGTCGGCGACCCCCTTCCACGCTCGGGGACGAGATCGGTTGCTGCTGATGCCGCGAGGGTTCCCGATGAGGCCGTGTTGGCCCTGGCCATGGGTTCTATGCCGGGCATGGGGGACCTGCCGCCTACCCAGGACGGAGGCGACCCCGGGTTTGGGGAGGCTCAGGATGTAGGTAAACGGGTAGGCTACGCTAGCACCACTACCGCATATACCCAAGACGCTTGCGAGTAGAAGATCATATATCATTACCACTAGACGCGCAGCGCAGCGGAAGAAGTCGCGCGTCAATGTAGAGGAAGTAGTCGATCACGTCCCACGAACCGAGCTCCTCGTACTTGATCCCAGCAGCCGATCAGCACAGCAGTCGCAGCAGCGCCTCCACGGAGTCCACACGTACGGGGATGAAACGCCAGGCGTCGGTGTGCTAGCACCGCACGCACGGCAAGGGCGGCGGCCGAGAGAGAGGGAGGGGCGGCGGCTAGGGAGGTGGCGCAGCTCAGGGTTTCGCCCCCTAGCCCCTCCCTCGTATATATAGGGCGTACTAATGGGCTTCTATCTCATAGGCCCATTAATAATCCTAATCCCTCTTGGATCAATATCATTTTGGGCCTTTAAATTGTATTGTGATGATGGGTTCTTGGGCATATCACCAACACAGGCATCATGATGTCTGCTCAGATCGTGTCGGACACGAGGCCTGTTCTTACCCTGAGTGACTCAGACATCTTCGTCGCCGTATTCGGGATGCTTTGCACATTGGTATGAAGCGCTGCTTGGCCGTCATCCGATCCCACTACACCTTCAATCTCGAGATGGTAAGTGAGGGTTACTACCTCGGGGAGGAAACGGACGAGCGGCGGAGCAACGAGCTTGTGGAGGGATGGACCAATGCCGTAGAGGAGGAATACAGAGGATCTACGACTCTCACTTCCTATATAGATCTTTGCTATATAGAGGAGCTATCACCATCGCGATCTAACCACCGATCCTAAAGATAGGGTGCATCTACAAGCAACCTAGATCTAAGCACCATGCTTACACCGAGAATTACCCCACTAATCTATAGATTCATACAGATTAGAGTACCCAAAAGAGAGTTGCAAACCATAAGATATAATAAGAGCAACGTTACTTACTTGAAATAAAAAGTAATCCACCATAGAGTCTCAGAACCAAGCTCTACATAGAACTTGATCCCGGAGGTACAAGAAATTACATCACGCCTAGCACTACCTCCAACCCACGCCTTATAGACCTCTCATTAGACTAGATCTAATCTAATCTCTCAACTTGATAAATGCTCATCTAGTTCTAGTTCTAGATCTAGTCTAGTTCTAGATCTAGATTAGACTCAGGGTCTATGCCTATTGATAATACAATGAATAATGAATTAGGGTTTAGCCTTGGCCTTGCTTATATAGCCTTGGGTGGAGTAGCGGCCAAGAAAGAAGCAATGCTTGTGAGCCATCGGACCAAACCGACTTTAATCAACGGCCATATATGGTTCTCTAGGTCGGTTTGGATATCTTCTGGAACATACTCGAAGCTGAGCTGGATTCATTACTGTAGCAGCACGGGCGTGCTCACCCATGAGCACGGGCGTGCTCCCCTTATGGCCATTTGTCCCGAGCTTTCACGTGTTGTCTTCTGGTGTCTTCTAGAGTCTTCTTGACTAGGTATGGGATTTGATTACGATCTGCACAAGTCATTATCTCGTACGGCTTGATAACTCTCGCTGTTTTCCTGTATAGTCCCTGAAAATATACATTTCACCAAAACTCATTGAACTTTGTTAGATAAAACCCTAAGTCTATGTTTGGTTTGCAATTTAGTCCATTTATCATGCTAGTTGACTATATATTTTATATGATAACAAGCATCAACAGTGTCCCTACCTCATCGGCGGGAGCTGAGGACGGGGTAGGATCGGTCGCAGCGGAGGGTGGAAAGGGCAGGCGTGGTCGTCATTGCACATGGGTGAGAGGAGGACCATGTCGTAGCCGTCTCCGAGTGACATGAACTCCAGAGTGCCGAACTGGATGATCGTGGCGACGGGAAGCGAGTGGACGAAGGTAGCCATCTGGGTCGAAATGGGATGGTGTGGACACACAACGCACCTACCTGGCGCGCCAACTGTCGGTGTTTCGATGAGTGGATCCAAACCAACAATAAATTTATGTGATGTGTGCTCCCTGATCCGGATGGTGATGCAAGAGGGACACAAGATTTATCCTGGTTCGGGCAAAAGAAGGCCCTATGTCCAGCGGGGGGGGGGAGAAGACTTGTATTATCTTGCACCTAAGTGTTCATAGTAGGGGATACAAGCAGGTCGAGAGAGGGAGCAGATCCCAAGTATCTGTGATTGAGGCAAGTGCCAATATCGGTGGGAGTGAATGTGAGCAAGCGGTGAAGTGTGGAGTGTTGTTTGCCTAGTGTGCATGCCTTGGCAGGACCCCCGAGCTTCCCCTTTTATAGCCTTAAGGGGAGACCTAGGGTTTGTTGGCACTCCTTAGCCTAATGAATTACTTTGCAAGCGCACAGAGACCGATTGTAGCTTTCACCGAGTATACCTGGGATATCGAATCCAAAGAACAGTAAAGCTTCGACCAAACGTAGAGATCTTCAACCGGACACAACCAGCGAGAAGAAGGCGAAGGAAAGAGGGCCTAACTACAGATAACCTACCGTTCTGACTAGTTAACAAGCTAACTACTAACTTGATCTGCTTTGGCGGCTGGAAGAGGAAGGACTTCAGAAAGGGATGAGAGGGGAGTCCGACGGCAACCTGCAACTACTGCTATGAAAACACTCGATCGTGGTGGACTACAAAGGACGGATAGGGCTGTCACCACCTACCGCCTACCACAACGGTTCCGTGAGGTGGAACACAACCTGAGATAACTACCAAGCCTGGGCACCACGCCCACAGCTCTCGAGCTACTTGCTCCTACCGTGTACTTAGATAGAAAGCAATCTCAAATAAGCAGAATTTGCTACTTATGCAGACTCAGGATCCTGCAGATCAAAGTAAGTACTTAAACAAGTAACTAAGACAGAAAAGTAAAGCTAGCGAGATACTGAAGTTGAGACAAGGAACTTACTCAAAGAATATTCCTCCGAGGTGGATACAAAAGTGGATTAAGACCGGAAGAACTCAAGTCCGCTCCTTTAGCTCGGCTTTTACCAGAGCACTCACATCACTCTCTTCCTACCCTAACACAAGAGTGTAACAAGAGACTCTCTTCTCTAATGGATGGTGTGTGTGTGTGTGTGTTACAAGAGGGGGTTGGTGCTCTATTTATACTATTCTTTGGTCGGTAATGAGCTGAGCGTTGGTTGTACGCAGGTAAGGTAGTTTTTGTTTTGGCTTTTTCGTGGACTATGGGACGAAAGACAACAAAAAAAAACACTCGAACTAAAGATAGAAGTAAAACCTGACAGTAAACCTGAGTCTCTGATTACCAAATAATGGGGACGTGGGTTCCCGATCTTCCGTCAGGTTCTGGATAACTCTCGTTGTAGGCGGAGCGAGACACACCGATCCGGCTTCAGATCCTAAAACCCGAATCCAGCAATCTTAGCACCACAACTCCTCTGGTTATCAACCGTGTCACAACCCGGTTGACCTCGCCAAGAAGGCTAATCCCTGCAAGCGCAACGAAGAACACAAGCAAGAACTCGAAAGAAACGCAGCTCAAATAAAGTGACTCTGCAGATGATTGATTAATCTCACAAGTTGGGGTTTCACAAACCGATGAACGGCGACAACTGTTCTTGACAGAATGAATCTAAGCAAAACCCAAGTCTCACAATGGCGGCGGCAGCTATTAATAAGGGTTTAGGTCGCGCAAGACCTCCTGGACGCGCCCCTATTGGGCTCCAACACGATACACGGGCCATCGGCCCAAAAACAGTGACGCAGCACCGGGACAGATTCTGGACGCCAACTTCCACAGACGATTCCCGTCGACTCCGGATGAATTTGAGCCTGAAACCAGAGCCATTGGAAGCGTCTTGAAATTATATTTCCATCCATATCAAGTGCGCCCAAATCCGACTCCGTATGCAACCTGGGCGTCCGTTTTAGTGCGGCCTGTTCCTGGAGTCCGAAACTGAAACGAAGTCGAATCGGTTTGGGCCTCCATCTTGATCCGGACGTCCTTGCTGGTCCTCCACGCCTCCAAGGCCTTCTCCACACCCTTGCTGGTCCTCTCCTTTGTTCCTAAGTACAATTAAGTCATTAGGTAGCAATCTATTCTCAGATTCACAATAAACATTACTTAGGAACGAACTCACCTGTAAGTTCAATTGTCGAGCACGTGCGCGAGTAATAGGACCTTGTATATCATCTTGAGGAGTGTCGTTTGTATCCGTAGGAGTGATGTCCTCATCATCCTCCCCCTCTTGAATTGGAGTCGTCCTCGACTCAAGCTCATCTTCTTCTCCAAAATATGGCTTCAAATCTGAAATGTTAAAAGTGGGACTAACCCCAAACTCTGGGGGCAACTCAAGTTTATATGCGTTATCATTAATCTTTTCCAAAATTTTATATGGTCCAGCAGCACGTGGCATCAATTTAGACTTTCTCAAATCTGGAAATCTTTCTTTTCTCAAATGCAACCAAACTAAATCACCCAGTTCAAGTTTAACTTCCTTTCTACCTTGACTACCAGCAATTCTATATTTCTCAGTCATCTTTTCAATGTTCTCTTTGGTTGAAGCATGCAATTTTAAAATAAAATCAGCACGCTCTTTAGCATCACTATGTACACGCTCAGTAGTAGGTAGAGGCAAAAGATCAATGGGAGCATGAGGGTTAAAACCATACACTACCTGAAAAGGACTTACCTTGGTGGTGGAGTGTTCCGCCCGATTATATGCAAACTCCACATGCGGCAAACACTCTTCCCACATCTTCAAATTTTGCTTCAATATTGCTCGTAGCATCGTAGACAATGTTCTATTCACCACCTCAGTTTGTCCATCAGTTTGGGGATGACATGTTGTAGAAAAAAATAACTTTGTCCCCAATTTGTTCCATAGCGTGCGCCAAAAATGACTCAAGAATTTTGCATCGCGATCTGAAACAATAGTAGAAGGCATACCGTGCAAGCGAACAATCTCTTTGAAAAAGAGGTTAGCAATATGAATGGCATCATCTGTTTTATGACAAGGTATAAAATGTGCCATCTTGGAAAAACGATCGACCACAACAAAAACGCTATCACTCCCCCTCTTCGTCCGAGGCAATCCCAAAACAAAGTCCATAGAAATATCCGCCCACGGAACCGAAGGAATAGGAAGAGGCATATACAAACCATGTGGGTTCAAGCGCGACTTAGCTTTTTGACATGTATTACAACAAGCCACGAACCGCTCAACGTCTCTCCTCATCCTTGGCCAAAAGAAGTGTGTGGCCAGAACATCCTCTGTCTTCTTCGCACCAAAATGTCCCATCAAACCTCCACCATGCGCTTCCTGCATCAACAAAAGACGAACAGAACCAACTGGAATGCATATGCGGTTAGCTCTAAACACAAATCCATCATTTATCACAAACTTGTTCCATGTACGTCCCTCTTTACAATTCAGCAACACCTCTTTAAAATCAGGGTCTAGCGCATATTGTTCTTTGATCGATTCAAGCCCAAAAATCCGACAATCAAGTTGGGACAGCATAGTATAACGTCTAGACAAAGCATCGGCAATCACATTATCCTTCTCTTTCTTGTGTTTGATAATATAAGGAAAAGATTCAATGAATTCAACCCACTTAGCATGTCTACGATTCAGATTATTTTGAGAACGAAGATACTTAAGCGATTCATGATCGGAGTGAATAACAAATTCCTTAGGCCATAAATAATGACGCCACGTCTCTAAAGAACGTACAAGTGCATACAATTCTTTATCATACGTAGAGTAATTCAAAACAGGGCCATGCAATTTCTCGCTAAAGTAAGCAATGGGTTTACCTTCTTGCATCAAGACACCTCCAATGCCAACTCCACTAGCATCGCATTCAAGCTCAAAAGTCTTACCGAAATTTGGAAGTTGCAGCAAAGGAGCATGTGTAAGCTTGTCCTTCAAAGTGCAAAAGGACTCCTCATGTGCCTTTCCCCAACGGAACACCACACCCTTCTTTGTCAACTCATGCAGTGGCGCAGCAATGGTGCTGAAATCTTTGACAAAGCGGCGATAAAATCCTGCAAGACCACGAAAACTCCTCACCTGTGTGACGGTCTGGGGAACCGGCCAACTCTTTATGGCTTCAATTTTAGTCTCATCCACCTCAATTCCCTGTGGAGTAACAACATAGCCAAGAAAAGAGACTCGATCCGTGCAAAAGGTGCACTTGTCAAGGTTACCAAATAAACGTGCATCACGTAAAGCGTTAAAAACAGCACGTAAGTGATCCATATGTTCATCCAAAGACTTGCTGTAAATCAAGATATCATCAAAGTAAACCACCACAAATCGTCCAATAAAAGCTCTTAAAACTTCATTCATTAATCGCATGAAAGTACTTGGTGCATTAGTCAAACCAAAAGGCATTACTAACCACTCATACAAGCCGAATTTAGTCTTAAAAGCTGTTTTCCATTCATCTCCAAGTTTCATTCTAATTTGGTGGTAACCACTACGCAAGTCAATCTTTGTAAAAATTATAGCGCCACACAACTCATCAAGCATATCATCAAGTCTAGGAATAGGGTGGCGATATCGAATGGTAATGTTATTTATGGCTCTACAATCAACACACATACGCCAAGTACCATCTTTCTTAGGAACCAAAAGCACAGGAACGGCACAAGGACTAAGGCTTTTACGTACATACCCGCGGTCCAAAAGCTCTTGGACTTGGCGCTGAATTTCCTTAGTCTCGTCGGGGTTGGTTCGATAAGCAGCTCGGTTAGGCAAAGTCGCTCCCGGAATCAAGTCGATCTGATGCTCAATTCCCCTCATAGGTGGCAGTCCGGGAGGTATGTCAGCTGGAAAAATGTCCTCAAACTCCTGCAAAAGGTTAGCGACAACAGGAGGTATCGAGCTAACATCATTATCAAGGGAAAACAATGTTTGTTTGCACACCAAAGTGTAACAAACATCATCATCAGAGATTTCAGCAAGGTCGCATTTTCTAGCAAGTAAAACTCCACCCTTCAATTTAATCCCATCAGTCTTGGAAATAGGTGCAGACTTATCATTTTTAGGTGGGTAAACAGAATTAGCAACTTGCTGATTTTCAGATTTAGTTTCATGCAAAGTAGCAGCTCGTTCTTTTTCAGCTTGTACAATTTCAGCAGGGGTCATAGGAAGTAAAGTAATTTTCTTTCCCTTATGCATGAAGGTGTAAGTATTACTTCTACCATGGTGTAAAGCATCATTATCAAATTCCCAAGGTCGACCCAACAAAAGCGAACACGCCTCCATAGGTACAACATCACAATCTATGGAATCAGCATATGAACCAATGGAAAATGAAACTCTGCAAGATTGTGTTACCTTAGCTTTCCCCGCATCATTAAACCACTGAATATAATATGGATGGGGGTGTGGACGTGTGGCCAAGCCAAGCTTCTTGACCAAATCTGAACTCACCAAATTATTGCAACTACCTCCATCAATGATGACACGCGCTCGCCGATTGTTGATGACGAAGAAAATCTGGAACAAATTATGGCGCTGAAACTTCTCTGGTTGTTGTGCCTGTACGCTGAGCACTCGCTTCACAATGATGCTCCTAAAGGCTGCTGTGTTCTCGCTACCCAGAACATGACCGGCCTCCGCAGCCTCTTCTGGTTCTTCTTCTTCATCATCTTCAATGTCGGAGGCACTAATGTAGCCGTCTTCGGTAGCAATGTATGCCCGCTGACTTGGGCAATCCTTCCGCACATGTCCAAATCCATGGCAGCGGTGGCACTGAACGGTCGTGCCTCCCGTCGAGGACACGGAGGACGAACTCTTGGCTGGCTCCTGCAAAAACGTTTTACCTGAGTCGGAAGTACGCGCAGGAGATGGTTTTGGCGTTGTGGCAGCTTCCGAAGCTGCTGGTCGCTTGTTGCTCGCAGGTGGGGGCGATCGAAAAGAGGCAGGCTTGGTCAGCCCCGAAGATGGCGCCGAGCGTGGGGTGTAGGTGGCCTTGCTCCTGCTCTGCAAATCACGTCCCTGCAACTCCTTCTCTGCAAGCATGGCGAACTGAAACAACTGGTTGACAGTGTGAAATTCTTTGTAATCAACAATGTCCTGAATGTCACGCCTCAAGCCCGAGTAAAATCTACATATAGCATCCTCAGTTCCCTCAACTATGGCACAACGCATCAAGCCCTTTTGAAGCTCACCATAATAATCTTGCACGGTTTTATCTGCCTGTTCTAAGCGCATCAATTTCTTACGCAAATCTCTATGGTACGATGGGGGAACAAATCTATCACGCATAGCAGACTTAAGATCATTCCAAGTAGTAGGTGCAGCATCCTCAGCAATTAGACCGGTCCACCAAACGATAGCAAAATCTTTAAACTCACTAGTGGCTTGTCTAACTCTATGTTGCTCAGGTACAAGGTGTGCACTAAATTTCTGCTCTACTGTCATCTCCCAATCAAGGTACCCCTCAGCATCATAATATCCAGAAAAGGAAGGTATTGTAAACTTAACCTTAGCATAAGGATCATCGGGTACACGATTCTGATTACCTTGCTGGTGATTGTGGTTGTGAGTACCACCCATACCTTGTGTGTTGCGGCGAAGACGACGGCGTAGCCGTGCTTCCCGTGTGGCCGCTTCATCTATATTACCTTGGTCATCATACACCATGTCCTCATCTTGATTGTGCTGTTGACGAGCCTCCAACACATCGATCCTGTCAGTAACCGTGGATATGATTTCACCAAGCTTGAGGCCTATGATCGCCTCGGTGACTGCCTTGGTGATGACCTCGTGCATCTCTCTCTTGGCATCATCCAGCTGTTCTTGGCTAACACACTCGTTGAAGTCCTTGGGAGTATGACCCCCACTTCCATCATCACCTGCCATGGTAGACACAAAAACAGGAACAAACAGTGAAGGTTATCCCTAATAATCTGACTACTCAGGTGGTGGTGCCTCTCAAGGTCACTACTAAAGAGAGCGTCTTACCAAGCCCTTACAAGGTTCTTACCAACACGAGCAGTGGACGGTACAACCGGTGGCCGGTTCGTGATACCTGTGAGGAAGTGGTACCAAGATTGCAAGATCCTCTGGGTGTAATGATAATATGTGTAGCTATGGGAGGCTCAAAAGTATAAGTATGTGGAACACAATTCAAAATCAGATAGCAATGCTGAATAATGGTCCAAAAGCACACTTGTCCTAGTTGCTGGCCTATACGTGTCCTAGAACAGTAATGGTAACAAGCAGGATCAAGATCAAGTATGGATACGATAAACAGCACTGAATCGGGCTCAACGGAGCTCGTCGTGAGGTGGAGGCACTAGTAGAAATCAACTTTTCTTTTTTTTTCTTTTTTTTTTGATATTTTTTCTCAATCTGCCTCACTAGAATAGGCTTCTCACAAAATTTCAGCTCGAACGGCTATAAGATGTGGCCTATGGAAATTCTGCAAAAACTTTAAAAAAACGTGCAGAAACTTCCGAGCTCCGACAGACAATTTTCTGATGCAAATTTTGCAATTCTGAAATCACCCAACCCGGTGTATCCCGGGGACAGACGGATGCGAAATTTTTTTCTCTTGTCCGAAAAGTTAAATTTCACCTGATTCCGAATCCGTATGCGAGAGATTTGGCCGTTTGAAGTTCGGAGGTCCGATTAGGGTTTCTGTGGAGAGGAAAACCCAAATCGGGTGGTAAGCGATGGTGGATCTGATGGCAGCGGGGATGGAAAAACACTACTGGACCAAAACACGAACTAACCAGCAACAAGACGATGAACTAGGACACAAAACTCAACACGACGGACTCTGAAAAAGAATTATGCAAAAGGCTTTTTCGTGGACTATGGGACGAAAGACAACAAAAAAAACACTCGAACTAAAGATAGAAGTAAAACCTAACAGTAAACCTGAGTCTCTGATTACCAAATAATGGGGACGTGGGTTCCCGATCTTCCGTCAGGTTCTGGATAACTCTCGTTGTAGGCGGAGCGAGACACACCGATCCGGCTTCAGATCCTAAAACCCGAATCCAGCAATCTTAGCACCACAACTCCTCTGGTTATCAACCGTGTCACAACCCGGTTGACCTCGCCAAGAAGGCTAATCCCTGCAAGCGCAACGAAGAACACAAGCAAGAACTCGAAAGAAACGCAGCTCAAATAAAGTGACTCTGCAGATGATTGATTAATCTCACAAGTTGGGGTTTCACAAACCGATGAACGGCGACAACTGTTCTTGACAGAATGAATCTAAGCAAAACCCAAGTCTCACAATGGCGGCGGCAGCTATTAATAAGGGTTTAGGTCACGCAAGACCTCCTGGACGCGCCCCTATTGGGCTCCAACACGATACACGGGCCATCGGCCCAAAAACAGTGACGCAGCACCGGGACAGATTCTGGACGCCAACTTCCACAGACGATTCCCGTCGACTCCGGATGAATTTGAGCCTGAAACCAGAGCCATTGGAAGCGTCTTGAAATTATCTTTCCATCCATATCAAGTGCGCCCAAATCCTACTCCGTATACAACCTGGGCGTCTGTTTTAGTGCGGCCTGTTCCTGGAGTCCGAAACTGAAACGAAGTCGAATCGGTTTGGGCCTCCATCTTGATCCGGACGTCCTTGCTGGTCCTCCACGCCTCCAAGGCCTTCTCCACACCCTTGCTGGTCCTCTCCTTTGTTCCTAAGTACAATTAAGTCATTAGGTAGCAATCTATTCTCAGATTCACAATAAACATTACTTAGGAACGAACTCACCTGTAAGTTCAATTGTCGAGCACGTGCGCGAGTAATAGGACCTTGTATATCATCTTGAGGAGTGTCGTTTGTATCCGTAGGAGTGATGTCCTCATCACATTCACTCGATTTTTGTTCACAACTTCACTAGCCCTCCCAGAAATTGTTCTGAAAATGTGTATGTAGAGCTAAGTGAAGGATGTCGCATACCCTTAACATGTATATTGCAAGATCAAACCTAGTGTCTTTTAGTAATCTAGAAGCTCATCTTATGGGTCAAGTGCAAGTGAGAAATGAAGATATCTTTCCATGGTGGTTTTGTGTCTAGCACCATACACTTCCCCCTTCTTCTTCTTCTCTCTTTTTTTTGAGACAAAAGGCATGAATGATATTCACCCTTTTCTTTCTTTTCAGGGGGGTGCAGTGCTGTTTTGCAACCACATCTTATGGACTCGGGTTGATGGACATGTACGTGAATGATCCCAAGAAGATGAATCAATCTAAATTCCTTTTTGAGGCACTAAATTTGAGCAAGCTCACAATGTAGAGGATAGCTATGTGTTTGGATTTTGTAAGTATGGCTCTGGAATGGGTATCAGTAAAGTTGAGCATTAGAATTTTGCCTGGTTTTGTGTTTTCGAAATAAAAGCTTCCAAGACCTTGAGTTTAGGGCTAGCACAATCTTCATGTCATTATATCATAGAAAGCAATAAGCAAACGATCAGGTGATCCTAAACATGAGTTCCGGAGGCAATTCGGTACTTGCATAAGAAATAAAACTTAGCACCACCATGTTTGTGAAAAGATTTCAACTCTTCCTAGTCATTTCATTCAAATATTTTACTTTAATTTAGCTGGCATGATTTTGAATGAAATTGCACGAAACCAGGAAGGAGCAGGGAATAGAGATAGCAAACCGTGAGCACGCGAAGGGGGCTAGGGAATGGCCGCCAGGTGGGGCCGGCCGGCCTAGGAGAGGCTGGCCGGCCTAGACCTGTGGCCATCCTTCATGGCCCTTTTGCACAGATTCAAGCTCGGTCTGTTCTACCCCAGTGAGGGTGTTTTGGTGATTTTCCAAAGATCTCAGGCCGGCCGGCCTAATTTAAGCCACTCGGCTTGCTTTTCTTTTGAAATTCGTCTGAATTTTTCTGGAATCTTGTGTTCACCCTCATCATTTGGTTTTGCTACGCAATAGTTAAACGTGAGAGCAGGGGTGTGGTTGGCACACACATGTGCACCAACCACATAGACACTAGGAGGAAATAACTAGAATTCTTATTTTATTCAAAGCAAAGATGGGGGTGCTGTTGATTACAAATTAAATGAAACAAAGAAATGAAGGAAAATAAAGCACCCAAACTAAAACTAAAGCTAATCTAAACCCAACACCTACTTCGGATCCGGGGATCTATAGAGATCCTCATTCCCGGTCGCCTTCGCAAGGCGTTTGATCTTGGAACGAACTGCCTTGCGAAGGGTGTCCACCCTATCCCCTAACACCATCCTATCAATCTTTGTCTCGGCTACGTGCTCATCCATGTTGTTGAGGCGTATTCCGAGAGCAGCGAGCTGCTCACGGAGTGAGGCGATGTCAATGGGCACCTCCTCCTCCTCCTCGTCGTCGTCAGAGTCGGTGTAAGCGTGAACCTCCGGTGGTCCACGGATCGGTGGTGCCCGGATATGGCGATGCACTGAACCCGGTGGAAGATCAGTGCCGGTGCGATCCAATGGAGGGGTGAGCACCTTCCCCCTGCCGACCTTTGCCCCAGACACGCGATGGCGTGGAGGGCTAGGGCTGGCGGGAGAGTACTCCGGGAAGTACGTGGACAAGTCCTGCTGCACCATTTGGAGTGCAGTGACTTGCGCGACACGCGCCCCTCCCAACGATGTTCCCGCGTGCTTCGTCACAACCTTCCTAGGGGAAAGAACCCCCATGGTAGGTCGTGTCGGGCTGCGTGTGCGGGAGCGCACGAGGGGCCTTAATCCTGGGCCCTCAACATAACTCTCCACCGAGCCGGGATACAGGTAGCCTCGGGGTGAGGCCGGCCTGCTTCCCATAGGCTAGCCAGCCTGGGGCTGGCGCCCCTTGCCAGCCGGCGGCGATGGCGAGAAGGCGGCGATCTCCACCAGTTCCAGGATCCTGACGCTGCTTGATGATGCACGGGTTTGATTGGACTTGGAGGGTGCCCTAGGAGTGGGTGTATCCATGGCTTCGGATTTTGGTGTCATAGGGGAAGATTGCGAGGCCATGGTGGTGATCTCAGAGAGAGGGATGAAACTCAGGATGAGAACTGGTGCAAAGCTGTGAAGTGAGGAAGAGGAGGGAGCCTTTCGGTTTAAATCGACTCATCGTGCTCCGAACACCCAAGATCAGAACGTTGAGGCTGCAGAGAACATTGCATGAAAGGATGAGGCCGAACGGCCCCGAAGCCAGGCCGGCCGGACCCACCTTGTTAGGTGTGGGCGCCAATCTTCTGGAGGCTCCTCCTGATCCCTTCCTTTCTCGGGTAGTTTGGTGTTTTGGTTCAGAAAAGGGAAGAAAGGATAGAGGGGAAAAGGAAAGAAAGATCTAGCCTAAGATAGGGCACGTTTTAGGTACGGCGACGACCATAGATGATTATTCTATCTCGAAAAGCTCGTAGACATCTACTTCTTCGAGCTCGGGAATTTCGGGCTCGAGGAATGTTTTCAATCTCTGGCCATTGGCCTTGAAAACATTCCCGTCATCGTCCTGGAGGGTTATAGCGCCATGGTCGGCGGCGTTAAGCACTAAGAAGGGGCCCTCCCACTTGCTTCTAAGTTTACCATGACCAAACAAACAAACACGGGAGTTGAAAAGGAGTACCTTATCTCCCGTTTTGAACTGTTTGATCTTGATACGCTTATCATGCCATCTTTTTGTTCGCTCTTTGTAGAGTTTAGAGCTGTGGTAGGCCTTCTCCCTCCATTCATCCAATTCAGCCAGTTGGATTTGTCGCTTGATTTCGGCTGATTGGAGATCCATATTCCACCTCTTCATTGCCCAATGGGACTTATACTCGAGTTCAACTGGCAAATGGCAAGTCTTGCCATAAACTAGTTGATACGGTGTCATACCAATTGGCGTTTTGTAAGCCGTTCGATAAGCCCATAGTGCCTCGGGTAATTTGCTCTTCCAACCCTTCCCCATGGCATTGATCGTCTTTTGCAAGATGTTCTTGATTTGCTTATTGGACGTCTCTGCCTGACCACTTGTTTGGGGATGGTATGGTGTTGCAACCCAGTGGTCTACTCCTAGCTCGCTGAGGCACTTCCTGAAAGTTCTGTCAATGAAGTGTGAGCCTCCATCGCTGATCACAACTCTTGGAACCCCAAAGTGAGGAAATATGATTTCTTGGAACATTTTCTTGGAGCTCCTTGAATCGGCCGCAACACAAGGAAGTGCTTCGACCCACTTGGACACATAGTCCACTGCCACCAAGATGTATTCGCATTGTTCCGACATTGGGAAAGGACCCATGAAGTCGTCTCCCCAAATGTCGAAGATAACCACTTGAAGATTGCTCTTTAGTGGCATTGCGTCTCGGGAATTGATATTCCCGTGTTTTTGACATCTTGGGCAACGCCACACGAATTCTTTCGCGTCTCCATACATGTTTGGCCAAAAGAATCCACTTTGCCAAACTTTTGCATGGGTTCGGAAGGCTCCGTAATATCCTCCATAGGGTGAGGAGTGACAACGCTCTAGAATCTTGCGTGTCTCACATAGCGGGATGCAACGGCAGAGTAAACCATCAGCGCAGACTTTGAACAGATATGGGTCATCCCATAAATGGAATCTGCTGAGGTGTATCAGTTTCTTCTTGTCTTCTCCTGGAGGTATGTAACCAGTCACCATGAAGTTTACTAGGTTTGCGTACCATGGACTGCATGAGGTGACCTTCAGGAGAGTATCATCTCTCAAGTAATCATTGATCGGCAAATCCGATCCTTGTACTTGCATCCTTGAGAGATGGTCTGCCACATAATTATCTGCTCCTTTCTTATCTCTTATCTCCAGATCAAACTCTTGGAGGAGCAGAATCCAATGGATGAGTCGTGGCTTGGCATCCTTCTTGGTTAGGAGGTACTTTAGTGCTGCGTGGTCCGTGTACACAATCACCTTTGCACCGACCAAGTAGGATCTGAACTTGTCCATGGCGAATACTACCACCAAGAGTTCCTTTTCCATTGTGGCGTAGTTGAGTTGGGGTCCGGTCAATGTCTTACTTGCGTAGGATATAGCATAATGTTGCTTATCTCTACATTGACCAAGCATTGCGCCTACGGCATAGTCACTTGCATCGCACATGATCTCGAAAGGAAGTTTCCAATCGGGAGGTTGAATGATGGGTGCGGACACGAGTGCCTTCTTGAGGGTATAGAAGACCACGAGGCAATCCTCGTCGAAGTTGAACGGGGCGTCTTTTGCCAGTAGGTTCGTCAAGGGTCTGGCTATACGGGAGAAGTCCTTAATGAACCTCCTGTAGAAACCAGCATGATCCAAGAAACTCCTGACTCCCTTGACATTAGTCGGGGGTGGCAACTATTCGATAACATCGATTTTTGCCCGATCCACTTCTATCCCTCGCTCAGACACTCTATGTCCGAGAACAATTCCTTCTCTGACCATGAAGTGACACTTTTCCCAGTTGAGAACTAGGTGTTGGCACCTCTTGAGAACTTTTTCTAAGTTCTCAAGGCATTGATCAAAGTTTTTGCCATAGACTGAGAAGTCGTCCATGAACACTTCCATGATGCGCTCAATTAGGTCTGAGAAGATTGCCATCATGCACCTTTGGAATGACGCTGGTGCGTTGCAAAGACCGAAAGACATTCGCCGATAGGCAAACGTACCATAGGGGCAGGTGAAGGTAGTCTTGCTCTGGTCATCGAGATGGATAGGAATCTGATGATAACCAGAGTATCCATCGAGGTAGCAAAAGTATGAGTGCTTTGCCAACCGTTCAAGCATCTCGTCGATAAAGGGAAGAGGGAAGTGATCTTTCCGGGTAGCCTTGTTGAGCATCAGGTAATCGATACACATTCTCCATCCGGTCAATATACGCCGAGGTATGAGCTCGTTCCTCTCATTTCAGACTACTGTCATACCTTCCTTCTTAGGGACCACTTGAACTGGGCTGACCCACTCACTGTCTTGCATGGGGTATATAATGCCCGCGTGCAGTAGTGTAACAGCCCACGGGCTAGAGTGGGCTGGGCCAAATTCATGAGTACTGTAGCAGTAATGTAGCGACGCGAATTGGTCCCGTACTGGAAGTTGAAGGGAACCTAGACCAGCTTAAATACCAGGCCCAGGGTAGTTGAATAACTCTGGTTGCAACCTTTTGCGCGAAGAGAGGACGAAAGCGCAAGAAAGTTATTTAGTAGGTGTGATTTACTCAACGTGTAGAGTAGATCTTAGCCGTTATCCCGGGCCGGGTTGTTACAAGTAGTTTAAGCACCTCTTTCTTGACTACCTTCGGGTCGTAAAAAGTTTTGGACATCACATTCACCCCGACCTTCGGGTCGTAAAAAGTTTCCTGTGGTTTAGCGTCCCCAATAGTGCAGAGGAGTACTCTAGGATTGCAGTAGATCTGAATGACGCTACTGCTAGCCTCGGCTTCCTCTGTCCATTCCTTACTTATGATCGTAGAAAGACCCTCTATCTGCGATGAAGCTTCGGGAATGAACGCCTCAGATCTTGAGCAAATACACTTATGTTCCTTCGGCATGCTTGCAACATTACCGAGTTCCAAGTACTCTTCCTCTGTGAAGAGATCGGGTATGATCATAGGCATGTCTTCAATTAGGGGCTCATGATCTGGGGACTTTGGTGGTTCGGTTATCTCCTCTATGTATGGTGGAGGTGGAGAGGATGTGGCTGAGAGGATTTGAAGCTGTTGTGTCTCGCTGGGCTACTCTATCAGCTCTGGTGGATCATTGTAGATACCGGTGTAGTCAGTGCTATTCAGAACCTTCTCTAGGAGAGTTCTGACTTCAGCTACTGTCTTGTACATGATGGATCCCTCGGAAGCCACATTCATGAAATGTGCACTTTCCGGTTTAAGGCCATAGAAAAAGTGTTGCATAAGTATTTCCTCCGGCATCTGGTGTGGTGGCCCGGAGTCTACTAAATGCATGAATCTAGCCCAGGCTACTCCAAGTGATTCATCGCCTTGCTCGAATGATAGCAGTTGTTTCCGATGGGGAATCATTTTGGAAATAGGATAAAAGAACAAGAAAAATTCATCCTTCAACTGTATCCAATCTCCTCCGACTCTCCTTGCCATCCGGTTGTACCAAATCTTGGCTTCCCCTGTCAGAGAGAACGGGAATAGCTTCCACCGTAAGGTGTTTTGGGTCATACTGGGTATAATTAGAAGAGAGCAATTCTCTTCAAAGATTTGCAAGTGAGCATAGGGACACTCGTCCTTTTTACCAGAGAAGGACTGTGCGCGAACCATGGCTACGAGACTAGGACGGATCTCACAACCATCGGATAGAATGGGGTGTCAAGATGATGGCGGTTCCAAATACTCGCGAGATGGACCTACCGGATAACTAGGAGAAAACTCCATATGGATGGATGGGAAGTCGTACGGCTGATTAGCTCTAAATCTAGTATTGCAACCATTCCCCGGCAACGGTGCCAGAAAGCTTGTTGGCACTCCTTAGCCTAATGAATTACTCCGCAAGCGCACAGAGACCGATTGTAGCTTTCACCGAGTATACCTGGGATATCGAATCCAAGGAACGGTAAAGCTTCGACCAAATGTAGAGATCTTCAACCGGACACAACCAGCAAGAAAAAGGCGAAGGAAAGAGGGCCTAACTCCAGATAACCTACCGTTCTGACTAGTTAACAAGCTAACTACTAACTTGATCCGCTTTGGCGGCTGGAAGAGGAAGGACTTCAGAAAGGGATGAGAGGGGAGTCCGATGGCAACCTGCAACTACTGCTATGAAAACACCCAAACATGGTGGACTACAAAGGATAGATAGGGCTGTCACCACCTACCGCCTACCATAACGGTTCTGTGGGGTGGAACACAACCTGAGATAACTACCAAGCCTGGGCACCACGCCCACAGCTCTCGAGCTACTTGCTCCTACCGTGTACTTAGATAGAAAGCAGCCTCAAATAAGCAGAACTTGCTACTTACACAGACTCAGGATCCCGCAGATCAAAGTAAGTACTTAAACAAGTAACTAAGATAGAAAAGTAAAGCTAGCGAGATACTGAAGTTGAGACAAGGAACTTACTCAAAGTATATTCCTCCGAGGTGGATACAAAAGTGGAGTAAGACCGAGAGAACTCGAGTCTGCTTCTTTAGCTCGGCTTTTACCAGAGAGCTCACCTCACTCTCTTCCTGCTCTAACACAAGAATGTAACAAGAGACACTCTTCTCTAATGGATGGTGTGTGTGTGTTACAAGAGGGGGTTGGTGCTCTATTTATACTACTTTATGGTCGGTACTTAGCTGAGCGTCGGTTGTACGCTGGTAAGGTAGTTCTGCTTGTCTTTCACGCCAAGGGAGAGCATCAGAGGCCACCAGGTGGGGCCGGCCGGCCTCCCCTAGGCCGGCCGGCCTGGGGATTTGGCCATCTGGCCACCGCCTTTGGGTGGACGCTCTGGATCTTCTCGTAAAGTCGGTGGCGGTTGCGTGGCTTCAATGGAGGCAGTTAGAGGCCGGCCGGCCTTGGTTTGGCTCGGCTCGGGCTTTCGTCACTCTGGCACGTTGCTCTCAAGGCCCACATTGCTCCTCAAGTTGAGTTGGGTTCTGAATCTTCGGGTTGTCATCGGATTTGGGCTCAACTCCACTTGGTTCAAGCCTTTCGGTCTTGACTTATGAATTCTGCCTAGACCACATTAGGGTGACTTGATCTTGTGCTCAAACCACCTTCCACAAAGTTGCACGACGAAATGTTGCAGGGGTAGGCCAACCGGCCTGGGGTTCACCCCATTTCGGCCCATTTTCGTACATGTTGCTCCTGGATTCAAATACTCACCAAAACTCATGGAACTTGTTAATATTAGTGAAAATTATAACAACATAGTTCTAAAAGCATGAAATCCGAAGGAATGTTGGCGGTAAAAATCATCGAAATCGACCGCCAACAGGGTTACTTTGGTAATTGATGTTGGTAGAGCGACCGTCGATGAAGGTGAAGCGTTCGTGTAGGTGAATTATTGGAGAAGTCGAAGCATTGATGGAGACGAGACGACGTCCGAGGCCCTGTAGCCCCATGGCGGTTGATAGCATGGGCGTGGTACTTGGCGCGATTTCTGACATCCCTTCAGATGCGCGGGCTGACGTAGGAGGAAGCATTTGAGGCCTCCCGTGAAGATTTACTGGGCCCCGCATCCTTCGACCAGGTGCAGAGAGCCGAGGCTCGAACGGGGTGTACGGGTCCCGTCCGAAGCCTATGGTGACGGACCTTGGATGTGACGTATCATGAATACCTGGAGCGGAGTGGTTGAAACAGTGTTTGGCGTGGCAGGAAGCATGCCTCATAATCCTCCCACGACGTTTACGAGCCACTGACACAGTCGATTCAACCCTCGCTATGCCCTGAAACATCAGGGTAGATATTATGGGCGGGGCGTACTTTCGTACTGCTTGAGTACATCGGGAATCGTAAGCGCCGCAGGGGGAGTCGCCGAGGCTCTTCTTGACAAGACGGGGCCCTGTCCCAAGGTGTGCGATGCAGAGGCTCGGATGGGACGTGACGACAGTGTCATGATGAGGGCGGTTGAAATAGTGCTTGGGATGGTAAAATAGTGGAGACCGTCGCGGTCCTGTCATCATCCGCATGGTAAAAAGTAGATGAGACGCAGGTCACATCCGTCCCAGAGTCGTCGAGCACTGGCAGCGGGGTTCGCGGTGGAGCAGGCGGCATTTAATGCGCGTATACCATCGGTCGGAGTGGTTGGCTGAGGGGCGACCCAGAGAGGCCACGGCCAGCGGAGCCTCGGGCGAATCGGATGTTTGCCTCGAGGTCCCACCGGGGCTCAGACGATGCGAGGCCTCGAGCGAATCGGACGATTCCCTGAGGCCTCCGTGGATGAAGCGGAGTTCGTGGGCCGCGTTGGCCTAGCTTGGAAGCAATGGCTCTTGGGCCTGTGGGCTTTCGGAAGCGAGGATGGTCTGCTCATGGGCAATCCTTTTCCCGTTAACTCTGGATGACGTAATTATGACGATAATCGAGGTACCCCAAATTATGGTACCCGACAAATAGCGAGACCCTTACTTATGAAGTTGTAAGGATCACCGGGGTGTCCGACCCTAGAGGGGGAGGGGGTGAATAGGGTCGCTAATCGCTTTTCTATCCTAGGGCTCAATCTAATTGCATAAGATAAACCTAACACGTCCTACACATGCTAGTTATGACTAAGGTTTATCTATGCTACCCTCTACTTACCCCAAAAGACTTGCCACCTATAGCCAATCCTAATCAAACTAACTAGGAAAGTAAAGGTAAGCAAGAAAGAGTAAATGCGGAAACGTAATGCGGTAAGTAAAGCGGTAAGGGAGAGGATATGCAAACTCCCGTGAAGACACCAAGACACACGATTTAACGTGGTTCGGTTAGGACACCAAAGTCCCTCCCTACGTCCACGGCCACTTGCTCACAAAGAACAAGTGTGATGCCGAGTCTCTTCGCTTGATCACCGTCTTGCCACGCCTCCAAGGCTCCCGACAAGCAAAGGCTAAGTGACGCCAAGTCACAAAGACGAGGTCACCGCCACCGTCTATCTCGAAGCGTCACCACGGCACCGTCTTCACTATCTTGGAGCTTTAACACCAAGTAGGGGCCTCCTTCCCCGCACAAAGTGTCGTTGCCACTCCACACCAAGTCGGAGGGTCACACGACGAGTACACAAGTTGCTTGCCGCAGCAAGACTTTCTCTCAAGCTAGTTCTCTCAAGAACTAAGCCTAAACAAGCACTAAGCACTCTCACAAGTGTGCTTAAGCCTATATGATGTACAATGAAGCTCTATGGTGGTTGGAGATGATCTTTAGCTCTAGTATACTTCTTTGAACTCCAGCACACTCAAATGGTGCGGCCTTGGGGGTATATATAGGCAGCACAAGCAAATATAGCCGTTGGAGAAAAGCTGCCAGAAATGTGCTTAACACCGGTTAATCCGATGCTCCCCAAATCGCCATCGTCGGTTTAACCGGTGATACTAAACTGCCCACTGAAAACTAGCCGTTACGTGTACGGGCAATCAACCGACGCAATCGACCGGTGTATGTAATGTTAGCGTCGGTTTAACCGGTGAGTGCAACTGTCCTCTGATCCTTGAAAAACAAACTCTCTGGACAACTGCACCGACGCCATTAACCGGTGCATCATCGGTTCATCCGATGTATGCATTTTCCTTGGTCTGCTTCTGCCATTGCACCGACGTATTCAAACTTCCTATCGTCGGTTCATCCGGTGCCAAACCCTAGCCCGCAGGCCATCTCTGGCATTGCACCGATGAGTACATTTTGCCTTACGTCGGTTTAACCGGTGATACTAAAACTCCCAGACGTGCTCAAGTCAATGCACCGACGTGTGTAATTTGCTTGGCGTCGGTTCAACCGGTGACTTGATTTCTTTTAGGTTTCAGGGCGCTGCCCTGAGACCCGCGAGGGCCGGCTCCCCCTCGACCCCCGTCCGCTAACCGGGTAGCGGAACCCCCGTAGGGGCGGCCCTTCGGGCCTAGCTTCGCCTCTCTTCTCTTTGTCATCACTTGAACCTAAAAGCCTGAGTATATCATCTAAGCAAACACATTAGTTCAAGTGTTGCGTGTGTCATCAATCGCCAAAACATTATATTGAAATATGGCATGAGAGGCCATTTTCGCTACAATCTCCCCCTTTTTGGTGATTGATGACAACACAACCAAAACAAGCAAGATGAATTTCAAGAATATGAAGTTGATACCAATTTGAAAAGTTAGAAACTACTTAGCTTGCTTGGATGACATTTCAATGCTCATTTTAAAGAGCCCTTGATACCAATTGTAGAAAGAATTGTAGAACAAAGGCTTGTGTGTGGTTTGAACTATATGAGCAATGAAAAATTTGTACCTTAGTCCATGGGATCATCAAATTGCACTTCTCCCCCACATTGACTAAGTACCTCCCCCTATCACCATGCATCCTTTTGCATTGCATTTTCCATTCCTCCCCCTTGCTAATGGCATCACTTGCTTGCTTTTAGGGTACATTTTCTCCCCCTTTGTCATCAAACACCTAAAAGCTTCATAACCACTAGCAACAAGGATCATTAGTAGCAAAAGAAATTCACTAGTGATAGAGTGTTATACCAACTAGATTAGGCATATCTCCCATTGTTTGAACAAGCTCCCCCTTTTTCAAAACTTGTGGTACCTCCTATCTTGACATCCATTGTAATACCAATTGTGACTTGTAGGGGTAGTGTTCAAAAGAAATTGAATTCATGGAGATAGCTTTAGGTGACTAGCCATGCTGGGAGTTATGGCTTGGTCTTCTTCCCTTGTCCAATCTTTCTTGATCCATTGATACCAAATGTAAGGTTAATTGCAATGTGTATTATCTTGATATCGAGGGATTGAGTGTATTACCATATGGACAAAAAGGAGTGTGACTACAACAAATAGCACTTGTAAAGCATGTTAGTCACAAAAACACAAGCTATAGAGTTAGCTCCCCCTAAATGTGTGCATTAGTGTTTGAATCACTTAATCAAATGTATGCACTTGTAATTCACATAATGGGGATCAAACTCTATAACTTGAAAAACATGACACCAAATGGATACCAAGGATAGGATTGATACCAATTGTAGACTTTGGTATTTTCTTTCGAAAATATGTGTCATGGTGAAGCAACGGTTTTTGCCCATGTAGGTTGCACTAGATAAGAAGTTAGTACCAAAACAACCTACCATATGATATTTCTAGGAAGGCATAAAAGATACCAAATGTAAATACCAATTGTAAAGATAAGATCATGCATTCCTAGAGAGGCATTGAGCTACAATGATGCATGAAGGATATCAAATGAATTTGAGATCATCCTTTTACCTTGCTCATTACCTCATATGTAGGGAAGGGGAATTTGGGTTACTAATCTTTAATCCACAACTTGGCTTTAATTTAAAACTTTTGCATGATGCATCCCTACTCATGCATCCAAACCTTGTCAAGCCTCCAAATTCCCCGTAGCTTGGATGCTTACCACCATATAATGATGACTTGGCCTCCCTCTAAAACATTGATTCCCCCTTTGATTCTCCCTCATGACTTGATTCACTTTGGTATTTCTCCCTCTTCGGGATATGCTTCCTCTCCTTGAGAAAATACCTTGATTTGATCCACATTTGTCCCTCTTTGGAATCAAATTACTTAAAAGGTCTTGCTTCTAAAAGGTCTTGCAAAATAATATAGCTCAAAAGAAGATTAGTATCCTAGGGAGTTAGCTCCATGACTCATGATCCAATTGTATGATATCAATGAAGATACCAATTGAGAATTTACTATGGTGGATCACAAAATCACGAAACTAGCATGACATGAGCTAAGCTTTCCACAAGTATGTGCATAAAGTGATAATGTGAAAATCAAGTGCACAACTAGATGTTATAACTAGAAAGCTTAGATCATATCATGCACGGAGGTAGCTCTAAAAAGGATAAGAAATTGACAATTATACCAATTGAATGAGTTTAGAACCTAGCATACCTCCGGGGGAAACAACTTAGTTTACCTTGCATGTACCAAATTGAAAGTGACTTGCAACCAATTGAAAGTCTTTGAAGGAAGAGTACTTGGTACACCTAGGTTGAGCAAGTGTATGAGCACATAGCTTATGAACTTAGATATGAGCATTTAAGTTCAATAAAGCATGGCTCAACATGCATGAAGGCACAATTTTTCTAACCACTCTTATAGAGTTGTTTGTTCACATTGATTGTGAGAAACATTCTCTTAGAGTGTTAACTTCACGTGAGACTACAAAAGATAAGCTAGCAAACATGTTAGTCTCAAAATCACAAGCTATAAAGTGAACTCCCCCTAAATGTGTGCATTTAGTGTTTGAATCACCAAGCAAATGTATGCACATTGATTTTTACACAATTGGGGAGTTTACCCTATAGCTTGTGTTCATAGTACACATAAGAAATACATACCTCATGAAGTCCGTGTACCATGAAAGGTAACCTTGTGTAGCTTTCTACACACTTATCAAACCATGTAGGTTGCTCATGGGTTAGAGTCATGGCATAAGCAACCCACCATATATAACACTAGGAGATGCAAAACAAGCAAACATCCTAGCAAAAGTAATGGAGCTACATGATGCTTGAATTGAAATCTAGCTACCATTACCTTATGGGGGACTTGGGCAACAAATGTCCAAGTTGTGAGCTTAGCTTGTTTTGGCTTGGACCTTCACTTTTAACTTGTAAGCTAAGCATCCAAATCCCCCGATGCACTTGTTTGGTGCCTAAGTCTTAGGGACCCAAACCTTTTGGGAGCCATCCATGGTATGAATAATATCCTTGGGCACCCAAATAGGTTGGTTCCACCCATATGTTCTCCACCCCATGACATGAGCCACCACCTTGCCATTCTTCTTCTTTTCAATTATGTAGTGGTTGCTCTTGTGCTTGTTCTTGTGGGTGGGCTTGGTGTACATGTAGGACGCCTTCAAGTATAGAGATGTGTTTTTCTTGATCTCCTTAGCCTTCTTGTTCTTGTTCAAGTTCTTGGGCTTGCTATTTTCTTTGCCCTTTGCTTTGCCCTCTTTTTCCTTGCATTGGTAGGACTTGTGGCCTTCTTTGTGACACTTGAAACAAGTCACGGTTTCTCCCTTCTCAAGCTTCTTCACGCCCGCGGAGGTGTTATCTTGAGAAGGTTGGACTTGCTCTTGAGTGTACTTTCCTTTGAGCCGCCTCAAGTCCGTCATTAGCCTTTCTATCTCTTGTTTAAGCTCATCATTTTTCTTAGCAATGAGATCATCACATGTTTCTACAATCACATTCTCATTGCAAGGGGTTAGATCACAAGAGGTAGACGCATCTACCTTGTCAAAAGAGATAGCACAAGGAATATTGCAAGGAAATGATTTATCCGATGATGATTCACTTTTAGACTCAAGACTCTCATATTTCATTTTAAGTTCTTTATGCTCATTGTCTAACAAATTGAATTTGTTTAGCAAGTTCTCATATCTTGAGACAAATGAAGCATGAAGTTTTTCGTTAGCCTTGAGAGCTTTGATTTCTTTATTTTGTTTAATGAGATATTCTTGTTGATTATGGAGAAGAGTCATCATCTCACACATTTCATTGGTTTCAACATCAGATTCATCATTTGAGGAGGAGTCATCACTTACATCGTTATTACCTAGTGCCATGAGACACATGGGAGGTGGTGATAATCTCCGAGGACGATGGGTGGTTGAGCTCTTGGAATTTTTCTTGTGACTTGAGCTTTCACCACTTTTCTTGGGCTTGTGGATGGCGGAGAGAGCTTGGGCTCTTGACTTGTTCTTTTTCTTTGCCATCTTCTCTATCCCAACCGCACTTCCTTTAATGAGTGTTTTGTACCCAAGCTCATAGAGCTCATGTACATGCTTGGCAATCTTGCGGTTGTGGTATAGCACGGCCCTTGGGTATTCTTCATCACTTGAACTTGATTCATCATCACTATCTTCGTCATCCTCTTCTTCTTGTTCACTTTCACTTGAGCTTGATGAGTCTTGTCGCCTTGGTTGATGCTTGCATGAGTGCTTGGCGGCGAGACTCTTTTTGCTTGAAGGAGAGGTGGACTCTTGCTCTTTCTTCTTTGTCATCCCCATACTATACTCATGGGCGATGATTTGATTGATGACTTGGTTTGGTGTAAGCTTGACCAAGTCTTCCTTTTGCAAGATCGTGTTGATGATGTTGTAGTCGGGTTTGCGAAGGCTTCGGAGAATCTTGCGGTTAATTTCCCCATCATCAACTTGATTGAGACCTAAGGCATTAATTTCATTGACAAGAGTATTTAATCGTGAGTACATGTCATGAGCATTTTCATTTGGAAGTTGCTTAAAGCTACTTAGCTCCTCGCCGAGAATATGGTATTTTTGATTGGCAACATCCTTTGTGCCCTCATGATTCTCGACAATTTGCTTCCATAGCTTATGAGCATTTTCATTAGCAAATACACGATTAAACACACTATCACATAGAGATGACAATAGAATAGATTTTGCAATGGCATCATATTGTCTCTCGGCCTTATTCTGATTTTTCTTGCCCTCTTCGGTGACACGCCAAACATCAAGCCCCCGGGCTTGAAGATGTGCTTGCATAAGCACTTTCCAACGTGGAAAACCCGTGCCATCGAAAAATGGAGCCCTATCGGTACTCATCCCTTCCCCGGACATATACTCACTCGACGGTTAAGTCGACGGGTCTCCCACGAGCTTTCTCACAAATTTACCAATAGAATTGGCTAATCCTCGTAAGAGGTGTGAGACCAAGCTCTGATACCAATTGTAAGGATCACCGGGGTGTCCGACCCTAGAGGGGGAGGGGGTGAATAGGGTCGCTAATCGCTTTTCTATCCTAGGGCTCAATCTAATTGCATAAGATAAACCTAACACGTCCTACACATGCTAGTTATGACTAAGGTTTATCTATGCTACCCTCTACTTACCCCAAAAGACTTGCCACCTATAGCCAATCCTAATCAAACTAACTAGGAAAGTAAAGGTAAGCAAGAAAGAGTAAATGCGGAAACGTAATGCGGTAAGTAAAGCGGTAAGGGAGAGGATATGCAAACTCCCGTGAAGACACCAAGACACACGATTTAACGTGGTTCGGTTAGGACACCAAAGTCCCTCCCTACGTCCACGGCCACTTGCTCACAAAGAACAAGTGTGATGCCGAGTCTCTTCGCTTGATCACCGTCTTGCCACGCCTCCAAGGCTCCCAACAAGCAAAGGCTAAGTGACGCCAAGTCACAAAGATGAGGTCACCGCCACCGTCTATCTCGAAGCGTCACCACGGCACCGTCTTCACTATCTTGGAGCTTTAACACCAAGTAGGGGCCTCCTTCCCCGCACAAAGTGTCGTTGCCACTCCACACCAAGTCGGAGGGTCACACGACGAGTACACAAGTTGCTTGCCGCGGCAAGACTTTCTCTCAAGCTAGTTCTCTCAAGAACTAAGCCTAAACAAGCACTAAGCACTCTCACAAGTGTGCTTAAGCCTATATGATGTACAATGAAGCTCTATGGTGGTTGGAGATGATCTTTAGCTCTAGTATACTTCTTTGAACTCCAGCACACTCAAATGGTGCGGCCTTGGGGGTATATATAGGCAGCACAAGCAAATATAGCCGTTGGAGAAAAGCTGCCAGAAATGTGCTTAACACCGGTTAATCCGATGCTCCCCAAATCGCCATCGTCGGTTTAACCGGTGATACTAAACTGCCCACTGAAAACTAGCCGTTACGTGTACGGGCAATCAACCGACGCAATCGACCGGTGTATGTAATGTTAGCGTCGGTTTAACCGGTGAGTGCAACTGTCCTCTGATCCTTGAAAAACAAACTCTCTGGACAACTGCACCGACGCCATTAACCGGTGCATCATCGGTTCATCCGATGTATGCATTTTCCTTGGTCTGCTTCTGCCATTGCACCGACGTATTCAAACTTCCTATCGTCGGTTCATCCGGTGCCAAACCCTAGCCCGCAGGCCATCTCTGGCATTGCACCGATGAGTACATTTTGCCTTACGTCGGTTTAACCGGTGATACTAAAACTCCCAGACGTGCTCAAGTCAATGCACCGACGTGTGTAATTTGCTTGGCGTCGGTTCAACCGGTGACTTGATTTCTTTTAGGTTTCAGGGCGCTGCCCTGAGACCCGCGAGGGCCGGCTCCCCCTCGACCCCCGTCCGCTAACCGGGTAGCGGAACCCCCGTAGGGGCGGCCCTTCGGGCCTAGCTTCGCCTCTCTTCTCTTTGTCATCACTTGAACCTAAAAGCCTGAGTATATCATCTAAGCAAACACATTAGTTCAAGTGTTGCGTGTGTCATCAATCGCCAAAACATTATATTGAAATATGGCATGAGAGGCCATTTTCGCTACAGAAGTCAAAACTTCCGATGTCTACATGGAGACATGCTATTTTGCATGCAGCAGCATTAATTCGCATTATACCAACAAGTTATCATACTTATTCCCCCCTTAGTTGGTTTTTAGCAAAGAGCCAAATATTTCCCATCTAAGAATTTTTGGATGTGTGGTGTATGTCCCAATTGCTCTAGCAAAGCGCAAAAAGATGGGACCTCAGAGGAGGTTGGTGATATATATTGGGTATGAATCCCCATCTATAATAAAGTATCTTGAACCGTCAACGGGAGATATATTAACAACAAAATTTTCTGATTGTCATTTTGATGAATCAAATTTCACAACAATAGGGGGAGAAAATAAACAGCTGAATAGAGAAATAAGCTGGAATGAATTATCATTATCTCATTTCGATCCTCGTACAAAACAGTGTGAGCAAGAAGTTCAAAGGACAATTCATTTACAAAGTTTAGCAAATAATTTGCGAGATGCATTTACAACTTAAAAAGAGTGACTAAGTCATATATTCCAGCTGCTAATGCTCCTAAAAAATTAATGTCCAAGTACGACAACCATCTACTGCTAATGAATCAAAGGCTACTATAAAACGTGGTAGGTCATTAGGTTCCAAAGATAAAATTGCTCAAAAACGGAAGGGAGCAAAGAATCAGGATGGTCAAATCTAGGAAATAATAATTCAGGAAAAACCTCCTAAAGAAAATGAAGACATGACACTCAAGAAGAGACAAAGGTACCTAATTCTTCAGAAAATGAGATCTCATTAAACTATGTAATGTCGGAAAAAATTTGGAACCGTGACAAAGTCATCATCGATTATGCATTGGCATATAATCTAGCGCTAGAAGTTATTGATAAAAATGAGGATCAAGAACCTCACTCAGTCAAGGAATGCAAAGAAAGAAAATATTGGCCAAAATGGAATTATGCAATTCAAGCAGAATTAAATTCTCTCACAAAACGAGAAGTTTTTAGGCCTGTAACTCGTATACCAAATGGTGTCAAACCTGTTGGTTATAAATGGGTATTTGTTAGAAAATGAAATGAGAAAGTAGAAATCATAAGATATAAGGCACGATTGGTTGCCCAAAGATTCTCCCAAAGACCAGTAATTGATTATGAAGAAACATACTCTCCCATGATGGATGCAACAACTTTTAGATATCTTATAAGTCCGGCAATGAAAGAGAACCTTGAATTGCGTCTTATGGATGTTGTTATAGCATATTTATATGGGTCACTTGATATATATATATATATATATATATATATATATATATATATATATATATATATATATATGAAACTACCGGAAGGATTTAAACTGCCAGGAGGAGCAGGTTCTCGAGAACAATATTCAATTAAGTTGAACAAATCTCTATGTGGGTTGAAACAATCTGGGAGAATGTGGTACAATCGTCTCAGTGGGTATTTGATAAAAGAAGGTTATAAGAATGACTCTATTTGTCCATGTCTATTCATAAAAAGATCTGGATCTATTTTTGTGATCATAGCTGTATATGTTGATGATCTAAACTTAATTGGTACTCAAGGAATCATAGAGGTGAAAGATTGTTTGAAGAAAGAATTTGAAATGAAGGATATGGGAAAAACAAAGTTTTGCCTTGGTTTGCAAATAGAACATTTTAAAGATGGAGTTCTTTTGCATCAAGCGACTTACACAGAGAAAATACTAAAGCAATTTTACATGGATAAAGCGCATCCATTGAGTACCCCAATGGTTGTTAGACCCCTTGATGACACCCCAATGGTTGTTAGGCCCCTTGATGTCATCAAACATCCTTTTCGACCTCCGGAATGTGATAGTGAAATTCTTGGTCCTGAGGTGCCATATCTAAGTGCTATAGGAGCACTAATGTATCTATCTACTCATACACAATCTGATATTGCATTTGCTGTTAATTTATTAGCAAGATATAGCTCCTGTCCTACAAGAAGACATTGGAATGGGATAAAGTATATACTTCGTTTATTTGAAAGGTACAAAGCACATGGGTCTATATTTTTCTAACAAATGCATGGAGGGATTATTTGGTTTTGTAGATGCAGGTTATCTATCTGATCCACACAATGGTCATTCACAAACGGGATATGCATTTATGTGTGGTGGTGCATCTATTTCATGGCATTCTATGAAGCAAACTATAGCAGCAACTTCATCTAACCATGCAGACATATCATATTCGCAAAGTATGCAATTTACTTTTAGAAAAGGAAGTGCCAATGGTTATACATGAAGACAATGCAACTTGCATAACTCAATTAAAAAATGGGTACATAAAAGGGGATAGAGTGAAACACATCTCGTCAAGTGATATTGCCATCAGGGGGAGTGAATATGTGTGTACTCGTTTTTCCTTGGCCTTAGTTTTTTTGACTGGGTTTTTTCTTGGCAAGGTTTTTAACGAGGCATATAATTCACATGTTAATGGACATCAGGGGGGGGGGGGGGGTTGTGAATATTAACGTGGATGTCCATAACCCCTATACCATCAAAGCTATAACCTTCTACTTCATTAATGGTGTAACTATCCTAGCATCAATTCTTATAACTCCATGTTACATGTATGGCTATATATATGAGAGCATATGTATTGGAAATAAGATAAGTGAAGAGAGAATCACACATTTCCTTCCTCTCTATTTGTTCTCCACTTTATTACATGTATATTCTTGATAATCAAACTAGTTATTATAATACAGAATTAACTTAATTATGCGAACTCAAATTATATAGGACGGATCGGAGTTGGTACTAGATGGGCCGTGCACTCGTGCTCGTGCATATATTACATCACCACAACACACATATCGGAAACACTGGGCGAATGGCCCGATCTCGAAAAAAATAAAACAACACACACATGAAAACACTAGGCGTCAACATTGGTGATTGGCCCTCGAAACTAGAACCGAGCATGGAGCACCCACGAGCCGACGCTAAGCAGCAGCACACCACCGACGACGACCGGCGCGTAGTTGAAGGTGTCCTTGGCGACGGGGTACGCAACGGGCAGGGAGAAGAGCACGGTGACGGTAGCCACACCCACGCGACGGCGACCAAGCTGACGAGGAGGCCGTACCTCCCGAGGTTGAACGGCCCTGGGACGAAGGACCTTCGGGCCGTGGTCACGCGGAAGACGATGGCAGACCGTAGGCGATGTACGTCCCGATCGTCGCCACCGACAGCATCGCCTGGAAGGCTGGAACGCCACCTGGCTCCCCAGTGACTGGTGATACACATATAGATAGGTCACGTTATGAGCTACTAGCTCCGTATTATGTATGTAGGTGCTTGGATTCGTCGAAGTTGCTGAGAGATGGTGAGGCGAGAGATGCACGCACCGTGAGAGCCATGGCAAATGCCACGGACACTGTTAGCCAGACGACGTTCAAGGGCACCTCGTGCTTGTTCACCTTGTACCATACGTTCGAGAATGGCACTGCTCCGTCCCTAGAGAAGGCATACCCCAACCTATACACACGTATGTACTCTTTCAGTTCTACACTATCATTTTTTTTAGAGAAAAAAAAGACGATTAAAGATGATGGGAAATAATCGGTAGCACGCACTGCACTGCACGTAATACCTTGAGTTGCTGGTGACGCAAGCAGAGCCGGAGAGGAAGGTGGTGACTGCGACGATCCCCAGGCACACGATGCCTCTGACGCCGCTGCCGAACCTCCTATGGAAGGCGTAGAACAGAGCCTGCGCGACGGCATATCCGCCGGCGTCGTTGCCGGGGTCCAGGAGGTAAGGGATGTCCGTCATCAGCGACGCCAAGGCCACCAGGTAAATCCATCCCATGACGCTGGACAGAGCAACGGAGGTGACCATTCCCATCGGACCACTCCAGTCCGCGTTCTTCGTCTCCTCCGTCTGCAGGCACACGTGCATGCAGTATTATGTACTCCCTCTCAAATTACAAGTCATTCTAAGAATTTTAAAGAGTCAAAAAGCTTAAATTTGACTAAATTTATATGATAAAACAATAACATTTAGAATGTCAACTAAGTAGTATTGGACTCTTCGTTAATTATATTTTCATAGTATACCTATTAAATATCACAAATCTTTATAATGTTCTTTGTAATTTTGGTCAAACTTTAAATACTCTGATTTTGTTGAGAATTGAGATACCATCTGCGAGGAGGTGATGGCTCGTCTCGCTCCTGGCGACACGAGCGACCCGGGCGTCCGGAACCCCCCGGCCGCCGCCACAGCCCACCCCACCGCCGCCGCTGCAAACCCCGCCGCTCCCGCTCCCAAGCCGCCCCCCTGCCCTGCAACCTTCCGGCGCTGCCCTCTCGCCCGTCGACGTCCTCGCGGTTCACCTCCGGCTCCGCCCCCCCCCGGGAGCTGAGTACCGGGCCTGGTGTCCTCTTCGAGCATCTCCTCCTCTCCGACTTCTACTGCACCGCGGTCCCAGGTGCTGTCGTCCCTTCCCACTCCCCTCCAGCCTTGATCTGGATCACGCCACCTTTCCGCTCACCTAGGTTCAACGTTCCGTACATCTCCAACCTGCTCACTTACTTGCTAACTGCGTCCCCCGCTAGAATCCGTGCTCGTAAGGTTGGGTCGTTTACTTTCTCAGCTCAGCTCAGCTCGCTAATTCGAATGTGGCAAAGTTTGTCCTCGCCCATGGCTGCCTACGCCTCAACGGCTTGGTGTTCAAACTCCATTCCTCCTCGGAGCTTGCTGCCGCGGAAGCTGCTGCCATCGTTGACGAGGTCCACAGGCCAGAGCTGGAAGAGGATTTTACCACAACAACCTAGAGTTACTGCTCTGCCAATTGGCTGCCTGCTCACGGCTCAAGACACTGGAGATATTCATTTCCCCAGTCTGCAAAGTACTGTTGATGCTGGAAAGGAGATCCTTCTAGATTCGGCCGGAGCTGCCACTAAGGATACATTCGAATTATTCGTATTTGTATCCGCTTAAAACGTAAATATGAATATCGTATCCGTATTCGAATTTAATATGGATGTCATATGGATGCATCCGAATTCGATTTTAAGAACTTTTCTCTATCCGATTCCATATTCGTATTCGAAGAATATCCGATCACATCCGTATCCGTCCGTATCCACAAAGAAAAAATGACTAGTGAGACAATCTTAAACTTATTTTTATACCTATTACTTAATGATGTACACTATTTAAATTATTTAGAAAGCTAGATAACTAATAATATATTTATTAAAATTAGTAATGATATAAAAATTAACTTTAACTATTTAATATATTTATTTCATGATTAAAATTATTTAATACGAGTCAAATTAATTATTTATTTAATGATAAAATCTTTTTTATATATCTTAATTATTAAGTATTTAAATATTTATTTATTTTATATTTAATATTAGTATTATATAATTAATATAAAAGCTATGCATAGATAATTATATTCTTTTTTTATTAGCTATCTCTTAATCTTTTACTCCCTACTTGTATAATGATTTTGATCTACTATAAAATTGTTAACAAAATAAACCGATACTCATGATAGCTCTATGTTTCAAATCGAGAAGGTATCCGGATTCGTATCCGGATTCGAACTATCCGTTTTATATTCGTATCCGATGAGATCCGCATTCGTATTCGTATCCGGATTAAAATGTGGTAAAATGTGACATCCGGATCCGATTTTATCCGTATCCAATCCGAATCCATCCTTAGCTGCCACCCATCCCCCCACCCTCCCCCGACCCCACCCCGCCCGCCTACTGCCATGTGTCCATGCAAGGTCGGCGTGATGCCGCACCCGCCCTGCGCCCAAGCGGACGTCGCGTCTCCATTTACTACCCCCAGCGACCTCCCTCAAAACCCTACCTCTCGGCGCTGCTCTCCCCATCCACCACCAAGCCGCCACCCCACACCGCCTCCCTCCGCTTTCCCTTTCCACCGGCAGCTTTCGCTGTCTGGCCCCAAACCACCGCGTTCGCGACTGCCGGGACCCCGTTCGTTGCCGGCGCTGCCGAGGCAGCGGTCATCGCAGCTACTCGTGCACCATGCCGCTCGTGAGGGAGCAAACCCCCCACCCCGCCCGCCGACCCACCATCCCAGTCCCCGCCACCCACATCCCTGTTGCTCCGGTCCCCTTCACCCGCCCCGCCACAAACCCACCGCCAGCGCCTCGCGTTCCGCCACCCCACCCCCGTGCAGCTTCCACCTTTCACCACTGCTTTTGATCCCCTGCACATGCTTGCTTCCTCCAGCACTGAGCCACCCTCCTTGGAGCGCTCCCGCTCCTCCTCGCTAGAGTCTCTCCATCTGGATTCCATGTTCCACGAGCTTAGCCCGCGTGGCAGGGGCATCTTGGGTGCTGCTCCGGCCCCGCAGCCGCGGCCGACGCCCCCGCATGCGCTCGACATCTGCGCCGTGGGCAGCAGATCCGGGGCAAACTCCCCCCGGGACGCCTCCTCGGGGCACGTGCGGCTCGTCTCCTAGGGAAGCCGCTCCCCGCCGCCGCCTGCATCGCCGGTCCGAGTGCCGGCTGCTGCTCCTGCCCCCATGGAAGATGCTGCTCAGCAGGCCGTCCCGCCTGTTGGTGATCGAGAAGAGGATCAGTACGTGGAGTACAACAGCGAGGGGGAGTCCGGCTCAATCGGCCCTGCGAGTTTCCCTGGGGCCGACTTCAAGGAAATCTGGCTCCCAAATGGTGACTGGGCTGAAGCTTTGCGCCTTGTGTATGTCTTCCTGCCCCCGTTTGCTGCTGTCAACGCCGCCCCTTTCATTCTGGAAGCGATACACTCGATTGCGCCAATGACTTTGTTTGAGATGCTACCTTCCTCCCGTGGGGTCATGATGCTGCGCTTTTCCTCCCACGAGGACCGTGAGTTTGTCGCCGACATGCAGCCCATCTTCCATGAGGGAGCTCAAGTGAAGTTGGAACGTTGTGAGGAATCCACCAACCGGTTCTACAGGAAGTTTGAATGGGTTGCCCTACTGTCAGTCAAGGAGTTCCCACCGGAGCACTGGTTTGAGATCCCAATCAAGAAGGCTTTCTGTTGCTTTGGCAGAGTGGCAGAGATTGATCCCAAGAACCTCAACCGTTTTGACTACTCCGCCCTGCGTTTGCTGATCGAGCTGGAACAACGCTCGGACATCTCTGGTGATGTCTGGGTACATGCAGATGATGGCAATGGCAGCATTGTGAACGTGACTAGGCTCGGGGTCTGGTCACGTGCTGAGCAACTGGACGACAATGGCGAGTTCATTCCCTTCTTCCCGCAGCCGCCTTCACCGCACAGCCTGCCGCCACCAGCTCCAGGCGCCATGCCACCCCCGGTCTTTGGGCCTGCCCCACCTCCAGCACCGCCAGCAAACCAGCCACCACAACCCCATGCACCGCTGCACCCCGCTGCCTTCCTCGGTGCCACCATCCTCTGCCACGGCTTTGTTAACGCCTACCCGCTGCCCCGCCTTCCTGCTTTCCCGCTGGTGATCACTGCTACTACTACCGCGCCACCTCGCCAGCCTCGCACCTTTTACCCATCCATCCCGCTCCTCGCTTGGCATCCGGCTCCACTGCCTGACACACCCCCTCCACCACCACCTACCCCTGTCTCCTCCCCTGAGCACCCTTCTCCCGTGAAGGAGCGCCTGCCCACGCGTGGCCGCCGCATGCCAAGCCGCCGCGCTCTGCCGCGCCGCGAGCCCAGTTCACGCTTGGCCGCTAAGGAAAAGCCTACCTTCATCACCATGGCATCGAAGGCAACTCAACTCAAGACACTCAAGAACACACTGTCCTCCTGTTCCCATGACCTGCAAGGTCAAGTTGCCAAGCACGGGCTCCTGCGCAAGAAGAAGAAACCCCTGGGCGGCACTGATCTCCACAAGTTCGCCGCAGCCGCAGGCATTGGGCCGGCGGCGTCTGCGCAGCTAGACCTGGTGCTACAATCCAAGGAATGAAGCCTGATCTCTCGCCGTGGACGCGAACTGCTTTGCCACATTTTGTTAGCAGTAGCGCCAACGTCAGTCTCCTTGGTGTTTTAGTTCTAGCTATGTCACTCGTGTTGTTGTTAACTGATCTCAATCTTGTTTGTGTCGTTGTTGTCCTAGCTCTTGGGGGAGTCTTCGTGCTCGCCCCTTCTTCCTGGGTTAATGTTAGCTTCGCCACACTGTGCCTTGGATGGAAGGTGCTTTGTGTGGTGATTTGCTGTAGCTCGGTGCTTGTCCTATTGGAATGAATCAAAACGGTCGTGTGTTTCACTTGCTCTCCTGGAATGTGCGTGGGCTTGGGGATTCTTTAAAATGCGATGTTGTTAAGGATGCGTTAACCTCTGCACACCCCACAATCATCTACTTGCAAGAGACCAACCTCTCTTCCACCACAAACCAGAAAGCTCGCTCCTTTTTACCGCCCAACTTTAGAGATTTCCAGTGTGTTGATGCCAGTGGCTCCAGAGGTGGCATACTAACTGCGTGGGATGCACGCTCCCTCTCCCTTGAGGGCTTCATTACCCGCAAGCACACATTAACAACGGTCCTCTCCTCTACCGTCACTAACATTCTCTTCTCTGTCACGAATGTTTATGCCCCTCTGACCACCGGGACTCGGTTCCCTTTCTTAAGGACTTAACTGAGCTTGCGCCACTTGTGTCTAGCCCTTGGCTTCTCACTGGGGACTTTAATCTTATACGCTCTCAGGACAACAAAAACAATGATCGCTTTGATGCCTCTCTTGCTGCGCTCTTCAACGATACTATCCACACTCTCCAGCTCATGGAGCTCCCTCTTCTCGATCGGATGTTTACTTGGTCTAAAAAACGTGACACCCCAACGCTCGCCCGTCTAGATCGTGTTCTCCTTAACGCCACTATGAGCACTACCTTCCCCAACACTACTCTTACCTCTCTCACACGCCCCACCTCTGACCACACCCCTCTAGTTGTCACCATCTCCACCACGGTTCCAAAACCAAATATTTTCCGCTTCGAGAACTTGTGGCTCATACACAATGATTTCCTCCCTTCCATCCTCCCCGCCTGGTGTGCTGCTCCTGGTACAACGGACGCGGCAGGTGATCTTGCGAGTTCGTTGAAGGCGTCGAGAGGTGCAGCAAAGGTATGGTCCAGGGTAAGGCGGGCACCCCCTTTTCTCACACAAAACTGCAAATTCATTATCGCTTTTTTCGACTTGCAAGAAGAAACTCGTGTTCTGTCCGCAGGTGAACTTTTCTTGAGGCAAGCTTGTACTGATCGACTGCATGTGGCAATTCGAGAGAGGGCAGCGTACTGGAAGCAAAGAGGAAAATTCAGGGCAATACGGGAGGCTGATGCAAACACAGCCTTCCATCATGCTCACGCCACTGCTCGACTCCGGAGGAACCAAATCAAAACTCTGGTCATTGATGGCACTGAGCAGCACACAATGCTAAAGCAGATGCCCTCACTGCGTATTTCTCCTCCATCCTCGGCACCTCTACTGCAACAACCTGGGGCTTTGACATGAACATCATCTACAACAACTCCCCTGTGGTGGACCTTGCACACCTGGCTGCACCCTTCACCTGCCTGGAAGCTAAACATGCAATCCAGCAGATGAACCGGAACAGTGTGGCAGGCCCTGATGGATTTGGTCCCGGTTTCTATGCTGCTGCCTGGGACATTGTTGCCCCAAAGGTCATGAATTTTGTTCACGCCTTTGCTGAAGGCCGGGTGGACCTCGACCGTGTCAACCGTGCATACATTGTGCTGCTGCCCAAGAAACCAGGAGCTGTGATGCCCGGGGACTACAGGCCGATCTGCCTGCAAAATTGCTCCTTGAAGATCATAGCAAAAATGCTCACTACCAGGCTGCAACAAGAAATCCCAAAACTCATTGATCTTGACCAGACCGGCTTCATCAAAGGGAGGTCCATCTCTGAGAACTTCATATATGCCATGGAAATCGTGCAATGCTGTCACAAGAGGAAACTGCCCACTCTTGTCCTCAAGCTTGACTTTGCAAAGGCTTTCGACTCTGTGAACTGGGACAGTCTACTCCACATCTTGGCTAGCCGAGGCTTCCCCATGTTATGGTGCTCCTGGATCCAGCACATCCTCAACACTTCCAAGTCTGTCGTCCTCCTCAATGGCTGTCCAGGACGCTGGTTCACCTGCAAGCAAAGGTTACGGCAAGGCGATCCACTTTCACCTTACCTGTTCCTACTAGTTGCTGACGTTCTCCAACAACTGATCCGCACTGATGGAGGAGTTCGCCACCCTGCCATGGACAACGCCAGTTGCCCGGTCTTACAGTACGCAGATGACACGCTGATTGTACTTAAGGCGGCTCCGGGAGATGTCATCAGGCTGAAAAATTTGCTCGATCAGTTTGCCACAGCAACAGGCCTCAGGATAAACTTTCACAAGAGTACGATTGTCCCAATGAATGTGGATGCTGCTGATCTGCCTGGCCTCCTCGACATCCTCGGCTGCTGCCAAGATAGTTTCCCTCAGACGTATCTCGGTATGCCGCTATCCAATGTCAAGCTCAACTTGAGCGCTTTCACCCCACTGATCGCTCGAGTGGACAAATACCTCAGTGGCTGGCTGGCGTCCTTGTTGAACGCCATGGGCCGCACAGTCCTGGTAAATGACGTCTTGGACAGCTCACTAATTTATATCCTCTCTGCCATGATGCTACCACAAGGCACAATTGAGGAGCTGGACAAACGCTGCCGCGCCTTCCTCTGGTCTGGTGAGTCGTCAACAAGTGGTGCTCAGTGTCTGGTAGCATGGGAGCGAGCCTGCCTCCCAAAGGAACATGGTGGCCTCAGCGTCAAGGACTTGAAAACCTTCAACCAATGCCTCCTGCTCAAGCTTTTGCATCGGCTACACCACCCAGGTGACTCAGCATGGGCAAAGTGGGTGAAAAATCAGATTACAGTTGCCTCGCTTGCTGGTAACATTGAAGGTGCACACTGGGACAGTTTGAAAGAATTGCTGCCAGCATACAGGGCCATCACAACAACACAAGTTGGAAATGGCATTTCCACATCCTTTTGGTTTGACAATTGGCTGCAGGCTGGGCAGCTTGCTCAGACCTTCCTAGCGCTACACAGCCATGCCACCTGTGCAATTGCCTCGGTCGCGGATGTCCTAGCTCAACCCATACGAGCCCACTTTGTTACGCGCCTGTCACGTGCTGCTGCTGCAGAACTAGCAGCGCTTGAGGAGCTGCTCGATGATGTACACCTCTCGGCCGATCCGGACAATCGTCTCTGCCCTCTAGCTGCCAAGGATAACATCTCAAAGCTGGACCTGTCTACGCCACAGCGATGCATGCCCATGCTGACGCTGACCGCCCCTTCTACAAGTTCGTCTGGATCAACCACGCACCACCCAGAGTTTGTTTTTTTGCCTGGCTGCTCGTCCAAGGGAAGATCCAGTGCAAGACCAATCTGCTGCTCGAAAACATTGTCGACGATGCAGAATGTGAGCTATGCCACATGGATGTCGAGTCCCCTGACCACCTGATTCTCCACTGCCCTACTGCCACACAATTCTGGACGGTCCTGGGGATCACTATCCCCCCTACTGCTTCGGTCTCCTGTATGTGGGAGCTGCCACGGCCAGATCACATCCCGGCGCCTTCCTACCACACCTTCCTGTTGCTGTGTGCCTGGCAGCTGTGGATGCACCGACACGACGTCGTCTTCAGAAACATGGAACCATCCCTCCTCCGACTGATGCTCGCCTGCAAGGAGGATGCACGCCTGTGGCGTTGCCGTCTGCCACATGCCCTCCAAGGAATCACAGAGGCCTGGTGTCAAGTTTTTTTTAAAATATGTAGTCCCTCACCTCTCCCCGAAAAACTTTGTAATCCTGCTGAAACTATGGTTTTTATGAGCTCCCAAAAGTTCCTTGAAATATAACATGGTGGGGATCCTCTCCCCCGTTTCCATAAAAAAATACTCTGATTTTTTTGGAATGACTTATAATTTGGAATGAAGAGAGTACTATATATATATATATATATATATATATATATATATATATATATATATATATATATATATATAATGATCATCCCAACTAATACATATTTTGTGTTAGATTGGACGAGAGTATGTATACGTGGTTGTACTTGCATTGTTATTAGTACTACGGTATAGTATATCATGTGTGCTGATGCGTCATAGCCGATGAGCGAGAACTGGCTCATCAGCAGCCCCAAGGCAAGAATGTAAACCTTGCTGTGGATACCCATGCCATTTTCCGTGTTCAAATGTGTGAAGATAAACTCCGCGCTCGCCCTCTCCGTCGCAACAGCTGGAATGATGATCACCAGAGCAAATGTACCTACATATAATATATGTTTTTTTATCACCTACACCGTTACATGTATTAGTGAATTTGCTACATATTTATATTTGTTTAATTAGAAGAGTGGTATATTTATATACTTCTTCCATTCCAAATTATAAGTCATTCCAAAAAATTTTGAGAGTCAAAGCATCTCAAGTTTGACCAAATTTAGAGATAATTACAAAGATTTGTTACATCAAATAGGTATAATAAGAAAATATAATTAACAAAAAAATCCAAAAAACTTAGTTGTCATCCTAATAATTTTTTTTTCGAAAGCGTGCCTTAACATTATCACGTGTTTCATTAAGTAGAAAATTAGAAATTTTACACGCCCCAAGTAGCAGAATGACGAGGAGCCATCCGCAGCTTGGGTAAAAACACTACACAAATCACCGGCTAGTGGTGGCCACTGAAGGATGTACTAAGAAAAGAAAAAATGTCGCGACAAAGACGGGAGAGCCCAAAGTGCTACCTGTGACTCACGGCGTCAGCTCGCTGACCGCGTTCCGATGCTTTCCTGGCAAGAGTAACGCATCTCGCTATAGCCCGCGCATCGCTTCCCACCTGGTATGGGATACGGGCTCGGCGAATGCCTCGTGGAACCAGGGGCGGAACCAGGATTTAATCATTGGGGGGCCAAACAGTGATTGGAGGCCAACAGTCTTGCCGCAGGCTGCCGCTGAGGTAAATTACACTTTTAATAATGGTGATATAATGGTGCTACGGGATCATTAGGGGGGCCAGGCCCCTGCCCGCCCCCCGTGTCTCCGCCCCTGCGTGGAACTTGGCAGCGATCGTGTCGTCCGGAGTGTCGACGACAGTGTCCGGCTTGCCCTCCCACATGTTCACCAGCACACATTTAGCTTGCTTTTCTAGGTTGGGGTCACGGAAAGGAGCTTTGGCCGCGAGCCTGTCACTGCGACGAGGGACTAGGCTAGCGGGCTCCTGACGCATGCCGCGTCGGTGCGGAGGCATGTGCAGGAGACTTTCTTCTAGTGGCAGCCGAAGCGAGTTGATGAAGAGTGCCCCGACGTCGATGTTGTCAAAGGCCGGTATCACGGCTTCAACGGGGGGATCCACACCAACCGCTCTCGATGCCTCAGCATTCGCGAAGTCGAGCTCAACCATCCTTGGCGGCGAACGGTTGTCCGCCGCTACCGCAGAGACAATGGAGGGATGCGCAGCATCGAAGCCGAGCTCAACCATCCACGGCGGCGAGCAGGTGTCCGCCAGCGCTGCCTGGGCCTCCAGAAAGGCAACTGTTGAAGTAGACGGGGGAGCACTAGTTGGCCGCCCTACGAGGAGGGACGCAGCGAGTTCATCGAGCAACGGATCGACCCATACGTCGGATCAGGAGAAGTGGCATCGTTGTCGGCAATGGTGATCTCCCTCGACGGCCTGCACCGACGTCGACGTCGATGACGCCGCGTGGCTTTTGAGCCACCTGGTGGCACGTGCGGGCAACGCTGTGGACCACCACCTGCAGCCAATGACATCAAAAGTGCCGGACAGAGAATCTGTCCGACGATGATAGGTGGCGCTTGCTGCTCGAGGTGCGGTTCTGGCGCGCCAAGAGCACCGTGGCCCCTGTCGCCGTTGCCAATGCCATGGAGGTCAGGCCATGACAGAGATAACACACCCGGTTCGACGGAAGGCGTCGAGGCAGGAGACGATGTTTGCAGTTCCTTGCCCGTTGTTGCGTGCTGAGGTAGAAAAGGCAGCGGGACAAAGAGGTGCACTAGGTAGCTATGTGGTCGGCCGCCAGACAGTTGAAGCAGAGGCCGACGAGTGAAGGTGGCACAGGCCGCTGGCGACGAGGGTGAGGTGGTGCTTGGCGGCGCCCCCGCCGATGGCTTTGAACAAGAGTGAAACCATCGGCGTCTACAGGCACGGACGCTCAAGGAACGTGGTGTCGAGGTGTCAGAGGTCAACGAAGAAGGCCGTCAGGCGGCGACGCTTGATGGCGCTAGCCGAGCGGCTGGTGCACGGGCGCACGCTCGATTGGCTGTGGACCGAGCCGCCGTGCACGGGCACCCTAGCTCGGCAAACTATGTCTTTGCCGAGTGCCCGTGTCTTAGCTCTCGGCAAAGGCCGAGACACTCGGCAAATTTGGATTTTCCGGGAGGGGGGGGGGGCCCGCTGGAGGGCCGTCAGTGTCCCTGGTCCTGGCTCGAAGACGACGACGGCGTCACCTCTCCCTTGGGATGGCAACCGGACGTGAGGCAGAGATGGCCCCCTCGCATGGCGCCGTAGGCACGGGCGAGGTCGTCACCTCTACAGCTCGACGAGCGGCCTCAAGGTACGACAAACTGGGCAGTAGAGTGTACAGTCGGGATCGGGGGGTCGTCGGAATTCTCCATCCAACGTAGAGCCTTGGACCTGCCCGCGGACTGCTTGGCAGGGAAGAAGGGTGACGCAAGAGGGGACAGGAGGATGCCCGTGGAGACCACCCGCATCCAAGCGGTGCCCTTTGCGACTCCAGTGTCCCCGTGGAGGAGGCGACAACGCTCAACATCTGTGGCGACGGCGACGGGTTGTTATCGTCTTCATCATCATCGTTGTCCGAAGCATCTTCAACAATAACCAGTGATTCATCCCCCAGCGACATGTGGCGGGGTGAGGGCGCTTCAGGCCCGTATCTGGGCACGTGCAGGCCGTGCGACCGCACAGGGCCCCCGAATTCGAAGGGCCCCCAAAATATTAGGTATATATTAGATATAGTCATGCAAACACTTTAATTTAGTTGATTGTTTGACCCAATTTGTGGCAAAACATGGCCCAAATTGCTCCTAAAAGATAAATCGTCGTAGGCGTATCACTTCCCACTTTTTTTTACATGGGTGATGTTTGGGGTCACGTGTGTGATCTCAAGTGTACCTGTCACAGCACCCCAACCTCTTCAAGTTTTCGTGTTTTGGAGATAAAATCGGCCTAATAAACCAGACCCCTCAATGCTTTGTTGCTAGAACAAACTTTTTTTCGGAAAAAAATTTTTGTTGCCCAAACAATAACAATTGTTCCAGCAACAAAAAAAATTTCCGGAACAAAAAATAGTTATTGGGCCTTATGTGATGATTTAACTATCAGTCACACGTGTGACTTCTAACATTTGTGTTTTCACACAGCACATCGCGCTCGTGTGGCTTCTAACATTTGTGCTTTCACACAGCATATCGCGCTTGCCGACTGGTATCGCTTGGTATTCATGATCCTTCACTAGGTCACCAGGGCCCAGTCCATTGTTTCGCACAGGGCCCCCGAATTTGCCGGTACGGCCCTGGGGCGCTTGCGCCGGTGTAGATGCTAGTGGTGCCAGGACACCAACATCCATGGACGACGACGGCTGCGCGATGGACGCGCCAACACCGACGGCCCCATCGCCCGGCACAAGCGACGGCCGCGGAGACCTGAAGGCCACGGGCCCGGAGAGAGGAACTGACAGGGCATACGAGCATAGCGCGGAGCTACTCATGGCCGCCGACTGTGCCAGATCGACCTCCGCCGGCACCTCCTGTTCAACAGCATCATCCCCACCACCGACAACCGTGGATCCGGACGTCCAGGGGATGGAGGAGCGGGCCGGCCGTCGTCGTCGTGGATGGTGCGGCCGACGCCGGAGACGAAGCCACCAGCGGCCATGACGGGGATGCAGGAGGACGAGGGGCGGAGCCGCCCGTCGTGGTTGCGGCCGGGGCGGCCCGCATCGAAGACAGCCTCCAGCGGCGGCGCGGGGCAACGTTCTAGGATGGAGCGCCCCATGCGGCGGGCGCGAATCCCCCACGTGGGGCGCCGGCTTCGGAGCCGGACGGGCGCGTCTCGTGCGGCGGCGGCCCATCGCCAGAGGCCACAGCAGCGCCGGCGGAGATCCCCTAGGAAGCGGACGGCGGCGGGATCTGGGTGCCTTGGGTTAGGGTGGCGGCACGGTCAGAGGCACCATCCTCCGCGCGACTGAAGGTGATGAGGGTGGTGGAGGGGGAGGCAGAGAGAGAGAGGGGGTGGTGAGGGCGGGCCGGGAGGCGCTGGCGCCGGAGCGGCGGCCGGCGCCGCTAGAGGCAGTGGGGTGGGCGGCTTCACGGTCAGGGTGGGGAGGGGGGGCTTCATGCCCGCGTAATGATCGGGATTCGGGGGTCATCATAAATATTATTATCTTACGTATAAATTTGTTTAAATTTGAGATGGTTGGACTCTCTAAAATTATTGAAATGACTTACAATTTGAAATGGAGGGAGTACATACCTGCGGTATTCCAGAATGCTCCGAGATGGCCGAACCATGCGAGGTAGTGGATAGGGAGGCTGTTTCATTAAGCCGTGTATGACCAGGATGGCACCATAGATGGCCAGCACGACGTACTTGGATGCCATGTAGCCGCCGCCGTTGAGCCCTCCGGTGGCAAGCAGGACCATCACCTGCACAAGCTGCGCCAATGAGAAGTCCACGCTCGTCGTACCTGCCCACTGTGCGTTCATCAAGAATGTCAAGTGCTCTGGTCATCAGAAATGGACACGAGATTGGTTCTAGTTAAACTTTTGCCGATTGGGCGGCTAGTATATAATTAAAATAAAATGGAATACATATAATGTATTTCTTATTTTTTTAAGTAACCACGAACACCAACGGATTCAACGTTCACCCGTTCGATGAGAACCGCAAATCCAATTCCACACGCGCTCGTTAGCAAGCATCCGAGCGCTCGATTTCTGACTGCCGCAACTCGCGCTCCTATACGTGAATCCCATCGACGGCTTTTATTTTTATTCTCCTTTTCTACGAGTCCACGACGTGAGTACGTGACAGCGCTGTTGTGCTGTGCCTGTGCGGCGTGCCGGTAGCCGCAAGCTCGACGTGGCGACCCGGCCGGTCGCCAACATGCTTTCTATTTTATTTCTTTTTATTCAAAACCTTCTGTCTTAATATTTTTGCTTGTAATATTTTGTCAGAATCTTTTATCCAAACATTTATGCATAACTTATAAACCTAAATTTTGTTGTTGTACAACTTATACGAGTATAATATTTTTATCACTTATTTTATGCACATAAAGCTTTTTATTCACAATTTATGAACATAATTTTTGTTATTTATTATATAACTTTGTATACAATTTTTGTTGTATAACTTTTTTAAATGGTTTTGTTCACATATACAAAATAAGTTTGTGTTATATTTTTGTTTATAGTATTCTACATTTCATGATAAAAAGAGAAGGAGGACTTCGGTGTCCACGCACGTAGTGGTCACAGTGGACAGTGCGCTGCAGCACAAAATTAAAGGACTCAGGGCGAGCGTCCACGGAAGCCGGCTAGTTAGATTAGATTGATTATCTGATTTTAAAGGAAAACGACACAGATGGGGCGGGCAGCTGTCTGATCGATCGCCAGCAGCCGTCCTGACGCGCGCTCGCCAATTAGAAAGCCCCGATGAGAACACCGGCGGCTATATCTACTTTTTTTTTGCGAATTACTTTCTCAATCAAGAATGTCAACGGATTCTGTTACTTTCTCAATCACTTTTTTTTGTGAATTACTTTCTCAATCATGCACCATAGTTGACCATCTTAATGAAAACGTTGATGTAGTTCTATCAGTCATATCTTCAACCATACGCGTACCATTAATTAGATGAACATCAACGGACTTAGTGACTGAATACGGATGAGACATGCATGGAGTAATTTTCAAAGGAGATGAGAAATTGGTAGTTAAGTTGACTACTAACATACTCCCTCTGTCTTGAAATATAAGTCATTCTAGTATTTTACCAGATTCATTGAACATTCTCTAAATCTAGACATACATGGCGCAGCAGGTCGAGCAGATGCGTTGTTCCTCCGACTCCGAGCGGTGACGGGATGGCGATTCGAGCTGGCGCAAGCCAGCCTAGAAAACGGAGGGGAGGTCGGTTTTCTAGGGGCTTGGCTGCTATATCCCCGGTACGGTGGCTCCCCGAAGCCAGGCTAATGGGCTGGCCAAAGACAACCAAGCAGCCGATTCTTCGCCCAGTCTGGCCTGGTCGGAGTTTGCTCTGGCAACCAAACATGCCCATAGTGTGCATATATATACACTCCTACTAGTATAGTAGTCTTGAAAAACATGTATAATGGCCCAGTCGCTAAAAAAAATACAGTAGTTTTAGATGTACACAGAGTCAACACGAGGACTGGAAATTTGTGTCATTGGATTGGAAATCACGTTTGACTGAATCAAGGGGAACGTTGATGTTGATGCTTAGGGTGAGTCAGCACTTGTTTGATCTTTGCAGCTAATTACTACTTAGTTGCTAGCTAGAGGGAGCCATGCTAATAGGTTTTCACTAGCAGGACTAGCTAATAAAAGCATCTCCAGCAGTTTGTCATATTTTACTTGACATATCTTGTGTTTTGCCAACTTCTAAAAAAATATGCCAAATAAAAAAAAGCTTATCTCCAACAGTTTGGCATAATTCACTTGCCAAACCTAGATCTAACTTACATCAGGAACCCTGAGAGAGAAACAAAATTATATTTATGCCCTTCCAAAAACTTAAATCAGGAACCCTTCTCTGTTATTTATTTCTTTTTTTTCACCCTCCCACCTGACTAGAAACCACGATGCCAACCGTGCGCCGCGCGCGTATATTTGCGCACTGGAGGCTGGTTTTTCCCAAGTTGCCAAAAATTGCCAAGTCTTTTGTCAAACTGTTGGAGGAGTATTTTTAACGTTTTTGCCAAAAATCAAAGATGACAACTCGATTTGCCAAACTGCTGGAGATGCTCTAGCTGAGCCTCGCTTGAATCCATTTGCAAAGAAGGCCTGCCAAATTTGAATCCATTTGCAAAGTCGACCAACCAAATTTGAATCCATTTGAAAATTGCAAAGTTGTGGTGCTAAACCATCCACCACAAATTGTAAAGTCTTGAGCAGCAAAGAATCTATTGGAAGCAGAGGGGGATGTCAAGTGGGTAAAGCTGGGAGATGCAGGCTCCAGTTTTTCATGCTCATGCAACTATAAGACACAGAGGCAATTTGATTAAAGAAATTATAAATAGTGATGGGACAGCTGTTTCTAGCCACTGTGAAAAAGAGCAGGTTCTTTGGGAGGATTTCAAGGTGGGCTGAATTCAGTGACTTTTATGTTGATCCTAGATTTTCTTAGAGGCCAAGGATTTTTTTGGACCAGCTTGAAAGCCCTTCCACTCAAAAATAAATTGATGATATTATCAAGGCCTTGCCCAGTGACAAGTGTCCTGGGCCAAATGGGTTGAACAATGACTTCATCAATAAGTGCTGGCCTATTATCAAGCAGGATTTTCATAACATTTGTAGAGATTTCTTCAATAATAATATCTATCTAAGAACCATTAATTCCTCATTCATTACTCTCATTCTAAAAGTGGACAGTGCTTCTAGAGTTAATGATTTCAGGCCCATTTCTTTACTGAACTTGTCTGTGAAGCTAGTGACTAAACTTTTGGCCAACAGATTGCAGCTGGTCATCACCACTTTGGTGCATAAAAATCAGTATGGTTTTATCAGAGAAAGGACTATACAGAACTGCATTGCTTGGTCTTTTGAATACTTTCACTTATGTCACCACTCAAAGAAAGAAATTGTGATCATTAAGATTGATTTTGAAAAATCCTTTGATAAGATTCAGCATCAGGCCATCCTTACCATCATGGATTCCATGGGCTTTGGTCAGAAATGGTTAGAGTGGATGCAGTCCATTTTTTTCTTATGGGACCTCAGCTGTCTTGCTAAATAGTGTTCCAGGCAAAACCTTTCAATGTAGAAGGGGAGTTAGGCAAGGTGATCCTCTTTCTCCCTTGCTCTTTGCTTTGGCAGCAGACTTTCTTCAGTCAATGATAAACAAGGCTAAGTACATGGGGTTGTTGAACTTGCCCATCCCAACCATGTTCTTGTTGATGGTCCTTATACCCCATATATAACCTGAACTATTGCATAAATTGATACAAAATGAATTACAACGCATAGTTGTAGGATTTGATTCGAACTAGTTCCATGAGTTTTGGTGCTTTCACTTGTTTTATAGGATTTCTATTTTTTACAGAATAAAAGTATCTCAATTGATGATTTGGAGTGCACCATTGCAAAGAGCTCGTCAAGACAATCGAAACAGACATATCATTTGCTATGCTTGGAGCCCAGAATCAAAAAATATCAATTCCACATGATTAGAATCGAAAAGAGAGATCTAGAAGACACCAGAAGACGACTCGCCAAAGGTGGGACCCACATGTCAAGGTGGATGGCCGCCTGGCCATCCCCCCTCATGGCCACCTGACCATCTACAGAGGAGCCACGTGGCCTCAGTTGGCCACCTCCACTGACCTATGAGACCCCCGAGAGCATATCCAATCCATTGATTTAGGTTGGTTTGATCCAACGGCTGCGATTCATCCCTCAGGGCTATATAAGCAGAGGCAGACCACTCCCTGGAAACCCTAGCTCATTATCTCTCAAGTTAGATTGATTGCAGAGGTGTCCCAATGTAAGGATAACCTCTCTCTCAATATTAGAAGTAGATTAGATGTAGATTAGATCTAATTGAGAGCTAGAGAGAGTGGAGCTGCGCTCCGGTTCTGGAGAAGTCTTCAGAGTTTGGTATGTCTTTGTATCTTTACTCTACAAGACTTATGATTTAATATATTTATCTTCTCTATTTACTTTCATGTCTTCCATATTTATTTAGTATAGCTGTTATGTAATTGCATGGGATCTTTGCTCTTATTGAGTGCTTTAGTTATACTAGTTGACTAGAGTAGTAATCGATAGTTTAGGCATGGTGTCTAGACTATAGGTTACCTGAGGTTGCGCTCAATCCTCCGAATAGTTGTGGTAGCCCCAAAGGTTACAGCTCTGTCAGGCCTTTGTAATCCACCACGTTAGTGTACGGTTGATGTTTGTAGAGCTTTAGGCAGCCTTCCCCCCAACTAACCCTTCCCAGTCTTCCTCGAGAGTTGGAAAGGTACTGCTGCTCCAAAGTGCTTTTGTATGATTGCTATATCTATCCATGCTTTAGTTACCTTAGAACCAATGTAATAGAAAAGTGTTTAGGAACCTTGATCTCTTTTCCTCTTAATTAGCTAATCTACTAATTTATCATAGAGTTCTTTATTATGTGTTATTATTCATAATCTTTATTATAATTTATAGTTTTATTCATATCCTTTATTCATATATAAATAAATATCATTTACCACTTACCCCTCACTTTAGTTTAGTTGGTTTACTAAGTTAGTAGATACATGATTGTGAATTATCAATCTCTTTAACCAAAGCTTCCCTATGGATACGATACTCTAGAATACTCCTAGGTAAAAGCTACAATGGCATTCTGTGCGCATGCAGAACCCTTCATATTCTAATTACATTTAATAAATACCAACAGTTCTCCAGTGACTTCCCTGTGATTCAGTATGCAAATGATACACTTATTGTGGTTGAAGGTGACACTAGGCAGGTCTTCTTCCTCAAATGTCTCCTGAATAGTTTTTCTATGTCCACTAGGCTTAAGATCAATTTTAGCAAAACTATGATGGTTCCTAGTAATGTGTCTGATGAAAGGCTTTCTGTCTTGGCTACAACTTTTGGATGCTCTAGAGGATCTCTACCGTTTACTTGTCTGGGACTTCCTCTGTCCATTGAGAGACCTAAAATCTATGAGTTCATGCCCTTAGTGAGTAAATGTGAAAGAAGGCTGGGTGATTTATCTAGTTTTCTAAACCAAGCTGGGAGACTTCAGCTTGTCAATGCTATCTTCAGTGCTCTGTCTTCTTTTTACATGTGTTCTCTGATGTTGCCCAAGGGAGTAATCAAACAAATTGACAAGTTTAGAAAGCACTGCCTTTGGAGAGGTTCTGATATCAATGCAAAAATACCTCCAAGCAAAAATACCTCCAAAAGCTGCTTGGGAATTGGTATGTGTGCCAAAGGCTAAGGGAGGACTAGGTGTGATTGATATTGAGAAGCAAAATAAGGCTCTTATGATGAAATATCTGTATAAATTCTTCAATAAATTAGATATTTCTTGGGTTAATTTGGTGCGGGGGAAGCATTATAAAAATTAAAAGTTTCCAAGCCACATTAGGAAAGGTTCTTTTTGGTGGGGCAACAATCTAAATTTGTTGTTATAATTTAAAGATTTGGTTGTTCCTCATGTTACCTGTGGTGACTCTATTCTCTTCTTGCATGATAATTGGGATGGTCAGTCACTGGCCTCCCGGACCCAGAGCTTTTCTCTTACACTTCTAATAAGCTGATCATATTTCAGAAAGCTTTTAGCTTGGAGAGTTTCACCTCGCTGTTGCGGTTGCCTATTTCTCAAATAGCATGTGATCAGATGCAGGACATTGAGGCATTTCTAGGCCTCTTCAAGATGGCAGTGATACTTGGGGTTATAGCTGGGGTTCTGGAACGTTTGCGTCGAGCAAGGTTTATAAAGCAATGATTGGTCACTCGGTAATTCATCCAGCTTATAAATGGTTATGGAAGTCTTGCTGTCAGCCCAAGCACAAAGTGTTTATTTGGTTATTAGTTACGGATAGGCTGAGTACCAGAAACATTTTGAAAAGGAGGAATATGCAGCTTGATTCCTTTGATTGTGCTATTTGCAGCAGTTCTTCTGAAGAAACTCTAATACATCTGTTTGTTGATTGCCCGTTTGCAGCCATGTGTTGGGATATGATTGGAGTGCATTTCAGCTCTGGTGTTTCTTTCCCTGGTCTCATCTCTCAGGTCAAATTGCAGATCAATTCTCCTTTTTTTCATGGAAGCTGTTATTATTCTTTGTGGGACCATTTGGTGTGCTAGAAATGGACTCATTTTTAGGGGCAACCAAGATTTTTAGACTGCCAGAGGGCCTTTTACAAGGAATTATCTCTGCTAAAGCACAGGATTAAGCATGCTCGAAGTGCTCTCTATTCATCATGGATTAAAAATGTTTAGATTCCCAGCTGGGGCTTATTTTCTTTATCTCTTTTTGTTTCTTAAGTTTGTCAAGTGTACCTTTCCCATCCCTCCTCCCATGTTGTTTTGTATGATCTCTCTTTGTTTTTAATAAATCTCCTGTAGGGACTTCGGTCCCTCCAATTTCATAAAAAAAACCATCCACCAGAAGCTCCTGTACACGCAGGTGTGTTGCATAGGACCTTAGACTGTCTGCACTAGGTACTGGATGACTTCCGGTACCCGGTCCTCCCGTACGATTTGCCGTAAAAAAGCCCCGCAGCGGGGAACTGTAAATCATCTGCTGCGGCCGTCGGCACGCTATCTGTGGCGTGGTAGAGGAGCTACGCTACACGCGACGTGGGGCCCGACGCACTGCTTCTACCTTCGCACCTGTGCCGCCCGCCCGCCGCTTGGCGCGCCGCTCGCCCACCAACCGCCGACCGAAGAGCCGCCGCACGCCCGCCCGCCGATCTCGCCGCAACCGCTGCCGAAGCATCCCCACCACCCGTGTCGCCTCGCCCTGCGTCACACATCTCACACATCCCCAGTCGGCAGCACTCTGACGAGCTGCACCATAACGCCATGCCTGACGAGGCCATGTCCGGCAAGGGCCACGCTCACGACCGTCCTGGAGAGGAGAGCCGTGAAGGCCACGGCGAGCGGCGAGGCCGTGGCGGGTGCGCGCGTCCTTCCTGACGTGGCGAGCGGCGAGGCCGTGGCGGGTGTGCGCGTCCTTCCCGGCACGGGAGGCATGCCCGGCGGAGCAGCGGCGCGGCCTTGCTCGGCCCCGGCCTACGCTCCGGCGGCCGTGCATCCCCGCAAGGACAGTGAGCAGGAGAGAGGAGGGAGGAGAGGGAAGGGAGAGGGAGGCGGCGGGCGTGGAGGTGGCGGGAGATGCGAGGTGGGACCGTGGGAGGAGAGCGGCGGGTGGGAGAGAGAAAATGGGTGGGAAAGAGAAAATGGGGTTAGCATGACATGTGGGGTCCATAGGCTGGTAGTTGGAATAGAGAAATATATAGAGTATGGATGGATGCGGAAGAAATGTGTATAAAGGAAAGAATCTTGATGATTAGGATAGATAGAGAAATATATAGAGTACGACGAGTGCGGACAGCTTTATGTGGCCAATTGTGACACAGGCGGCAACAAGGGAGCCAACAGAGAGAAGATGTGTGTAGAGGTATAACTGGCGCACTTTATTTCAGCACTAAGAATATATGATGATGGTGATACTGATATTACTGATATATACAACCTTTGGAGTACACCTGGATAAATGGAGTAACTAGCCTCCCTACCTTGTATATAATCCTGAGCTACCTCGTTTGCACTTTTGTGACACTTTGAGACATTGAAATCATTGAACAATTTCATAAATTTTTAATTTTTGGTCTCTTCCATGATGAATTAACTTGAACTCAAATTATATATGACGGATCGAAGTTAGTACTAGATTGGATGTTTGCGATGAAGACATGAAGGACCTTCATATACAAATAGCTTGTACATGGGTGGTGCACTCGTGCTCGTGCATATATTACATCAACCACAACACACACATCAAAATACTAAAATCAATATCTGTAAACCATCATGGCTATTAAGAGCCAACTATGAATGAAATCCCAGTGGGGGATTCTCTCCGCTACCGTCGACATTGGTGATGGGCCCCCGAAACCAGAACCGAGCATGGAGCACCCACGACCCGACGCTGAGCAGCAGCACGCCGCCGACGATGACCGGCGCGTAGTTGAAGGTGTCCTCAGCGACGGGGTGCGCCACGGGCAGGGAGAAGAGCACGGTGACGGTGGCCACCCACGCGACGGCCACCCAGCCGACTAGGAGGCCGTACCTCCCAAGGTTGAATGGCCCCGGGACGAAGGACCTCCGGGCCGTGGTCACACGGAAGACGATGGGCAGACCGTAGTCGATGTACGGCCCGATCGTCGCCACCGACAGCATCGCCTGAAATGCCACCAGGCTCCCCAGTGATTGGTGATTGATAGAAGAGATGGACATCAGATCATGAGCTATGTAGCTGCTTGGATTGAAGTAGCTGAGAGATGGTGAGGGGATGCACGTACAGTGAGAGCCATGGCGAATGCCACGGACACGGAGAGCCAGACGACTTTCAAGGGCACCTCTTGCTTGTTCACCTTGTACCATACGTTCGAGAATCGCACTGCTCCGTCCCTGGACAAGGCATACCCTACCCTGTAACATCACCGGTCTTAATCACCTATAATTAAACTTAGTCATGGACATTAGTTAAACTTACGCGACCAAAACCATTAGCTAAGAATTTTTTTGTCCGACTGGACCAAAACTGGTGCCACCGGTTTTTCCGCGAGTCAGGGGCAGAGCACGCATCTTGGCGTGCCACGCGTCGCCGTCGGCGAGCTGCGCCGAGGATGCGCCATGTCACCTTATCCCCGCCTCACTTATCCCCTCCTGGCGCCGTGTTCCTTTCCCCTCCTCCTTATCTCTCTCCTCCCGTGCCCTAGCGAGCTGAGACGTCGTCGCCGCCGCTCCGGCCCTCTCCGACCGCCGGCGTCGCCTCACTTAACCTCTGCTTATGTAGTTGTTCATGTTTAGGCAATAGTGAACTTATACTTGTGTTGTTGCACTTTTTACTGCATCGTCCCTGCATTCATACATATGCATCATTGCACCTTATTTATGTACGCTAGATATACAACGTGTGGATGTGCAGCACGTGGTGTTGGGGCCGTACCACAAGACGGTGTTCGGTGGAGACCTCCAGAAGATGGAAGGATCTGCTAAAGCAACCGAAGACCCGACCCAAGGTCGGAAGGGCCCAAGGCCAAAAATAATATTAATACTAACTTAGTGTTACCCTCAGGCAAGCCCCGGTGCACATCCTATTATTACAAATTATGACACCTATATATGTCTCTATTATTTGTGCATTAGGTTTAGGAATTGTTTGGAACCCTAGTTGCATGATCCCTAGGTTTCCTTGAGTTATACTAATATGTATAGGACGATATAAGTGCTATGCTTAATGGTTCCTGGTAGAAGACGAGTGCTCTCTTGTCACTCGCGAGATATAGGATGATTAGAAGACGAGTAATTTCCGGTTACTCGCGAGATATATGATATATTCCTATTCTAGTACGTGAGTTGTGTATTCGATATGGAATGAATGGAGAATTGAGACCGAACGGGAATGATAAGGATATGTAGGTATGGCAGCAGGACAGGGTTCCTCGGTGTTTTAGTCCCGTTTGTGTCGATTAAGGACCGTACCGTTATTGGCCCTGGTGATCACGTTGAATTGTACTAATCGCATGCCGGGAGTAGGAGGTAGTCAAAACCGGTAAGCCGAGTACTACCTTGCTTCGAAAGTACAGGAACCCGCACCCAACTCCTAGGGTAGTCGAGTGGCCGCGGAGAAAGGGGTTGTATATGTTTACTTTTGGTGGTCTCACGTAGGGCTCGGCTGACTATATGTCGTTGGGCTGGTTCCTATAGTTCGAGACGAGGAGGGGAAAGGTTAGTGCGTGGGGTCCGACGGGGCTTTTGCTTGCCGTGTTCGTTAGGTCCACCTTGTAAGGTTAAATCGGATCGATTCGCCGTCAGTCGCTCTCGGATATGAGTACCTTGATCAACTGCGTCACATCATAGTAATATGATATGGAACATGGATTATATTATATATGTTGATGTCTACTTTAAATTGTGATTAATATCCTACCATGTTTGTTATAACTAGTTTATGCAAATGATAGATTATGGTTAATTTATATAGAATATGGGGCTAAAATGATGAAAGTAAGGAATTACTCTAGTCGCTTTTTCCGCAAAATAACCACCAGCCAGATGTCTTGCATGTCTAGATATGTGGACTAAGTTATACCCACTGGTCGGGTTAGTCTTGCTGAGTATTAGTTGCTCAGGGTTTGTTGTTTATTCTATTTTAGGTATAGGAGCTAACTAGGTTTCACATCGGTGGGCTCGATGTGGCATCTTGTCTTCACGCCTCGGTAGTTCTCGATTTATTTTATTTATTTATTTTTCTCTATTAATAATACTCCTCTAGTTAGATTCGCTTCCGCTGCTACTTTTTTTATTTTGTAAATTTTAAATTTAAAGCTATTTTGTAAAAGTCTTCATATTATTTACTAATTTTTGTAAGAATTTATCATGCTGGTACCTTCTGCGCTCGCCTTCGTGCGAGACTTCTGGTGTGTTTCGATCGGCCTGTGGGTTGAAAACAGCCTGTCGAGTTACACTTAATTAAGCTAATGCGCCTGATGTGTTCAAATGACGGCGGTTACGCTCAATTAAGCGTTTTAACTCGGCGGGTCTGTCACAGCTAGTATCAGAGCTGAAATGCACTAGGAGGGGTACCGGCATTATTATTTTTGTTATTTTCAAAACTAAAAATGAGTTTCGGAAAAATACGCTTATTTGCGCTTAAGGGATTAGGAAAGATTAGCTCGTAAGCCCTACATAGTGTAGGTTATATCAGGTGGCCGTAAAATAGAATATTAACTAACTCATAGCCATTTATTTGTATTGGATATGATATAGTGTGGTTCTTCTGCAGGTACACTAACCCTGCTTACGCAGGGAAGATTAGTAGCAAACGACTAGTGTATACAGGGAGAGTACGTATTGTGCCACCGAAGGTTATCCGTATATTGCCATAGTTTGAGTGGCAAATTTTTTCCTTTGTGAGGACGTATAGGTCATGCATGCATCATATTATACGTATTGTTTTTGCGTTGAATGTTTATTAGCATTTCAGTGTAAATCTCTTCACGTTGTGCACATCTCGTTTTCAGTAATTTCGCACATCATGTGGTTAAGAAAACCTGAAAACCAATGCTTAGTATTTGAACAAAGTTTATCTACTGGGTTAAACAATTGAAATGCGAAGTTACGAATTTAGTAGGGATTAGTGTTTCACATTTCCGTGGGTAAAAATCCCCTAGACGGTTCCACTATCCTTGAGAGCCAAAGTAAGGATGTTACCCTTAGATGAGACCATTAGTTGTTTATTCTGATATATCTCTCCCCACCACAATAAGCTAACTTTATGATATCCATGGTTCTGTAACCATTCCATTTCATCCAAAGGTTGGTGTTTTCCACTAGAGGTCAATGTTAATTTGAGATCAGATATACTTGTCTCTAGGCCATTCATTTAAATGCTCTATGGTTATCTATCCCAATGCTCTATGGTAATCCATCCCGGCCATCGTTACGGAGGATAATCCTATTGTGCTAGGGTTGATCTTCGCTCATTTCTAATCACCTTAATTTATATATCTAAATTGGATCTGCTTGCATTCTTGCTTGAATAGATATAAATGTATTAAGAACTTGAGCACATACATTATAGTCATCATGCATGAATAGGATTGCAATATTATTGCATTGTATAATCACATATTGTTTAGGTATGGGACTGACATGGGAAACTCGATAGACCGACTAACTAATGACAGAACTCATGTTGTGTTCATAATTCGTAAATCTTTTTCTGACTACTTGTGTTGTTCGGGTTGCTCTCTATGATTTCTTACGTAGTAGTGAGTGTTCCTCGAACTATAGTGCCGCGATAGAGCCTAAGGCCTCGTATGCACGCATACGATTGAGCTGCTGGGTGTGCGCTGGTGCTTAAGTACGTGCGGACATAAACTGCTACGACTGTCTTTTTCGGCAACCCTTATAATGCAAGTCTATTTTTAAGGGGGTAGGCCGTATAGGAATAACAACGTACATGGGTAGTATTAGGTTCCAGTCTCTGAGGGTCACAAACCACTAACTTGCATGGCCACATATGCATCTTGCATCATATCACTTAATATATATATATATAATTATAATAAAGTAGTAATAATAATAAACAACTTGAGTAAGAATGTGCCCTCTCTTTCTGATTTCCATTAGTCCCTCGAAATTTCCAATGTGTAGGTGATGGTTTATGTTCTAACCAAGCGAGAATTCACTCCGTTTAAGAATCTACATGATTTATATTTAATAAGAGTAACTTCGTTATTCTAAAAGTAAAGAAGGATGAAAATATGCTGATGGTTTAACCGTGGTAAGGTTGAAGTTCATAGTAGGTGACCATTAGCGAATTCAGCATGAGAAATGTACACCGATTTCGTTGAAGAGAGATGGCAAGTAGAAGAAATCAACTTGACCTAGCTTAGAACCTCTCGTCTCTGCAGGATCCTATTAGACAACCGGCCCCTTTTCAGCTAACTGTAATTGTGACCACACATGTTATCCCCAGTCACTCGCTGCAAAAGCTGAAACCCAGGAGCTTTTTAGTGTGGAAAAACAATTGATTAGTTCCCTCAGTGGCACGATTAGTCTCCATTTAGGTAATAACCATCTGGTTGCTAGAAAACTTATGTCTTCCAGAACCATATGAAGTAAAGAATTATTAAATCAGCTGAAACTTAAAAATCCACTCTCGGCCTTTTTCCTTTCCTTTAAATCTCGGGATGAGATTTCTATAATGGGGTAGGATTGTAACATCACTGGTGTTAATCACCTATAATTAAACCTAGTCACAGACATTAGTTAAACTTACGCGACCAAAACCATTAGCTAAGAATTTTTCTGTCTGACTGGACCAAAACCGGTGCCACCGGTTTTTGGAAACCAGTGCCACCGGTTTTTCCACGGGTAAGTGGCAGAGCACGTATCTTGGCGTGCCACGCGTCGCCGTCGGTGAGCTACGCCGAGGATGCGCCACATCACCTTATCCCTGCCTCACTTATCCCCTCCTGGCTCCGTGTTCCTTTCCCCTCCTCCTTCTCTCTCTCCTACCGTGCCTTAGCGAGCTGAGCCGCCGTCGCCGCCGCTCCGGCCATCTCCTACCACCGGGTGTCGATTCCTTCCACCCACACATGTCTCGCCTCGTCCTCCACCCATCCCCGAGCTCATTTGAGCCGTTCCGCGGCCGAAATTGCTTCCCCATCGACGTGGCCGCTTGAAGATTCGTCTCACACGTCGATCTCCCTTCTCCGGCCTTCTTCGCGCAAACTGAGCATGGGGTAAGCATCACGGCATCCCCCTCGACCTTCCCAGCCCTTCCTTCTTCCATTCCGAGCGCTGGGCGCCAATCTATGCGCCGCTGGCCGAAACCGGTGCCACCGGTTTTGATCTGATCGGTGCCTGAAACTGGTACCACCGGTTTTGTAATCCGGTATCACCGGTTTTGTTAGGTTTGCAACTTCAGCTGAAACTTGTAAATTTCATAGGAAATGTTAGAAAAATGGGAAAAATGTAAAATTAAGTTTGTTAGCTTCATATTTTCGTGCTCCGTAGGATAGAACTACAAAATGTATTATTTGAGAGCTTTTACTATATAGTTTTAATTATGCTAGATAAAATACTTTTAATAGCTTGTAAATGCATAATTGGAGCTAGGAAAATGGTAAAAATATAAAACAAGTTGGCTTAACTTTATTTAGACTCATGCAAGATTTACTTAACCTCTGCTTATGTAATTGTTCATGTTTAGGCAATAGTGAACTTATACTTGTGTTGTTGCACTTTTTACTGCATCGTCCCTGCATTCATACATATGCATCATTGCACCTTATTTATGTACGCTAGATATACAATGTGTGGATGTGCAGCACGTGGTGTTGGGGCCGTACCACAAGACGGTGTTCGGTGGAGACCTCCAGAAGATGGAAGGATCTGCTAAAGCAACCGAAGACCCGGCCCAAGGTCGGAAGGGCCCAAGGCCGAAAATAATATTAACACTAACTTAGTGTTACCCTCAGGCAAGCCCCGGTGCACATCCTATTATTTCAAATTATGACTCCTATATATTTCTCTATTATCTGTGCATTAGGTTTAGGAATTGTTTGGAATCCTAGTTGCATGATCCCTATGTTTCCTTGAGTTATACTAATATATATAGGACGATAGAATTGCTATGCTTAATGGTTCCCGGTAGAAGACGAGTGTTTTCTTGTCACTCGCGAGATATAGGACGATTAGAAGTCGAGTAATTTCTAGTTACTTGCGAGATATATGATATATTCCTATTCTAGTACATGAGTTGTGTATTCGATTTGGAATGAATGGAGAATTGAGACCGGACGGGAATGATAAGGATATGTAGGTATGGCAGCAGGACAGGATTCCTGGGTGTCTTAGTCCCGTCTGTGTCAATTAAGGACCGTACCGTTGTTGGCCCTGGTGATCATGTTGAATTGTATTAACCGCATACCAGGAGTAGGAGGTAGTCGAAACCGGTAAGCCAAGTACTGCCTTGCTTCAAAAGTACAGGAGCCCGCACCCAACTCCTAGGGTAGTCGAGTGGCCGCGGAGAAAGGGGTTGCATATGTTTACTTTTGGTGGTCTCACGTAGGGCTCGGCTGACTATATGTCGTTGGGCTGGTTCTTGTAGTTCGAGGCAGGGAGGGGAAAGGTTGGTGTGTGGGGTCCGACGGGGCTTTTGCGTGCCGTGTTCGTTAGGTACACCTTGCAAGGTTAAATCGAATTGATTCGCCGTCAATCGCTCTCGGATATGAGCACCTTGATCAACTGCGTCACATCGTAGTAATATGATATGGAACATGGATTATATTATATATGTTGATGTCTACTTTAAATTATAATTAATATTCTACCATGTTTGCTATAGCTAGTTTATGCAAATGATAGATTATGGTTAATTTATATAGAATCTGGGGCTAAAATAATGAAAGTAAGGAATTACTCTAGTCGCTTTTTCCGCAAAATAACCACCAGCCAGATGTCTTGCATATCTAGATATGTGGGCAAAGTTATACCCATTGGTCGGGTAAGTCTTGCTGAGTATTAGTTGCTCAGGGTTTGTTGTTTACCCTATTTCAGGTATAGGAGCTAACTAGGTTTCACATCGGTGGGCTCGATGTGGCATCCTGTCTTCACGCCTCGGTAGTTCTCGATTTATTTTGTTTATTTTATTTGTTCTCTATTAATAATGCTTCTCTAGTTAGATTCGCTTCTGCTGCTACTTTTTTCTTTTATAAATTATAAATTTAAAGCTGTTTTGTAAAAGTCTTCATATTATTTACTAATTTTTGTAAGATTTTATCATGCTGGTACCTTCTGCGCTCGCCTTCGTGCGAGACTTCTGGTGTGTTTCGATCGGCCTGTGGGTTGGAAACAGCCTGTCGAGTTACACTTAATTAAGCCAATGCGCCTGATATGTTCAAATGATGGCAGTTATGCTCAATTAAGCGTTTTAACTCGGCCGGTCTGGCACATACCCCATGCTACACACACATAGTAGGCTCTTTCAGTTTTACACAATAATCGGGAGCACGCACTGCACTGCACTGCACGTAATACCTTGAGTTGCTGGTGACGCATGCAGAGCCGCACAGGAAGGTGGTGACGGCGACGATCCCCAAGCACACGATGCCTCCGACGCCGCTGCCGAACCTCCTGTGGAAGGCGTCATACAGGGCCTGCACGACGGCGTATCCGCCGGCGTCGTTGCCGGGGTCCAGGAGGTATGTGATGTCCGTCATCAGCGACGCCAAAGCCACCAGGTAAATCCATCCCAAGACGCTGGACAGAGCAACTGAGCAACGGAAGTGACGATCCCCATTGGACCACTCCAGTCCGCGTTCTTTGTCTCCTCCGTCTGCAGGCACGCATGCATGCATTGTTATTATGTAGTATATATAATGACCATCACAACTAATACGTATTTTGTGTCAGATTGCACGAGAGTATATATACGTAGTTGGTAGCATACCATGTGTGCTGATGCGTCATAGCCGATGAGCGAGTACTGGCTCATCAGCAGCCCCATGGCAAGAATGTAGGCCTTGTCGTGGATACCCATGCCATTTTCTGTGTTCAAATGTGTAAAGATAAACTCCGTGCTCGCCCTCTCCGTCGCAACAGCTGGAATGATGATCACCAGAGCAAATGTGCCTACATATAATATATATTTTTTTATCGCCAATAACGTTAGTCACATGTATTATATAGTGAATTGCTGTGTATATACATACCTGCGGTATTCCAGAATGCTCCGAGATGGCCGAACCATGCGAGGCAGTGGATAGGGAGGCTGTTCATTAAGCCATGTATGACCAGGATGGCACCATAGATGGCCAGCACGACGTACTTGGATGCCATGTAGCCGCCGCCGTTGAGCCCTCCGGTGCCCAGCAGGACCATCACCTGCACAAGCTGCGCCAATGAGAAGTCCACGCTCGTCGTACCTGCCCACTGTGCGTTCATCAAGAATGTCAAGTGCTCTGGTCATCAGAAATGGACATTCGAGATCGGTTCTAGTCAAACTTTTGCCGATTGGGCGGCTAGTATATAATTAAAATGTAATACATAATATATTTCTTAAGTAAATACGAACACCAACGGATTCAACATTCAACCGTTCGATGAGAACACCGGCTATATTATATAATAAAATTCTGTTACTTTCTCGATCATATTTTTTTGCGAGTTACTTTCTCAATCATGCATGTTTTCAACCATTGTTGACCATTGATGAACGTTCTATCAGTCATATCTTCAACCATACGCGTACCATTAGATGAACATCGACGGACTCCGTCCCTTAGTGACTGAATACTGATGAGACATGCATGGAGTAATTTTCAGATGAGATTAGAAATTGGTAGTTAAGTTGACTACTAATAGTATATGATGCCTCAAAGTGCGCCGGCCAGCCGGCGGCTTTCCTATGGAAACTATCCCACATGCCAGGATGCCGCTTTAGCTGCCAGCTGGCTATCCAAAACACGCAAAAACAGGTAATATAATGCCTACTCCTTCTAGCTAGCTAGTACACTACTACATGATCAAGAATAATTTCAGCACCAACTAAAATACGAAAATATAGATATACTTTGTGTTGCAGCTAGTCATATATGCATGCATGAACCTTTGAAGGGAGGGGAGATTGATCGGGCCGGCGTACCTGTCCCACGATGTTGAACCTGCACATGATCGACACGACGCAATAAAAGATGAAACTTGATTAGGCAAATGAATGGAAAAGTCTCCTATGCAAAAATCTCAAAAAAAAAATCAAGTCACTGTTTGTCAGATTAACTAGAGTACAAATGATGGACAAATATGTTTTTTTGATATTTTTTATTGCCATTTGAATACCCTAAAAATTCATATAGAATATATAAGTTTGACCATTTTTAAAATGCAATAATTCAAATTTCACTAAACAAAATTTAGCATGTTTTATGTCATTATTATCCTTGTTAATCAGTCTATCACGCACAAAATATCAATATTTTTAAAGCTCTCTAGGTACCCCTTCTTGCTTCTTAAGTTGGATTTCTAAAAAGATAGAAAAATATCAAAAGTTATTGTTCATACGTCAAAACCGTCTAAAACGTCTAAAAACTGTCCAAGGTTGAAAACTGAACTTTTTCAAGAGTTGGAAGGCTATTGTTACCCAGTTTTGAGGTTCAAGGTTAAAATCTGGACTTGGACCAGAGTTGGAGGGTGGAATTTGGACTTTACCCTTATGTATATCACAAAGCGGAATGCTTGTTTGACATATATCATTCATTTGTTCGTTTCTTATACTTCATCTGTTCTAAGTTATAAGTCGTTTTGGCTTTTTTAGATCAATTTCTTTTACCATGAATCTAGACATAGTGTATAACTAGATGCATAGCAAAAGCAATGTATCTAGAAAAGCTAAAACGACTTATAATTTGAAACGGAGGGAGTAGCAATTATTATTGGCGCGAAATGGTCCGTTGCACATATTCTTGTGAAACCAACCAAAATGTGCTGCAAACCGAGAGTGACACACAGAAAGTGTATAGTGTTGCCACAAACAACAGAATATGTGAACAGAGGTAACGTACCATCCAGTGAGCCAGGACGCAAAGGGAGCCAAGTCCTTGCCGGCGAGCTTGGCGCTCCAGTAGTAGAGGCCGCCGGAGGTCGGGTACGCCGAGCAGATCTCCGCCATGGACAGCGCGACGCAGCCGTTGAGGGCGGAGACGACGAGCCACCCCAGCGTCATGGACACCGGGCCACCGTAGCGCAGGCCGGTGTTATAGGTGATGGTCACGCCCATGAACACGGAGATGATGGAGAACGACAAGGCGAAGTTGGAAAGAACGCTGTGCATGCATCATCAGCAATTCGATCAGCATGTAGCAGAAAAACCAGAGCTCAGAACCAAGGCATGCAGTTAGCTACTACTACTAGCTTACGAGAGGCCTCGCTTGAGCTCCTGCTTGTAGCCCAGCTGGCGCAGCCGGACTTGGTCTCGATCCGCCGCCGGGTCCGCGACGGGCAGCTCAACGGAGGAGCGGCGAGAAGCGGCCATGGGTTGCAGGCTGCGCACGCACTTCCTCAGTTCCTCGGTCGGTGCCAGTGGTGGCCCTGCAGGCAACGCAGGGTACTTTGCTGCTTTTTTTTTTTTTTGATGGCTGGGTACTTTGCTGCTACCACTACGGGACAAAGACAGATCCGTGGCCTAGCTTCTTATATAGTGCACTCCTACTAGTATAGTAGTCTTAGATGCACACAGAGTCAACACGAGGACTGGAAATTTGGCAGCAGGGTTGGTTGCCCCGTTCCGGGATATATGTCATTGGATTGGAAATCATGTTTGACTGAATCAAGGGGAAAGTTGATGTTGATGCTTAGGACGAGTAAGCACTTGTTTGATCTTTGCAGTTAATTACTTAGCTGCTAGCCAGGGGAAGCCATGCTAACAAAGTTTTCACTAGCGGGACTAGCTAATAACTTAGCCTCGTTTGAATCCATTTGCAAAGAAGGCCTACCAAATTTGAATCCATTTGCAAAGACGACCAACCAAATTTGAATCCATTTGAAGATTGCAAAGGCGTGGTGCTAAACCATCCACCAAAAGCGCCCGTACACGTAGGCACGTAGCACACAATTGTGACGCAGGCAGTAACAAACAAGGGAACCAACAGAAAGATGTGTGCAGAGGTATAATTGGCGCGCTTTATTTCAGCACTAAGAATATATGATGATGGTGATACTGATATTACTGATATATACAACCTTTGGAGTACACCTGGATAAATGGAGTAACTAGCATCCCTACCTTGTACAGCACCAAAATAGATATGTACACCGACGTCTACACACACAGAAGACCAGAGGGTACAAGGTAGGGAGGCAAATTACACGCTGGTACAAAAAGAACATGTGGTTGTAAGGATTGTCAAGATGTCTCTATAAACTTTTTTTATCAAAACTAACTGAAGCCAAACCGGCCTGGTGTTAAAACTGATGGTTGGTGGTTACTGTGAGAAAATCACATGTTACTTGTGCACTATAGGGAGCTTTTCTATGGGTGGGCCCGCTGAGAATGAAAATGTACGGCTATATCATGAGGTTTATTTCGTTGATGTCATCCATGGGGATCTCGAGGCCCATCAAGTCGAGATCCTGGAGTCCATCGTCGTCATCCAGATTTAACCAGCCACCAAAGTCAACGTCCATTCCTGGCAGCTCGAGGTTAGATAAGTCCGGCATTTCGGCATCATTTGAAGCATTTGCCGGATCATCATGTCTAGCAGCAGCTGGAGCTGCTGTGCTGTCCTTGCCATTGCTGGGAGGCGTTATTTTGGCTGGAAGCTGTGGATCCCTAGGGTTACTGCTTGAAGGAGCAGAGATGTTGGCTGTCTTCTGTTTGGGCTTTGTTTTATTCTTCCTTTCACCTTTTGCATTGGATGACGATGGACGGCCAGACCTAAGACTGTCTCGGTTGTGCCCGTTCCCTTCCCTGTCCCTCTCACTTCTCTTTCCTTTCGTATTGCTGACAAGGGAAGTACCAAGGCCTGAGGTTTTCAAAGCTCCTCCTGTTATGCTACCTACAACCTCATCGAGTAACAATTCCCTTTGTTTTACATTGTTTGTCCAGGGGTCCTCCTTTACAAATGACAGGTCTGACAGGTGACTGCTTCCTCGCGAAGCATCTGATGCACTGGCCCTGTGGACTGGTTTCACTGTTGTATGATTATCTGCGAAGAAGATAATAAATCAGATCCCTGATGGCTGGGCAATGTGATACATATAACTAGTACTCCCTCCGTCCCAGAAAAGATGCAACCCTCACTTTTCAAGAAGTCAGATGTTTATAAGTTTGACCAAAACTATCAAAAAAAAAGTACTAAAGGTTATCATACCAAATAAGTACCATAAGAATGATCATGGAATATATTTTCATAGTATTAGCTATTTGGAGTCATAAATATTAAAAAAGCTATAAACTTAGATTAAGGAGGTTTAATCAAAATCCAAACTCGTAATTGCATCCTTTTCGAGACGGAGGTCGTATAAACAAAAGTTGCTACAGACAATGCAAATAAGTATTATGTCGATGCAATACCTTGTGAAGCAGCATCTGGACTGCTTCTGTGAGATGTCGCTGATAAAAACATATCCTTGAAAGTAGGCTCATCAAAACAACTTGTCCGGAGGAGATGGAGCGACTCGTTTCCCCTCCCGTAGTCCGCTCCCCCACCAGCCCGCCGCCGCCCACTCCGGGCACGGCGGCCACCCAGCGGACGGCGCCCCACCTCACCGAGACGCCGCCCGCCCCCTCTTCCTCTCTCTCCCCCGTGCCCACGGGCCGTTCCAAGTTCCAGAGGTGGCAGAACGCTTCTCCTCCCTCTGGTTCCCCGGAGTGTTCTTCTCCTACCCCATTCAAGGACGCCCTCCTTCGGCGCGCGCCACCGGCAACCTCGTGGATGGCCCCTTGTGACGCTGCTCGCCGGGTGCCGCCGCCCGTGGTGACCCCGCCGTCGCGGGCCGAGGTGACGCGCATCGTGCTGCGTCCGGCGGACCGCCGTGCTCTGCCCGTACGGCGGACCGACTCGGATGGATGGCAAGAGGCGATGAGTCGACGTGCTCGCCGCGCCCGTTTGCGTCAGGCCCGCCTGCCCCGTCGACGGGTCCCTGGGGATCTCCGGGGCAGGTGTTTCAACTGCTTCTCCGAGGATCACCGGGCGGTGGCGTGCCGTTCCAAGCCGCGCTGCTTCGTGTGTCGCGGGCTCGGGCACATCTCCTACAGGTGCCAGCGCCGCCGCACGGACGCCGGCTCGACGGGACAACGGAGAGTCTGGGTGCTGATGGACGCCGCCCCCGCGGCAGGCGCTCTCGGCTCGGTGTCGACCTGTTCCCCTCCACTCCCGGTGGCCACGGCAACCCGCACTTGCGTGGAGGCGGCCGGTGTTGGACGACGTCGGCGTCGTTGCCGGGGCCGGCGTGCGGCCTCTCCTGGCGGACCACCATCTCCTTCCGTTCCTGGTGGTGACGTCGAGGGAGATGGGGGCAGATGCGATGTTTACTCGGGATTGGCCTCGAGCGATGATGGGTCCTCGGCTGCAGTATCGCGGCCTCGACGGATAATCGATCGCTCGGCCAGCATCGTGCAACGGGAGGAGGACCTCTCCAAGGCGTTGGTCGTCTCTGTGTTCGGGGACTGCCTCGACGGCTCGGCGAGCGCAATTTCGGCTACGATCGCCGCCCGCTTCGAGCTACAGAGTTCCCAGCTCTTCGTACGACAGTTTGGCCCGGCAAGTTTTCTGGTTATCCTGCAAGATGAGGCGGCGGCAATGCGGGTGTTCAATGGAGGACGTCCGATCGTCACCAATTCCCACCGTCTTCATGTTCGGCGGTGGTCGCGGTTCATCAACGCCAAGGCGGCTTCTCTCCCTGTCGCGGTAGAGGTTGAGCTGCGTGGCATACCGGCTCACGCCTGGGAGCTCCCAACGGTGGAGGCCCTGCTCAACGATTTCTGCTGGATCGGCGACCTGCACCCTGAGACGGCGGAACGTCGTGATGTTTTCTGCCTGGCAGGCCGGTGCTCCTCCCTGGAGTCTGTCCCATCGGAGGTCGACTTGGAAATCATCGAAGCTCCCATCGCCGGCGATGGCGGCATCCCTGCCAAGCGCTCCCTCCTCTATCCTGTGGAGGTATCACTCGTTCGGCACGACCAACCTGATCCGGCGGTCCACCCTACCCCTCCCCCGCCGCCTCCGGCCGATCGCTGTCGCCGACGACGCTGGCGGCGCCGCTACGCGCAGGCCGATGCGGCAGCGCTTGGGAGCGCGGGCGGTGGGCCTGAGGAACGAGTCCCAGTGCAACAACGGCTCGGGTCGGTGCGGCTTTCGCGCGGCAGTGTTGATGGCGGGCGGGGGACTCGGGGCAGGGGCGAAACCGTGGCTGTCCCCTCCGCCACGGGGGCGTATTCACTGGAAGAGCTCGGAGGAGCTGCTGAGTGCCTAGCGGCCCGTGCTGTTGCGTCTCCCGATGCGCCGGTTGAGATCCAGCACGAGGAACTGGCGCTCCAGCCTGAGGAACTTATCGCTGAGAAGTTATTGGTCGCGCCTGCCCCCCTGCTACCGGCTACCAGTCCCATGGTGGCCGCGGCGGCCCTGGACTTCGGTGTTGGGGGGTGCTCTGCTGGCTGTGCAAGTGCGTCTCCCATCTTGCCGGTTGAGACCCAGCACGTGGAACCTGCCAGCTTGCTAGGGGCGGCCCTGGATGTTGGAGAAGTGGTGATGGATGTTGGCGATCCCCTGACGTTGACCGTTTCTGCTGGCGAGGGTGTTGAAGGATCGATGGCACCCCTGATCTCGACGAGCGATGCTTCTGCACCACCTGCACTACACTCCTCGCCGACCTTTTCTGAAGACCCGTCGCTTGAAGCCCTGGAAGCCCTCGTCTTTGTGGAGACCGCGGTTTCAAGGGCCACTGCTCCTCACGACGGGGTAGATGGTGGTCTCAGGGTTTACTACAGACGCAAGCAGCGCTCGCGGCAACCCTCGCCGCCGCCTACAGAAGTCACACCGCCACAGCTAGCTGTGGCCCCCACTGGTTGCTCGCCCGGAGCAGGGGAAGCCCAGTCACCGGCTACCTTGCGTAGGATGGAGTTCATTGACAACCTCACCAAGAAAACTGACAGTATTGTGGCACTCCCTCCGGTCATCAACAAAAGACGGAACAGGGCGCCTCCTCCAACCTCGGCTCCATGCAGAAGCCGGCGTAATGCCGGGCTGAGCGCTGAATTTGGTGGCATCCCGGACATTGGAGCCCGGAAAACTGTCATCCGCTCCCTCGACATCGCAATGGAACAGGAGCATATTGACCAACGCGTCCTGAACGACTACGCCAAGCTGTTCAGCAATCTCCTTTCGATGTCCCATGTCCAAGCCCTAGCGGCTTTGTTTGGCTGGAATGTGCCCGAGGGACTCAGGAACATGAGTAATGTAATATAAGTACAGCGTTTCAGTGCTGATTGGTTATCTGGTGGTCGGTTGTTTCTTCTGTTGCTCAATGAATCCGTCCAAGATTTTAATATGGAACATGCGTGGGTTAAATTCAACTGCACGCCAAGATTCATTGCGGTCGCTCGTGGAGTCCACTAAGGCCGATATCGTGTGTATCCAGGAGACTAAGATGGAAATCATATCCAAACAGATCCTGATCTCTGCCCTGGGTTCCTCCTTCAGCCATTTTAGTTTCGCCCCTTCGGTGGGTGCGAGTGGGGGCATCCTAGTCGCTTGGAAGCATGACCTGGGTCCAGCAATCTCCACCCGGGTGGATGCTCACAGCACTTCAGTCCAATTTCAGCCAGCTGATGAGGGAGGTGAACCTTGGTGGCTTACGTGTGTGTATGGACCTCAAGGCAATGATGAGAAAGTCCAATTCCTACAAGAGATACGTAGTATTCGGGCAGCTTGTCATGGCCCGTGGGTGCTAGCAGGTGATTTTAATCTTATTTACAGAGAGGAGGACAAGAATAATTCAAATCTCAATCGTGCAATGATGGGTCGTTTTCGGAGAACACTTAATGATCTAGCATTGAAAGAGTTGCCACTTTCTGGTCGCAAGTTCACCTGGAGTGGCGGAGGGCCATCCCCAACACTCTGTAAGCTGGACAGGGTGTTCTGTTCAATGGATTGGGATGGTATGTTCCCGAATTGTTTACTACAAAGCACAGCATCCATGGACTCGGACCACTGCCCCCTCATCTTGGGGCTTGGTGATTTACTTCATGGTAAAGGAAGGTTCCATTTTGAGTCCTTTTGGCCACGATTGGATGGTTTCCAGGATGTGGTCGCGGAAGCCTGGAACTCGGTCGAGCCACATTTCTGTCCCCTGGAAACGTTATCTTTGAAGCTTAAGGCACTTACCCGAGCTTTGCAAAGCTGGAGTCAGAAGAAAATAGGTCATATTGCAACCCAGCTTGCCTTGGCCAAGGAAATTATTCACCAGTTCGAGATTGCTCAAGACAACCGTCAGTTATCTGTCAGTGAGCTGTGGTTGCTGCATACACTGAAGAAACATTCACTTGCACTGAGTTCCTTGCAGCGAACCATGGCTAGGGTACGATCTAGGATTGGGTGGCTAAAGGATGGTGATGCCAACACCGCGCTTTTTCACTCTCAGGCGCAGTACAGGAAGAGGAAAAATTTCATCTCTAAATTAGTTTCAGAGGACCAAGTTCTTACAAGCCACAATGACAAAGCTGCAACAGTTTTTGAGTTCTACGACAAACTCCTTTGGCACGGCTGAACAGAGGGATATTTCTATTGACCTTGATAACTTGGACCTCGTTCAACATGATCTTGCCGAGCTGGAGCTGCCTTTCGGGGAAGAGGAAGTGTGGAACACCATCAAACACATGCCCTCGGACAAGGCCCCGGGACCTGACGGTTACACTAGCCGCTTCTACAAGTCGTGCTGGGCCACCATTAAGCCGGATGTGATGGCGGCCCTTGCTGCAGTACACCATGGAAATTTCAGAAATCTACACCTACTCAACACAGCACTTCTCACATTGTTGCCCAAGAAAGAAGGTGCTGTCCATGTCAAGGACTTTCGGCCTATCAGCCTCATCCACAGTTTTGCCAAACTTGTCACTAAACTGATCGCTAACCGGCTGGCAAGCAAACTAAGTGCTATGGTGGCTGCAAACCAAAGTGCATTTGTTAAAGGTCGTTGCATTCATGACAATTTTATCCTAGTCCAACAAACAGCAAAATTCCTCCACCAACAAAAACAACCTCGGATTCTCTTGAAGTTGGATATCTCTAAGGCGTTTGACTCAGTCTCTTGGGCGTTTTTACTGGAGATCTTGCAAAAAAGGGGTTTCGGCCCAAGATGCCGAAATTTGATCAGTGGTATCCTTGGCTCTTCGTCCACCCGGATACTACTTAATGGCATTCCAGGAGAAGAGCTGTTCCATCGGCGTGGGCTTAGACAAGGTGACCCCCTATCACCTATGCTATTCATCTTGGTTATGGATGTTCTAAATTGTATGGTCGAGAAAGCAAACAGCGAGGGGCTCCTGCAACCATTGGCTACAAGGAACATCCATCACCGTGTCTCCATTTATGCTGATGATGTGGTTTTATTCCTCCGCCCAGTGGCCACTGATTTGTGTATGGTTGAGAACTTGCTGCAGCTATTTGGAGCTGCTACGGGCCTTAAAACAAATATCCAGAAAAGCAGTGTCATGCCCATTCAGTGCTCGGAGGATGAGTTGACGGTTGTGCAAGCACATCTCCCTTGCGAGGTTCAGAACTTTCCCTGCAAATACCTTGGGCTGCCTCTCTCCATCAGGAAGCTAAGCCGTGCACAACTCCAACCTATCATCGACAAGATTGCAGAAAAACTCCCAGGGTGGAAGGCTGATTTGTTGAATCGTGCAGGAAGAGCCATTCTTGTGCAGCATGTTCTAACAGCCATGTTGATATATGTTGCTACTGCCCTGGAGCTTCCCCCATGGTGCCTAAGGGCCATTGACAAAATCCGAAGAAACTTTTTATGGCGAGGTAGAAAAGAGGCTAATGGAGGGCATTGTCTATTAGCCTGGCCTAAAGTTTGTATGCCTAAGGAGCTTGGTGGTCTTGGTATCCTAGACCTGCAACATTTCAGCTGGGCACTTAGAGTCAGATGGTTGTGGCTCGGAAAAACTGAGCCTGCAAGGCCGTGGAGCTCCCTCCCAGTTCCAGTTCACTCTTGTGCCAAGTCGCTATTTGCTATTGCCATACATACTGAAGTAGGCAATGGAGAAAATACTAAATTCTGGACCGACAGATGGCTGAATGGGTGTTCCATTGAGGTACTTGCCCCTCATCTTTTCGCTTGTGTTCCAAAAAGGAGGGCTAACAGACGAACTGTCAAGGAAGCTTTGAGTAACAATGTGTGGCTTGGGGACATCCAAGGTCACCACTCGGTCGCTGTACTTTCTGAGTACCTGAATGTTTGGGACCTGATACAAGAGGTTGTTCTACAACATGATGTTGAGGATGTCCACAAGTGGCGTTTTGAAGCTTCGGGTCAGTTCTCTACCAAATCAGCCTATGAGGCCCTTTTCAATGGATCCGTTTATTTTGCAGTGGGCAAACTGATCTGGGGCACTTGGGCACCAAAGAAATGCATGTTTTTCATGTGGCTAGTCGCTCATAACCGCTGTTGGACAGCAGACAGACTTGCTCGTCGGGGCCTATCACATCCAGATCATTGTCCTCTTTGTGAACAAGAAGAGGAGACAATCAACCACCTTCTCTCGGCATGTGTGTTTGCCCGGCAGTTTTGGCATCGGTTTTTGGGCTGTTTTGGATTTCAGGCTGTCACGCCTCTTCCTAATGATTTGGATTTCTTTATGTGGTGGCAGCAGGCTGGTGACAGGATAAGTGCTGGTGTGTTGCAGGGGTTCAATACCCTGGTCGTTTTGGGAGCATGGTCTATTTGGAGGACTAGAAATGATAATGTGTTTGATAGGATCGCTCCCAGTGTTGATAGAGCCCTCTTGCTTGCACGGGATGAAGCTGAACTTTGGATGCTTGCAGGTGCAAAGGGGCTGAGTGCGGTGGTCGCGGTCGCATTTCCTGATTAGGAGTCCTATATAGCGACAGACTAGTGGTCACGATGGTTGTTTTATTGTTTTTGTTTATCGGCGCGTCTGTAACTTTCAAACAGTGAACCCCAGGGGCTGGGGTGGTGGTGTGTGTCTTGGGTGCGTAGTGTGTGTAATTTGGCTATTTTGGCCTTTTTCCTCTTCTTAATGCAATGATATGCAGCTCTCCTGCATATTCGAGAAAAAAAAAACAACTTGTCCCTGTCTCGTCATAGTTTTGGCATCGCACAAGTACTCGTTTGACAAAACTTAGAGCAGCATGTCTGCCAGCTCTACTAACATTTTTGCTGCTTAAAACATTTGGACCACAGAAGGCCTGGAGATTAACACGAAACGGTCAATCACTTAGCTAAGCATATGAAAACATATTACATTCAGAATCCACGAAGTAAGCAGAGCTAACGAATGTCTAAAAGACTCTATTCTTCCTTAAAAAAATGTTCAGCGCAGACGTATTCTACTTCCTAGTTCTTATGTAAGTTCATTAACACTTGAACATCAACTATAAAACTTAAATGGAAGTTCCAAAGAATGACACATTACTCAAGCTCGAATTTATGAAGAATGTCACCACCTCAAAATAACTAAAACAACTACGAAGGTGGCACACCAACGAAGCTGTCCCACTTCCAGTGGTTTGGGAACAGCAGCTGCCAAGCAAATCAAATTCCTGAACCTAGATGAGCATGGCAAGAACCATTACTCAAGTGCATTGCAGAAACCAGTCAAGGTTAGGCTCACAAGTCACAACACAATAATTGTCATTTTTTGATCTCAAGCAACCATCCAAGTAACTGTGCAGGCCAGGCCAAGCAGGATGAAATACTTTTCAAAATAACAACAGGAGAAAGTTATGAACTAGGGCATGCACAAAGAGAAAGGACGAAACAAACCTTAAATGTGGGACCCATAGAAGTTTTTATTTTTTTGACAACATGGGACCCATAGCAGTTAGTTAAGTCATAAGCCACAGCGATGCTGATTCTAGTAGGACATTACGCGGGCCCCATAGAATACAAACAATCTCACCATCCCTAGCCTTCCCTTCCACACAGAAGGCTCGCTCGATCCCCAACTTCCCATGCCGTGAACACTCATTCGACCCAACAATTCTCTTCACCATCGGCCCCTCATGCATGGAGCGTGTCCTTGCCTGACAGGCTTCAATCCAGATTATTCACCAACAAGCAGGGCAGCAGGCTGCAGCGACACGGAAGGGTCGCATATCGGCCACCTTGCGATCCTGCGGTCAGGACACGGGGCCTCCATCCAGCACACTAGCTGCTCTGCGCGAGGTCAAGCTCCTCCATGGATCACAAGGTACCACGGATTATTGTTTTTGTGAAACAAACCACGGATTATTGTATCTCTGCTCTTTCCTCCTTCCTGTGGTTGAGTGATTAATCTGATGATTTGTCCGTGGATACCTGCGGCTATATTGTCCTCACCCCAGAGCACATCCCATCCAGACTTCCGCCGGTGGATGGATCTGATGAGGCTACTCTCTCCCCTTTGCAGGATCTAGAGGAGACGATCACCACGCAACTTGAGGTCCTATCGCCGACTGCCCTGGACCACATGCTAATGGGTAATGGCTAATGCTCCATCCTTTCTGTACACATGTTCACCTGGCCCTGGCAACCATTCTGGAAGGTGGCCAACCAACAGTCATGTGCGCCATGGAGGGGGGCGAGAAAGGGGACGACAGAGACTAAAAATTACTTCTTAGGTGCACTCTAAGCTCGAGATCGACTGAGGAAATTTTTCTTTAAGGTGACTTCCCACAATGTTTGTGGTTCATTTTAAGAATACAGTCATTAACTTAACGTCACCTTTTAGCTACATTGTAGTTGCCAAAAGAAATGCATGATACACACAGGGTTTTTCAATACATCAGTCAAAGATTTATATGCTCAATAGGTGAAAAGAATATTAACAAACAATGAACTAATATTATTTTGGATAAAAACGGATGATCAAGGCATTTGGATACATAGAGCAAAGAGTTTCAGGAAAGCTAATAAGAAACAAAATTAGGTTGATATAACTAAACTAAAATGGCAATTAGGAAAATGAATTGTAGTGTGTATTAATCAGTAGCATGACCAATAAAATGAGAAATAGCATATTGGAGATTTGGGGGAGGTACCATATATTTCTCATATGCTCTCAGGAGAAGTCTATCCATGGCGAGCCGTGAGAATTCCCTATTATAAAGTGCACCAAGTTTACATAAGAGTCTGCAACATGATAATCTGTTTTTCCATAATAGGTGCAAATGGCCTGAAAATACCTCTGCTGAGATTCTTTTGCAGTTGTAACAATGCCATCCAGTTTCAATAGCAAGTTTTTCTTCTCCACAACCTATGATGTCAGCCAGAAGTATTACAATTAATTATTGGGGTGTTATATTGTAGACATGGGTCAAATACATCAAATATAGTAAAACAAGTCAATCAATAAATGAAATGTGATGCAACAGTAGAAGTAAAGCAATTAAAATGGTATGCTATATTGTGGACATGGGTCGAAGAGATTAAGAATAACAAAATATGTCGATCAAGAATTAAGACACACGCCCATGCACTTGGTAAGTTACGAATACCTCTTTATGAAGTTGGCCTTCTAATTTACAGATTTCAGCATTAATATCCTCGTCCTCACTCTGTGCAAGATCAGGCTGAAATGGAAACAAGAAGTCAAAACACTGGAAAAACTAGCTAATTTCTCCATTATTTGAGTAAATCAGTATGTTCAAAATTGGGGATTCGTCGAGGAAAGGGAAGTTACAAACTGGACCAAATTAACAATATTACTAAAAATAAAATGCTTTAACTAAGAAGCTACATTATCCTAAAACATTTTGGAGGTCAGCCCAGGAAGAAACTTGGGAAAGAATATGGAAATCCTGGGCACCAGTAAATGCAAGTTTTTCATGTGGCTGGTAGCACATGATAAATGCTGGACAGCTGATCATCTTGCTAAGAGAGGACTGTCTCATCCACATAGATGTCCCCGCTGTGACCAAGAGAAAGAAACCACAGCCATCTGCTACTGTCCTGTATTTTTGCTAGAGAGTTTTGGTTCAGACTGCTGCAAAAAATTGGTATGCAATCCCTTGCTCCACAGCTAGCAGCAGGGCCTCAACCCTGTTGTCATCCTTGACGCTTGGACCCTTTGGAAGCATCGCAACAATCGTGTTTTTGATGGAGTGCCTCCAAACCTGATTAGAGATTTACAGCTCGCTGGTGAGGAACTACATTTTTGGGGTTTGGCCAGGGCAAAGGTGTTTCATATCTTTTTGCCTTGGTGCCAAACTAAGTTTGTGGGCTTAGGTTGTGATCGGGCTTGTTTGTAATCGGCGTGTGTTGGTTTTGAAGGACCTGGTGTGGTTTGGGTGGGTGTGTTTGTAAGGGCTCTTCCCCTTTTTCCTTAATATAATGATGTGAAGCTCTCCTGCGTGCTCGAGACAAAAAAAAAGGAAGAAACTATTGTCCTAATTAAAAAAAACTACCATGAAATATTCCATATTACATGTTCTTAATCAATTCAGAGGAAAGGATAAATATCAAATCTAAGGGGAGGAAACTACCATGCAATATTCCACTTCCCATGTTCTTTAATCAATTCAGAAGAAAGGATAAATATCAAATCTAAGGGATGGAAACTAAAATGCAATTTTCCACTTCCATGCAATGTTATACAGTCGTCTAGTCGAACCTAGTCGACATGGCACCGATAAGGCGACTAGTCGCGACTAGTCGTCGATCAGGTCGATTAGTCGACCCTAGTCGGTCCTAGTCGTCGCTATAGTCGTCCTATATATCCCACGACATATATGTACATGTATATGTACTTATATACTATATAGCAAGCAGGAACACCACAATGATAGTCAGTTTGGTGACACTTACTTGTGAGATTTGATGTTTGAACTGTCCAGAACTCCATATTCTTGTCCCACACTCCATATCCTTGCTGTTCTGCTGCTGAAACTGTAATTACAAAGAGAAAAACTGAAGTCAGTAGCTGAAATTAAATGTGTAACAGCATTACAGCAAGTGAGCAAGTAATTCAAAATTTAAAAAGAACACACCTAAACCAGGGCAGCAAAGCATACATATTACATAGACAATTAGACAGCTAAATAGGTTCAGTGTTCAGACATTCAGTACATAAATAGGTTCAAATGATAAGTCGACCAAGAAGCTAGTCGGACGACTAATCTCGATTAGGCGACGATTAGTCGGACGATCAGACATATGATCGACAAAAGCTAGTCGCTCCACTTATCGAAGCCAGCGGAGCGATAAGGTCGACTAATCGCGACTAATCGCGATTAGTCGGACGACTGTATAACATGGCTTCCATGTTCTTTAATCAATTCAGACGAAAGGATAAATAGCAAATTTAAGAGGAGAGTGCAGCACAGAGAGGGCCGTGGAGAGAACAAGATATCGAAATATCCAAACCAATCTGGTTGAGACAATGAAAAGCCTACTATAGAAAATTATTCACATCTTAAGGTGGTATGTATAGTATGGAACTCCGTGAGTACTCATACACCCAGGCGAAGCTTACACTAATATTATCCTGGTACACTGCTCTACGACACATCAAACAAAGAACATAAAGGATTATGTGGTAAAATCTCAATTTAATTTAAGAGTAGAAAAAAATTCTTCACCATGGTGCATTGGCACGAGAGAAAATAAATGTGGCGTCACCCCTGCATACACCTATCCAAATAGTTTTCGAATGAACAAAGAAGCGTGTAAGTAAATATATGGATATAGCTTACATGGCTATTGTTAGAGTATATTAGGCAACTCCGGATATGATTAGTTTAGGATTAATTGTAATCTCGGGATAACCTTTCTTATCTCTAGGAGAAGCTACTTGCCCTCCAAGTCATGTACTCCTATATATACCGCCCAAGGGGCTCAATGCAATACACCGACCACATTATACGCATCCTACTTTCCTACATGGCATCAGACGCCTAGGTTTTAGATCCTGACCTAGCCGCCGCCGCTTCCGCTGCCGTCGCGCCGCCCCCGGGGAGATCGATCTCCGCCCGGGGCAGCGCCCACCTAGGATGCGCCACGGATCCCTCTGATCCGCGCCGCCGTCGTCATCAACAAGCAGCAGGGGACCTACCTCTTCCCGTCGCCCATTGGATCCATGGCTGTGCCGCCGTCGTCCTCGTCGCGCACTGCGTCGCCATGGGCCCGCCGCCGAGCCTGCCCTGCCTCTGCGTCGTCGCTCCCTCGGCACCGCATCAAGACCCGCCGCCTCTTCCGCGCAACGTCCAGGCGCCCCTCCCACTTGCGCCGCCGCACCGCTGCCCCTAAGCGCGAGTGCGTGGCTGCGGAGGAAGCCGTGGGGCCGCCAAGCCACCATGTCGTCGAGGCCATCGGGCCACCGCACCGCCGTCTAACGTCGCCGCCAGGCCGCAGCGCTGCCGCCGCCCTCCACCACCGGTCCTCTCCTCGACGCCGTCGAGCCTACGTCCCCTTCGTCCTCAGCACCGCTTCCGCCACCGCCTTGTGCGCAAGGACGTGGCTACAGGGATGGTTCGGAGGTCGCCAGCCCGCCGCGCAGCTGGAGCAGTGGCCGCTTGGGATGCACTTCGCCGGCTCGCCTCCCTATGCTATGCTCCTCTATTCTTTCCCGATGGGGAGAGATGAGGATAAAGGTGGGGTGGGAATATCCAGCTAGGTGCACCCGAGATTGTACTCGGAGGTTTGTCCCGTTGCTGCTGCTGTTTTCTTTTTCCCAATCAGAGATTGGGTTTGCGTCGCCCTGGCGTTCGTCGCCGTTCATCGTCGACACTCCCGAAGGACGACGTTCGTGATCAAGCCACCCTACCGATGTCATCGCCTTTTCAGGCGGTGGCGCCACTCGCCGCCAGTCTTCGTCAAGCAGGCGCTCGATCCTCCTTCGCGCCTCGAGCCGTTCTCGCACGGACATCGCCGCCGATGTTCCTGAAGGAAGATATCGTCGCTACCCCTGATCTGAGCGCGACATTTGCTGTAACCTGCGCCGTCGCCACCCCTGTCCTGAGCGTGACCTAAGTCGCAAACCACGCCGTCTACCATCGTCATCCGCCGCACCGTCCTGTTGCTGTCTTCGGCAAGAAGCTGCTGAGTTTGTGTACTCGAGCACCTCGACGACACTTCGACCCGCGCCCCCTCCACGGCTTCGACCACATCCACCTCGACTTCGGCTACTACGGCACTAAAGGGCTATCGTCTGCATGAGTCTCCAGACACAGCTCTCGCACCGGCGTTCCGACTGCAGGGGGCATACGTCTCCATTGTTCTCCAGTCTGACCGTTCATTTTGCTACCGCTACGACTGCGGATGGATGTTAGAGTATATTAGGCAACTCCGGATATGGTTAGTTTAGGATTGATTATAATCTCGGGATAACCTTCCTTATCTCTAGGAGAGGCTACTTGCCCTCCAAGTCATGTACTCCTATATATACCGCCCAAGGGGCTCAATGCAATACACCGACCACATTATACGCATCCTACTTTCCTACATCTATCAATGCGGTAAAGCGAGGCATGGCGACTCAATACCATGTTACTGCTTTGGCGAGTGAGGCATGAGGCAAGGCGACACCATACCAAGGTAAGGAAATGCAAGACATAGTGTGAAGGAGGAAGAATAGGAAAAAACAAACAAAAAAGGAATAAGAATTGAGCTAGCCCATGCCCATGTGCCCCTCCCCTTCCTATATATCACGATCCAGAAGCATCTAGAGCCGCCGCCCTCTCACGCCTCTCTCGTTCTCCAGAGGTATCGTTCAGCCTCTGCGTCTGCCCCATGCCCCCACCATGAATCTCGCTTCCCTATGCCCTCCAGATGAGCCGCCGCCACTCACCTCTCCGCTTCCTTTCACTTTCCTCACTGTCCTGTGCCCTCAGACCAACCACGACCACTGCCCCCTTCCAAATCGAGCAATTGACAAGCAAGGATGGAAGAAATCAAGCGGGCAGGAGCGGAATCGAGCAGAAGGCACAACTGAGCTGGATAGGAGCAGAATCAAGTGGGAGATGGCGCAATAGAGTAAGGAGATGGGAAGTAACACCATCATTGGAACGGAACATGCATATTAGTAAAGAAAGTAATAAAACTGAGAAGTAACATAAAAATCATAACACAGTAACAAAAACATATAGTAGAAACATTATGGTTGTAGTAAGAACAACCTACCACAAGTTCAATAGATACACCAACTTCACTCAGCTCGATGATAATCCTATCACTGAAGCACATCTCACTGTACTGAAACTCAGGCCACACCTTGGCTTTATCCATGACATTGCCACTTTTATGTGACACTTCATCATTATATTTCCAGTCAGAATCCATTATCAGACCATTTGGGCCCCTCCTTGGAGCTTCAAAATTCATTAAAGGTCCTAACTTATAGTTATTTGAGTAAGACTTCCATCCTCCTTCATCAAAATGAATTTCATGTGTATCAAATGCATATCCCTCGCTTACGTAAGTGTTGTTGGTAATACTATCAATCCTCTCTTCATCGATCAATGCTTGAATAAGTCTTTGGCCAACTGAAGGCCATCCCGGTACCCCAATCCCATGGACTAGGGATGAAAGCGGTCGGGAACGGTCGGGAAAATAGCCTAACCATTTTCATTTTCATATTTTTATTCGGAAACGGAAACGGAAACGGGAAAGCTCGGTCGGGAAAACGAATTCGGTTATGCGGGATATCGGAAACGGTACAATTCGATCGGAAACACTTCGATAGCGGTCGGGAATCGATATAAAAAACAGGAACACCGACACATATATAACCACTCTAAATGTTCAACTAAATGCAATAGATACAACTGTGTATAGTACATGGGCAAATAATACTGTAAGTTTATAGATGGCAATATTCAAGTAACAACTCGTGCATCAGCACACTCCACACTAGGTATATATTTCTTAGTACATGAGTACTGCTTGACATGACATTTCATTTAGCGTATACTGAAAAATAAACGAAACCCCAAAAAAAAAACTCCGACAGATTTGTAGGCCACCATGCACATGCTTACAGGTAGGCAAGAGACAAGCACAAATTGCTTGGACAGCAGCTAAGCAGGCCATGGGCCGCATGCATGCACGCGCAAGCGCAGCGGTGCAGGCCTGCAATACGGCAATGGCAGCAACACCCACCAGTTGGCCAGTAGTCCCACCTCGTCTATCCTAACAATCATGCATGCGCTGGTGAGCTATAAAGGAGGAGGAGGTTGGGAAGGATTTACATTCGCTTGCTAAACGGGAGCACCTCGGGAAAATCCGGGAATTCCCGAGAGAAAAATGGGATCCGAAGAAACGGTCAGGAAATGTTCGCTCCTGATTCCGTTCCCGTTCCCGTGGCCTTGTGACTGTTTCCGACCAGATTCCCGTTTTTTCCTGGCTAAAACGGAAACGGTCAGGAAATTTCGGAAACGGTGTCGGTCGGGACGGGATTTTCCCGTCCCGTTTTCATCCGTGCCATGGACAAGTTGATCGAGGATAGGTTCTATGCAGCTTGCCTCCCAGCCGACCCCCATGCCATTATCCAACTGATTCAAGCCAAAACCATTTGGAAGGGCAGCGTGATCATCTTTGTTGCTAGCGGCTGGAGTTGAGGGCTGTGAAATGTATTCAAGACCACCCTGTATTGGGAAAAAATATCAAACATAGGACTTAATTGAAATCAAGTTATGAAATAACTCCTACCATTTCTACAAACAGGAACTGCCCAGAAATGCATTGTCACAAAGGCAATTTTGATAGTACAGTAATACTGCAAGGACGGAGTTATGAAAAGGCACCTTATATTTTTGGCATTCATCCCCTTCCATTGACCTACTTGAGGTGGAATCGTCTGGCAAATGTATCTGACCAACAAAGTATTGACCAAGGAACAATAAATTAATGTAGTGAAAAATCTTTTGGCGCGAAAGAAAATCACCACGTTACCTGTTGACTAAGATATGTGATGTCTTCTGCAGTCAAAAAGGCGAAGAAAGGTTCAACCTGCCGCCAGAATGAGCTTGCACAAGCAGATCCTGCAACAAGACATATACCATTCAAATATCAAATAATTTTCCAATGAAGATAAAAAAAAAGAATGTGAAGGTAAAGTCAATACTCAGGGCAGCATTTGCTGAAGCAAGAAGTTCCTCATGATCATCTTCAGATTGCACTGAAAAGTGAACAGCACAAGTTCAAGGGTATGGTTCAAAAGAAACTGTTTCAAATTGCATAAAGCACTCCAATGGATACCAAGAGAAGCTTCTGAACATGTACCAGGAGAGTCTGACTGCACACTGCTACTTGTATGCCTAGGCCGTGCATTACCTCTGCGCTCAGATATTTTCTTCATCAGTGGTTGTTTATATTGGGATATCTCCAGATACGGTAGATTAGGATTTGTAATCCCGGCTTGCCTTATCTCTAAGAGGGGAGCCGCCTGCCCGCCCTGGCGCCTCCACCATCCACCGCTCCTCTGTTCCTTCCTTTTCCCCCTCTCACGCTGTGGTGTGTTTCACCGTGGTGGGCAGATAGGGAAGAGGATAGGGGGGGTTCTGTGCTACACGAGATGTTGCTGCTGATTAGTTTTTTTTTGGTAATTTCTCTGATTTTTTACTCGATCACCGATCGAGATTGCGTCGCCCACCGCCCGTCGACTGCATGCCTCTTCTTCGACATCGTCACCGGCCGTTCTTCTTCAACACCTATGTCGCCCGGGCTAGCGTGCGGTGCGCATCGGTGCACCACCCGCAGCGCCGCCAGGCCCTCCGCGACACGGTCTCCAAGCCGATCGTCCCCGACTTCTCCGCCATGTTTCTGATCTGCGCGGCATCGTCGTCCGCCGTCTTGTGTGTGCACCCTCGGTCTGATCAGCCGATCAGCATACACGCACGTATCTGGACGGGTGTTCTCAATACGCGTGCATCTTCTCCTAGCATGGAGGGCTGCCGCTGTGTCGTCTCTTCGAGCAGCAGCGGCTCCACACGTGGTCTCCTCCGTCGTTGCATCTACACCGCCACCGACCACGTCCACGATCTCCTCATCGACTACGTGTCGCTGCGCTTCGCCCATGGTTTTCATCAAGCTGTACGAGTTCTTCGCCGTCTTCTTCGAGCTCCGCCGCCGCGTCATTCGGATAACCGGGCCTTGCGCCAGATCATCCGGGTTCACCTCTTCGCTTCATCCAGCACCACCTCGTCGCCAGTGTCGCCGTCTCACTCTACCCCTTCATCTCCTCCGACAACTGCGGGCTGCATCGGCATCTTCTACCTCGCCATTCTGCACCTGCGACCGTCGTGGAGGCCTTCTCTGCTGGTCCCTCAGACGACAGCGCCCGGTGGTGCACCCTCCCTCGCATGTCCGGTATTGGCAACACCGGTGCGTACCATCGTCCCCGAGGTGTTTCCGGGCCTGGCAAACCCGGGAATGTCTCGCCCGTCGGCTCCTGACTACATCGACTTCGGCATCGACCGCCCCCCCTCTTCGACTGCCTCGACGCGTCGCCGTCTTCGTCTCCGGCGTCTTCTTCATCACACCTTCACCATGGCGCCTCCTCGTGCGCCCGCGGCTTCTTGTGCGGCTCTTTACCCTCGGAAACCTCGACAGCTCCACGTCGACCACGGCTATCCTATGCACGACATCTTCGACCGCGGCTACTCGTCCTCATGCTCAGCTACCTCGACATCGGCACAAAGGGATACCGCCTTGCTTGAGCAACCTCCAGCCTCAGCATCCGCGACGCATCGGCCGCTTCGACTACGGGGGGATGTCAGCTCGTTGGCTTTCAGCCTTCGGCTTCTTGTCCCTCTCCAGTCTCACCGTCTGCGCCGCTCCCGCTGTGACTACGAGGGGACGTTAGAGTATATTGGGATATCTCCAAATATGGTAGATTAGGATTTGTAAGCCCGGCTTGCCTTATCTCTAAGGGAGGCTTCTTGCCCCCTAAGCAATGTACTCCTATATAATCCGTGCATGAGGCTCAGCAATATATCCATCCATTACACACCAATCCTATTATTCTACAGTGGTCTCCCAGATTTACTAAGGGAAAATCAGAGTTAGAGTATTGATTAGCCACATAAAAATGTTTTTCAGCTAAGGAAAAAAGGTCACCTCTCAGTTCTCTCTGAGACTGTCCTCACACTTCTTTGTTTTGTAGTTGGAGCATTTTCAAGCTTGTCAATGGATACAGGAGTGCCAGGCCTGGTCGGAGTAAAACCCCGCCCAACTCTTCCTTGTCTCCTTGCGGCATCTCCAATATCCTCATCGGCAGACAACTTATTCCTTTTGTAAGGATGCCCAAGCATAGCAATCTTCTGAAAACCAGAGCCATGCCCATCATCCAGTTCACCAGCCCTTTTGCCCTTGTCCCTTAGCTTTTTCTCAGCAACAACAGGCTCATCACCTTCAGATCCAGTTGAGAGCCCATGATCTCGTTTTGTTTGTTGAAGACCATTTACAGATGCACGCCTTGGTAGACCTGCACAATCTTCATTGATAGGACTGTCCAGCAAACCTGTTACCAGTGCACTATCAGTAGTGATTATAGGAACTAAATTTGACTTCCTTGCTGAACGGGATATCTTCTGAGGCCTCTGCCCACCCCACTGGGTCGGAGGAGATAATGAATGCGTAGATTCTGTACGTTTATGATTGCCAGATGCACCAGCATAAATTAACTTATTTGTACCAGAAGGACGTTCGCAATCATCAGAACTAGCTTGTGATCGATAAATGTTTGGAGATGACTTCAATATTGACCCTGAATTTGATCGGGGTCCCCATGCAGAACCATTCGCCTTCGGTAATGATGCAATATTACATCCACTGTCGTCTTCACTAGGCCTGAAAAATCAATGTGTCAAGGCCTGATTTTGTTTGTTCAGGTGTGTGAGCTGAGTTGGCGGTGAACACAAATATGATGAAAAAATTAGGACTCGATGTGCAGCAGAAGATATCTTTCTTAGTTTAATGTGGTATGATAAAGTAGAGGAGCACAGAACGGAACAGGTAAAGAAACACATCTTACTTGTTAATTGTTCTTGGATTGGGTGTTTCTTTATCTAAAGCAACTTGACGTTCCCTTTTGTTAATAGGATGGAAACCACTGTCTTGGTCACTCCTATTTAAGGGTCGCACAACAAGACCATTTTGTGTAGAAAGCAAATCTGTTTTAATTGTGCCAGATGCAACAGTTCCAGACCTGCACATTCAGTTTCATATAGTTATAATCAGAAGCCAGAAAGCAAAATGGAATGCATAACAAACTTTTTCATTGGTGATTTAAGGAACTGCTCCCTACATCCCAGAATGGTGAGCATATTTTGGACAGGAAGAAGTAAAATTTTACAAACTTTGACCAGCAATTTGTCAGATTATATACTCCCTCTGTTCCAAATTATAAGTCGCTTTGACTTTTTTGGTTCATCCATTTAGTTATGTATCTAGACATATTATTGTATCTATATACATAACTTAATGGATGAACCAAAAAAGTCAAAGCGACTTATAATTTGGAACGGAGGGAGTACAAGTTTAGGATATAAAACTTGCACCAATAGATTTGTATTCAAACTGCTTCTGAGATGATATTGATTATTCTTTAGCAAATGACAACATATTATAAGAGAAATTAAGGGTCCAAAACTACTTTGTGTCACTTTCCATGATCAAAATACGCTTATCATTTCAGGATGGAGCATGTCCCAAAAACTTTATTAATTTAATCACGCTGCAGAATCTTCAGGTATAAACTTCTTAAAATGTTCCCAACTATCTTCATGCAATAACAGTTGAGTTGCCTAGTTGCCTCTCAAAAGAAGTTCAAAGGGATAAAATCTCAGAATCAATATCTAGAGATATTAACTCCAAGTCTAGGTGGTTAAATTTCTAACCTGAAACTAGGAGAACTTGTCAGGCTCGCCCTGCCGTCATTACTAAACTTGTGTTGCATGCCTTGTTTTGACTCTCGGTCTACATCAACAGTCCTCAAAACACCAGACAGTGACATATCCGGCTTAATGGCAGAACGCTTTTTCTTCATTTTTGGCTTTTCCCAACCATCAATAGTAGTTGCCAAACCTCTGATTTTTTCTTCTGGGACTGCAGAACTGCCATTGGAGGCTTTGCCAGGATCTGAAATTCTATCAGTAGGTCCGGGGCCTCTTGATGGACCAGCTGTCCTTGCATCCATCTAACAAATCAGATGTCCATCAGGTAAATGATACAAAAATCCCTGGTAGGCTAAACAAGGCATCAAATGACATGGCCTCTATGTACATGAAGTAATGAAGTATCTTCAGTTGCAAATTAACAATGGAAGAATAAATTTAACATGCTAAAAGTCAGCAACTAAGCCACATTGCAAAATAAGGCCTAGTTTGACACGCAACAAATTTCACATATATAAATGAGTTCAAAGCTAGCAAAACCCAATTGTATCGTTTCGCAAACAGCACTATCTAACACCTCTTATAAGATACAAGTAAAACACTAAACTACATGAACATTTGGAAGCAGGACCAACCTCCACCATGGATGTACGTATTCTCCTATTTTGTCATGCATTCTTTGTCCTCTCTTCTCTCTGAAGTCCAGGTTCCATATCATCTGCATTTAAATGGCTCTGAGGAACATTTTTAGGGGAAACTCCTCCGGATGATAACACACTAGACCGTTCATTAGATGAACTGTCTCCTCGAGAACGTTTTCGCACAACATTGGGATAAAGTTTATCGATCTTCGCAATAGCACCGCCAAAAGCTCTAGATCTTTCCCTACAAAAATACTCCACAGTGAACAATTCGATAGGAGCACATGATTTATAACCCACATAAATATTCCCATGTACTGGAAAACTTTCCCTACACAACTTCCCCCAGAAGGTCAAAAACACATCATTATAAAGTCTTGCATTGATAAAAAGTTGTGTTTCTTTGTAAAATTGATATTACATTCAAGTATCTGCTACCACCTTTCATCTGATAAGTTCATCGCAAGACAACAAAGTAATGAAATAATACCTGGCCTTATTTGAATTGTCGTTAAGAGTATTCATGCATCTGATCTCTTCAATAGCATTTGGTAAATTTCTCCCCAGAGATGGAATTGATGTTGAATCTTCTGTGGGGGTTCCAAAAATGGAACTTATTGATTTCTTTAGATCTAACCGAGATGTTTTGTGATCCACAGTTGCAGGTCTCAAGTCCACAGCAAGTGACTGAACTAGATTGATAGAGTCCACTGCAGCTGACCTTGATGAGCTTGATGCTGAAAACATCGCATAGCCATCACCACCTTCACGGAAGCTTCCTGACCTTTCCAATGAAGCAGCTGCATAGGACCCACGTTGTGCATTGAAGTATCCATGCCCATCAGGGCTACCAGACACTAAATCGGATTTTGTACTAGATGCCATTGCCCCCAATTGAGGCAATTTTCATACCACTAACATTTTGAACACAACCTCAAGTGAAAACAACCTGGTCTTGAAACCATGAAGCTACAGGTAGTATGGAATCTCAAATCACTGTACCTGTCAAGACTCAAGACAAACTTGAAAATGATTTATTTATGCCATTCCAACTATTCAATTACACAGCATACAGCATGTCCAAAGTAAGAAGTAAAACCTAGCTTTCAGACAAAAAGAGTTCTTTTTATAAAATTTATACCAGCATTCACATTTAACATAAAGTATCAGATGTTATCTTAATTTATTCATTTTGTTGTCTACTAAACTAGGGGAAAAAGTTCTTCCAATAGTGCCACCTTCTAACTATGAAAATACACGCAATCTGCATTCTGCAAAAACAAACTGAATGCATTCTAATATGCCAATGCGGCACTATGGTACTGAATGCATTCATCAATATTCCATAACTCTTAACAAATATGACCGACGCTGCATGAAACAGGATGCAAATTGTGCAAGCAGCTCCATGAGGAATCGACCTAACCCTGCTGTTTTTCATACAGTGCTGGTCATATTTGTAGTGCTATGAAACACAGATATAGATGGATGCATTTAGTACCATAATGCTGCATTTATGGAACTAGCCTCAGTAAGCCTCAGTAGAATTATACAACTTACGTGTTTTACATATGTATATATAAGCAAAGCAGTAGTGCCATATTTCGGTTTCTTTTAGCAGACTGTCCATTTATCAAATAGTTCATAGTCAGAAGGTGGTAGTATTGGAAAAAAAACATATCTTTTTTGCTAGGTTAGTAAAGGGGGGAAAGGGAAATAAGTTAAAGCTATAACGTCTGTTACTTTATTATGGCTTAAATAAACAAAATAAAGTCCTCTGCATATCGACCATGAAGGTTTGCAAATTGGCAGCTAATTTCTAGTTAAGAGAGAACCAAACAAATAATGCTATACAGAAACTAACTTAATGCTACTAACAACTGGCCTGTTCTAGAACTCAATCCAAAGAATTAATGCTGCTAGCACCACGGTGAAATTAGGAATAGACAGATACATGTTATTACTACAAATAATGATCCAAAGAAGTACTTATTATCATTCACAAATAGAAGCATGAATTGATATTAGGAATAGAAAGATACATATCAAACCCACAGGTGAGAAACGATCAACACACTGACCATTTCTAATTTAGTCAGTGGCTCAATAGAAGTATATACTAAATGATCATTGTGTATTCCGAGTTACACCTAGTAATACAAGAGAGGTAGGGATCCTACAGGAGAAATGTGATACAAACTGCCCCATTTCTGTTTAGTAGCATGAAGTTTAGTAAAAGGGGTTCATAGAATTTCCAGCCAACAATTGTGCATTGTCTTTCACTCATTCTGCTAATTGACATCTACACTCAACTACTATTACGTAATTTAGGGCTTCATAATGTTATATGGAGCCCTGAGACCATTTTTGTGTTGCGTCGTGCTGGCTGCTAGCATTTTTTTCACAGAGCAACCCCAAACCCAGGGGCGGATCTCGTACAGGGACATGGATGTGCACATGTACACCCAATAATTTTCGCAAAAAGTTAGAATTTACTAAGCAACGAATTCCCAAATAGCTTGAGGTAGTTTGGGAGCTCGGTTTCGCACAGCAAACAGGGAAGAGAAGAGGATGGGAATACCTGCTGAGCGCTCTTCGCCTTCGAAGAGATCGGCGAAGGCATCGGCACCTGGTGTAGGGCGGCGGCCAGGGGCGGATCTAGTAAGAGAGATATGCGTGTACACACGTACAAACAATAATTTTCGCAAAAAGTTAGAAGTTACTAGGCATCGAATAGCCAAATAGCTCGAGGTAGTTTGGGAACTCGATTTCGCTCAGCAAACAGGGAAGAGAAGGGGGTGGGAATACCTGCTGGCCGCACTTCGCCGGCGAAGAGATCGGCCAAGGCCTCGGCACCTGGTGTGGGGCGGCGGCGATGGCGAAGCCAACTAGAACCCGATTTGGGAAAGGGGGGCTCGATCTGGGCTGAGGCGCTGTCGGCGGTGCGAGCCAGGCGGCGACGACGACGTACGGACGAGAGGGAGGCGAGGAGGAGAACGGGAAGGACACGACCGAACAAGGCAAGTGTGAACGGGTAGGCAAAATCAGGGTTTGATTTTCCCGGACCGGCCTAACCGCTGGGGTCTGGTTCCGGCTAACCGGTCCGATTAGGCCGGTTACCGGTCGGAACCGGATAAACGCAAATTTGAATTCAAATTTCTCCGTTGAAGCGGTTCTAACCAGTATACCGGCCGGTTAGACCGGTTTACCGGCCGGTTTGGCCGGTATACCGGTGACTTGGCCGGTCCGGTTTTTAGCGGCATACCGGCCGATTATTCCGGTTTACTGGCCGGTTTGGCCGGTATACCGGTGGTTTCGAGCAGTTTTCCAACGCTTAAAAAATGAATCTCCGGTGTGAAATAAAAAGAAATTTCGACAATAACTATGCACATTTTAATGTAAATGACCTTACCAAAGCAATAATTTAAAATCATGCATACAAATACAATAGTAATAAGCGTGCATACAAATACGAAGTCATACACCTATACACATGAAATGAAAGTTCAATGTAGGAATGGGAAGACCCCCATTTGGGACGCGGTTTGGTATTCGGCGGTGGACATCAAAGCGATACCTCGCACTCTAAGCAGTTCAGCCTTGTAGTGTTGCCAAGTTTGGCCCGTCCACGCCGATGTTGTCTGTCATTCCTGAACTAACATAGTATAAAAATGGGGGTCTTCCCATTCGTACACCCATCTCGTCGGTGGTGATGTCAGGAATGGAGTAGTGAAAAGAGTGCCTGGAATCGCTGTAGGAGGAAGAAGAGTGATGTGGACTGTCATAGTCCGTCGGTCCACCTGTTCTCCTCTGCGAGTACGGTACTCCATGGTCGGTGTCCTGAGTAGCATGTGTGAACTGAGTCTCCCCTGCAATCAACCAAATTTCATAATTAGTAGTCAATACTCATAGTCAGAAATATGTGTCTATTTATATGTGCAATGTATACCTGTGAAACGAACACCACGAGCACCACCACTACCAGCAGCAGCAGCATGAGCACCACTACCACCACCTCCAGCATCAGGATCAGCACCGTCACCATCATCACCATCATCGGCCGAGCTACTATCCTCGGACTCCTGATACGGAGGACTACGCTCACCTTCGCCTTCATTAGTCTCGGTGTCGCTGCTCACTGGTTTGGCTATTTCTTTGCCTTTTCGACGCTTCGGGTCACCCTTCTTAGGCCCCTTCTACAACTTTCTCTTCCCTAGGTGAGTGTCACCTATATTTTGACGTGCCCAATCGCTGATGGAATCATTCCACGTAGCCTCACGTAGATCTGACACGTTTATTTGATCTCTGACAATATGGGACGGGACAGGGATGTCGCCGTCATCATCATCCTCGTCCAGAACTGGAGCCCGGTTAGATCTACCATATTCCATCCATTCCCGCACCGGATTATTCTCATCATAGAAAGAAAGATAGGCTAGCTGGTCAATGAAATCACCTTCTTCACGCATCAGTGGGCCGGAGACCTCCTCAAGTCGGAGACGAAGGTTGTAGTTGACATAGACAAGCTTATTAAGTTTCTTGTGCGACAACCGATTGCGAACCTTTGTATGCAGCAAGGCAAAAGTACTCCAGTTCCGCTCGCATCCACTGGACGAAAAACATTGTGAAACAAGCCTCATGGCAAGGTACTGCAGTTTTGGAGTACTTGATCCGAACATCATCCACCAGGACGCTGCATGTGCAACCGAGTATGTAAGCAATATATTCGAATAGAGAAAACAACAATTTCATACGGAATAACTCTTACATGGGGATTACTTTGGGTCCATCGCCATCCGCATTGCCATTTCACTGCTATACTCGCCAACTTTCTGCCGAAACACGTCAAACTCCTGCAATGCCTGGACAACGCTCTGGAGATCCGTCATGCGCTAAAATGTATCCTTGAGTCCACGAAATATTTGTTGAGTTGGATCCATCATATATGCATACCTTGGATTTAGGACAGCAGCTGCAAAATATAAATCACTTCAAATAAGCATTATGTCAATAGAGTTTAAAAATAGACGACTCGTGTGTGCTTACCTAGACCCACATACGTGCCTATGAACACGTCACCCAACCTCTCGTCCACCACCTCAATATACTCTTTCAGTGTGGAAACATTTGTTCCAAAGAAAGACTGCAACTCCTGTTTTATAGTTTGGTAGGCCATCACGACTTCGCACATGTTCGGCTTCTTGTCCTGATCAGCGAAGCGAAGGAACTTGTATATTGGTTGAACCGTGTCGATGATATATTTCATTGCATCCCACCACTCCATACTTGAAAAACTTGCATGAGTATATCTACCATCTTCGGTATTCGCCCATTTGCTGTGTTGGAACTCAGTAGATGCCATCCACTGCATGAAACGATCACGTTTCCGATAGATGTTCTCTAGGAACATGTAGTTGGTTCCAAATCGAGTGGCATTCCACTTGACCAACTCACCACCGATTGTGTTCCTCATCATTGTATTCAACTAACCATGATTGTGTAACCAATTTGAAATTCGCTTGCACTGCTTGATGATAACACCATGTTCAGGCCTTCGAGCTATATCCTTCAACATCAAATTGACGGTGGGTGTCCAAGCTATGTGGTCATACACGTCACTTAGTAGTTCCTTGCATGCTTTTTTGTAGTTCGAGCCGTTGTCGGTGACTACATGCACGACATTCTCCGGTCCAATCTCTTCCACCACCTTTCGAATCTCCTGCAATGGAAGACAGATTGTTTAGTAACATGACAAAACATACACAATGTGAATGGAACATGTTTAGGGACTACCTTGAACAAATATGCAGCATCTTGAGTTCTTCCAGTCGCATCAATAGACTTATGTAACCATATGACCCCATTGCAAAATATCAAAAGGTTGATGACACTCATCCTCGTCGGACCAGTCCATGAATCACACATCAACGTGATGCCAAATAAGGGCCAGTCTTTCTAAAACTTTACATACCTCGTCTTCAAGTCTTGCTCATTCTGATCAAGGCACTTGCCATCAATATCCCGTCCAGTGGGTGATGCGATATCTTCACCTGCAACCATATGAAAATCATGAGATACAAGAATGTAAGCTCATAGATATCATTGCAATGAAAGAAAACTTACCCCACTTCTGTGTCTCCCTGACTGCGCTAATAAAGTATGGACTGTCAGCCTGTCTTCCAGGTACTCCTGCAATATGGAAAAACTTTGACCAAGCTTTACCAATAGCTTCCTCTGCGTTCTTACCCTTCTGCGTCCAGGAGCCTGTATCAATCCTTGGTTGTGTCATTCCTCTTCTCCCACCAGCTGCCAAGTTATAGTCCTCCACCACAGGACTCTCCCTCTGCGAATTGGACCTTCGAAACATCCTCTGCATAACATTCCCCCTCGTCGAACCACTACCCCCTCCACGCTCATATGCACCTCCTCTCTGTTCCACCCCCCATCGGAACTCTGCTTCCGCTCTCGATAGATCCATGGCACGCTGCACCTGAGCCTCCTCATCTTCTTCATCACCGGGATAGTTTCCCTCCGCTGCAGCCTTCTCCCGTCTCAACCTCTCTCGGGCCCGGTCAGCAGTTGCCTTCTTTGCCCTATCCAACTCACGCTGAAAGAAGTCCCGCACATCAGGTGGCACATTCCTACAATGGACCACCTCTGCCCCGCGCCCAGCCAAATGTTGTTTCAATCTAGTCGCACCACCTCCTCCTTTCTGTGTACGACAATAGTTACATCGTCATCCGGGATAAAGATTTTCACCGTGTTCCCATACAACATTTCTGCTTGCCATTGTCTATCTGCATACATGCACAACAAAAATATATCATCTAATATTCTTACTCCTACCTAAGTCATAGTGTCAAAAATCATCTATTACACCTAAATCAAATCTAGCTAAAACCTACTACATAGTGCAAAAAATCATGTAATACAAATAAATCTTCCCTAAATTCTAAATATACCTAAGTCATACACCTAAATCCTAAAACAAAACATCTAAATACACCTAAATCCTAGGGAAAACAAACCTTACCTGACCGCGGCTTACCGCCGCTAGTTGGCGGTTTTCCGCCTCTCCAGTCCGGTAAACCGGCCTCCCCGGGCGGCTAACTGGACGGGACCGGTAGATCTGCTACCGGTCCGGCTTACCGGTGGGGGGACCGGTTAGCCGAGCTCCGCGCGCGGCTAGCCGGTGACGGGTGGCGGACGGCGATTTCTGCCGGCGGACAGGAGTCAATGAGGGGGGAGCGGATGACGGAGGCGCGACTGAGGGTTCTGCTTCTCAGACGCGAGGTTAAATGCACATTGCCGCGCGATGGGCCTTAATGGGCCGCCGTTTTTTTTTCTTTTTCTTTTTTTATTTAACTTATAAATTCCGCAAACCATACTAAATGAATGAATTTTTGAGAAAATTTGACACTATTAGATTCGTCGCACCTTGAAGTATTTTTAGGAATTTTTTGAGAATTTTTCATTTTTTGAATTCAAATTTAAATTTTGAATTTGGACCGGTTTCATACTGGACCAAACCGGAACCGGGCCGGACCGGTTTGACCGGTAACCGGTCAAACCGGACCGGTTACCGACGGTTTGGTGAACCTTGGTAGCGGCACGGCAGTAAAAAAGCAAAATAGCGGCATGCTAACTAAACTACTTTCTAAAGTACTAGCGAAGCAAGAGGTAAGTATGGAATGCTTTATTTCAAGCAAGTTTTGCAAAGAAAGGACCCATGGCATGATGATGTCTTTGATTTGATATGTCGCCAGAATCTAGTCTCGGCAAGTATTCTCACATTGAGTGAGGGCGTAGCACTAAAGAGAAGTCAAATAATCTGGTGTGGCTGGGACACCAAGCAAAAGAAAGTCGTTTTGTAGGCACTGATAGGTAAAGAGTGATGAGTATTGAAGGGCCGGCTATCTATGGAAGAGACTTCAGCAATTCAATGTTCTTTATTTGTCTTTCACTTTTCTCTTTCGAACCCGCGGCTTATCTTTTCTTTCTATCTCGTGCTCGGAACTAATATAAGCTTACCTGCCAAAATCTCCCTTGCCTACTTGACTTACCGTGTCAGCAGCCCTATGGTACCAAAATTCTCTGCAAGCATATTATCATCTGTACCAGGTGGCAAGTTGCATGAAACTGTGGTACCAAGATCACATGCAAGTAATTACCGGTCCCAGACCTGCTGGCTTTTCACAGTCCCCGACTGAACACAAACATTATCTCTCCGCCCTTATCTGAATCCATGGGGGGGGGGGGGGGGGGCATTGCAACCTTCTGTGCTTCCCCTTTGACTCGAGAGTTGCGACACACTCGCGCTTTATGACCCACGCCGATGCACCTTATCTGCTGGCTTACCCAAGAGGAAATTCCTTTGGCATCCTTCACTCGCCCTATTTCGCCTACAATCGATACTTACTCCAAGTAAGACACGAATGGAATGTCCAGGCCCTGCCTATCTATGGTAGATCGAAGGATAAAACAGAGTAGACAGCTTCCTAACATCGAAGTCTATCTATGAGAAATGGCCCAACTGGTGGTGGTAGAATACCAAGCTACCGAAAGCACAGGCAAAAAGAAGGAATTGTGAAGCGGGCTAGCTTCTTTCTAATGACAATAGAAAAGGTAGGATACCAGTGCCATTGGATGGATATCTCCTAACTCCTGGGACTTCGTATTCAAATAAGTCATCGTTGGGATACGTATTTCAAAGCAAGAGATGTGTAAGCTGGAGCATGACTTTACTAAGGCCAAACTTTTATTAATGTCAATGACAACTTTCATAAGTATTGATTTTTCTTTTCTAAGAAAATAAAAAAGAGAATGATCATTGAGAACTTTTGTCGGCCTGTAAGCTGGCATATGAATAGAATCTTGGCTTTGAGAAAGATCTAAGAAAAGCTAATCTCATCTTTGCTTTAGTAAAGAAAAAGATGGGTCCCGAATGAAATTCTAGAGAAATCCTTGTTATTCGCGGAAATAGGATCGGAACAAGAAGGCTTCCAGGAATTGGGAAGAACACGAGTTTGCAAAGCTGTCAACCAGCCTTGCTTTCGAGGAACAGTTTAGTCCGTCTGCTCACTTCCGGATATGAATGATAGGTTTTTTCCCGTCACTAGGATAGGAATCAAGGGTTGAAGGAATAGCACTTGGGAGCGAAGCAGAGGCAAAGGACTACGAACTCATACCATCCGTGATAGAAGAAATCCAGAAAGAAGGATCAGATCGTAAGCGAACAGTCGCAAGAGCGTAAGCCACTTCAGTCAATGCAATGAAGGCTAGGAGAAATCCCGCTCAGGAAGATAGGTTTAGGAAGATGGCACAGGAAGATAGTACTACCCATGATGAACTCTGATTGGGCTGGCTATCGAAACTTCTTCGTCTAGTCTAGATTGGCAGTACGGGAGATAGTTCTTCTTTGTTATTGGAGTCGAGGTAGCCACCACCGGCAAAAGGAAATCTGCCCTCATTCGTTTTCTTCCTCGTAGTCGTTTTCGTCTCCGGCTAAGGTATCATTAGATATAGAAGAAGCAGAGATAGGGGTGGAGTATAGCTTAAAAGGAATATACCCCATCCCCGGATGCAGCAAGGTCTCTTTCGTAGAGAATGGTCTGTTCTCGCACCAGCATAAGCTTTTCTTGCACCATGTGACGGACTTTCATCCTTCTTCTTATGCACTTGCAACTCTAGAAACCTCTTTTATGAAAGGCCAAGTGAATATTGCTTGGATAGATACACCGAGTTTATCAAGATCAATACCAAATTACCAATGCTTCTTCTAATCCATCGTGTTTAAGAGCTGGGAAGGACTTTAATTTCTTTTAGCTACCGGCTCAAAGAAAAGAGATTAGCCGGGGGAAAGCGTGGTAATTCATTCATTTCAACCAGAAGGAAGGATCTGTCCCGATTCAAAATGACAAAACAAAGAGAAATAGGCACGGGTGAAGAAAGCAGACCTTGGTGAGAGATTGAACTAATATGCATGTGAGCACAGTAGATGGGAAGAAAGGCTCTCTCTGTTGTTCTTCCGTACGCTCGCCTGATAAGTCTTTTGGCTTAGCTATATGTAGACCCTGACGTGGATTGCTCCTTACCTAGCTCCCCATGCTAACTGCCGAATCTCCGTGGCTTGCAGGGAACATAATCAGTTAATTACCATGCTTAGGATGGCAGTCGTAAACCACATCAACTTCCCATGAGGTGTGGGTCCTGATATGGAAACGTGAGCTACTTGGACTCAGGGAATTTGAAGCTGCATGCTGCTTGTACATCTATTCGTAACAAAACAGCAGAGACGTGATCCTTTCGCTCAGGCCTCAGGTTGGTTTGCGTCCTGCATGCGGATCATGTACTTCTCCTTTGAATCATCGTATCTCCTCATCTGCTTATCTCTTCATTTGAATTATTTTATCTCGTCAACCTGTTCAAATATAACTCCAGTAATTTTATATTGGTTGATACTACCTTCCAGTTTACAAGCGCTGGTCTGGGCATATTTACAAGCGAACCTGCTCTATGACGGCTATGTTACATGCGCACCCCCTTTTTGAAGGCTTAGTTACACGTATAAGAGTCTGCTTGCTCTCATGTTTAGCTGTGTACCCATTTTGAGGCTTTCATGATGGAATGAGGAGCTGGAGTTGATTTGAGGTAGCGGATTAAGTAGTGATGGGCAACCTCAAGTTGACTTGTTTCATAGGGTAGAGGGTAGACAGCTAAGCTTGTTTGTTACGACTTACGAAGATTAAGGCACCTATCCTTTCAAAAGGAATCAATGGCGAACGTATGCTATCCAACAGAAGTCCCGACCGATATGACTATTCCTATCCTTTCATCCTTAAGCGAATGCTGGAACGAAAGTAAGGTCTTCCCTCGAAGTTAAATAAAAGCTAAGGGTATTGCAAATCAACTAATTGTTCTCTAATACCACCTTCTCCTGTATCTACTATTGGTTGACTGAAAATAAACCAAAAGCAAAGGGTATCCTTCGTTGCACATCTTCTGAAAAGATAAGGGCTCGGTATCGGCTCAATCGAACAAGCTGAGGTATATAGGGAATAGTAGAACATATTGATTATCCTTCGTTTCACTCTTTTAAAGTCAGTGGAAATGTTTTTTGAACAGAGCTATATATATTTGAGACATTTATGATAATATTATGTTTATGTGATTCATGGGTTCTGAGTGCCTGCAAATAGGACATGGTACTTTAATAAAGTTGCATATTAAATATAAAATTATGAATCATATAAATTGAACCTTCAAAGTTTATCGTTTGTGCCCATAAAAGAGGAAGGAAAGCATATCAGAGCTAGTAAGCAAGGTCACAACAAAATCCCGTGACCCATTGTCTCGTGTCGTAGTATTATAGTTGATGTGAACTTTAGTTTAAGCATATAGTAATTATTGTATCTAGGCAAATGTATATTTGTTAAGCAAATTAGGTAAGATAAATCCATCACTTCATTATTTTTGTATAGGTTCTATGGTCTGTGTCCCGCTGTTGCACTTGGTATATATTTTGGGCATTCTATTATCATGATGCTACTATTTAAGTAGTATATTATTTTGAGTATCAAAATGGATCTACGATATTTTTTGCTATATTTTCTACGGTGAAAGGAGGGTTAAAATGATTTATTAGGGAGGTCCGAGCACAATTAGCTGCAATTGAGAATGAAGAGATTTCGACTTTTAATCATGTGGCAATTAATAGAGGTGGTGATATTATTTTAAGTACGTTCTGGATATATTCAAATACGATGTGTTATTATGGAGGTAGTATGAGAAGCTATAGAATAACGGTGATACGATATTCAAATACGATGTGTTATTATGGAGGTAGTATGAGAAGCTATAGAAGAACGGTGATACGATATTATATTTTTAACAAAACAGGGTATCATGTTGAATGAATTACGAAAGCGCTTTGAATTAGAATTTTCTTGTGTAGCAAATTTTTAGGTTTTGAAATTTTGAGCAATGTTTGTATTTAAAACATTTCTGTAAAAGTGCCTTGAATTTAAAATTATACTATATAATAAGGCTATAGATTTTGATATTGTCAGAAACTTTTGTATTGAACACTTATTAATTTAAAGATGTTTTGGTGTCCAAATTATAGGTACAACGGATCACATGTAAGCATTGAGCAAACGAATTGCCAGAGCATTTTGAATTTCAAAATTTGCTCAATAATAAAGTTTTATTTCTTGAATTTTGGATCAAATTTTATATTGAACAACTTTTGAGTTCAACACATTTTGTTGTTCTAATTGTACATATAATGTTGCATGTGTATAAGTATCGAATGGAACAAGTTGTGGTTTGATTTAATTAAAATCTAAGAGTTCTTCTAAAAAAATTGCTAAGAGAGGACCAAGATAACAGGTTGATTTCATGCGAAACTTAAGGTTTCCTTTGCAAATTTTCCTGAACAGTGAAGGTTGGACTGCGGGTTGATTGTGATAAAAGGTGTGGGCCTTTTCGTAAAAATACCAGTAAGAGAAGTTCGAACTCAGGTTGATTTCTCTAAAGATAGAGGGCTTTTTTAGCAAAATGACCGGGACTTGTACGTGTGAGAGGTTTTGCGGGTTGATAAAAGCTGTGAACCTTTTCTTACAAAATACCTGTGAGAGGAGTTCGGAGTGCGGGTGATTTCTTTAAAGGTGGAGAGCTTTTTTGCAAAATGATCGTGTGTGCGTGTGATCGGTCGAGAAATGCGGGCGACGTGGCACAATCTGGGCTCGAGAAGTTCACCAGTTTTAGGTCTTTAGAGATGTGATGATCTACACAGTTAAAGGAAATAGAAAAAACAAGTTAAGGAAATAAGAAATAAGGAAATCATTTAAATCACCAAAACATCATTAAGGAAATAAATTGATCTGTAATCATAGCCCGAATTAATTACCTTCCATTTTTAAGGGCAAAACCTTACCTCCACGGTTATATAGATACTAAGAGATGGCTCTAAAGAAGGTACTAAGAGGTGGCCGGCTGACCATTTCTTATGAACAAAACTCTAATCATGTTCATCTGCCGAAATATGATTGCTAAAAGTGCTGGAGGGGAGCAGAAGCTCTTTATACCAGCACCACTGCCGCATTAGTTAGATTCATCATGTGTTAGGTTAAGTTAAAGAACTATGGCTTTTATATGCTGCTAAAGTTTATTGGCAACCGGCAAGATTAGGTTCGATCTTCAACATTCGAACACGGATCGCCTTAGGGGTGCAAATGCGCGATTCTTAAGAACCCTCTTTGGTTTAAATATTTGTACTACTTCTCCAAAATATGATCGTATTTTGAAGAAGTATAAATATTTGAATTAAGTATGTCTACGAATCACCCATTTGCATCCCTAGATCGCCCTAGTCTTTAATACGTTTCATCCGGGAGTGCATGATCAAGGTTGATAGTCCAAGCGGAAGATCAGGGGAGCAGCCATGCATGTCTTCCAGGTGCGACCCAGAACCCTAACCCAGACGATCGTTACTACCGTGGTGACCTTTGTCTTCGCTTTCCAGTGTCTCGATCTTTGGTCATCATTTAATCTGGAAACCAAACCCCACAAAACCATGAGGAAACCTTGTAAAAAAAAAGCAAACGAAATTCGACAATAGAATAATCAATAATGAACCGGTCCTCAGGTTGGAGGAAGCAGCTAGCGCATCCCCTTTGCCACTTTTTTCTCCAGAGTTGAATATATGATTAGAGCAGTCCTAACCCTCCAACTCAGCTGGTTTCTATAATATTAAATACGTTGCCATATACTCAACAAAAAGATGAGGTGACAGGATAGTTAACGAGGAGAGAAGAAAAAAAATATGAAAAAACTGTCTCATGCAAGAAATTATATCTACACGAAAACCAAGACACACTACTACAGAACAGGCCTTTGTTCCAGGCCATTTGTCCCGGCTGTCTTTGGGCCCGGGACAAAATGTGGCTTTTGTCCCGGGTCCAACGGCTAGCCGGACCAGCGGGGGGATAGGGATCTTTTGTCCCGGGTGGAGCCACCAACCGGGACAACCCTTTTGTCCCGGTTGGTAACACCAACCCGGACTAAAGGGTGACCCTTTTGTCCCGGTTGGTGGCTCGACCCGGAACAAAAGGCCCCTTTTGTCCTGGTTGGTGTTACCAACCCGGACAAAAGACCCCTCCACGTGATAGTTCAAAATGAAGTTATTTTATACTGAGTCACATATACTACTTAGGTGAGTTGGCAAGTAAACCATACGCTAGGCAAGAGGTCTTGGGATCGAATCCCGCGGGGTGTAAAAAATTTTTTAGCGTCAGAGACATTTTGTCCCGGTTCTGCCACCCGGGACAAAAGCCTCACATTTTGTCCCGATTCTGCCACCCGGGATAAAAGCCTCGAGGCTTTTGTCCCGGAAGCCATGTCCCGTTTCCAAAATCGGGACAAAAGGCCGAATCTGTAGTAGTGACAAAAGAAGAGAGGATTGGAGGGAGAAAAAAGATAGAAGAAATATGATTGAATAATAATTTATTTGAAAAAATTATTCATTAGTAATGTAGTTTCTATAAGTAGTGTATATATGATATGTCAAGTATAGAAACTTAGTGTCTCGGGTTGGGATTGACCTTCAGCAAGTTGGTTGTCTGACGCCACCAAGCAGGAAGCCTCCGTCCGTACACACGCCTATGAGATAGCAAGTCAACCCTGCAATGCAACGGTAAATGGTGACGCGTAGGTTGAGCTTCAAGTCCTCCAAATGACGAACCACGATATTCCCTAGCAATTTCAGGGGAAAAGAACACGATGCACAGGCCAAGTGGAACACAAGGAGGGGTCTCGTGCCCTTACACTGAAAATTCAGTAATACCCATTTGCTCTGTTTGCTTGTGCTTATAGGAGTTGCTGAAGCGTGCTGCTCAGCAGTAGCGTTTAGATAGCTAGTCTTGGTCTTGGACACCATTACGTTGTTGCATCACAGAGATACGGTCATAAAGAAACCATGCATTTTTTGCTCAAAAAAAAAGAAACCATGCATTTTTCTTCCTGAGACGTGCACACAGCTACCTTTCATTTTCTGGAGAAATTAGCAATAACGACGACAAGTTGTAATTAGTAGTAAAATTATATTCTTAATAATCAAGCATCGAATATTATGAGGAACAAATTGTAAGAACATCTCCAACAGATTACTCATACCTTAAATATTCCTTATCTCTCCATTACCAATAGCTACTTTTGTTTTTTAGGTAATGGTTGCTGCAGCATATTACCAAAATCCAATCATCAATAATAGGGTAGAGGGGAAATCCCCTTCATTTAGATGAGAGAGAGGTGTATTTTGGTGATTACCAAAAACTTATAGGTAATGGGGATCGAATTGGTAATCTATTGGAGCACCTCCGATCTATCACTAAAACATCAATTTTTTGATATTGGGAAGAGAGATGAGTAATCTGTTGGCGATGCTCTAACAACCTAAGTGATGAGTATTTGCTGCGCTCAAGACCGACACCGACACTCGGCTTGCGGCACGGAGCGGCGGGGAACTTGCAAAAGTATTGGTAAAGAAAAAGGTCTTATTAGCAGCGGAGGAGCTGGCATTCTTTCATAGATCTTCTGTTTTTTAATTAGCTGGACTACTGGATGAAAGGTTCTCCATTACTAGCTGTATGATTGGGGATGACTGGGATCCTACATTCGTCGATTATTACATAGCCACATGGGTTCTATATCAGACCATGAATTCATTCATTCATACGTGTGAATGATGATTCATTCGTAGTGTACTTTAGAATGCATAATTCACGCGAGGAATCAGGAGAAAGCAAACCAAAGTATGTACAGTGTATCCATGCATGTGCAAGCTGTCGAGCTGCATGTCCGCGAATGGTGGGAATCTGGGACTTGAACTTCACAATTTCCGGCGGACTGGTACGGGGGCAGAGGAACGCTCAATCTTGTACGTGTAAATCGATCGAATAGTGAGGGACCGAAAAGACGACCAGAGGGGGTGAATGTGAGCCGATCAAAAATTCTCGCAATTGAAAGCTCGGCCTATGATCTCAAGTTTACACCCAACCCTCGAGTCCTAGGTAAAGTGTAGAGGAGCTATACTAATACAAAGCAGCCCTAGGAACAAGCAAGAGCGACCGCGGAAGTAACCACGAAGAGCAGCACAAAAACAGCACGGTATAACTCACCGGTTGATCCGACACTTGAGTTTGAATGGCGCCAGTTCAACCGACGAGCAGAGACGGTAGCAGTCAAAGTGAGCACCGGTTGAACCGATGCAGAGGCTTCAAAGGGCGTCGGTTGAACCGGTGATAGAGCACCGGATGATCCGACAAAATCAAGCCCAATCATCGGTGCAGTTGTCCAGAGGGACTGCAAAATGACGTAGTGAACACCAGTTAAACCGACGCCAACAAAACCCTAGCGTCGGTGCAATTGACCAGAGAGATCACAAGACGAAGAGTGCTGAGCACCAGTTAAACCGACGTAGACAAACTTCAATACACCGGTGCAACGGCAAAAACAGCACGCAGAGACAGATATTCAGGCTTCACCGGTTGAACCGATACTTGTGGAACAAACGCATCGATGCAACCAATCCGAACGTCCAAAACCCTAAAGTACCAAGATCCTACAAACCGGTTGATCCGACGCGGACAACTTCAAAGCGTCGGTTCATCCGGTGCTAGGAAGAACAGAGTCCAGAAACCCTCTCCAGCCCGGGACCTTTGGAATCTTCGATGATTGGAAGATCAAATCAAGTCCAAAGGAGCTCAAATTTTGCAGCCATGATCACAAAGGACTTGTGAACATGTCCACGGAAGGAATCGACGAATCACTCCATAGTTTGGGAGGAATTGAAGAATTACGAGCAAGAACGGGGGTTTTCTCTAGAACGCCAAGAACTTTGATTCGAGTGGACTCGTGATTCCAGGGGTTGTAGCACTGGGCTAGATGTATTAGAGTCACTTCATAGAGTCACGAAATCATCAAGAACCAAGCCATCAACTCGTGCTCATGAATCGACAAAGGAAAATCGAATTTCAAACAAACGAGGCTCAAGATGAACGAAATCGAAGTGAATTCAAAACCCCGGAGGGCACAAGGAGGGAAGGGCCTCCTTTCCCGATCAATCTCAGTAAAAAACTCAAGATACCATGGTCCAACTTCTACTCCTAGAGAAGAGAAGGAGAGAACAGAGAGAGGGACAGAGGGGGCGCCTGGAGGATATGAGAGTGGCGTCTGGTTCCTTGGCTCTAGGGGCAGGTGAGTTGGCTGCCCTCCTCTCTCTTTTAACCCTACTAACTCTCTAGACTAAAGACTAAAATATCCCTAGACTTAACTAGACACTAGAAAGCCCGTAGAGGCAAAACCGGAAAAGATACATTGGACTCATCCGACGGCCGAGGTTATTTCTTCGACTCGAAGCCTTCTCCGCGATGCCGCCATATCGATGAAGATCCGGTTCACGGTTTTGGGGGGTCCGCGAAACCGGGTATGTGGCCGGTTTTTGAGAAAACCGCCAAAACTCCACGCGCGTGAAGATTCCCGCCTCCACGCCGTGGCCCTAAATGCCGTTCCTGCCTCGGCATTCTGACGGTCCTAGACGCCGCCCGACGCCCGTCTCCTCCTCGCTCGCAGCGAGGCCCTAAACGCCGTCAACGCCCGTCGCCTCCGTCAGTCCCGAGACCGACGCCCGTGCCTCCACGACTTGGCGTCTTCAACTGCCGTCCGCCTCCTTGGTTTTGTCGCACAAACCAAGAAACCCGCCTTCCGTCGCCGCTTGCGCCCTCGATCCAGGAGTGGACGCCACAGCTGCCACCCGGCTCGAGCTCCGGTCCCGGCTGCCCTTCACCGCCGTCCACCGCACGGTCCATCGGCCACAGCACCTCCACAACAGCTCTCCGTCGAAACTTGACGCCCGTGTACCTGCAACCAAAGACCAAGCGCACGATCACATCGCACGGTTGACAATTCACTCATCACAAACAGGATAGAGTACTCCACATTCCTCGAATAGACATTTCTGCACAAGGAATTGAAGCTGTCTTCTACGAGATCAACGGCAAGTTGGTTAGCTGTTCTAAAAAAAAGGCAAGTTGGTTAGCTTATTATTAGGGCAGGCTGTAAATTATCGAAAGAGATGTTGCTTCAAAGTTGGTCAGGCTGCAATGCTTATATTATGTAATTGCGAATTATTTTATTTTGTCTGCACATTTGATCCGCAGGGACGACCAAGTCAAATCTCAGCAAATGAAGCATATATAGTGTCTGGATTTGCTTCTCTTAAAAATATACTCCCTCCGTTCAGAAATGTAAGCCATCCTGGAAGTGTTTTACTATGTCCAGATCCATAGAATATTCAATGAATCTGATAAAATGCCAGAATGACTTACATTTCAGGTCAGAAGAAGTATATGCCCGACTCTTACTCTGAATAATCCAATATATATATATGGAACTTTTTATTTGTAGCCGGCTATAGAATAGCCTATTTTGTGGCCGGATCGAACCCAATGCACCAGTGCACGTGGACGCACCCTGATGGTGCCCAGCTTCCGCACGCGTGGCCCGCCCCCATCCTGGCTTGGCTCAACAACTATGACCACGGCTCGGCTCAGCCCAGCCACCCGTCCCGAGCGCTGAGGATCAGCGGTGCCCCGAAATTGCTTTCTTTCCAAATCTGCCTAATCCCCGCATTCCTTTGATTTCGCCGCCGCCGGACAGGACCACAAGCCGCCGATGGAGGTGGTATCGATGCAGCCTCCTCTCCTCAGGGCTTCGAGACCATTCGCGTCACCGTAATAGTTCCTGGCATCTGCAGCCACTACCGGTGATGGGTTTGGTCGCTCCATGGGATCCTTTTTTTCCAATGTTGTTCTGACGGAGGTAAAGCTTCGAATCCATCCACTAAGTTGCTGGGTAAAAGAATAGTTCTTCTTTACCACCAGTGGCGGATGTACACCCCGGGCCACCCGTGCCATGGCCCGGGGTTCGGCCCAAAAAATTGTTGAATAAGTCTAAAAAATTGTTGAAGAAGAATAAATATACTATTTCGCGATGACACTTGTTGTATGTTTTCTCTCTTTCCATTATGTTCTCGTGTATCTTTTGAACTTCCATTATGTTCTCGTGTATCTTTTGAACTATGAGTTTGTCGACGTCTGATTTTTGTCACAACTATATTTAAAACTCGGCCCGGGGTTCAACTCAATTCTGGTTCCGCCACTGTTTACCACCGTTCCAATTCCGTTTCCCCATACGACTAATGCAGATTTCCGTGATGGGCTCAAGCAGCCGCAGCTCCGACCTAAACCTGGGCAAATCTGGGCGCAGGAAGAAGGTTTGTGATACATAACTTATGTTTTGCTGTTGGATCGACCGCCAATTTCCTCAATTCGTTGCAGACTAAAGTACTAAACTTGATTTTCAGTCACCACTGGGATGGAGATTTATTCTTATACTAACAATGATGATCACGCCTGTGATTCGCTCAGCGTTACAACAAGCAAACTGGCGTACAATATGCATCTCTAGGATCACCACTGAAAAACAGCACTGAAAAACAATCCACATCATTCTGGTCACCACATTATTATGTTGGGAACTTAGAACTACCTTTCTCTGAACGTCATTTACCATATATAGCCATGGGAATTATTGTAAATATGCATCTCTAGGATCTTTTGCCGCCCATCTAGTAAATTAAATGTATTACTATGAGCTGTATGGATGACGAGCAAGGAAGCAATATGTTTTTCATGAAACTTGATTTATAGTCAAAACAACAGTTTAACGTATTTCATGCTATGCGTACAATAATCGATTAATCTTTTAGAGTTTCCATGTTTCAATTTTATTCAGCATTTGTCACTTGTTTATTTCCGAATTTCTGATCAAATATAGGCTACCATGTTTGTGGTGCCCATTCAGCCTTGCACCTGGATGTTACAATAACTAGTTGAATACCCCGCGCGTTGCTGCGGGATAGCATTGGAGATATACATGTATATAAGATATATGATTAAATATTGAAGTCAATGTAAGGATAAGTTGAAGTTGATGAAACTCATAAAAAGAGGAACCATAATAGGTAATAAGGTTGCTTTAATTTTATTCTAGGAGGAAATGGAAATGTCTGCATCATTTTGTGAAGTGATTGGACTTTGTATCGACTATCTTGGATAAGTGAAGTTATGGATTGTCCACTATCGTTATCTGCATGGGTGTAGGATAATAGGGTGTTAGTAATGGGTGTGATAAAAATGAGTGAGGGAGTGAGGGATGTTAGCACTTACATTATTTTTTTGACGTTTTGCATCATCTGGCGTGGATGGTGCATGTGTTTCGCTGAATTGAATGGTGTAATATCAATACCAGGCAAATGGAAATTTTTTAAAAAATTGCAATAAGTAGGAGTGCTTGAACAACTGTGTACCTATGATCAAAGTCTATAGTTCTCTTCGCAGCAGAACTTGGTTTTGTGTTGAAAGGAAAAAATGAAATAGTTAGAACATATTAGAAATACACATGAGGTAGTTAATTTTAAATTGTAATTATTTAAAAAAAAACCTGGTGACGCTGGATGTGTCATTAGTTGCTGGAAGAGGTAATATAGGCGATGCAGGTGTATTCTGAAAACACATGTTTTCCATAAGATATGGTAATAAATATAACATGATACATTCAGAATAGTTGGCTAACCTCATTATGTGACAGAAGTGATGTTGAGGGTGGTTTGTCGATTGGAAAACTCTTCCGGATGACATATTTAATGGAGAAGTTTGATGACATATCAGTACTCATTCCTATGTGGAATAGTCTTATTTTCCCAACAGCTGTTTGTAAAGACGCTGCATGGTCTGTTGCATGTATCTTCATGTTTTGAGAAGCTTGGTATGCATTACGCTCTACTAAATCTTCAGCTATGGAAGAGAAAGCTATTGCTTCTATGCTTCCTGTATCATCTGTAAGTGCAAGAGGAAGCTTGAACCTGTTGTATTGATACAGTGTTAGCAATGTGACTAATATGTTGGTTTGGAAATTTTTGAAAACATATTTGAGAAATAAGGAAGTTACATAGGCATGGGCTGTGAAGTAGCACAATCACATCTTGGAGTTTCTGAAATGCTGTTGTATCCTATTTTGCAAGATAGGCAGGCTTTGTAGTACCATTTTATTGACGGTACTATGGCTGTTATCTTTGCGATGCAACTATATGTAGCACCCCTCTGTTATTTGCATGGAAGAGAAAGGAATGAGAATATGCAGTAGTATAATTTGGTTTAGGACAAACTCATTGTCAGGACAGAATAGTAAAGAAAGAGCAGACTATGTTTGACTAAACAGTAAACAACTCAATGTACGAAAATTAGCTCAAAGTCATTGCTACAGAAGTAAGGTAGCAGTTCCAGAAATCGTTATGTGATGAGGAACATGTAGTGTTACCTGGAAAGAGGAAGGCTGCAGTGCAGTTAGCTGCTCAATCTTGTATATTTGACCAGCTGCTTCAATTGGTGATTTTTGTAGAATTTGAGGTAAATGTCGTTGTAAAGCTGGAGGTTCCCATTGGTAGCTTGAGAAAACATTGTTATGTATGTATTAATTTGTTTGCTATAGTTTTTTGTTTCACTAATATTGGAGATGAACATTTCTAGAAACATACCTTTCACGAAATTTGACGATTTCCTGAAGGTCCGAGTCAATGAATACTTGAGTTGCAGAACTGGATGATGCCTCTATTTGTCCTATAAAGTATGATGGTATTATAGAGGGCATATATGCATAAGGTTAGTTTTGAGAAAGAATTATTTAAATTACTAACCTGAAAAGTTTCCTACAGTTAAGCCTGCAAATATTGCCACCACAATTCCATTTTTGGATTGTTGAATGATGTTGTCCCCATCAAATGATTCACCATGTTCAGACCAGAGGAGCAATTGTTGCGTTTGTTCCCTATCATAGTACAAATATTCATAAGAAGGATAGTGGTCAGGTTGCTAGAAAATCATATCTTTGTGAAGATGCATACTCTAGGTCACAAATTTGGATTTTTCGCAGTTTTTTATTTGATGTAGGGCTAGCAAAGTCATATGGACCAACATCACTGATGACTCCAATTAAATCTGTAAAAAATGAAGCTTTGTTAAGATATATCGGTACAAACAATTCTAGGTAAAGATAGAAGGGCATGAAATACCTATGAGGGGTTTTGAGCGGATGTTTTTTGATGGAAGTTGATCAAATGGGCATAGATTGAATGCAAATCTGGGGATGGTTCCTCCTCGTGTTTGAAGACGATTAACCATCGAGGTGTGTTGGAACTGGAGCATGTAGTCCTGATGGTGATATATATATGCCTTTTGTTTTGTATCAACAGCAATGAGGTTTGTAAACATATAGACAGATCCTTGAGTGAGTGAAGGTCGAAACTGTTTTTCAAGTTTTTTGGGGACACTAATGTGAGCCATTTTTCCCTGGATCCAAAAGGAAATGGAGGTTTGATTATGCTTAATCCGTATAAATATGTGCAAATTAGCTGGAAAAAATAAAGTAAGCCAATAGAGAATGTACATCTTCGTCAAGGATGACACCATCAATGCTAATGAGGGGATCCGCAGCTCTAGAGTTCATATTTTTAGAATCCCATAGTCTTGTAATGCGGGCTAAGACCTTGCAGTTTTGCTGCCCTGAAGTAATGTCTGCAAGCTTTGTCATTGAGCTCATGTCTAAGGATCGTCTGAAAGAAGGGCGAAGATAAATTAGAGGAATTTATAATGAAATTACATAACAAAAATAGCAAGCAGCAACTGGGATGTAACTGAAGAAATACCTGTAACAATAGGTTATGATACTGGTCAAATTTGTGAGAAGACTTCACCATATACTATGTTATGAGTGCAATCTTCAAATAAAGGAGGGCTGTTTTCAATTACTATTCGCAGACCCTTAGGTGAAGTTACTCGGGAAAAAGCAACATATAATTGACCATGTGAGAAGATAGGAGATGGTAAATATACACCGACTGTGTTTAGTGTTTGTCCTTGGCTTTTGTTGATGGTCATAGCATATGAAAGTCGTATTGGGAATTGGCGACGTTTCAATTTGAAGGGCCATTTGGATTGATTTGATGTAGTAATAATGCGAGGAATGTATGCTTTTGAACCCCTGGCTTTTCCTGTGATTATTTCACCTTCAATGACACGAGTTGTAAGCTGAGTGACAATTAGTCTGGTCCCATTGCAAAGGCCTCTGGAGGGATCAAGATTGCGTAGAAGCATTATAGGAACACCAATTTTCAATTTTAAGACATGCTCTGGAAGGCCATTGATTGTAATAGTATTCAGGAATTCAGTCGGGTATAGTGACTCCAAAGTAGAATGGTTGGTTGAGGTGTCGTCTATTGAATCTGAGCTATAGTATGACATCTCATATGTTGTCAACTGAGAAATCATTTTATTGTTTATTTCTGTCACAACTTCATTTGTAGGAGCTAAAATTGCACGATCACAGAAGTAAGATGGTATATCTGTAGGTTGACATCCAGATGAGTAAACGAAAGAAATCAATCCATCAAGATTTCTATAATCTGGGTGCAAAAGAAGCGATTGTGGTATTTGTATGTAAGTACTGCTGGGTTCATTTTGGATCTGAATAAAAGGCTCTGTACCATTCCCAACACGTAGAAGCCATTCAGAAAACAGCCGAAGGTCTTCTCTGTCAGAGGGTGTAAGGAATGTTGATGTTAGTCTCATATTTTGAGTCAACTGTAGAACTATGCAGTGCCGCCATAAATAAGAATTAACTATGCAAGCTCTTAAGATTTGGCGTTTTGTTGCATTCTGGACAACAGGAAGAGTTTGTCGGAAGTCTCCACCAAGTGCAACAGTTATACCACCAAATTGTTTATCTTGTGCATTAGGTCTGTTCTCTGAAAGTATATCCCTAAGTGAGCGATCCAATGCATCAAAAAGATACTTATGGTTAACTGGTGCCTCATCCCACACAATTAGAGATGTTTGCTGAATAAGTTCAGCAAGATGTGTGTTTTTCTTAATACTGCACATAGAATTCTCACGTATGTCCAAAGGAAATTTAAATCGTGAGTGTGGTGTTAGACCACCTGGAAGTAGTAGGGATGCAATTCCTGATGATGCAACAGCTAGAGCCAATTTTCCTTTGCTCCTAACAAAGTTAAGCAAAGTTGTCCATAAGAAAGTTTTTCCTGTACCTCCGTATCCATAAACAAAGAATGTTCTGCCTTCATTATTCATAACAGAACTGGTAATGGCATCAAAGACATCCTTCTGATTGTTATTTAGCTTTGGAATATCATCAGCTACAGATGCTTCCAAGATAGGCATATCATAGCTAAGCTCATCTAATATAAGTCTATTGTCTGAGGATGCAGTACCAATATATTCAGGGATGGGTAAGTTAAAATGAGATAAAGAATATCCAGCATCTTTTAATAACTTATCCAATTCAAATAGGAGGGAAGAAGTAACGAAGGAGTCCAGAACAAAATTATTTGTTTGGGAAGAGTTGCGATTGATCTGGTATAAGATATCTTCACTCATATGTGATGCATGGTCGTCAAAAAGTTTTGAAGGATTTGTTACTTCACAAAATAGCAACAAAGTGACAAAAAGTTGTCGCAATTGTTTAGCTGTGGCCCACTGTGCAGCATCAGTGAGAGCATGGGACCACTCTTGATCATCTCCAAGAAGACCTAAAGCCTCACATGTTGCACGAAATGTAGGGTACTGGTGGCCTCCTATAGTTTGTATTTCAGAGAATGATTTTGCGCCTTTGACTATGTGGAGTAACATGCGCAAATAATAAGTTTCACCCTTTGCAGGATTGACATGTGCTATACGACCAATTTTGTTGGATCCTTTTCGTGTATCCCAAAATTTTCCATTTGAATGCCATGTGAAGTACTCAGGAAATTCAATGTATGTGCGTTCTCTTGCTGCTGGGAATTGATTGTTGACTTCAAACCATGCAGTGAGTTTAGTAATCAAATTGTTTGGATTTTCAATGACTTCTTCAAGATCATCTTCTTCTGTAAAGACAACACTATTTTCAAAAGGCAGGTGGACAGGGAGCCTCTCTACTGATGGATCTGTATGATGGATGTCATATTGAAGCAATCGCCAAGCAGCATCATGTGGTGTCACATAACGACACTCTAGATAATTCTGTATTTCATTAACAGTGTCATTGGATGAGCCTTGGGTTGAAGAATTGCCATGAAATCCAACTCTAGCACAATCAAATCCTTTTGTTACATACTTGAAAAGGTACTTGTGCATACCATCATGGTTAACTCTCTCTACATTTATGTGAGCTTGATACTTAACTACCAGGTCAACATTGTGAGGAACAATAAATGTGTTGTCAATATCAACATTGTTTTTGGTGACAACTAAACCATTGTTAGGGCGGGCATACTGGACAAAACCATTTTCAAGGATGGTTGTCTTCTCACAAAACCATTTTTAGAGTAAATTTGTGATGCACGGCGGCGTGGACGGCCACGGGTAACTGGACGTCTTGACTCTCTTGAAGTACTTGGTCCTTCGTCCATTATGAACTGATTTCACATGGTTTTTTTTATTTGGGAATGAATAAGACTGAGGTAGGAATTTTTTTTAAAAAAAAGCAAAGTAGCAGAATAACACTAAGTATAATATTTCAATTTCATCAAAGGTGTCACTGCAGTGTACACGAAGTAGTACTAACCTGATTGCATATGTTTTTTAGTATTTGGGAATGCATAAGACTCAGGTAGAAATTTTTTTGATTAAAATAAAGGAAAGTAGCAACATAAGACTAAGCACAATATTTAATCAGAGGAATGACTGCATTGTAAATGAACGATTACCAACCTGAGGCTTGCGTATCCACGATCAGGAAGAGGTAGTGCACCTGTCCCAAAATGAGATCTAGAATGGAAGAGTAAACTAAATTAGAATAGAATGGTTTATACATCAGTAATAACCTAAACCAAATAGGAAAATGTTGGATATGCTAGCTAAACATTTCAGCAAACATTTAAGAAGCATCAAAGCAAATAAAGAAGAACATTAGCAATTTAATGTATCGAGAAGGCAGGATTCAAAGAGACTGAACAAAAAGGAATAAGGGAAGGAATATGTCCCTGCTAGAGGCTGACGAAACGGAGGGGGATCTGTAGGCGGAAATGAAGATCAAGCCAGCACAGCAGCCAATAGTAGAACACTCGTGGGAGCAGCAAGCTGGGAGTCGCGGCGGCAGCACAGAGGAAGAAGAGAATATCGACAGAACGGAGGAAGAATAGAAGAATCGCAATAGTAATTGCGTGGGTGCCGTCCGCCGTCCGGCAGGCGCTGGATGCCGGTAGGGGCGAGGGTGCCATCCGCCAGGCGCTGGATGCCGGTGGGGGTGGGGTAGGAGGAGGGCGAGCAACTGAAGGGTCGGCGTAGGAGGTAGCCTGAGCAAGTGGTGCAAGCGGTCGGCCCCGACGCTCGACGACGGTGCCGGCGGCGGGGGCATTGGCGGCGAGTAGGCGGTGGAAGTGGTCGGCTGCGACAGTGCCATCGGCCCGCGACGCCCGGTGACGGTGCCAGCGGCCTAGGTGTTGGCGGAGAGGTGAAAAAATAAAGGGAATCAAAACAAAAGAAGAATCATCATCTCTTACCTCAACACACAGCAGACGGAGGAGACATATTGCTACAACTGCCGGTAGCAGGAAAAAATGTAGGGGAATAGGAAGGATCCAGATGCGCTGGGAAGAGAAATAGAGTAGTAAAATCTGTTGGGGAAATAAATGAATCATAATTTTGCATGAACAAACTCTTGGGCTCCTGGTAGATGAATGGTCTTGTGTGAGATGGTGGATATATTGGATTATAGAACAAACGCTTCGTCTGGTCGATTCAATCTAGGCCAAGCGTCGAGGGGGATCATCCAGGCAGCCAGCTCGAGCATCCAGATGGTCGGCTCCAGGCCAAGCGTCGGGGTGGAGGGGGCATCCAGGCTGCTGGGTGTGGGGCGGGATCCAGGAGGCTCACCGCGCAGGTGCGGGTGTTGCCGAAGGGGTGGGCGCGCTGCTCTGCACCGGGCAACCCAGGTGCGACGGTGCGCACGAGATCCACGGAGGCGCGAGGGCCGGCGCGGGATGCGAGGGGCGCCGTCGCAGTCATCGAGCTGGTATGCGAGGAGGGGCGACGCGGGTGCGGGGCGAGGAACCCGCGGCTTACTGATTCGGTGCACTGACCGCTGGTGCGCTTACCGGATCCGATGACATGGTGATTCGGTGCACTGAGCGTTGGTGCGCTTACCGGATCCGATGACATGGAGATGACACGAAGATGACGTGGACGGGTTGCATGTCAAGAGAAATACAATAAATGACAGGTAGTGGGTTCTGTTTATATAAGATATATAGATTGACCTGATAGTCAATTAGCCATCTACTATCCTAGATTTTTGCTCTGAGTTGTATGCTGCAAATAACTAGTCAATTGTGCTATCTGAAAGATATAGTTTTGGGTGGGCTTCTTCAGCTATCAGCAGAGAGGTCAGGGAGCAGGGAACTAGTTTTTGATGGACCAACTCAGCAGAGAGGTCAGGGAGCAGGGAACTAGTTTTTGATGGACCAACTCCCTCACCACGTACATATTTATGTTAATTGTTTTGTTAATAAATTGTGCACGAAACACCTTTACTTGACCTCATAGAGGCATCTACTACACCTACTGGCCACTCGCAGCTGCCATTGCCGCTATAGAGGAGCTATTATTTCTGATCATTCTTATTGGCAAGCTAGATCTGTCTTTCTTTTTACTGGGAATTATATTGTATGATTGCCTACCTTCCAGCGCAATCTAGTTCGTTATTTCAAATTTTTGTCAAACTACAAATGCAGGAAAAGGTACCTCAATTCAGGTCAAGCCTCTCCTCTGCATGTTTTACAATCCAGTAACCCACTGAGCATGATCAAGAAGCTTTCGGCTCGATAACATCCGCAGGCCTTCATCATGATATATGCATGCCTAGTGTTTATTGTTTTGTACTTCTATTTTTGTTTACCCCATGCACAAATGCATGGGTGTGTTATGTATTGAAGCTCCATGCACAAATTAAATAAAACATTATCGTAAATCACAGATAAGGCGCATTGACGCTCGTTCTATTTGTCGTCTTGAGCCATCCGAATTACTATAGTTATTTTATGGTAAATCAATCTCTTCATTTGAAGATCATGATCCCAACTTGTGGTACGAAAGTTACAACATCCAGAGAATGATGAAGTCGTCAGCAACCTTGGAAGCATGCAAGCTTTTGCGCCCCTAGTTAACGTAGTTGAACTTTCCTAATTGTTATCGTGAAATCTTGTATATCTACTTTCGTGGTAATTCATCTATTATTATAGTGACCGGTTTGTCAGAATCGTCTCACGGTATTTGAATTATCGTAACAATTTAACCATACTAGTAACTGGTTCATCTTGTTATATTATTGTTGTAGCTGGATTAACGTAATTGTGAAAGTGATCGGTTGCTCTAGTCTAAGAGGGGGAGGGGGTGAATTAGGCACTAATAAAAACTTAGACATATGGCTCCAACTAGTTTGCACAAAACTTAAACTAAAACATGCTATCTAGATGTGCAACTAGGTTGTTCTAGTGTGAAACCCCTATCCCAAAAGAGTTTAGCAACCTATAGACTTTCCTATCAAGAAATTACTCTATGAAAGCAAAGGCATACAAAATGCTAGTATGAAATGCGGAAGCTTAAAGAGCGGGATATGAGATAGCAAACTCTTGACGCGGGTGTTTATCCCGTGGTTCGGTTAGCCACAAAGGCACACCTACATCCATGTTGTTGTAGCACTCACTAAGAGTATTACTACTCGGCCACCAAATCTCTTCCGTGAACACAATCACGGTCACCTTGGCCCCGGGTTCCACTAAGGAGCTTCTCCACAAAGGATAGGGGTCTCCACGTCCCCCGCACAAAGATGTCGTCGCCGTTCCACACCAAGTCGTAGGGTCGATGACGTTGCCGGCGAGCTTCACGCTCCAAGGTGCCGGCGCACCAAGCTCTTGTTTTGGTTCGCTAATGAACCACAACACAAAGGCTCGAAGCCTTGCAATCTCACTCACTAAGAGCTAATCATTTACACAACACTCTCAAAGTGTGCTAATGGCTAAGGATATGATCTTGATGTTCTTGTATGGCTTGGAGATGTTCTTGGGTGTGTGTGTAGGATGTCCAGCAACTCCAGCAATCTTCAAATGGCCGGGGTGAGGCGTATATATAGGACACCAAGTCTTGTAGCCGTTACTCCAACGGTCAGCAAAATTCTGCGTATCACCGGATGAACCGATGCCTCTGGCTGGGCTAGCGTCGGTTCATCCGGTCACTCATAACCCGAAGTAGCCGTTGAACTCCTGACAGCTGACACAGTGACCACCGGTTGAACCGATGCTTAGCCGTCGGTTAAACCAGTCACTCACAGCACGCAACTCTTCTGCTGACGTCATTACACCGATGGTATGCACCGATGCTTCACCGGTTCAACCGGTGCTGAAGACTTGGCTTTTGCGCGACTTGCATCGTCTCTGGAACATAGTACGTCCAATGCACCGATGCCCCTTTTTGAGCCATCAGTTCATCCGGTGCCTATAAGCTGACTTGGCTTCGATTCCCTTCTGCCATGGCTTCGGTTCTTCCGACAACCATCGGATGCACCGATGCTCATGCGTTGGTTCTTCCGGTGCTATGGACCGAAGAGCGGCCTTGCTACGCCTATCTTCTCTTTCTCTTTGTCATCACTTGAACCTAAAAGTCTGAGAATGGTCATCTTAACAATCATATTAGTTCAAGTGTTGTGTTGTCATTCGATCACCAAAATCACTCGAAATGGCATAAATGGTGCCATGTTCGTTTCAAATTACCTGCATATTTACCTTCGTTGGTTTTATATTTACCACACTCTCATTCTAGAATTCTCGTAACTCATGCACGTGTACACTAAACCATGCTAATGCGTCATCGTAACCCTCACCCTCTCTATCACTAGCTTACGTGCAAGCGGCGACGTACCTGAACTCGATTTCCCGAAATCAGCGTGCACGAACTAATTACCGTTCATTCATTTTCCATAAATGACCGTGACTACCAGCCACCAGCGGTTGCAGCTCGGCTCGGCTCACGTGGTTGGCTCAGCAGTGACGCCCCCAAATTACGCAACAAGCATAAATGGGCAAATGGCCGCGTCGCATCGGACCATGGCTCGCTTGACGGTGGGTCTGCTGGGCTGGCCACAGAATAAACTATCGTCGAACAAGTTACCTTTTGCAACTGCTACAGACAATCAAAGAGGTTTGGTTGTGTCGGTCTCGGTCAAGAACGCGGAGGCGGCCTGGCATGCCTGCCTCTCAAGTCTCAATGCAGAATAGTATATCATATCATATCCCCCTCTTTATAGTCTGTCTATGTATATACGCAGCAACCTCCCGTGATCACCTCATCACACACCGGCTTATTGCCTCAGCCAGTGGCGGAGCCAGGAATTTGCGGCTGGGTATGCCAAGTTTCAAAGCAAATACACAATATAATAGACGATAAGTTATAATGATCATAACAAATCCATATAATAGTAACCAAAATTTAAGTTCTAAACATGAATAATTAAACAATATTACAGAACAGCGGTTCGAGAGGGCCACCGGTCAGAGGAGGGCCTTGGATGTCGTTGTCTTGGCCGCCGGCGCCCGGTGGGCTGGTGGTAGGCACCTTCTATTCTTCGCAACTCGCGCTAGCAGGAGAGGACGCAAGCCATGGCCCATGTGGGCGAGGACATGAGGTCGTGAGGCCGTCAGGTCTCCGGTTGCCGATCACCAGTGTGGGGGGAGCATCCGAGCGGAGAGCCACCGTCCCGTCGAGCACCGAGCACCAACTGGACGCGACTCGCATAGCAGGACACGAGCGGTCCTCCGCAGCGTTGAGATCACATGAGGGACGTAAGTTTCTGCATTTCTAGGCTTGGTTCGTGAGCTTTGGTGTATTGAGCCAATGAACCATATTTGACAGTATAAGAGCAACTCCAAGAGACTCTCTATATCTTTTCTCTCGTTGCTAGGAATAGAGATTTTGATGGAAAAATACCCTACAACAGTTTCTCTAAGTGGTTATCCAAATGTAGCCATCCCCTGTTCTGTATTTCTTGCTAACTAAAGATAGATAACGAAAATGGCTTTCTAGAGTGTACACAAGATATATAAAAACTGTTGGAGAGTGAAAACATATAGAAAACAACTTTAATATAGAAGGCTCCTCAAATGATAATTTAGATAGTGTGTTTTAGAAAGACTCTTGGAGATACATCTATATATCTTTACTAGTATTTCCTTCCAAATCTTGGGTATGCCAAGGAATACATGGGCATACCCCTAGCTCCGCCCATGGCCTCAGCATTCAGCAACAGGCCGGCACTCCAAACCACCTTCCCCATCCGGCCGGCGCCGGAGCGCCGCACACACTTCTTCCCGTCCCTGAGATCCTGACAGCGACAAGAGAAAAGCCGCTACTACAGGAGGAGAGCCGAGCGCCTTCTCTGCTCAGAAATGGGCCGGCCGCCGCGCCTCCTCTGCTGCCTCTTCCTGGCCCTCTCCCTGGCCGCGGTGGCGCGCGCCGCCACGCGCCACCACGAGTGGGAGATCAGCTACCAGTTCAAGCACTCCGACTGCGCGCGCAAGCTCGCCGTCACCATCAACGGCCAGACGCCCGGCCCGACCATCCGCGCCGTGCAGGGCGACACCGTGGTGGTCCGGGTCAAGAACGCGCTGCTCACCGAGAACGCGGCCATCCACTGGCACGGCATCCGGCAGATCGGCACGCCGTGGGCCGACGGCACCGAGGGCGTGACGCAGTGCCCCGTCCTCCCCGGCGACGTCTTCACCTACACCTTCGTCGTCGACCGCCCGGGCACCTACATGTACCACGCCCACTACGGGATGCAGCGGTCGGCGGGGCTCAACGGGCTCATCGTCGTCTCGGCGGCGCCCGGCGGGCCCGACGCCGAGCCGTTCGCGTACGACGGCGAGCACGAGGTGCTGCTCAACGACTGGTGGCACAGGAGCGCCTACGAGCAGGCGGCGGGGCTCGCGTCCGTGCCCATCGTCTGGGTCGGGGAGCCGCAGTCGCTGCTGATCAACGGCCGCGGCAGGTTCGTCAACTGCTCCGCCATGGCCGCCGGCGCCTGCAACGCCACCCACCCGGAGTGCGCCCCGCAGGTGTTCGCCGTCGTGCCGGGCAGGACCTACAGGTTCCGCATCGCCAGCGTCACGTCCCTGTCGGCGCTCAACTTCGAGATCGAGGTACGCACGTTGCCTCTGAATCTGATCGATCAGCGATCAACACTCCATTGCAATGCGATATGAAGAAAAGCGTCGTCTATAAACCATGCAAGATTTTTTTTAATGCCGACAAACATAAATATGAAAAATAGTAAGCTTTGGAAATTTACAAACTGTCGGCCAGATTTGGCAGTAGGATGCCTAGCTACCAACCAGTTCCCTAAAGATTCTGATTTACTACTGAAACCCCCATAAGGAACCAACCAGGCGCAACAGCCAAAGACGTGTACAATGCGTGGAAGATAGCCCGTTTTGTTCTGATCTCAATAAAAAAAGAAAACATAGTCGGCGAGATTATTAAACGTACGTTTTTCTATCAATAGTACAGATTATTGTTATTAAACGCTAGCCCTCTGCTGCATTCCTGATTGTGAACCACCGAATTAACTTAATCATCAGAGAGCATGGCTGGTTGTTAGCTAGCGACGAAATAAACAACGGCGCCGTGCATGCACCTCCAAGGAGACGCCGCCGGCGAGGACGCCGCGAAGCACGCCTTTTGGCTGTGCGCGCGGCTGGCACGGCTGCCGGCGGCGGCAAGCGGGGCGCCGCGTGGCCGGGCATCGGGGCATGCGAGAGGAAAGAGACGACGCCGGCGCGCGGCCGGTGGGAGTTGGGTTGGATCCTACTATATATACTGTATATCCGTGGCCGAGCAAGGAACCATGGCTTGCGCGCACATGAGCGGAAGCTCGAAGCACGGAAGCAGGATGATGTGGTCGTCTCGACACCACTAGCCGTTGGGGGCGGTGCTTCCAAGGAAGCCCCCGCCGCCGTCCACCTGCTCTGTCTCGTCCACTGTAAAATAAGCGCGCCATTATACGTGCACGCATGCATGTTCGGACCCCGTATATCTCGGGTACCACTGCTTGACCGCGCGCTAGTGCGATATCCGAATAAAATCCAATGGCTGTTGGATGTGGTGCGCACTCCCATCGTTGTTGACGTGTAGCACAATATATATACTCTAACAGTGGCGGATACAGGATAATTATTAGGAGGGGTTTTCTTCTACCTCTAAACAATTTTAGCCTCTTCTCGCAGTATATTCATATCAAAAAAATTGTAGAAGAGACTTAGGAGGGGCTCCATGGATCCAGCGGCAGTAGGAGGGGATGGAGCCCCTCCAGACCCACCGCTGGATCCGCCCCTATACTCTACCATTTTGAAACAGCAGAGAACGACTATGATTTGAATTTTGATAATCAAACAACTCATCGTATAAGTGTATGTCTAAGGGGTGCGAAATGATCTTAAAATTTGATTTGGATTAAAAGGGTCGGATACTATTCTTATATACTCCCTCCGTTCCAAAATGTAAGTCATTTTGCCTTTTCTAGATATATTTATTTTGCTAAGCATCTAGATATACATTATGTCTAGATACATAGAAAATATAATGTATCTAAAAAAGTCAAAACGACTTACATTTTGGAATGGAGAGAGCATACAATTTTGAGCTAAAAATATATAAAAATCAAAGTTGGATTACGGACACCACTACAGCCATAATCCATCACCTCTACGTTGACTGACCATATACACTGTATGCATGCAGGGCCACCCTATGACGGTGGTGGAGGCCGACGGGCACTACGTGAAGCCGTTCGTGGTGAAGAATCTCAACATCTACTCCGGCGAGACCTACTCCGTGCTCATCAAGGCCGACCAGGACCCGAACCGCAACTACTGGCTCGCCTCCAACGTCGTCAGCCGCAAGCCCGGCACGGCCACCGGCACCGCCGTCCTCAGCTACTACGGCGGGCGCAGCAGCCCCCGCCGCCCTCCGCCGACCACCCCTCCCACGGGGCCGGCCTGGAACGACACCATGTACCGGTTCCGGCAGAGCGTGGCGACGGTGGCGCACCCGGCGCACGTCCAGCCCCCGCCGCCGCGCGCCGACCGCACCATCCTCCTGCTCAACACCCAGAACAGGATCGGCGGGCGCACCAAGTGGGCGCTCAACAACGTCTCCTTCACCCTGCCCCACACGCCGTACCTGGTGGCCATGAAGAGCGGCCTCCTGGGCGCCTTCGACAGGCGGCCGCCGCCGGAGACGTACGCGCACCGGGGCTACGACATCTACGCCGTGCAGCCGAACCCGAACGCGACGACCAGCGACGGGCTGTACCGGCTGCGGTTCGGGTCCGTCGTCGACGTGGTGCTGCAGAACGCCAATATGCTGGCGCCCAATAACAGCGAGACGCACCCGTGGCACCTGCACGGGCACGACTTCTGGGTGCTCGACTACGGCATCGGCCGCTTCGACCCGGCCGTGCACCCGGCGACGTACAACCTCAGGGACCCCGTCCTCAAGAACACGGTGGCCGTGCACCCCTACGGCTGGACGGCGCTGCGGTTCAAGGCCGACAACCCCGGCGTGTGGGCGTTCCACTGCCACATCGAGGCCCATTTCTTCATGGGGATGGGCATCGTCTTCGAGGAAGGCGTCGAGCGGCTCGCCCAGCTCCCGCGGGAGGTCACGGGGTGCGGGAAGAACAACGGCCACTGATCGATCGACCCACTCATTGAGTATCACCACCAAGGTCTCCCCGCCTGATGTACGGGTTAAATTTCTTGCACTGATCGATCGATTTGGGTGTACCACCATTCATTTTTTTTCTAATTAAGTCGATCGATCATCAAATGCAAGACTAACAAATTGATTAATTCGGCTATTTCTGGTTGACATTTTTTTTGTTTCATCCTGAGCGACCGAAAAGGCGACCAGAGGGGGGTGAATGAGAGCCGATAAAAAATTATCGCAATCTGAAGCTCGACTTAAGATCCCAAGTACACACCCAACCCTAGAGTCCTAGGTGAAGTGTAGAGTAGCTATAGAGGAGCTACACTAACACAAAACAACCCTAGGACAAACGAGAAGTAGCGCGGAAGCAAACAGCAAGAAGAAGCAGCTGAAACAACGCATGGTATACACACGGTTGAACCGACGTGCACAAGGGGCACCTCGTCGGTATAACCGATGCGCAGAGCCTGCAGCAGTAAAAAGCTAGCACCGGTTGAACCGATGCATAGGCTTAAGAAGCGTCGGTTCAACCGACGTTGCAACATCGGATGATCCGATAAATTCAAATTCAATTGCCGATGCAGTTGTCCAGAGGGACTGCAAAACAACTTAGTGGTCACCGGTTAAACCGACGCGAGCACATCGTCGGTTTAACCGACCCGCAGAGTAGCACAAAACACAGAACCACTCACCGGTTGAACCAATGAGGGACAAAAGGAACTCGTCGGTGCAACGGCTCAACAACAAAACCCTAACACATGAGAATCCTACTCACCGGTTGATCCGATGTGGGTACTTTCGAAACGTCGGTTCATCCGGTGATAGGAAAAACTCTGCCCGTGCCCAGAAACGATTTTTCCAGCCCGCGTTCTTTTGAAAACTCGATGATCGAGTGGCCAAATCAAGTCCAAATTTTACCAAATTTTGTAGGCATGATCACAAAGGACTTGTGAATACGTCCACGAACGGAATCGACGAATTACTCCATGGTTTGGGAGGAATCGAAGAAATACCAAGCAAGAACGGGGTTTTCGGGGTTTTCTAAAAACTCAGTTCTTGAGAGCTCACGATATACAGGAGCTTTAGCTCATGGATATGACAATTCAAGCCGCACAAAAGAGCCCCAAGGACCACAGCAACAAGTGGAAAAAACCCCAAAACGAAGAACTCAAGAAATTGGAAGATTCAAACACCGAGAGCTCTAAAAGACAAGAGATTGAATTCAATTCGAAAGCCCAGAGGGCACAAGGAGGAAAGGGCCACCTTTCCCAATCAATATCCGTACAAGAGTCTCAAAAATCCATCCACAAAGTCCTAGTCCTAGAGAAGAAGGAGAAGAACAGGAGGAAGGGAGGAAGAGGGCGCTTGGGAAGGGGAGGCAGCGTGCTGTCCAGGAGAGAGAGAGGGAGAGGGGGTATTTAACCCCAACAACTCTCAACTCAAAAGACTAAACTACCTCTAGACTCAATTAGACACTAGAAAGCCCGTACGGGCAAAACCGGAAAAAGATACATGGACTCATCCGACGATCGAGGTTCTTTCTTCGAGTCGAAGTCTTCTCCGCGATGCCGCCGTGTGGATGAAGATCCGGTCCGCGGTTTTGGAGGGTCCGCGAAACCCGTGTAGGTGGCCGGTTTTGAGAAAACCGCCAAAAATGCACGCGCGGGAAGATTCCCGCCGCCACGCCATGGCCCTAGACGCTGTTCCCGTCTCGCCCTTCTGACGGCCCTAGATGCCGCCTGACGCCCATCACCTCCTCGCCCGCAGCAAGGCCCTAGACGCCGTCGACGCCCGTCGCCTCCGTCAGTCTCGAGACCGACGCCCGTGCCTCCACGACTTGGCGTCTTCGACCGCCGTCCGCCTACTTGGTTTTGTGGCGCAAACCAAGAAACCCGCCTTCTGTCGCCGTTTGCGCCCTCGATCCAGGAGTGGATGCCACAACTGTCACCCGGCCTGAGCTCCTCCACGGCAACTCTCCGTCGACACTCGACGCCCGAGTACCTGCAACCAAAGACCAAGCGCACAATCACACCGCACGGTTGACAATTCACTCATCACAGCTAGGAGAAGGTACTCAACATTGCTCAATCTCCCCCATGATGAGTGCATTGTCAACACACCACAAACGAAACAAGAGAGAAATAAAAACTGAGAAGAACAAAGAAGCAAGAGAAAAACATGAACAAGTGACAAAAGCTCGAAGGAAGCAAGAACAAGTCACTTGACCAAGCAGAGATTGATTCCCTAAGACAAGGGCAACGGCTCGACGCAATCGATCACACACAAGCATGACTCCTCAAAGACAGAGGCAGGGCTCGACATAGTCATGCAGAAATGTCGAGGAACCGAGGAACCAAAACAAAGCAGAAACTCCCAGAAACTCCTCCTAAAATGCATTTCCCCCTTACCAGTGCAACTCTCACCACATGTATGCACTCTCAAAGCCCTGTGCACAACAAGTTTTTGGAAAAATCAAACAATTTCCCTCTTGTTCGATCACTAACTTCTCCCCCTTGTTGGCACATGCATACATCAAGGCTTAGACCTAAAGCTCCCCCTGAAACTGAGACTCCCCCTGAACATATGCTATGCAATGAATGCAATGCAGGAGGTGTAAGTGAAAGCATTCAGGGATACAAGGATATGAGCAACAAGCACGTGTGCATCCATAAACAAGACCTGCATCTAGCTCAACAGGGTATATCAAATCAGTATAGAGCTAGGCAAATTCAGTTTAGGAGAAATAAAAGCATCACCCTTGATCTAGCACTACCAAGTAGGGAATGAAGAACTGTGCTAATCATACTCATACAGGTGAGCCAAGAATATCCAAAGCATGGTGTAAATATTCATTTTGCAATCAAGTTATATCAAGTAATTTTTAATGCCAGGGGTTGAAAACTTGTCATGCTTTACTTAGCAACGAGGCCAAGCCTATGCCAAAGGCAATCAGAAGCTTAAGACACTCGTCTCAGTCATGCACAGCCTTGCCCGGGTTCTCACAAGTGCAAAGTGAGCTGTCCCGAAAGCTCGATCAGTGCGACAAGCAATCCCACCTGGATCTTTCCATTCCATTTCAAGCACAATTCAAGCAATTTTATCAATTTTTGATCATGTCAAGTATGAATTGCTGAACAAAAGGCTATACTAGCATGAATGAGATAGCAAAGCATATCAACATGCCCTAACATGCTAGTAGCCAAGACAGGGTGACCATGTTTTCAAAATTTCAAATCAAAATAGCTTAACTCAGATGATGTCATATACACAGTGGAGCAAGCTATTCATGATCACGTTTATAAACTCACACTAGCAGGTACTAGGAGATCATAGCAATGTATACAAGAATGCTAGTGCAAGTGAGGCAATGCAAAATGCAAAAATGTACAATGCATATGTACAATGCAACTACCAAACCTAGAAAACTAAGAGAAGAACAAATAAACCCTACAAAACTAACCAAAGAAAAGTCAGCGATCAAAAGGGGTAACAAACCCCAAGCTCCCCTCGCAAGCGAGCAAAGGTGACCTGCTCAAGAGGTTTGGTTAGGATACCTGCAGTTTGCCTCTCTGAAGGGACATGGATCAAGTCTATGTGACATCTCTCATGGTTATCTCACAGGAAGTGGAACCGGATATCTATGTGTTTGGTTCTGGAGTGTAGGACAGGGTTCTTTGCAATGCTAATAGCGGACATGGTAAGGTTTGTTTCATCCAATGGATCTGGGAGCAACAGCTAGCAGCGGCAACATACTCAGCTTCTGTGGAAGAAAGTGCTACGCTAGCCTAGTTGCGAGAGGACCAAGACACCAAAGATGTACCAAGAATTTGACAAGTGCCGGATGTCACCTTGCGATCCAACCGACACCCACCGAAATCGGCATCAGAAAAGCCCACCAATACCAGAGAAGAATCCACAGAGTACCAAAGACCAAACTCAGGGGTGAATTTTAGATATCTAAAGATGCATTTCACCACCTACCTATGGGAGGTGCGCGGAGAAGCCTGGTACCACGCACAAAGGCCGACGCCGAACTGAATGTCCGGCCGCGTCGCAGTCAGGTACAGGAGGGAGCCGATCATGCTCCTGTACTCCGTCTGGTCCACCGCCTCGCCATCCAAGTCCTCATCAAGCGCCGTCAAAGTGCTGATTGGAGTCAGCTGAGGTAACAAGTCACTCATGTCGAACTTCCGCAGCAAGTCCTTGGTGTACTTGGCTTGATGGACGAACGTGCCCTGAGGAGTTTGCCTGATCTGCAGCCCGAGGAAGAACTACAACTCACCCATCATACTCATCTCGAACTCCCTGGACATCTGCTCAGAAAACTTGGAGACAAGAGCGTGAGAAGAGCCACCAAAGATAATATCATCCACGTATATCTGAACTAATAGAAAATCAGTGCCAGACCGCATGAGGAACAAAGTTTTATCCACACATCCCATTTTAAAGCCCTGAGCCAGTAAAAATATTTTCAGTCTATCATACCAATCTTTAGGAGCCTGTTTCAAATCATAAAGTGCTTTCTGAAGTTTATAAACGCGGTTTGAAAACTTGGGATTTTCGAAACCTGGGGGTTGTTTCACATAAACCTCTTCTTTGATAAAGCCATTTAAGCAGGCAGATTTAACGTCCATTTGGAAAACTTTAAAACCCTTAGAAGCAGCAAATGCAAGAAAAATCCAAATCGCTTCCAAACGAGCAACAGAGGCAAAAGTTTCCTCATAATCAATCCCTTCCTTCTGGCAAAACCCCTGGGCAACAAGACGAGCCTTGTTTCAAATAACCAACCTATCCTCACCCTGCTTGTTTTTTAAAACCCACTTCGTTTCGATGGGATTACAAGCAGGTAGAGGCTCGACTAAAACCCAAACTTGGTTTCTTTCAAAATTTTCGAGTTCCTCATGCATGGCATTGACCCAATTAGAATCAGACAGAGCGTGTCTAATATCTTTGGGCTCAAAGTAGGCAACAAACGCTGAATGAGCAAAGCCAGCGATACTTGTTACCTTGGACCGTGTGACTCGCTCATTGAGATCACCTAGCATCTGTTGAGGTGGATGATGACGCTGAATGTGTCGCAGTACTTCCCTTGTCGAAGTCGCCTCCTCCTCAACCAAAGCTGGTGTCTCCTCAGGTGCAGCTGGTGAAGGCTGAGTCACCTGCTGGACTGGCCCCTGGGAAGTAGACGTAGAAGGATCGGGGCCGTCATCATCGTCCGAGCTTGTGGCATAGGCGACTGGGTCCACAGCACGCGTGGTAGCCTCAGCATCACCCTCCGCAGCTTCTTCCTCCTCATCTTCAAAGATGGAGGTGCCGAGTTCATCCTCTCCTGCAACTTCAAAGACAGAAGCATTGCACGGTGCAGTCTCGTCGAAAGTAACTTCACAAGTCTCTCTGACGATGTTAGAATCAATAAGCAACACATGGTATGCTCTGGAATGAGATGCATAACCGAGAAAAATGCCATCAGACGAGCGAGACTCAAACTTATCAAGATTTCCTTCTTTCAGCACAAAACACCGACAACCGAAAACTCTGAGATGGTCAACACAGGGCTGGCGTCCAAATCGCAACTCATAAGAAGTCTTGTGCATGGAAGCGCACAAGAAAATGCGATTAGACACATAACAAGCGGTATTGACCGCCTCAGCCCAGTACTTTCTAGGAGTCCTATGCTCATCGAGCATCGTCCTAGCCATCTCCACCAGCGTCCGATTCTTCCGCTCTACAACCCCATTCTGCTGTGGAGTGTAGGGAGATGGATACTGGTGTTCAAGACCTTGATCACTACAAAAGGTGTCAAAACAAGTATTTTTGAATTCTGTGCCATTGTCACAGCGAATCGCTCTCATGGCCTGGGGTAGCTCGTTTTTCAACATCAAGATCAAGTCTCGAACAAACTCGAAAGCCTCATCCTTGGTTCTCATGAAAAAGACCCAAGAATAGCGAGAAAAATCATCCACGATCACAAGAACGTACCACTTCCCACCAACCGACATCACCCGAGAAGGACCGACTGTGTCCATGTGTAGCAACTGTCCAGGGTGAGTGGTATCACCTGATTAACAGACGGATGGGAGGTGGCAACCATCTTCCCGTGGTGACACGGGTGGCAAACAAGGTCCTTTTCAAACTTCAATTTGGGCAATCCTCGGATTAGGCTAAGTGAGCTAAGTCTCAACAACAAGTCGAAGCTCAAATGTCCAAGTCTCCTATGCCACTTCCACATATCAGAAGGATCAGCCAACAAGCAACGAGAAGGGCCAAGAGAAGTTCCAGAGAAGTCAACCAAGAAAACACGATCGCAAGGTAAAATCCGGCAAACCAAATCTCCTCTGGAATCCAAAACTCGAGAACAACCCTACTTGAAGCGAACTTCAAACCCCTCATCGAGAAGTTGCGAAACAGAGAGCAAATTGAACCCAAGGTTCGAAACCAAAGCAACTTCTCTCAGGGTAAAGCGATCAGAAACTCTAACAGCGCCAACACCACGTACCTTGCCCTTACCATTATTCCCAAATATGATGTATTCTTTGTGGCGCGTTGGGGTGAGGCTGGAGAACCATTTGTCATTCCCGGTCATATGGCGCGAACAACCAGAGTCCATGATCCACCTATTCTCCAAGCCTCAAACCTGCACATCAGTAGTGAGACAAAGGGTGAGCAAATGTCTCAACACTAGGATTAGCAAAGTGTGAAGCAAACCAGTGTCGAGCCATTTGCTCTACAGAAGGGTTAGCAAAATCAGAAAAAGCGTATCCCCCGTCCCGTCTACCGCGAGGCTGACGACCACCACCGCGAGGAAAGCGTGGTGCATCGTAACCTTCTCCAAAGCCTCGGTCTCGTGGTCCATAGCCGTACTGAGGACGACCAGGAGCATGACAGGCAAAGCGACCACTCGCTGGAGCACGGTAACCTCCACCGTCTCCCTGTCCTCCACCTACACGGCGCGCCCTAGCACCACGCCGAGGAGGACCATGCACCCGAGCAGAGTACATGTCCGGGTTGCGTCTCTCCTGCTCACGCCTCACAACTCGCTTCCTCCTGAAGCAAAACTCCTCCAGGTGACCCTCTCTGTCACAGTACTCGCAGTGGTACCTCACCTCTCTCTTGGGAGGTGGAGGCCTCGCCTGCGGACGGGGAGGAGCAGCCCCCTTCTTCTGGGCAACCTGGGCTGTGGTAGCAGGGAGCGTATCGAGGGGATTCCTCAGCTCATTGGGCTTTGGAACCTAAACCTGTTTCTGTGGAGGTACTTTTTGTGGTTCTTTCAGCACACCATCCACGGGGTCCACAAGTAAAGGCTGCGTGCTCGTGCTAGCAGTGTTTAGAGCACTTGAAACTCCAGCAGCCTTGCTGATCTTACCATACAACTTGTCAAAGTCTGACTTCGTGTATGTGTAACCGACCCCAAAACCATCACCACACTTAAACTTCTTGATCATCATGCCCAACTGCGGCTCACTGCTAGAGACCCAACTCAGAATCGCCCTAAGATATGTGTTCTCAATCTCCAAGTTGGCTTTCTCTACCGCAAGATTATCCAAATCAGAAATCAGACCAGGGCAAACATGACAATCAATAGGTGGGCTAGACTCCACAACCTTAGTCTTCCCCAAAGACTTAATCAAGGCGTTCTTCTCATCTAGCTCCGACCTAAGGGTGGGACAAAGCTTACACGCACCAAGCAAAATCGGCCTAGACTTCATCTCCTCTAGCTCGCACACAACAGTAGCAAATTTAGATTGCAAAGCGGCTAGATCAGACATAAAGATGGGACACTCATCACATTCAAGCACATCACTAACTATGGGAGCGTCCTTGACTAGTTCAAGCTCATGCTTGGCCTTGGCTAGCTCGTGAGACACATTAGCAAGCGAAGTCTTAGCAACATCTAAGTTCGCGACGTTCTCATCATGCTTCGCACGGAGAGCAACAAGATCATTCATGTGAGATATGCAGCCAGCGCACTCATCCTCACCAGATTTCTCTCTAGCACAAGCTAGCTCAGCCATAAGCTTTCTACGCTCTCTAGCTGCTTCCTTAAGCAGCCTCTTCTGGTTGTCGAGAGCGGCGTACAACTCCCTAACCTCAGTATCAAGCAGGTCAATAGTGGAGTTTACCTCTGAATCACTCCCGGATCCAGGAGAAGAGCCGTCGTGCGTCGGTGTAGCATGTCCACCTGGATACGCACGAGCACCATTGGCCTCGCCCGCCATGGTGCAGAAGCCCTTGCGCCGACCGACCGCCAAGCAAAGGCCGATGAAGCCGGTGGCTTCCTTGTCCCGCTTCTTCTTCTTCTTGTCATCGTCGTCGGAGGTCGGTGAAGAAGAGCGGTCAGTGTCGGAGCTCTTGTCGAGGTCGCTGAGCTGCGCCAGGAAAGCCTTCTCCCGCTTCTTGGCCTTGTACTGGAAGCGCTTCTTGAGTGACTCCTTGTCGAAGTGTCCTCCCCGGTCACGACTGCGGTGCTTGTGGCACCGACGCTCCTTGTTGGAGCCTCCCTCGTCGCGGTCGCGGTGGCGGTAGTAGTCGAAGTTGTTGTTCTGGCCACCGCCGGACTTCTTGGGGCAGTCGGCGATGAAGTGGTTCAGATCGCCGCAGTGGTAGCATCCGGGGTTCTTCTTCCTCTGCCAGTTGTGGTAGACACGTTGGAACTTGTTGATGAGGAGGCACAAGTCGTCATCGCCCAGCGTCTCTAGCTGCTCATCTGAAACAGAAGGCAAAGAGGCAAGAGAAAAGGCAAGAGCAGAGTTAGTGTTAGAGCTCGATCCACCTGGGCCAGTCACAAGAGCGATGCTCTTGGAAGTTGGGGCACCATTGAGCTTAGCTCGTGTCTGGTTATCCACCTCCGTGGCCTTGAGCTTGCTGAAAAGCTCATTCACGGTCAGAGTCTCATAGCCTGCAGACTCGATGATCGTGTTCACCTTGAGATCCCACACAGAGTGGTCAAGTGCGTAGAGCAACTTGAGGGCCTTCTCGTGCTTTGTGTAGTCGAGGGCATCAGCAGATCTATTCGCACTGACTTTGTTCACAATCGATTGAAACCGACTGAACATGTCACCAATGCTCTCACCCGGCCCCTGTGTGAAGTTCTCATATTCACGCCGGTGAGTCTCGAACAGTCTAGCCTTCACCTGAGGTGTGCCCTCGTGGTAGTTCTCAAGGCACGTCCAGACTTTGTGGGCTTCCTGAAAACCCTGGACGCGTGAGAACTCCGAACAAGAAACGCCAGCGAACAAGGCATTGATAGCCTTGGCGTTAGCCTCATGTTCGGACACCAGAAGAGGTGAGGTCCGAACGGCAAGCACCTCGTACGCCTGGTTTTTGGTGATATCCCAGACCTCGGCTCCCATGCTTTGCAAGAAGGCACGCATGAGAACCTTCCAATAAGCATAGTCCTCGCCGGAAAACACTGGAATTTTACCAAGACTCGTCATGGTCGCCAAGTGGTTTTCGAACCGGTTAAGGTACTGAAAACCTCAACCAAACTCTGATACCAATTGAGGAACCGAAAAGGCGTCCAGAGGGGGGGGTGAATGGGAGCTGATAAAAAATTATCGCAATCTGAAGCTCGGCTTAAGATCCCAAGTACACACCCAACCCTAGAGTCCTAGGTGCAGTGTAGAGTAGCTATAGAGGAGCTACACTAACACAAAACAACCCTAGGACAAACGAGAAGTAGCGCGGAAGCAAACAGCGAGAAGAAGTAGCTGAAACAACGCACGGTATACACACCGGTTGAACCGACGTGCACAAGGGGCACCTTGTCGGTTTAACCGATGCGCAGAGCCTGCAACAGTAAAAAGCTAGCACCGGTTGAACCGATGCATAGGCTTATGAAGCGTCGGTTCAACCGACATTGCAACATCGGATGATCCGATAAATTCAAATTCAATTGCCGGTGCAGTTGTCCAGAGGGACTGCAAAACAATTTAGTGGTCACCGGTTAAACCGACGCGAGCACATCGTCGGTTTAACCGACCCGCAGAGTAGCACAAAACACAGAACCACTCACCGGTTGAACCGATGAGGGACAAAAGGAACTCGTCGGTGCAACGCCTCAACAACAAAACCCTAACACATGAGAATCCTACTCACCGGTTGATCCGATGTGGGTACTTTCGAAACGTCGGTTCATCCGGTGATAGGAAAAACTCCGCCCGTGCCCAGAAACGATTTTTCCAGCCCGCGTTCTTTTGAAAACTCGATGATCGAGTGGCCAAATCAAGTCCAAATCTTACCAAGTTTTGTAGGCATGATCACAAAGGACTTGTGAATACGTCCACAAAAGGAATCGACTAATTACTCCATGGTCTGGGAGGAATTGAAGAAATACCGAGCAAGAACGGGGTTTTTGGGGTTTTCTAAAAACTCAGTTCTTGAGAGCTCATGATCTACAGGAGCTTTAGCTCATGGATATGACGATTGAAGCCGCACAAAAGAGCCCCAAGGACCACATCAACAAGTGGATAAAACCCCAAAACGAAGAACTCAAGAAATTGGAAGATTCAAACACCGAGAGCTCTAAAGACAAGAGATTGAATTCAATTCGAAAGCCCAAAGGGCACAAGGAGGAAAGGGCCTCCTTTCCCAATCAATCTCCGTACAAGAGTCTCAAAAATCCATCCACAAAGTCCTAGTCCTAGAGAAGAAGGAGAAGAACAGGAGGAAGAGAGGAAGAGGGCGCCTAGGAAGGGGAGGCGGCGTGCTGTCCAGGCCAAAGGAGAGAGAGAGAGGGAGAGGGGGTATTTAACCCCAACAACTCTCAACCCAAAAGACAAAACTACCCCTAGACTCAATTAGACACTAGAAAGCCCGTAGGGGCAAAACCGGAAAAAGATACATGAACTCATCCGACGATCGAGGTTCTTTCTTCGAGTCAAAGTCTTCTCCGCGATGCCGCCGTGTGGATGAAGATTCGGTCCGCGGTTTTGGAGGGTCCGCGAAACCCGGGTAGGTGGCCGGTTTTGAGAAAACCGCCAAAAACTCACGCACGGGAAGATTCCCGCCTCCACACCATGGCCCTAGACGCCGTTCCCGTCTCGGCCTTCTGACGACCCTAGACGCCGCCCGACGCTCGTCACCTCCTCGCCCGCAGCGAGGCCCTAGACGCCATCGACGCCCGTCGCCTCCGTCAGTCCCGAGACCGACGCCCGTGCCTCCACCAAAGGAGAGAGAGAGGGAGAGGGGGTATTTAACCCCAACAACTCTCAACTCAAAAGACTAAACTACCTCTAGACTCAATTTGACACTAGAAAGCCCGTACGGGCAAAACCGGAAAAAGATACATGGACTCATCCGACGATCGAGGTTCTTTCTTCGAGTCGAAGTCTTCTCCGCGATGCCGCCGTGTGGATGAAGATCCGGTCCGCGGTTTTGGAGGGTCCGCGAAACCCGTGTAGGTGGCCGGTTTTGAGAAAACCGCCAAAAACTCACGCGCGGGAAGATTCCCGCCTCCACGCCATGGCCCTAGACGCCCGTTCCCGTCTCGGCCTTCTGACGACCCTAGACGCCGCCCGATGCCCGTCACCTCCTCGCCCGCAGCGAGGCCCTAGACGCCGTCGACGCCCGTCGCCTCCGTCAGTCCCGAGACCGACGCCCGTGCCTCCACGACTTGGCGTCTTCAACTACCGTCCGCCTACTTGGTTTTGTGGCGCAAACCAAGAAACCTGTCTTCCGTCGCCGCTTGCGCCCTCGATCCAGGAGTGGACGCCACAGCTGCCACCCGGCCCGAGCTCCTCCATGGCAACTCTCCGTCGACACTCGACGCCCGAGTACCTGCAACCAAAGACCAAGCGCACGATCACACCGCACGGTTGACAATTCACTCATCACAGCTAGGAGAAGGTACTCAACATTCCTCACATCCATTGGGTTATTAGCTAGATTATATTTGTAATGTGCATTATTTACTGTCGTGTTATTTGTGGGTTATTAGCCGAAAATTGATAATACAAATGTTCTCTATGGTTTGGTTCTTTAGCAAGTGTTCATGTATAATTAGAATGTACGAGTGTCATTCCCCAAAAAAAAAAAGAATCTACTGGGGTCTGTTAACTTTTTTATATTAAAAAAATAAACAGATCAATGCAGGATTTACGTCATCAGATTTTGTTTACGTTAGTAAAATATCTAATGCAAAATAAGTAATATTATATAGACAACGTATCTAGTGCAAACCAAGGATCTCGTGCAAACCCGTGCAAACCTACTAAACAAAGTTTCAAAAAAATCTGAAAAAAATCATGAATGTGCTTCTCAGCTTACCTCATCTATATATAAAATTTCATGGTCAAATTCGTCTTACTCTAGAAGTTACAAAAAAGACAAATTTTCTGACAACAATAATGGTTCAAATGCATCTCAAATTTTCAGAATTTTTTGAAACTTTGTTTAGTAGGTTTGCACGGGGTTGCACGAGATCCTTGGTTTGCACTAGATATATTGCAGGTGCCATATGTATTGATATGATTCCAGAACAACACCATGTGCCTCGATCTTTTACAGACACCGCACCATGCTCAGTCGATCTTTATCGAGAATAGAAAAGAAAGTGCTGGCCTGCTCAGTATACAGGGGTCGAGATTCCAGAGGCTGATGAGCTGATCAGACAGCTTTGAAGCTGTAAAACAATCTGATCACACGGTTTCGATCTGGCACATATCTATCAGGCCGTCCAGCTTTATTTGTTTTTTTTGTGCAATTTTTTCAGTTGCGATCTGGAATCATTTGCATATGTGCACATCAGCGACTACGACAGATGGTCGCAAGTACTTCCAGCTGCTAGAAAAAAATGTAGGTTAGATCGTGTTTGGCTTAGCTCTGAGAGTAGCTTTTCTGCTGAATTCAGGAGAAACTCTGCAAAATGTTTTTTTAAAGAAGTAATTCTATATACTGATTCCTAAAATGACCAAAGGAGCTAGGAGCTAAAAATATCCTCGCAAAAAAAAGGATCTAAAAAATATAGCTTCTTCTGATTCACTTCACATACTGGATCTGTTTTCATAAAGTTAATCTGCTTAGAGAATCACTATCAGTTAGTGAATCATTTCTCTCCGAGAATTAGCTTCCATAGTGAATCAAAACCATATGGAGCTCTACCAAATTGGTTCTACACTAAGGTACATGCATGTGTACGTCCTCGTACTACAGAAACCAAAATTAACGGTCGCATGCATGGATAATTGAGATAAGACGACATCACAGCAATACGAAGGATACGGCTCCAATCAAGCATGCATATAGAGCATTTCCGGTAGCATGATGCAACTATGCAATATAGCTATTTTTTTGTATCAATGCTCCAAAATAAAAAAATGAAGATATGAGAGGTGCATGCATAATTATTGTATTCAGAACCATCTATATATTGCAAAAAGGAAAACGAAAACCATATTTTGACTTGCATCTGCATCTTTTGACTCATGTATTTAGATATCTTATGAATACTACTCGATCCTAAGTAACAACAAGCCAAATAAAGTAGCTTGGCAGCTTAGCTGCAGCAGTGGTGCACCATGGTTACTCCCAAAACTGATATATAATCAGCTACTTTTTCGTTTTTTTAAAAATAATCAGCCACTTCTGTTGAATAGTATTCCAGGCTTTTGATTAACGACTCTGTATGCGTGTGGCCTTGAATTCTTCATGGACATAGTTATTTCATACCAATAAGCTGGACAATGATAGGTCAGAACTAGCAGAGATGCATATCAACATTGCCTGTTCAGAGTCAGACATTCCAGGCATTATTTGACCATGAGTTTCCAAAGATATGATGAGAGGCCAGCGGCCAATGCAACTGACAACGTTTTTTTTTTTTTGAAACGGGAAGCATTATTAATTTCAAGGCTGTTACGAGAAGGTGATAGAACATCCTGAAATCCTCCCAACCTCTACCAGAAGACACAGCTCAACTTAAAAGACCAACAAAAAGTTCAAGGCACACTAATGACTATCAATCCGAAGACCATGTGCCCGGGTAAAAAACTCCTTGGCCACCTGCACCAAATACCGAGAAGCCGCTACAACGACTTCCTGGGAAGAAGACTTCTGTAGGACAGCCCAAGTACGTAGCCAATGCGTAGTTAGATATATGACCTGCAAAAAAGATGTGTGTTTGTTTTCAAAGATAAATACATTTCTACAGAGCCACAGAGGCCAACATAAAGCTGATGCTCTCAAAAGTATCAAAGGTTTTAAGTTTGACTGAATTCCATCCAGCCAATGCCCAAACATATCATCCACACTGTGGGGCCTAGGGAGTCCCCAAGCTGCATAAGCTGTAGCCCAACCTAGACGAGCGAATCAACTGTCAAAAAATAGATGTTGTATCATTTCATTCTCATGACAGAAGCAACATTGCTGGTTACCTTGCCAGTTCCTTCTGGCCAAATTATCTTTTGTTAGAATAACACCTTTCCGAAGGTACCAAAGGAAAACCTTGATCTTGAGAGGGGTTTTTAATTTCCAAAGGTGTTTGTTAGTATTGGGAATGTTTTGATGAATCAGACCAAGATAATGCGATTTTACTGAAAATTCACCCTTTCGATCTAATGTCCAAATGAATTCATCCTCCTCCTGACTTAAAACGACAGGTGTAAGACGTGAAAGAAGAATATTCCACATCACAAGCTTGTCGCCAAAAAGATCCCTCCACCAAGATACATTAGGTGGATACGTACTAAGTACTGCTTCCACCGTATCCTGTTTCCCTTGAGCAATGTTGTATAGCTGTGGATATTGTTCTCTTATTGGTGTATTTCGTAACCAGATATCTTCCCAAAATATTACTTGTGACCCGTTCTGAATCATGTATGTTCCAAATCTAAGAAAATCCCGTTTTACCTTCATCAAGCTTGCCCAGAAATGAGAGTCTCCGCTTTTCCACTAGACCTGAACCAAAGGTTTGGTCCCTAGATACTTGTTGCATAGAATCTGCTGCCATGTGTTGTCTGTCTTTAATAGTCGGTACAGCCATTTACTAAGCAGAGCCGTGTTCTTTAATTCCAGATTATGTATGCCTAGACCACCTTGTTCGACATAGGATATCCCATTTGGCTAAACGGTATTTTCTTTTATGTTCATCACGTTGCCAAAAGAATCGAGAATGAAAGTAATCCAACTTCTTTAGGACCCCTTTTGGGATCTCAAAGAAAGACATCATATACATTGGTAGACTACTAAGAATAGAATTGATTAAAGTTAAACAACCTCCAGTTGACAAGTTTTTTCCTTTCCAACTACGGAGGCGTTTCTCAAATCTTTCTTGTACCTTCAACCAATCAGCATTTGACAATTTCTTATAGTGTATAGGAATACCCAAATATCTCATTGGGAAAGCACATGTATTGCATCCAAATAGTCCCATGTATTGATCCTCGAATTCTTTGGCCTCTCCAAAGCTTAAAATTTCACTCTTATGGAAATTAATTTTCAGACCCGATAGTTGCTCAAAAGAATAAAGTAGCAACTTCATGTTTTGAGCCTTCTGCAGGTTATGTTCCAAAGAGAGAATTGTATCATCAGCGTATTGTAAAATAGAAATTCCACCATCAACAAGATGTGGTACCACTCCACCTACCTGATCATCCGCTTTAGCTCTCTTAATAATTATAGCTAACATATCAGTGACTACATTGAATAATATCGGGGAGAGGGGGTCACCCTGTCGCAGGCCCTTCTTTGTTTGAAAGAAAGGACCTACTTCATCATTGACGTTAATTGCTACACTTCCACCTGAAATGAATGATTTTACCCATTCAATCCATTTGAGTGAGAATCCTTTCATCCGAAGTGTTTGTAGCAAGAAATCCCAGTGCACTTTGTCATACGCCTTTTCAAAGTCAATTTTGAGGATTACCCCCCACTTTGTTTTTTCCGGTGCAACTCATGACTGTTTCATGCAGTATGACGACTCCCTCTAGGATGTTGCGTCCCTGCATGAAAGTTGTTTGGGTATGGCTAATAATATGATCCGCCACTGAGTTAAAGCGAACGGTGGCGACTTTGGTGAAAATTTTGAAGCTTACGTTCAACAAGCAGATTGGTCTATATTGTTGTATTTTGTTTGCCTCCTGAATTTTTGGCAATAAGGTTATTACCCAAAATTCAGGCTGCAAAGTGGAATGTCCCCCCTATGAAGATCGTGAAACATATGCATCAGATCACCCTTGATAACGTCCCAAAACTGTTGATAGAATTCAGCTGGGAAGCCATCGGGACCTGGAGCTTTATTATGTTCCATTGCGAAAATTGCATCCTGAATCTCCTTTTCAGTGAAAGGAGCCATAAGGAATTCATTTTCACTCTGACTGACTTGTGGGATATCATCTATTCTGCTTTCATCAAAGGCAAAGTGGTTTTCCTCGGATGGTCTAAATAATTCTTTATAGAATTGCGTGATCTAATTTTTCAAATTGTTTTGTCCCTCAATTTTTACCCCATCATTATCTAAAGAGAAGATATGTTTCTTTCGGTGCTTGCCATTGGCAATCATCTGAAAGTATCTCGTATTATTATCCCCTGGAAGGACGTCGGTTGCTTTTGCACGCTGATAGAACTTAAGCTCCTCCTCACGTAGTAGCTTAGCCATATTATCCCGTGCTGTCTCCAGTTGTTCCCGTTCTGCATCAGTCAACAACCTATTTTCAGCTGTAGTATCCAAGGTTGTAATGATTGACTGACAATTCTGTTTCTGCATTTTATACAACCCATGCTGATGGCCTGCCCACCCCCTTAGGTGTTTTCGCAAGGCCCCCATTTTCCTATTCTAGAGTTGCACTGAATTTCGACTATGTACTGGTTTATTCCAAATTTCTGTCACTCGATGCCGAAAATCCTCCCGAGCTAACCAACTAAGTTCCATTTTGAATTGCTTGGCAATACCCCTATAGGATGGTTCTCCGGTATCTAACAATAATGGCGTATGATCAGAGACTCCTCGATCCAGTGCGTGTACAGTTACCAATGGATACTTTAATTCCCATTCAGTAGTCATTAGAACCCAGTCTAACTTCTCAAAAGTGGGATCTTGTAGTGAATTCGCCCAGGTGTATTGTCTACACGTCAAGTCAATTTCCCTAAGATCAAAGCTGTCTATGACTGCATTGAATAGGAAAGGCCATCGGGCATTAAAATTATTTTTATTTTTCTCCTTACTGTGTCTCATAATATTGAAGTCACCACCAATTAACGTGGGATATGGATTTTGTTGGCAAGTGCGTACGAGCTCAGACAGAAAAGGAGATTTGAACTCCTCCTGTGCTGGACCATAGACTGCCATCAAAATCCATTTAAAATCATCACATTTGTTGCGGAGATGAAATTTAATAAAAAATTACCCTTCCACTAAGAATGATAACTCGAGAACCATTGCATTAATTCCGAGAAGTATGCCACCTGACTGACCCCTTGGGGGAAGACAATGCCAAATAAAATCCACGTCGCCCAGAGAGACGGGCTAAATTCGACCTAGACATATCTTGTTTTCCGGTTTCCATGACCGCCACAAAATCAAGTTGTTGGTCCCTAATTGCTTCTGAGATGTATTTATATTTAGCCAAGTCTGAAAGACATTTGCTATTCCAAAAAATACCCTTCATGTGAAACCATTTTTATTTAGTTTATTAACCTTTTTTCTTGCCTTAATTTTTTTAGATGTTGATTTCGACTTATGACTGGATGCAATAAGGTCACATATCCTTGTGGCCAGGTCCAAGTCATCTAGATCCACATCTGTAACATCTTTGACTAAGTGAGATAGAAGCAGTCTGTCCTCTTCGGGTTCTTCATCATCACTTAGTAAAAAAGGATTAAAATCACTCTCTTTTGCTATGCACTTGCCTCCCGTTTGTTTTGGTTGTACAGTAACTCGATCTACCTCAATTCTCTTAAGAGCATTGTAAGAGACGCTAATAGTCTTGCTACTGCTACCCAAGGAGATACCCGTGGATTTTAAGTTTGCAATGCAAGAATCTTTAGTGAGGTGTAAAAACTTATCAGGCGAAGAATTACCTGACTGGGAGACCAGTGGAGGGGTGCTCAGAGGCTTTTCAGTCGAGCTGTCCAAATTGCGAGTGGCAGCCCGCCTTTGTGCTCGTTCCATCATCAACTCATCAGCTGCAGCAGTTCCATCTGCATTGTACGAGTAATTCGATCGAGCGCTTCGGCGCTTGCCATCTATGTAAACAGATAATGTCGCTCGATTTTTCTCCAAAAAAGGCCGGGGCAGCAACTTGTTTTTCAAGCTCAATCTCCCCTGCAATAGAAAGCTCACATCGTGACGATATGTCATCTCCATTGAAATTATCAAAGGAGCGAACAATCGTAACTGACTTACTCGTGATGTTTGGTGTATGCTGAGAGAGAACATTATGTGAAGAATTGCTAGCCGTTCTCAATTTTCCACTTGGGGTATGGACGGTAGCACCCTCCTCCATATTTTCGTGCGTCCCTGCAGCAGATAAATTAGTTTGTCATGGTGTACATAATTCATCACAACAATTATCTGTTGAGAAAAAAGGGTGGTACTTACTATTGTTGATTCCATGAACCGGCCTAAAACCCATTTTGGGTTTAGTTACCGCGATCTGAGTCAACTTTTCAGTCCCATTCAACACAATCGGCTTGAACTGGGGATAAGGACGCCGAGTACCCAAAGGTGTCACCGCAATCAGGCTATGCATTGGAGTAGGTCCTGAGACAACATTCTCTGAATTATTTGCAGTTTTGGTCACATTGTTACCAGATCCACTCTTCAAATTATTTGTAGTAGCCCCTGTGTCATGCACCTCCTTGTTTCCATCACCTTCCCCCGAATCATCACTGACAACGTATAGTTTCGTGTTCTAGCAAGATCCTAACATGTGTCACATCATCATTTTGTAAAATCCTGTACCAGTTGCATTGTCTGACAAGTGCAAAGATATATAGCAACCGTACCATATGCATGGGATTGCATTCGTGGACCCAGATGTGAGACAGTATAGTGCGGCGTTTCTTGTGCCTGCTGACGACGTGCGGATAGATAATCAGAAACAAACTCAATCCATACATAGAAATATCTTCCAAGTTAATGTATATATGTATTGTACGTTTCTACGTATATACATATCTATCACTCTCAAGAGACTTGTATGATCTCACTGGCAGTTACTTGGAAGCAACACGTACGCGTCAACGGAATTATCAGCCACTATGAGTCTTTGACAGTTTTTTCTAATGCTTATGGCAGTGTCAGCTGGAAGAACAGAGAAAAGGATCTAGATCTCTAGGAACAGAAATTACTGACCAATTTCACAGACCAACCATGAAATTAATTGATCCTACAAGAACTCGAGATATTGTTAACACTTCGTAGATAAGAATCCATCCATTCATTACCACGTAACGCAAGGTGGAAAAGAATTTTGATACGAAATTTTGTGCTCCATTTGATCACAAATATAAATCAATTAGGACATCGACATGGTCTCCAACGTTGCACTTTGACCAATATTTCTTGTAAGAATAAATTATTTTAAATGATAAAGTTAATATTGTGAAATCATATGATAGATGGATCTTGTAACACAAAAACCAGTCTTTATAAGTTTTTACTTATTGATTCTCAATAAATTAAACTAGATGCACTTTATAAATTAAACAAATTATGCGATTCCATGTGAGGAATCGATATTCATCATTTCTAATATACATTTTGGTTCCGAGGGTGTTCGCTCACCTCTCTCTTTGCACTACCATGAGTACCGAGAAAGTGAGGATGTAAGACCTTTAAAAAAGAGAGAGAGAATGTAAGATGTTTTCTTGGTTTTTTTATACTTCAAGATGTTTTTCCGTTGAGTTAAGCCGAGCTTTAGTTCTATGCCATAAAATTCAACCAAGGCCTCCACAACTTTTCTTGGAGACGTAGACAGATGTAGGATATATACGGGGGAAATTACTAAAACAATTCCAAAAGGAATGGTGTGGCCGGAAAGAACGAAATCTCGAAGATAAAGAAAGAGCCAATTGCGTAAATGAGGATACATTTCAAATCTTTTACGATAGGTTTCAAGCATATTTAGCCCATTTAGAAATATCTTTAGTGGGCTTAAATCCGGGCTCGTCCACTCCATCTGGGCTTCGACCGGTTACATGGGCCTAATTGTCTAAGGCCTTGTTTGGTTATTCTAGATTCCTAGAATGCACGCTTTCTTAAAAAAAATCTTGCATGCATGAAGTGCTAATTGAAGTCTACTTGCAAAATATTTTCAGAGATATGTATAACTTTTCACGACAAATCTAATGACGGTAATTAATCGATGATTGGTTATAGCGATGCTACAGTAGCCATCCTCTAATCACGCGGTCAAAGTCCTCATTAGATTTTTTTAGGGTTTCTAGTGCAGGGGTTCTAGAGTTGGTTTTGTAAACTGGTTTTATTTGACACCGTAATTAGTGATCAAAGTTTTCTAGCACTTTCTAGCATGGGAAACCAAACAAGCCCTAAATGGCCGATTTCTTATTCTAGCGCCTAGTGCGTGAGGTCAGACGGCAGAGTCCAGAACATACTGCTGCTAAACGGTTAGCAGAAATCTAGTGGAGTCTGAACTGAAGATCTCGATCCGTTGCGCAGTGGAAGCACTTTCTTCCATGCAATTATTGTGTGAGCTATACATGGTATATAACGTGCCAAGGTTAGTGATGAGCAAGTATCAATCCTCACGTCTAAGTTCTAATCGAATAATCTTGTCTATGCTGGTAGCTTTAAATATTCCATCGAAGTTTCGTCTGAAGTGGTCTTTGCTTTGTGGAATAACAGATATTAGTGTCGACAACAAAAAAAAGCATGCTGCATGAACTTGGCTTGGCGCACAAATAAAGCATGCGCATGACAATTTAAAATCCGGGCACGTTTCTACAGATTCAACGCAGCGTTGAACTGTTTTTCTTTTTTGAAACACGGTCCAGCCGCAGACGGTACATACGTAGGATCCACTCCTTTATGCACAAAACTTCATCAAATTTTACCCACAATTATATGGAATTCGGCTAATTTACGGTCGAAAGTAATATAATCCTCATCTATTTTTAAAAAGTATACTATATTATCCTTTTTCCTGTTTTGGCAACCTCCACCAACACCTTTTCTCTGCATTTCAACCCTACGGACCCACTAAACCTGTTTGTTTTTCGCCAACAGCCACATCAACGAAGCAAAAAAAAAACAATAGATAAGGTACCTGACACGGATTGAAAAAGTCTTTTTATGCAGCCATCATTTGCAAATTTGTTCTAGGTTCCAGCAACAAGATAGATCCACAGAAAAACACATTCCCTCCGACGCAAAAACAGCAGATCTTGGATTTATAAAAAAAAACTTGCTACATCACCAAAATTAAAGTGCGTGTGTAAGAATCTTGACAAATGTGTTGTTGTAGAATCCCCTGATGTAGAACATAATTTGAATCCACTGTTGTAGAGCCTAATTGAATATGGATAAAAATCAGATTGATTGTGATTGAACAAACTAGAAAAAGTTGACATACAGGAAATGTCTGAGCCAAAATAACTGATATAGCTGTTTAACAGTATATTATTGCCTGATGATTCACATTTAGTTGCTTTCGATGCATGTAAAAAATGCTCCAATGCTGCTACTGTCTAATGGGGTGGCATATAAGATAAAAATAGTGTTATGCCTCGTAGAGAATATCATGAAAGAAATACTTTTGCCTACCTAGAAATAACAACATACTAACACAAAACAATAACATGTTATTGTTTAATAAAAGCCATATTTGCCTAATGAAAACCATGTTATTGCCTAATGAAAACCATATTGTTGCCTAGTGAGAAACATGTTGCAGCATTTATAAAAGAGGGGCAATCATCATCCAACATACATCTCAATGTCACACATAATCTCGTGAAAGCACCAACTAAGATTTTAGGAAAAGCAATCATGTAAAGAGAAATCTCAACTACGTTAAGTTTTTTGTATGCTCTTTTAAACTATCTGTTGACGGCATGTTGGTTCCAAAACCAATATATGGATTTCTTTTGATTCACTCACAAAATAACAAGAAGTTACCATAATATAGGGATTGGTGAAAACCTAATTAGAAGAAAACTAATGTGCAACATGTTTTTCACTAGGCAATATATGTATTGGTGCAACCAGAACAAAAATATGCTACTGAATGAATAATTTTCTTGTTCATTTAGAAAAGATTTCCTACACATGAATTGTATGAATTGATTGTTACAAAAAATAGTAGATGGTCACAATACGTGAAAATGTATCAGAACACAAAATTGCTTAGCTAGTATGATTTTTCATGTTGGTTTAGCATAAGTTGCATACATAAAATCTGAGAAACTATCAGTAGGAATACCTGAAAATGTTATAATCAGAATGCAAAAATGCTAAAGTAAAATGAATAAATTGCTTGACGATTTGGAGGTGGCACCATCAGATTGTGGGAGGAACTTATCTCACTACAGGAGACAGGAACTTTGCCGTGTGCCTGTTGCACACGACAAAGCTCATTTTACACACGGCAAAGGCTTTGCCGTGTGCAACACACGGCAAAGGCCACACGTCAAACAGCCGTCAGCAAAGGCAACCTTTGCCGTGTGTCTTTTGTCGGGCACACGGCAAAGAGTTCGCCGTGTGCATATCTGACCCACGGCAAAAAATTTTGAAAAATATAAAAAAAATTTGTGCCCTGCCGCCGAGGCTCACCATGCCGGGCCCCACCACGCATGCCTGGGCCCACCATGCGCGGGCCGCAGACATAGCGCCGGCCTTTGCGTACGGCCGAAGGCGTGGCCATCGCCGCCGCTGGGGAGCGGGCCCGAGGTGGCCGGCGGCGTGGAGAGGGGCGGCACACGCCGACTACCATGCGCGCTCATGCTTGGGGAGCGCCGGCCGTCGCCGGAGCCGAGCTCGCGCCCCGTCGTCGTTTCCCCATCCGGCCCGCCACCGCCGATGCCAGCTGAGCTCGTGCACTCATGCCGGGGGCGCGCCGGCCACCGCTGTAGGGAGGGCCCTTGCCATTCGGAGCCAAGCCCCTCACCCTGCGCTTCGGTCACCGCCTTCCCGCCGGCCAACTGCACCCGACGCCGCCCGCCGACGACTCCAGACCACGCCGCCGCCCTGAAGAGAGAGGAGAAGAGAGGTGTGTGAGAGAGAGGGAACAAGGAGAGCTGTTTGACCAGCCAAGCCGCCGCGGCGTGGCGAGCGCGGGCGTGGCCGGCGGCGTGGGCGGGGGCACGGGCGAACGTAGGTGCAAGCGTGGCCGGCGGCGTGTGGCCAGCAGCTGCGTGGGCGAGCGCAGGTGCGAGGTAGGAGATGGCTGCGTGTGTGGCGTGAGTGTGTGGCGTGTGTGAGGCAGAAGGGGATAAGGGGCTGGAACTTTGCCGTGTGCCCCGATCCGGCCCACGGCAAAGACGCCAGCTTTGCCGTGTGCCCTGCGATCTAGCCCACGGCAAAGGCAGCCGTTTGCCGTGTTCCCTAGGAGGTGGCACACGGCAAAGGATTTTTGTTTTTGAATATTGACCACTATTTCATGTATCCTTGACTTCGTGAACTTCTTAACCTTGGCAAAGTGAATAAAGAATTCTTGCTTCATCATCACATGCAGAATAATGTATTATTTCTTGTGTCTTAAATCCAATTTATATCAACTAAATTGTTTGCATATCATGTTTAACTAAATTTATTATTTAATTGCAAAAAAAATTAAAATTATCAAACATAACCGAAAAGTAACCAAACTTTGACATGAAAGATTATAAGATGTTTATTGCATGTACAAAAAGTCTTGAAGTCAACACCCAATTTGACTGTCGCTTTGACTTCAAATCTCAACGACTCCTTCTCAACTCTATAGATATTCTCTGGAGATGCTTCGATTTATAAGGAGTACAGGTGAAAACTTGTGCAAAACCTTTTCAATTTTTTACCATAGCCTCCTCATATGAAATCATGATATCATGACAAATCTTATATTTTTCAGACTACGTTTGCTTTTTATAGAATTTTAAAACTATTGGGCCACATATTCGAGGGCATGGTTCATGAGCAAGAACTTCAAATTTTCCATCCATTTTTCGGATATGGTCTCACATGGGACTTCATGATGTGAATATCATTTTTTTGCTTCATTATTACTCTATGTAAAATTATTGCAGTCAAATTTGACTTATTCTCTAAAATTCGTTTTCATGAAATAAAAAAGTTAAATATAGCAAAAGGACCGGAAAAAAAACCAAAATCTAATTTAGAGTCCCATGTACAATATGAAGATATCCACGAAAGTTGCAAGGGTAGAATGAACTTTTTTTGAACACTTTTGCCGTGTGCTTGAGACAAGACACACGGCAAAGCTAAATATACATCCTGGTGAGGCTCTTTGCCGTGTGTTAGAAATTTGACACACGGCAAATGAAGAATTTTGCCGTGTGTAACTTTTTTGCCGTGTGTTTTGTTAGCGTGCGCACGGCAAATAGGCATGTTTGCCGTGTGTGAAGTGATTGCCGTGTGTCTGCTTCTTAGGCACACGGCAAATGTCCTTTTTGCCGTGTATTGTTTACTTTGTCGTGTGTTCCATTGGTGGCACACGACAAATGCTCTTTTTGCCGTGTGTCCGATTTCTGGCTCACGGCAAAGGGAAGGGCACACGGCAAACGTGTTGTTTCCCATAGTGTCTCTTGGAGGTCCGTAGCTTGTCATCGGTGGCAGGCGAAGCAGGCAGCGGCGCACTTGCAGAAGCGATAGAGGCTGACATTGGATAGCCACTCGGCGAAGGCATCCGCCAGCTACGGCGACCGCCGCCAGCACCGGCACACACTCCACTAGGCACCCTGCGCGGTTCGGCTACGGGTGCAGGTCCATCTCAGTGGCAGCGGTGTACTCAGCTGGGATGATGGAGGCATAGGAGTTGGAGCCGCCAGCGCATAACCTGACAAGCAGCAACGGCGGGAGCAGGAGTGCCTTGCTCTTGGAGGACGATGACGAGCGGGCTCAGGCAGGCATCTTGGAGATGCCCTGGCGTTGCTCCCACGAGAAGGGCACTGCGAAGGCACACGACGGGAAGGCACATAGGTGGAGGGAGGCCGGGAGAGATCTGAGGGATGGAGTAGACGTGGTGATGTTGACCGGTAGGAGAACGACGATGTCCTGGGGGGGACCCTGGAGCCCTGGCGGCTGGCGGGACCCCGGGTGTCTCGAGCCTCGGTGTAGATGAGGGAGACAGCGGTAGGGGGAAATTGTTCAGCACCGGAGGCTGCGGAATGGACAAAGGGAGGCAGACGCCGGACCGGAGATGGCCACGGAGAATGGGCGAGAGAGGGTGCTAACCCTAGGGGATGCGAAATGAGGGATAGAGTGAGAAAGGGAGAGGAAAGGAGGACGAGCGGCGCACTCTTGGGTTCTAGCCTGGCACATGTCCTGTGATCTCCGACTCGTGGGTCTGATACAACATGTGGACATTAGATGGAGACGACCGTGCAGATGCACAAATGTACGGCCGGCTAGATTAGAGTCATTACCCAATTATATACTCTAATACAAGTGAGGCTCCTAACTGGAGGCAAAGTATTTATCATAAGACCAAGGCTAATGATTTAGCCTGCTGCTGACTGCAAGAGTCTTTGTAGCTCATCTCTCAGCCTACTTGTATAGTGGTTCAACTCTCTATCATTAATATATGACCCACTTGTTTATCTCACAAAAATTTTTGGTTCTTGTGTCAAAGCTAGTTGTATGGTTACAGCCCACTTCTTCTCTCTCCTCTTCTCTTTCCTCCACCTCAGCATTCAGCTTGCTTATAACCCACCATAATACTTGCTCTAACATACTTGGAGAATAAAGAAGGGGCTCAAACTTGGAGGTCAGCGGGATCAAGATATATTTTTTATTCTTCCAAGAGAAAACTTTCTGTTTGTCTTATTAGTTTAATTTAATGCGAAGCTGTCCTGCTAGTTTGGTAATGTAACCGTCCAGTTGGACCACCTAAAGGTTTGATGTGCTTATTATACTGACAATAAACTCTTAAAGTACACATTTGATTAAGCTACGTACCAATTATACCATTGATGATTTATTAGGAATAATCGTCCTCTTATATAGAATAATAGACCTTGCTATATTTAACTAGACTCTCTGAAACTCAATGTACTATCCCTTTCGAATGTTACCAAAGTATAGAAATAATCTAAACAGAGCAATCCAGCTGCGCCATCAAGTGCACACACATCATATATTAGTATATGCCACCTGATGACAAGCCAACCGATTCACCATACATGCTTAAAGCACGCAACACTGTATACGAAATCTAACAATCTAAAAAGGTACGGTAGGCTAAGATTCGGCCGCACATGCAGCTAAGAGACGAACCTTGGAAAAAAATTTCCCCATCTCCCCTGCCATCTTCTCAAACTTCTATATATTAAATTTACACAAACATGATATATATGTACGCGTGCATACATGTGTGTCACCGCTCACCACCATGAACACGAACATCTATCATTGATCGCAGCACATTAATTTTCACATCCACAGGTTCCTAGCAAGCTACTAGCTAGCTGATGATCTGATGATCACATGATGGAGCAGGCGTTGGGGTTGTCGTCGCTGAACATGGTGACAAGCCGCTCCTCCTGCGGTCCGGCCGCCGTGGGGCCGCCGTAGCTGGAGACGGGCATGACGGCGTCGACCCGGCGCACGTACCCCGGCGGCGCCTTCTTGTCGTAGGCCGGCGCGGCGTAGGGGTGGGCGACGTGGCTGTAGGGCACGTACGGCCAGATCTCGGCCTTCTTCCCCGTGGCCTGCACGCGCTTCACCACCTTGTGCGGCTCCACGTACCCCTGCACCGTCACCTTGTACTGCTTCCGGTTGATCTCCACCGACTGCACCCCTGATCGACGCAAGAACCAGCAGAAACCACACAGGACCATCAGTTAACTTTGCCAAGATTATTGATATGCTTAATTAGCAACTGCAGAAGATTTTAGCCTCGATTAATTATGAACTATTTTCTTAGAGTGAGATTAATTAAATCTGATGCAGAACAAGTAGTGTAAGTGTACCTTTCATGCTGGAGAGGGCGTTCCTGACTTTCATCTCGCAGCCGTCACAGTCCATGCGCACCCTCAGCTCCACCGTCTGGAACTGCTTCCTCTTCTTGTACCGCCGCCGGCTGCCGCCGCCACCGCCGAGCAGGTCGGACAAGTACTCCAGGGTGCCTCCCATGGCGCCTGCTGAAAGCTCTCTGAAACCGAGCTGTGTGATCGAATCCTATCACCGTCAACAAGGCCGGCCGGCCTCTCCCTCCAAGGATGAAAGTATGAAACGAACAGCCTGTCCTCTTCTTGAAATTTGGCCACTCACACTCACAACGTGCCAGGAGCTAGGTGGTTGGGACGAGCTTTGAATGGTAGCCGGAGCTGGAAGAAGGGTGCGTGAATATATAGGGCGCCTCTTGCTTGCAAGCTGTGCTGCAAGGTCTGAGCTGATGAGCTGCTCCCTTGCAGGCACAGGCAGTGAGTGAGGTTTGTTTGTGTGTGTGTACAGCTAGCCCGAGCGCCCAAGCCGTGTCCGCTACTCTGCTCCCTTTTGTAGGGTGGGTGACGCCCGCGAGAAGTTTCCCAAGATGCCTTGCCGCGGCGCCTGCATGCCCTGCCCTGGCTGCTGCTTTCTACCTGTCCTCCTGCCGAATTCAGCTCAACCGACCTCCACAGAAAAGCCAGCTTTGGGGCCCCAAAGGCGGCAAGGCAGTTTTGCCCCTGCGCTAAGCAAGGGGAGCAGGGGAGGCCACCAGGGAGGAAACGGACATGTGCTTGGGTTCCCTGTGACCTCGAGTTGGGTCTTGCTTGGGCTCTTCTGAACCAATCTGCTGTTCGCATCTCTGTGAAGTAAAAAATGCAATTCTTTTTTGTTTCATCTTGAGAAGTTCCAGTGATGCAATCTGAGAAGTTTCAGTTATAAGAAGGGTTGAAGCTAGTGAATACTGCGAATGTTGCGAGATAATATCTTTTCTGATGATTGCATTGCCCCTCAACTTGTTTCAGACTTTCATCAGTTTCTCAAGGGAGTTGGGAGATGAATCTGCGTAACTGAAAACCTGGTCATGTATTTGCCGTGTGCTGGTGTGGATGATGCCATGCTGGTGCTGAACTGCCGATTGCTCAAGAGCTGGATTGCTTCTGTCATTCAGGCGTAACCGTGTGATCAGGCAGTCGGCGGCAGCAGGGAAGGTAGTAGTGGAGTCCCAGCAAGGGACAGGTGGGCAAGGAGGACGCCAATCAGGGGGGGGGCACCAACTGCCACGGGGCCTCGGCTGAGCTGTGCATTGGTTCCCTGATTGGGTAGCTGGGGGTGGGCCCCCACTTAGCAGGTCTTATAGATAATTTTGGCCTTTTGGGATCAAGTCCCGTGATTGCAGGAGGACAGGTCCTTTAATTTTCTCAAACTCTATGATGTGTCCCTCGAAACAATGAAGAAAAGGGGTTCCACAGTAGGTGTGTGAGATATGGATCATTGCCTCTTGCTCACATAATAGAGCTGTGGTCCCAATCTTAGGTCTTATGGATGAAGCATATATATTTATGGTTGATGGAGTGTTTGTGCTACTGCTGTGTATTATATGGAATTTTGAGTCGTTGATTTCTGTTTTTTTAGATAAAGGATGAACATCATCCGGCCTCTACGTTCAAGGACGTACACAGCCAATTATTATAAAGTTTTAATACAAGAACCAAAGAGCAAAACCAGTCTCAAACAAGAGAAAATGAAACTAAAGTTTTAATATATTTATGGTTGATTTTTGTTTGTTTGATGGAGTGTATTATTAATTTAGGGACACTTTTATTCGTGCAATTAAAACATATACTCCCTCTGTCCTGAAATATAATGCATTCCAACATTTTTGGAGAGTCAAAGTTTTTCAAGTTTGACCAAATTTTTAGAGAGAATCATAAAAATTTATGGCACCAAACAGATATATTATAAAAATATATTTAATGGAGAGTCTAATGGTACATATTTGATATCATAAATATTATTACTTTATTGTATAAATTTGGTTAAATTTGAAATTTTTTGACTCTCTAGGAATAGTGGAATGCCTTATATTTCAGAACGGAGGGATAAGCATACATCTTTTAAGGTGCACTAGCTTCAAATGACTGTGTTTTGTGTGTGTATTTTTTCGTCAACGAATCTAGATATTCTAGACTAACTGGCTTTCAGAGACATCATCTTCAAACTCTGTTCCTCCAACTATTAGGCAGGTGTAGTGCCAGTGTGTGATGGTAGTATGGTATGTTGGCTTGTCGTAAATATGTGTCAGTGTCACTCTTTTATATCTTGCACACAAGAGTTAGTCTTTATATTAATAGACCGAAAGTTGGAACATAATCCATCTTTTGGAAGTAGTGAAAACTACTTTTTCTTACTTTCTGTTGAAAAGTAAACTTTGATGGAAACCCCATTTGGCTGGTAAAGTGAAAAAACGGCTTGCTACTCGTGTGTGAGGCATGGTATTTCTTCACTTCGAACTCCTGCCTAACCTCTTTAAACCCCAGCCGGTCGGTCCTCTTATTATCTAATTTTGTTTATTTCCACTTATTTGGATAAATGGTAAGCCACATTCTTTTCTCGGTCAGCCACTCAGCCACCTGTACGCACCGCTACAATTTGATAAAGAAACATTATATATTATCACATTATTGAGGGCAGCATATGCCCCAATCAATTATGCGCATTTACAAAAAGGAAAGCTAACATCTACATGATGTGAAATTAAATATGATATATATTTCATAACGGTTTAACTAAGTTAGATTATCTTGATTCTTATTGAAACACTAATGCTATAGCCAAAGATTTAGGAAGACTAACATTCTATATTCTCTATACAAAGTGCTTATGGTGATTCATGTTCCATATGAATTAATCATGTCGAGCATTGATCCTTTGGATCAAATAAAATGAATATGTCCTTTTGATAATTGATGTCGATGTTTGTGTTGAATGACAAAAAAAAAAGCTATCATTTAAAAAAGCCAATGAAACTTCGAATCAATGAGTCTCTGGCATGGGCGCATGGCAGGCATCTATGCGGGAAAAAAGCATCATATATTGGCATATCACAACAAGAAATATAAACTTTACTAGTGACCTCAAATTTAAATTAAGGTACTACTAGTTGGATCTATTACCCGTCGAAATTGTCAAGATTTTCCAACTGAATGTGAAACTATGGAATTCTTTACTTTATATCCCAGATAAGGAAAATGAAACTTTGAAAAATACCAAGTGCAAATTATGCCTATTGAATTTGCGACTCTGTCTAAGATAAAGCAGGTGGAGGGACCCTTTAGAGGTGATTGCAACAAAATTCTTCGCCAAGCCTGAGTGGAGAGTTTGGTTGAAATATCCTTTGGCGTGTTACTTAATCACTTGAGTGTTCACATTTGTGCTGCAAAAATGCACTACGAGTTTATTAGCTTGTGTGAATCACACGCTGCAAAGGCCATAATTGTTTTTCCACTACAAATAAGAAAAAAACCCAAAGATGCAAACGAATGAAGGAGTGCTACACTCGCAAAAAGAAAAAAGAAAAAAAAGGAGTGTTAGGTGAAGTGAGCCCTGCTTTCTCAACTGACAGGAGCGTGTGCATGCATGGTGTGCTGACACTCCACATCACGAGATTCTTGAGGAGCCTTGGCACGAAAGCTGTACCGGCGGCCGGCAGGCAGGCTGGGCAAACCAACGTGACAGCGGCATCACAAATTGGCTCAAGAATATGTAATCGTGTCTCCCCGTTGTCTTTCTAGTAAAGTCGGGTGTAGTTAATTAACGAGCCGCGCCATGCATCTTTGACGCATTTGACCTTACTTGATTGGCCTTTCAAAAAAAAAAAATCTGAAGCTTGCTTTGTTCTTCTTCTTCATGGTCCTTGCCGTTGGAGACTTAGCCAGTAAGAAATGGGACACGTGTATTAGGTGGTGTTGATCTCATTATATTGTCTCGTGCGTGCATATTCTAACAAATGCTGCACGCGCGTTCTAGTGGATTATTACTCACTGGAACTAAGACAAATTTGTTGGAACTAAAGTAAGTATATACTAGAACAGGGCGTGGCGTTGCCACGCACAAATGGCCCTCGTCGTCTATTTGATTTGGGATGTATATTTGTTTGGGTATAACATAAGAGAGGGAGAGTCTTTTCAAAATATGCCCTTCATGATATGTGCAAGTGCAACTGGTTTATTTCATATGAAAATGATGACTCTTCTGTAAAATAATCAAGGAAAACATTGCAGATTCATTTCATGAGGTAATGAGGTTTGTTTTGTAAAATATCCAAGAAAAGCGGATACGGTTTGTTTCGGGAGAAAATAAGGTGTTTTCGGTAAAGTCACTAAGGCACTTGAACTGCGGGTTGATTGATCAAACTTTTAAGGGTTGTCTTGCAAAAGTATCAGAGAGGGTGTCCGGACTGTAGGTTAATTTCAGATAACCTCGAGGGTTTTTTTTGCAAAACTATCTCTCGTTTAAAGATCGTTGTTTTTTTTTTGAATTACATGGCCATGCTGCCTGTTCTATAGCGCGACCAGATTTCAGTATTGAGAAATCAAATCTGGTGAAGGAACTAACCTTACCATAGAAAAAATCAGGAGATATCTTGGTTTGCACCCACACTTACACAGAAATATATGACACTTTAATCAAGATCTCTAACTTTTACATGGAAAAATAGCAGTCAAAGTTGCCCTTGAAAACCATGAAAAGTAACAAGTTATATATTTTTGACTGGAGCATATGTTTTGTTGATGAACTATATATTTTTGTTACACTCATAAAAGGCAAAGCAGAGATAAACCGAGAGATACCGTGCCCATACTGCATATACATATGATTTTATTTTTGAGATGCAGGTACAAATGATTAGTGTACCCACTATGCGATGTGCCTCAATCTACACAAGCCTTCTCATTACACAAGTAGTGTTGTATCTAACATGCTATGGTGCTTCAGAGTTCAGACTTCAGAGCCACCTGAGAAGCACAGGATAATGAATGATAATAAAGAAATAGTGCTGAAATTCACTGCAGAGAATATAAAAGATTTACAACAAACTATCACTGATTCCAACAGAAATTAAAGAAAAAAATCATTCGAAGACAAGCTGTGGTCTGTAAGAGATGCCCACTGAATTTATAGTCTTAGGCGATGTTAACACAAGGCAGAGGTGACTGTGGAACCAATATGATGGTCCAGAACTATAACTTTGTAAAACAATTGTAAAATCCAAAATATATGACAAAACCCAAATGTAAACCTGGAACACAAGTACTCGTGTTGAACTATTATAAGTTCACAAACATGTCATATGGAGTACTCCTAAATGACTGACTGACTCTCCAGATAGGTCTTACCATCCAAACAAATAAGTGAAGGTTCAAAATTTAAGGCGTTAGAAAACCCAGTTCCCTACCAGGAAACCTTCAACGGACACAAGCCCCTTCTGAAGAACATTGTGGGTCAAAGCCTATGTATGCTTCTGAATTGAGTTACAGCTTCTAGGGCCAAAGCAGAACATTGTGGGCTAGAACATGATCACCAAAGCAATACTCCAGTCACCTAGAACATGGCCACCGAAGCAGTACTCCGGTCACAAGACTGCATGAAAACACTCAAGCATCTATGGTGGAAGCAGATTTTGCAGTTTCTGGAGCTGTGATGGGTGAAGTACTCATCTTGTTCTCTTTTTTCTTGTTTGTCTTCTTGGTGCCCTTCAGTTTATTGGTCATGCTATCTGCCTGAGAGACAATCTGTGAAACTGTGAAACCAGCTTCCTCAAAAACTGAAGCCCTCTCATGGACTAGGGAGCTCCTGGAGACGACATCAACACCATCATATGTCCATAATCCCAGCACTGCCTCTCCTTTCAGTCCAATTCCAAACCAGCCAAGACCAGCAATGGCTATATCCTTAGAGTTCATATCCCAACTGTTCCCAGAAACATTGAACTGTTTCCTCACCCATTTACCGAGCTCCTTTACCCGACCCTGGCCTATGGGAGGCTGCAATTACCAGAACAACAATGGCATTGTAGTTATGCAAGGTAATAGTACCATATTCTAGGAAACAAAAACATGCAATGCTGCACTAAAAAATGCTACCTGTAGTTGTAAGCCAAAGTGTTCTTTTATCATCGTTGCTGCATTTTCTGTCTTTCCCATGTGAAGTGGGACAAGTGGTGATGCCCATACTGTAACGTAGATTGATCCTACAGTTAACTCTTCAATGTCCAGGCGCACCAATCCACCAATATGTATAGACTGTCCTGTCTGTAAATGATTCAAGAACAAATCATACCAATATCAATCATTTGACAAGTGCACAAATGCAGGTTAGTGAATCATCCTGAGCTACAACCCACAAAAGTTGTATCTATTGACGCTCCTTAACAACTTGGGATTAAATCAACAATGTAAAATGAAGCACATCACAATCTACTAATTGAAACTTCATAAATTTAATTATTATCCATTACCCAGTCCAATTCGAAACCTGTAAATCGACAAGTTCAGTTTCACAACAATTGCTGCTACATTTGAGTGGATGTCCATCATTTTGCAGGATTAATCCAGTAGCAGCAAACTTTGTCTAACTTAAGAAAATGGGCAGCAGCAGTCCATTGGACATACTGAGACACATCATTAGGGACGATAACAATAATAAATGTGACCTTTACTCTGTAGGTCCTGGGGCGCATCTCCTTTCTCACTTGAACCAGCTTCATCTCCTCGCTTGTCAGTCTGGATGTCAATTGATGCCCATGGAGAAGTCCTGGTGTGTCGAACAGCTTTGCTTGAGCTCCAAGAACGCCGTCCACCTTAATCACATCAAGGGTTGTTCCAGGAACTGGTGCCTCCGTCAAGGTGGGTCGCCCGACTATGCCAGAGCACCTGGCAATCGCATTGAGCAGCGTCGACTTGCCAACGTTCCGCGCGCCGACGGCCCAGACATTCCCGCGCGCCCCGGCGAGGTCGCGCACATGGTCGAGCAGGTCGCGCACGCCCCACCCGCGCGCGGCGCTAACCAGGTGCACCCCGGCGAGCCGCAAATCGGCACCCGCACCGGCGCGAGCGCGGGAGTGAGCCCACGCGTGCACGTCGTCGGGGGACAGAGACGGCGTTGGGAGCAGGTCGAGCTTGGTGACCACGAGCAGCGCGCGCGGGAGGTTAGCCGGCGCCCCGTGCTTCCAGTCCGCGCTGTGTGCCTCGCCGGCGGCGGCCACCAGACGCGCGACGGCCCGCGGGAAGGAGCCGTCGAAGTCCGAGGCGTCCGCTAGGAGTAGCACGAGCGACCTGGCCCCCGACGGCGACGCGAGGCGCGGGCCGACGGCTGCGACGAAATCAAAATCCGGCAGGAGGCGCTCGGCGTCGGGGTGCTTGACGCGGCCGTAGTGCCGCAGCGAGTGGCACCGCGCGCACACCAACACCTTGCCCTCCGCCGTCTCAGTCGCCGCCGCGGCCAGCTCGGCGCCCCGCGAGGGCTCTAATCCTTCCCGGAGCTGACCGGACTTAAGGGAGGCGGAAATCCGGGTGTCGTCGGCAGTGATTGGCGCGAGGCGCGCGCGGTAGTCCGGGGATTTGGGGGAGGGGAGCGAGAAGAACCCCGGTAGGGCGGGGTCCGAGGACTGCATGGTGATGCCGCATCCCGGGCAGACAGATTTGGCGCTGACGGCTGGGAGGTCAGAGGAGACCACCGCTGGAGGCTGCGGTGCCGGCGGCGGCGGGGAACATAGGTGGCGGCGGAAGGGGATTGGGGAGGGTTTAGAGGTTTGGGCGGCGGCGGGGTGGTGAGGTCGGCGCGGTGGAGCATGTGAGGGTGCAGGGGTGGTTGGGAGGAGAAGGCGGTGAAGGGCTGGGTGTAGGCGCCGCGCGCGGGGAAGCATCTTGCCGTGCCGCCGCCGGTGCGTGATCGGCGGTGGGTGTCAGGGGGCGGACATGAGAGGACAGGGTTCCTGCTGCCTACAAGGTGTTCGACGTAATTTCGAAATGAAAGGAGGGACGGAAATCCGAAATCGTAATAGGAGAGCAAACCGCTTTTGGGCTTTGGGCCCCTAATATAAATTGGGCCTTTTAGTCTGAGGTTTTCATTAGCTTGGTATCATCACAGGATCGCAGGCCCAGCCACTGTCTGTGATCATCACGCGGAAGGAATATTTTCATTTTCTTCATCCCCAAAGAATGAATATCATTTCCTTCTAGCTAAGAAAAGGAATCTATCGCTTACGTTTTCCTTTTCTTCCTAAGAAGACGAAATTTTTGAAGAAAAAAGAAGAAGACTTCTTTTCCATTTCTTCTAGCTAGCGTGTATGTTTTTTTAAGGGAGCTTTTGCGTGAATGTTAGTTACAGCTTACAAGTGAATTTCGCAAGATTTCCACATAATTTATGGTATTTTTTGTACAATGCCACCAAGAATCTCATGTTCCAACCATAAAAATATAAATATGTTGGTATGTGATCATTCTAGAATGTATTTAGGAATTTTGTTTTATAAGGTATCAAGGTGAGATCAAATTTTTTGACTAAGCACACTGTATTTTATTGGTAAATATTTTTTTTCAATCGTACATGGTATGCATTTGAATAGCAATACGCACATGGTAATCTTATCAATATCAAGATAAAAGTGTGGTGAGTATCATACATCTATATTAGTACCTATGTGTGGGAAGGCCTGTAATTTAGCAAAATACTCTTATTCTCTTGACCTTGGGCACCAGATTCAATCGGCTTATCTTCCTTGTCATGTTTGCTATAGTTGCCCTAAAAACGGAGGAGTGTTATTTTTTCTTTTCCTACGTAAAGGAAAATGATTCCCTTTTATACATTGAGATAATGAATGCAACCATTTTCCATATATTTTGTTTTATTATAATTCCTCTATTTACAAAAGGGGCAACTTTGGGTTGTCTAATTTGGTTGCAATTTCATTCCATTGTGCACAATTTCATTACGAATCTTGTGTTCTGGTAATAAAATATTTAAAATGTGAATTCCTTTTCCGTGCTGCTGATTTTCCCATTCAATATACACTAAATTATCCCATTGACACATATATATATTATTACGTAAAATGCATCACCGGTCCTCAAACTTGGGTCGGGTGTTATGTAAAATGCATCGTCGGTCCTCGAACTTGGGTCGGGTGTTATCCCGATTCTCAAATTTTCAAAATGCACATTTAGATCCTCAAACTTGCTAATTGTATCATGTTAAGTCCAGTCCAAATTATCATTTTTAAATATAAAGTGGAAATATTTAACTTATGTAGAGTTTACATGTGGGTCCAAATTTTATTTTTGTAATTTTCTACCCAACACTTATATTTTTCTATTTTTCAAAAAATTATTTCAAAACTTTATACCAAATATTTTCTTATCCAATATTTCCTCCAAAATTTGTCATCTTTATTTGCTAGTTTTTTTTTTACAAAGTTGCTTGTTTTACTATTTTTTATAGATCTTTTGTATTTGAATATATTTGTACAAGTAAATTGGTATGAATTGTTTTTGTACATATATAATTTTTTAAACAAATTATATAACATTCGATTAAGCTTAAACAATTTTGATTTGTACCTCACATGATATGATTAGCAAGTTTGAGAATCTGATTGTGCATTTTAAAAGTTTGGGGACCGGGATGATACCTCGAGCCAAGTTTGAGGACTAGCGATGTATTTTACTCTATATTATTTAGTTACCCCTTTCAAAGAACAAATGAAATGGGATTACAATAAAATACTAGCTTAGGCGCAAATGCGCAGAACGAAAATTAAGCAAAACATGCACGGCAATCTGTCCAAACTATACAAGCAATCTGACCAAACTGCTTAGAGCAAGTATTATGGTTGGCTGTAAGCCGGCTAAATGATGAGGTGGAGGAGAGAAGAGAAGAGAGAGAGAGGATAAGCGGGTTGTAAGCTTACAGTCGGTTTGGGCACAAGAACCAAAAAAATCTATGAGAGAAACAAATGGGCCACGTATTAATTGTGAAGAGCTAACTATTATATAGGTGGACTTAGAGAAGGCTGCAAAAATCCTTACAGCCGGCTTGATGGCTGTATTATTAGCTTTGCTCTTATACTATGTAGAGAACGATAACTCAAAACAGAATTGGTCTCCCAGAAAAATGATGACCAACATGTGAACAATTGATCACGTTAGCGGAATCAAAAATGATCTGGCCGGGCGTCCGGCTGCCGGCCGCCGCCGCCGCCGAAAGCGCGCCGCTTGAGCATCTGGGTGTAGTTGTGGATGGAGTTGAGGCGCTGCTGCCGCAGGTCTTCCTTGAACCCGCGGATGAACTCCACCGCCTTGGCGTCCACCTCCGGCCTCCTCGCCTCCTCCTCCGTCTCCCGCTCCGGCCGCCGCCGCGCCGCTAGCGCCAGCGCGTAGGCCTCATCCATGCTCATCCTGTTCGGATCCTCGCCTTTGTAACATCTAGGGGGTGAAAAATTCAAAATCCGGAACCTCCGGGTTCAAAAACCGAAACTTTCGGTTTTGCGCTGCTTCGTGGGCAGAGCACGAATCGCGGCGCGCCGCACATCGCCACCACTGCCGGCCATCCTCGCAACACGCACCGGCCATCCTCGGCTTCCGTGCCGCCCCCTCACTCCTCTCCTCGCCTTAAGGTTCGACCGGCCCTTTCCCCTCAAACCCAAACCCTAGCTCTTTCCCCGTTCCCCATTGCCGTCGCCGTTCGAGCTCCGCCCTCACCATCGATTCGTCGTCTCCGGTGAGCCGTGGCTCGATACCTCACGTGGGGAGCATCTTCTCCTTCTCCTCGCTCGATTCCCCTCCTTACTCGGGCTCTTTATTCACCGTGCAGGGCCGCCGGCGAGCGCCTTCGCCCGCCACCGCTTGTCGCCATCGCGGTGTTCTCTCGTCGCCTCTCTTCGCCGTCCAGTTGTGGGGTAAGCTTTGTCTCACCCTAGACACCCCCGTGCGTGCCACCTTCGGCCCGCTCCGGCCCTGCTCTGCCGCCGGAACACGACCGTGCCGCCGCTGCGCCATGGTCGCCGCGTCGAAAGTCGAGTCGCGGACAATCCGGCTCTTTGGAGCGGACAGTTCGCAAGTAACCCGCTGAAACTGGAACTGTAGGTTTTAGAAACCAGAACTTCCAGTTTTGGTCTGTCAAGTTTTGAAAACCGGAACATCTGGTTTTGAAACCAGAACTTCCGGTTTTGTCAAACCGGAATCTCCGGTTTTGTCAGAATTGCATATTCAAAACGTTGTTTCATGTACATCTTTTCCCGCATATCATTTCATGCAGTTTATTTTATGCATAAGCATAGCATCGTACTAATTTATGCATCACATTCATGCATTATAGTGACCGAATCGTCGGAGAACGAACCCGTGGAGCCCGCCGAGTCCGTCGAGCCTGAACCCGGAGTCCAGTTCGCGGTCGAGCCCGAAGCTAACCGAGGCAAGCAGCTAAGCATGATTCCTTGCTCCTATTTAATCTGAGTCAGATAGTTATCTCATCGGGTTATGTTGGGGTTATATGTATTTTATGTATGTATTGCATTCTTGTACCTATATGCGTGCATTATCCTTCCTTGATTTGTTATCCTCGTTCTTGGCACTAGTTAGTCAGTTAATCACTTAACCTGACTAGATGCTTAGCCCTGCTTAGAGTACTTCTTTTGCTCGCTAGACAGGAATAATTTGGAGGATCACATTTACCGGTTATCCTTGTTGCACTGGTTCGGCTTGGTGGTAAGAGTTTGGTAGACAGGAGTAATAGTAGGGCCTAGAGAATGAAGTCACATGGGCATAGTCCGCTTGGATTGATTAAGGACCCAGTGGATGAAGTTGGTTTTGAGCACCTTTCCGTGCTACCACATATCCAATATAATAGTACGGATGAGCCAATTACCTTCTTTGACTTGATCATTGAGGCCCGGTCCCAGATATGTGGCTAAGGGCTATGCAGGGAGGCTTAGTGGGTCCCCGAGTGGAACTATGTAAAGGAAAAAAATTAGAGATGACATCGGTGGAACTAAGTCTCCACACGCAAACTGGGCGTACCCTCAACGGTTGAGCCTTGTTGGGAACGGTTGACGTGAGTACCCACTTGCCCGACGTAATCGGTTGGGTGAGTCGCATGGTCCTCGCGTCGTGTGGGTAAAGTAGTACACCCTTGCAAGGTTTGAATCAATTCGAATTGCCGCGGTCTCGGTTATGAGCACGCTCTTTATCCCATGAACTCCTCGTAGAGTTACGGTCATGTTGAAGTGGGTTTTAGTAACTCGGGAATCACTATGTTATTCTTAATATGTTCTACTAAAATTTAATGGTGTTCGGGCAACATTAATTAATTGTACTAGGTGTTAGTTTAGAGAGCTCATGCTTATGCAATAATTACTTAATCTTAAAGCTTTTACTCGAGCCTTTGCATGATCTTTATTTATTTAATCGTGTAAGTCTTGCGAGTACCTTTGTACTCAGGGTGCTTCTAACCCTAGTTGCAGGTGAACCGGAAGTGGTGTTCGGCCACTTCTACCCCGCCGAGCCAAGTGCGGGGGAGGAGTAGGACGTTGAAGCTGGGATGGTGTCCTTGAGCAAGATATCATCATCGTAGTCGGTTTTATCATAATCGAGCTTCGTGAGAGCATGTAAATATAATAATCTTTAAGTTTCTGTATAATATGGCTTCTGTGAGGCTAAGGTTTGTAATGGTGAATAGTTTGAACCTTCCTATGCTGACCTGGTAATGTTAAGTTTTGAACTCAGGTAATGTAAAACTGCTCTTTGTGGTTCTTTGGTGATGTATTCGATTGTAAACGGTATGTGTATATGCTGATTCTGGGCGTATGTTGGAACACATACCGGGACTACCAGATTTAATATTATTTTAGGCGAATGACGTGTCGGTTATTCGTGTCTCTAGATGTGAGGTAACACGTGGCACGCTCTCTGGCAGGCACGTGTTAACTCTTATCTGGAAGACAATGACTGGCGGTTCGTTTAAAATAGTATTAAATTGGGCGGTCTCACATGCTTCGCCCCCCTCCGCCACCTGTACGAGCTCTGCCTTGGGCGACGGCGCGAGGGGAGCGCAGCGCTCGGCGATTGCCACCTGATCACGGCCCGGGCCGTCGCCGGCTCCTCTGATTCTTGGGCGGCGGCGGGGGCGTCAGGCTGCGGGAACGGTGGGGTGTTGAAGCTGGCGGAGGGGAAGGAGAAGATGGAGAAGCAGCGGAGGCGCTGCAACACCGCCGAGGAGGCCCTGCGTGTGATTCCCGCGCCGCGGCGGGGTGACGCCAGCGGCGGCCGGGGCCGGGACAGGACGGCGACGGCGGCGACGACCGCATTCAGGAAGACGAACCACAGCGCGGTGGGGCCCTGCCACGCAGGCACCGGCAGCCACCGCCACACCGCCGCCATCATCTGCGCGCCGGCCAACACGATCGGCCGCGCTCTCTGCTGCTTGGCGCGGTTGCTTTTCTCTTGCTTGCTCTGCTTCGAACTCAGGAAAGGCAGGACAGGAGGAGATTGACGGCAAGAATGGAAGAGAGGCTCTGCTTGCTTGGGCAGTTGCGGGTAGGGTATATATAGCGTGTGGGGGTGGATTAGAATAGATGCAGAGGAATTTTTTTTTAAAAAAAACAAGCGCTGCAGGGGAAGGCGCCCATTTCGGCGCGTACTAGATCCACCTGGAGTAGACTAGTAGAGCAATGCAGTCAAGGTTAGAGTCTTTACTTAGAGTGATTGATTTCCTCCACGATAATTATTCTACCAGCTTTTTCCTACTTTTATTAAATAACAACATATATTCTTCCTTAGGGTAAAATCCATTTTGCTATAACCCAAATGATTCGTTTTATATCCAACCGACCTCTAAACAAAATTTCTGCTTGTTTTAATCTTCAAATTGTTCAAAGTGGTTTGATCTACGCCTACCACCTACTAGTAAAATTTGTCTTCTTAACGTACAAGTTTAGGTTCTGGCCAGAATTTGTGGGTGCAGACATCCAATCAAATGTTAGGAAGGATCTGGTGTCATGTATTAACCCCACAAAATCTGAAGCTAAAACTTGTTCGAGGATAAACAAACAATTTTTATTAGGAGATAAGAGCATCTGCAGTAGATTATATTAATCCTTCCCCAATAATAAAAATCTATTCTTTTGGTAATGGGAGGAGTTGCTTCAGCAGATTACCAATTCCATCGCTACTCTCTTGCTCAAATGTAGGGATTTCTCCACCCATCCTATTTTTTGAGTAATCTGCTACAACATTAGTTACTAAAAGTATAAAATTATTATTGGTGATGGAGAGACAAAATATATAAGATATGTGAGATAATTAATTTGCTGGAGATTCTCTAAACTGGACAAATTTAAGTAGTGGGGGAGTGAAAGGAGCTGAAATTACTATATTGTTTGGCCTAGTCAAATGAAATCCCCTAGTTTAAGGACTAATTTGGAAATAAGGGGAGCTAAATCGAGAGAAGGAAAACCACCCATTAATAAACTAAATGTCTTATTCGAATGACATCCTCATAAATTGCTCATCCTAGAAAAAGTCAGGGATTCCAAAAAAAAAAATTGAGTTTCCAAACTAGCCCTTTGTAGTTGGTTGGGATCACCAATCACTTGACTTCTGTTTGGTCGCAAATCTGAAGTGGTCAGAAGCTAACTGTGTAATTTAAAATCAGAATACACTAAAAGTACATTTTCATTAATGAAATATCCTCCCTCCGAATGAAACATTTCATTATCGTACCTAGGGGCGAAGCTATATGATGATTAGCGGATGCTAATGCACCCTCTAAAAAATGAAAAAAATAATAGTTATGTCCAAATTTTCACTATATTTACACCTCCAATGTCTCAACCCTATACACTCACAAGATATGTGCACATTTCTCCAAATTGCTCTAACTTCGCCACTGATGTACCTAAATATATTATTTTTCATGTGAGACGTAGAGTGGATAATCATATTTTAAAGTAGTACGACTACGAAACAAAGATATACAAATGCAGCACCACAGTTGCCCCAGACTAATCTGGAGCTAACTAGAGCTAAAGTGGCTGACAGCCTGACACGACCGAAAGGTTAGTGAGCACGGGTGTGTTTAGTTCGTGAAAAGTTCGCGAAAAAATTGTTGTAGCACGTTTCGGTTTTATTTGGCAACTATTGTTCAACCATGGAGTAATTAGTCTCGAAAGATTCGTCTCGTCATTTACAACCAAACTGTGCAATTAGTTATATTTTTAACTACATTTAATACTCTATGCATGTATCGTAAAATTCGATGTAATGTGCGTTAGTGAAAAATTTTGAGAACTTTTCGCGGAACTAAACAAAGCCCAGCTTAAGGCTCTGACTCGGCAAGCACATCTCGTCACTAGTTTATTCATTTTTTTAACTTGTTTCGCCGTCGCCGCAGGTTTTGCATACTTCCGTCAGCTAGCTAGCTTCTATAGGTTCGTTACAGTTGCTTACTCGTTTTGTCCCGTAGAATACAAGTTTCGCTTACTAGGTAGTCAAACAATTTTAAATTTAATCATCTATTTAGAGAATAATATTAATATTTAGATTATAAAATAATATATTCTTAATTTAATTATATAATGTATTTTATACTAAATCTATTTGGAGATATAATGTTAGTAATTTTTTTAAAAATTGATCAATTTATTATTTTTTAAAGCGAGAGTTGTATTTTTCAGGAAGGAGTATCAAAAAGTTATTAATCTTAGCTTAATTAGTTAGATATTGTATTAAAAGATCTAAGTCATCTTAAAAGGAGTAAATCTGAATTAGTTAAACGTTACAGTGGGCATCTTGTCGGCATACTCATTGCGAGACCGTCCTGCTTTACTTTTACGTCTGCCGAAAAGAAAGAGCCGCTTTCCAGGAGATTGCTTTGGTGGGATCGCCGCCATGTGTCATCGTCATCTTCACGAGCTCTTGCATTGACCCAGCATTTGTCGTTGACTCTTCTCTATGCTGACTGGGTGTAGTGTAGTTACGTGCATGCATGTCGATATAAACAGCTAATTAGAAGGCTGATCACGTTACCCGGAGTCTGGAGAATTGTCATACGTCGAGCAGCAGTATTGCTACTGCTCGTATGAACTTGCTAGCTAGCTAGACTCTACTTAACGTTAGTTCCAAATTAATTCTGAATAGAAATGTTGTCCATTCTACTGTGCTAGTAATTTTTAAGCTTGCCATGTGTCACTGTGTGAATCTTACTGTTTCATGATTCATCTGCTGACATTTCAGCTCTACTAGCCAGCTGCACACACTAGGATGACAAGTGCCATCGGCACACGTCGCTGTCTTGCCTGGATATTGTCTGGTGCCACACGTTTCTGATTATTTTTCTTGAAAAAATTAAAAACGCCTGCACTGCAGGCAAACGAATTGAAAACGTGAGTCAAAGCTGCAGATATGGCCGGGACGCCGGCGGCGAGCTTGACCAGCATAAGCGTCTAGGGGTGGCCGAATTGACGATCCGTATAGGTGGTCCTCCTCAACCTCAGGAAGTCGGTATGAACTCCGCCTTGGTATGGCATCCACCACGGACACGGAGCACCTAGCCGCCTCCTGCCCTCCTCCCTCTCCTCTGCTTTGGCCACGACAACCGATCCATAGCTAGCAGATGTTGGTATTTTGCCTCGTGGATGTGCCACATATAGAAGTGTGTTCCATAGACTCTACGTCTTATGAGTGCTGTGTAAAATGAATGAAATTTCCTTACAACTTGTCAGTACTACATTTAATATTCTTTCCTTGTTTGAATAATGCCTCGAGTTTCAGGCAAGTCATCGTCAGGTTAGTTTAATTTGCTAATCAGTTCATGTTACGTCGTTGTATGAACTTCCTCGATTAGGGCAGCTTTCCATCAGCATATTGCTTTTGCATAGTCACCATGGCAGCATGGCTCATGGAATGAGCCATTCATCGTCATTAGTTATTTATCCTCAGGTCATGGCTCAACGTACGCCGCTCCGAGTGCCCTTGGCCATCTAGTAAAACTAGTGTACATTGTACTCCTACGAATGCTAACCTTTTCCATCCTTACTTCAGAGATAGAAACATATTAGCACCACTAATGTTTTGTCCAAGCTACAAGATATATGTACACCTGCAGTATATGCTAGCTTATGTACAAACAAACAAGAAACAACAAATCAAAAGATAGCTGGCCCCCATAAAAATGCGGACCAAACAAAATCTAAAAGAATTGAATACGTCAGTGAGTCAAAGCTGATCTGGCCTCGCATCCGGCGGCCGGCGGCCGGCGGCGAGCCCACGTTGTTTGAGCATCTGGGTGTAGTTGAAGATGGAGTTGAGCCGCTGCTGCCGCTGGTCCTCCTTGAACCTCCGGATGAACTCCTCCGCCTTGGCATCCACCTCGGACCGCCTCGCCTCCTCCTCCTGCTCCCGCTCCGGCCGCTGCCGCGACGCAAGGACGAGCGCGTAGGCCTCGTCCATGCTCATCGCGTTCGGGTCCTCCTCCTCGTCGTCGTCCTCCTCCTCAGCTGCCGCCGCCGAGGGTGGCGGTGGTGCGAGCACGAGCGCGCGCGTCGACGGCGGCTTGTTTTTGTTGGTGGGCGAACGCACACGCACCAGCTCCTCTGTTTCTTGATAGGCGGGCGCAGCGGCGTCGGGCTGGAGGAACGACATGCAGGCGGACGGGAAGGAGAAGAGGGAGAAGGAGCGGAGGCTCTGCAGCACCGCCGAGGAGGCCCTGCTCGTGACCCCGCCGCCGCGGCGTGGCGTCGCCGCCTGGGATGGCCGCGCACGGGAGGACAGGATGGCGACGGCGGCGACCACGGCGTTGAGCGCGACGAACCACACGGCCTCGTACCCCAGCCACGCCGGCAGCGACGACGGCCACCACCACGCCACCGCCATCGTTGCCAAGCTCGGTGGGATTCTCCTTCGCTCTTTCCCCGCGCTGCACTGCTGCTCTCGAGGCCGAGAACGGCTTGACAGCAAAGAGGCTTTACCACTTAGACTTCGTGTGGGGGCTCGAGTACGCACGGGTGGAGTTTAAATAGGCCTCAATTAACTCGTTTTCTGGTTGAGAAGTAGCACGGCCGAAGAAGTTGTCCATGTCAGTGTGACCTGGGCAAAGCGGCCGGTCAAGAATGGACCAGGCACGTACGTATCTTCACATGATTGGTTTTTGGTTCCCATGGGAATGAACTTATCTAGTATTTTTCCTACTTTCAATTCAGGATATTTGTTTTCTTCGGTGCAACTGAATTTTGGAGGTGATGCAATCTCAAGATTGACGGTTTTATTGTTTAAAAATAAATTATGGAAGGAAACAACGCTGTTGGTAAGGGCATTTAGTTGGGAAACTGCACATACAAGCAATTGTTTCAAATATATGTTATTTTAGACCAAGCCATATTCAAGACTTAAATTGCGAAAAATAATTTGAGGTGTGAGAGATAAACAAACTCAAGGAAAATTATACCCGAATTGATTCCGTTAACCGAAAGCATTCATGAATTCTACGGTAATTCATTGTGATTTTCCTCATAAGCCTTCTTTTTTTTTGTAAATGACCACTCCTACTTTTATTTTGTCGATGTCATAGGCCATCAGTGTGCACATGCTTAACCGATTGAGACCATTTTTTATTAATTTGCAGATGTCGTTGTTGTCTTTATTGAAGTTAGGTACTGACAATAGTATGATTAATCTCAACCTTTTTTTTATTTGCATGCTTCCGTACGCTAGCTTCTATAGTACTCCCTCCGTTCTCCGTTCGTCGCTTTCGCTTTCCGAGAAATAACTTTGATTAATTTTATATAAAAAAATATTAATATTTATGATACATAATTAATATCATTAGATAGATCTTTTAATCTAGTTTTTTTAACAAATTTATTTGGAGATATAAATATTGCACGTTTTTTCTACAAATCGAGTCAAACTTATGGCACGCACACCGACGATGATACTTAAAAAGGGACAGAGGGAGTGGGTTAGTTCATTATAATCTATTCAGGTTATCTAGACTTTTGGGGGCGCTTTCCAGGATATGTATTACTTGTGTGTCAGCACACCATCACACACGTGGGCCAGGTCGTCGTCGTCGTCGTCATCATGAGGTCATGACTAAAACGCTTTTTCATAATGATGATGATTCTTCGTGCTGACTAGGTTTAGCGTATTAACAATAATCCGCATGCATGTCTCGACATTATTGTATATATACGCGTGACCCCTGGGACTTGGCCGCCAAGTAGCCTTCCATGTCTGATTCGCAGGGAAGCTACCCTGGATTCCGTGTAACATGTAGCTGTCCCGTTCCGTTTCCAGTCGTTTCAGTCATGCATCAGCTGTCTACACACACGTGCCACGTCTAAATATTCTCCGGCGCCGTGCGTTTCTGACGAGTTCCAACCGGGATTTAGTTTGTGACATATCAGTACTGATTAATTAATTATTAATTATAAACCTAAAATCAGAATGTACATGGAAGGTTCAGGTAGCAAAGCAAACAAAGTCACCTACATCTACATGCATCGGGATGCAGTCTTGTAATCTTGCGTGCGTGCGTGCGCTTCGGCGTCTCGCCGGCCGCCGCCGGTAGTACGGTGATCGGCTTGGACTCTTCTTAGTTGTCGCCTCCGGGCGCTCCAGTGAGCGCTACGGGACAAGGTTGGCGATCGAGGCCCCGCGTGGAATAAGCAAAGCGCGTTAGTTTGTTTCTCTGTTCTTTTTCTGAACAAACAGAGAACGAATTGGTCGATCGGTAGGGGCAGGCACTTCTTACTGGAACCTGCAAGAATGCAACCGATCGATCGATCGATCGAGCCGGAAGGCTCTCGTTTCGCCGCCGCGGCCGTCGCTCGTGTGTGTCTGTGGAGGGTTGGAACGTTAAGGCTGTCCACAAATATTCAAGAAGCAAACTATATTTGCAATCCCACTAGTACGCGTGCTGACCTATACATTTTTCAGAGCAGATCCGTACATTACCAATCCGAAAGCACCGGGGATTATAAAAAAAAAATCCGGAAGCACCTGGCCACGAATATTATGGGGCTCGAAGGCTAGGGGATGGATTCGGATAGAATATGGACAAAATATAATTTGGATAGCACAATTTACCATATTTTAATTATCTAAATTCGAATGTTATCGGATACAAATAAATATACAAAGAATAGTTTCAATTCAGATTTGGATACCTTCTACAGCACAAAGTCATTATGAGTATCAATTTGCTTTATCAGTGATTTTACAGTACATCAAAATCATTATACAAGCAGCAAGTAAAGTATCAGTATATAATATCTTTATTTTTATTTTTATCTTTACCTATTTCTAAAACACGGACATTTTCTACGGTACATTGACTTTTGATTCGTTTCTCGGTCAGTCCAATTCAAAACAAGTCCGAATGCCCATCCCCCAACTCAATATAGATTGAAGCCTGAAACATGTCCTGAATCACACTCTCCTTTTCATGAGGTAACTGATGCCAAGACCTGGCCTCGCCCGTGCGCTTCAACCACAACCATCGCATATGCAGTGCATACCCAAAACGTTGGAGGTCGACAATACCCAGGCCACCTAGCTCCGACGGTATGCAAACTCTAGGCCAAGCTAGAAGACAGTGGCCGCCTTCAGCTGTTTGAGCTCCTTGCCACAAAAAACCCCGCCTAAGACTGTCAATGCTCTTGATAACCCATGGGGAGATGGTGACTGCCAAAGCCGTGTGAGTTGGGATAGCCGATAAGGTGCTCTTGGTTAGAACAACTCTGCCAGCACGATTAAGCAGGGCGGCCTTCCAAGTCGGTAGCCGATTAGCAACTTTATCGATCAAAGGTTGTAAAGCAGACTTGCCTAGCTTCTTCACATCAAGTGGGATGCCCAGTTATCGAATAGGAAAAGGGTCAACTCTCCCTGGAAGAAAAGTGAGCAATGACACCGTATCTTGGAGGTCACATTGGATCGGCGAGATCAGGGATTTTGCCATGTTGGTTTTTAGGCCTGACGCCCCAGCAAAAATCTCTAGGATGGCCCTAGTGAGTACCAAATCCTGCTGCACTGGAGACAAGAAAATGACCACATCATCCACATACATGAAAGCCCTCTCTTTAATTTTTGGGTGCAGAATTTGCAGCAGACCTCGACTATCTGCTAGCATGACAGATCCTTGTCCCCGGTCACCCATTCATAATAACTTTTGTACTGGCTGTAGATATGAGAGAAATCCAATCCAGCCATCGTCAGGAGAATCCAAGGTGTCGAAGTAGACTCAGCAAGAACCGCCAATTAACTGTATCAAAAGCCTTCGCTATGTCAACATTTAGGAGAGCCTTCCCTATGTCATCCTGTAAAGTCTTGTTCCGTTTTACTTGCTACTTTGTAGCATTAACAATTATTAGTCTTGTTCCGTTTGTCATAAATAAGTCAAAACTTGATCTGTGTAGCAAAGATTCTTTCACGAGTTTGGTAGCGTACATGTTGAACTAATATTTGTTCTCCGTTTTATTAGCAAACTATATTAAATATTCAGGATCTAGTGAAATTGTGCATTCTACGTTGAGTTATTAGTAGATAACTAGATATGCTAAATATAATATGAAATTATTTTCTACAAAACAATGGTTTTAAATAGCGGCTATATCGGCTCCATATATAGAGCTGCCACGACGATGGTTGCATCAGAAATAGCTGCCTATTGCAGCGCGCTATTACGGATGGAGAAGGCTTGCTTTTAATCTTATATTCTGGAATTTAAAACATTGCTTCGGAAAGATCATACCATGTAGTAGTTTGTACCTGTCCATTGTTAAGAATGACATTTATTTGTACCTTCTCATTCGATCTATAATTAGTGACGATCCACTAGTAGATGTGATGTGCACATGGAAAGCTGGAGTACTTTATTCTTTTCTTTGGACAATTATACTGCATAATATTCAATTAGGTATACGGTAAGGGGAAGCTCAACAATGGCAGTGAAAAACTCTTACTCAGTGGCATTTTATTCAAAGATTGTTTCCGCTACCACCGCTTGTTCATCAAGGACTGATGGAAGGGCGAGGAAAATCAATGACGACATAATCTAAACTAATGTGTTTGATGACCTAACAATTATTATCTAGCCGAATTAACATACTCTCTCTAACAAAAAAACTGAGACATGCAACAAACATTGTGAATCCTAATAAAATAAATCAGGATGCTTTTAAATGTGTATATATGCATGGTCATGGATGAATCAATGATGCATCTCCCATGCATTAGAAGGAGGAGAAGCCTAACTCCAAGTGGCATGGCGCCGCCACCGCTGTTGCCGGCTCCTCCATGTGCTGATCGACGTCGTGGTGATCTTCGGCTGGACGCATGAGCTCGTCAGCAGGGCCAAGGCGTTCCGTTGTCGCCCGCAAGCCCGGTGGCTTGACGTCGAACGCGTCTAGCTGGCACTGCTGCTCCAGCTGCTCGCCGAGGGTCGCCAACGTCGGCGACCCAATCTTGAGACCACCGGTGTCGGCAAAACCTCCAAACTGCTGCACGCTCCCATCTTGGGTACTCTCGTCGGCAGCCGTCCCGTCGTAGCAGAAGTAATTGTAGAGCTGCTGCGGCGGTGGATGATTCTGTTGGTCGGCCTTGAGGACATGGTGGTGGTGGTAACCTTGCTGGTCTTGGAAGACTAGCCCGGCGGCGCCTGGCGGGACGGGTTCTTGACCGGCGTAGAGCGCGCCCACAGCGACGGCGGCGGCATTGTCCTGGTGGTCCTGGCCGGCCACGGCGGCGGCTGCATCAGGTGGAGGTAGGATCATCGCCGGGTCCGCGAGCGGGTCGACGGCGGCGGCCTGGCGGTAGAAGGCGATCTGCTGCTTAACGTAGGCGAGCTCCAACTCGGTGCGCTCGATCTGCCTCTGGAGCTGCTCGATGATGGTGACGCAACCGCCGACGGGGTCCGCGGCGCGGGCCTCAGACTGGTAGATGAGGGCGCGCATGGCGTCGGGGCCGCGCTCCGGGTCGATCCAGCGCAGCGTCCTCTGGATGTTCTTGACGCCGAAGAGGCGGTGCGCGTTGAGGAAGCGGCGCTGCTGGTCGGCGGGGAAGTAGGGGGCGAGCGGGCAGTCCGGGTTGCACTTGCGCCGCTGGTACTTGCACGCGGCGCATGCCTGGTTCTGGCCGCCCCCGGGGCCGGAGGCGGCGGCGGCGGAGGGGCGCGGGGAGCGGGAGGAGGACTTGGAGCCGGAGGAGGCGGCCGAGCCGTTGGCGGTGGTGGTGGCGGCGGCAGTGTCGACGTGGAGGCGGAGGAGTGGTGGTGGCTTTGAGGAGGAGGACATGGTACGCACGCGTGCGCGGCCGGCGAGGTCGGGGCCCTCGGCGTCGGCGTCGGCGGCGTCGTAGGGATAGGGGAGAGGGGAATTCGAAGATGGAGAGAGGGGCGCGGGGCCAGGTCTCTCTCGCCCTGCCTGCCTCTCGTCCTCACCGTGAGAATAGTGGGCTATAAAAAGAAAGATCGCCGAACGACGCGAACAACCTGCCCATTCGCGTGCGCTCGAACCAACGATTTCGAACAAGCAGGAGCTGAGAGAATTGAAGAAGAGACGGAAGAGAGAACTCGGATGAGATCGGCGAGATAACCGTGCATCCGCATGCAGATCCATCTGCTAGAGCTAACAGCAACGCCTGCATGCAGGGGGGGAGGCAAAATGCAACTTCGATTTCTTTCGTAATGCCGTTCGAGGGTTTGTTTGTTATTTGTTTGTTTGTTTGATGGGACCACCGTACCAGTTCGCGAACCGCCGCCCTGGATATTGAGCGCAAAATCGACGACTCATTGGCAGATGGACGATCTACTGGTAATCTATCTAAATTTATCATTCTATACTATAAAAGTTGAAACAATTCAAACTATTTTGCACCAATATTAAACCTATCTTACTCTTCACAGATGTCCTACTTATCAAATCCATAGATTTGACTAAGGATGGAAAATGCATAGCAGATATCTGAATTATCCGATATCTGTATCCGTTTAAATATTAATATAAATATCCGTATCCGTATTCGAATTTAATTTGGTAGTAAAGTGGATACATCCGAATCCGATTTTCATTGATTTTCTCTATCCGATTCCAGATTCGTATTCGACAATATCCGACACTATCCGTATCTGTTTTCATTCAAAAACTATTTAAAAATTATATTTATTTCTTACCACACATATTATTAATTTTTATAATAAAGATATAATATAAAAGATTAAATTTACTTTTAAATATTCTTATTTTATCTCTAAATTACTTCTATATTTTTTATTTATATATAATAAAATTATTTAAATGTTTATTGCAATATATTTTTAGTTCTAATTTTATTTTTTATGTATTTATTTATTAATGATAAATAAATTATTTTTAACTAGATATCTTTATTATATTATTATATTTTAGTTTGTACATGTATAACGATTTTATAATCTAAAACTACTAATAAAGAAAATAGCTAAACGTTAGCTCATATATCAAGTCAATATCCGAATTAGAATCCGAATCTGAGGCATCCATTTTGTATTCGTATCAAAGAATATCCGAATCCGTATCTGTATTCGATTTAAAATGTGATAAAAAATGCTATCTGAATCCGATTCCATGTGAATCCGAACTGTTTCCATCCTCAGATTTGAGGAAAGGAAGAGGTGAGCCATTTTTTAATCTAATTCACCAAAATGCTAAAACTTTTTTGCACTAGCAATTTCTTATACCCACATATTGTATTGCATATTACCTTTCTTTGGCACAAACTTTACTTTACTTTGCACACGCATTCACCAATTATTCGTGTCATTATTTTTTTGGAAGAATAATAATTGATATTATTATTTTATACAAGGAAAAGAAAGACGTGTATTATTTTTGGAAAAAATAAATGACATCGTTACTTCATAGAAGGACCATTTCTACTAGTTATGTAAAATGAAATTAAAATACGGTGAAAAAATTGAAGAGGAGACGGTATATAGAGGATAATAATTGGGAAGGACAACTTGAGTAGTATTCAGTTAGGATTTTCATGTCACCATGTCCCCCCGGACTATATAAGATCGGGCAGAGCCCCCTCGAAAAAGATCATCTCATCCAAGGCAATACAAACAACCACATAGAACGTAGGGTATTACGCATCTCGTGGCCTGAACCTGTCTAAAACTTTGTGTTCTTTGCACCATCGGTTCCAGCACTCGGCGATTCCCTACCTACAATCCTACTGCTTGGGGTATCTCTGATCAGACTTGGTGGCTAAATACTGACAACCCTAGCGTACATGGAGCGCAGACAGAGATCCCGTCCACCGGATTTTTGTGTCAACACACCCTATCACCAACAGGTGAAAAATGGCATCACCGCCATTTTGAGAAACAGTTGAATTAGGGTTGACAGTGATAAAAAACGACATCACCACTAGTCTACAATCGATGGTGATACCATATTCATGAAATAAGAAAATAAAAATAAAAAACGAGCCGCCCCGCGCCGTACCATGCGCTCGCCCACCGTGCCTCGCCGTGGCACAGCGTGCTCGCCAGTGGCCATACCTCGTGTTCACCCACACAGCCCCGCAAGGTGGCCAAGGAGGGGAGGAGTAGCACAGAGGGGAGGAACGGAGGGTGGTCGAGACATGGAGCGGAGGGGCGGCGGGGGAGGGGAGGAGGAGCAGGGAAGGGAGGAACGGAGGGTGCGGTTGGGATATGGAGCGGAGGGGTGGGAGGGGAAGGGGATAAGGGAGAGGATGCGGACAGGGGGAGAGGATGCGGATGGGGAGGGAGAGAGAGGAATATGAGAGAGAGGGGGGGTGAGAGGATGAGTGTTGGCGTTTCTTACGCTCAATAGAATATGGATTCCGCAGGCGCACAGAATCACCGCTGTAGCACTTCACCTTGGAGTATTCTAGGGTATCGTATATTTCCTCAGGGAAGCACTATGGATAAAGAGTATCGAAGAATCGAATGACAAACTTTACTAGAGATATCAACCGACTAACTTAGTGGGGGTAAGCCTGATATGATAGGATAAGATAATGGCCAACAAAGACCATTTGACACAGGAGACTCTAATCCTTAGAGAGGTAAGTAGCTGGGAGGACAACGAGCAAGAAAGACTCCTAAAACACTTCTAAACTATCGAGCTAGCCTCTCTAGACTAAACCTTGATTCTAACTAGTTATCAGGAACCTAGAGCTTACTTCGGCGGCCGGAAGAAGAAGGACTTCAGAAAGGGGTGAGAGGGGAGTCCAACGGCAACCTGCAACTACTGCTATGAAAACACCCGAACGTGGTGGACTACAAAGGACGGACAGGGCTATCACCACCTGCCGCCTACCACAATGTTACCGTGGGGTGGAACACACTTTCTAGCTAACACTGAGCTCAGACACCACGTCTGCTCTCATTGTTAAGATTTCTCTTATAGCAAGCAAGAGAAACCCCCTCAACCTAGGGAACTAACTTGAGCCTCCCTAGTCCGGGCGAGAAAACACGTAAGGTAAGATCCCGATAAACAAGATAGGTACAAAGCTTAAGCTAGAGAATTACTTCCGCACACAAGTAAGATAACTTGGAAAGATAAATAAATGTGGAAAGTAAAGCTGACTCGAAAAGATAAAGAAGATAACTTATATTGATAAATGTCAAAGGAAAAGATACAATAGCTTATACCGACTTCCGATGACGACTCCGGAATCCCGAGACAAGCTCGACTCGACTCTAACTCCTAGATTACCTAACCTACTCTACAAACTAAGAATGAGAGAAGAGAGCTCCTTTGGTGTGTCATGAGAGTGAGGGTGTTGCTCTCTATTTATAGTGCTCCAAGGTCGGTACGAAGTGAGTGCGTGTGTTGTAAGCAATTAGGACGGTTGATGTAACTTCCATGCGAAGTTGAGCATGAGCCGTTGCAAGGTGGGGTCGGCCGGCCTCTCCTAGGCCGGCCAGCCTGGGGATCCCACCATCTGGCCACCGACTTTTTGTGGACGGCTTGGATTGTCTCCTGGAAGTCGGTGGAAGAGGATTGGGTCCAAAGCACGTGATTGTTAGGCCGGCCGGCCTGGATTTGGCTCCTCTCGGCCCTCCGTTCTACCGACGCATCAATCAATGGTTGCACATTCTTGCTCAAGGCGGTTTAGGTCTTGAAACTGCGTTTGGACACTGAAAGTTGACCAAACCTTCAATTGCTCAAGCCTTTCGGTCTTTGTTTGTGAATTTTGGACGGAACCAAATTGGATTGGCTTGGATTTGTGCTCATGATCACTTTGGCAAAGTTTCGTGGTATGGTATGTTGAGGTGTTAGGCCGGCCGGCCTAGGGTAGGCCGGTCGGCCTGGTATTTTGTCTATTTTTCTTGATTTTTGGTACACTAGTTCCTGCGACCACAACTTATCCAAAACTTATTGCACTTGTTAGAAATAAGCAAGATATATATGGAATATGGTGTAAAGCTCATATTATTCCCGAGAAGTTGACGGTCAAAATGGGAAATAATGGCCGTCAACAATGAGTGAGAGTGGAAATGAGAAATAAGGGGGTATTTCATTACCGCTGGATCGTAAATGAACCATCGGTGATGGCTACAATCACATTTAGGCAACCACGGTGATAGATTATCACCGTCTGCTCAATTTGAACCGACGGTGGTAAAATGTTTGAGATGACCTGTTTTGCAATAGTCGGCGCCCTAGTGCCGGCCGCCGTTTCTCTTCGTGTTCGTGAGCGGAGGCATAACTGCGGCCGGAAGACCATGTGCTAGATAGTGTGCAGGGCATCACTGTGCAGTAGTACATAGGCTATCTAACTGCATGCCTAGGTATTGTCTTTTGCCGGCCCGTATCCGATTTCATTTCTGTGCTTCGTTCCAAGGGCTGGCCCTGCAGCGCAGATGTGTACTACAGCAGTAGGCTTCAAGAGGGCAAGCAAAAAGATGGCGGTCAAACAGTTGCCTCTGCCCATTCTCCACAAAGCGACATGTCGAACATGACATCCGACGCTGTAGGACGGCACGTAGGGGTGTCGATTGATAACTTTAGGTGCTCCAGCAATCCTATTTAGTTTAAAATTTTGTATTAATTTTTTAAAACGAGATATCAATTTGGAGGGTTAGTACAAAATTTTGAACTAATTTTCCAAAACGAGATATCAATTTGGAGGGTTAGTACAAAATTTTAAACTAAAAAGAGTTAGAGGTGCATCTAACAATCACCTATTTGCACCCTTAACGGCATGTATGCGCCAACCATGCACTGCAGTCTGCACACCGGTCCGGCTTGCATTGCTTCTCGACTCGTGCGAGCTTTGTCGTCTCAGGCCATTCAACAACACAAAAAGCAACAGAATACCTTGCTCACCTATGAAGCTGCTCTTATCTACTTCTGCCGGCTGCTGCAGCTAGCAGCCCACGGGCTCCACGGACAGTCAACCTGGGGCGGAAACAGATCAAGCGGTCCCGTCTTTTTTTCATTGTTTTAGTTTGCAAACAGGGTCTTAGTTTGCAGCAAGGAGCTAGAAGCCCAAGACTATAAAAACAAGACCCTGGTAAATTGAAAATTACACAGGAATTGGTCCTCTACAAAAAAGATTCACCCGCACGCACACTGGATCGCCGCACTTGGTGGGGGCAAGCATGATGGGCGAACCAGATAGATTGCCCATCGAGGCTGCCGAAGGGACTAGGCCAAACTTTGGTTCGCCGCAACAACCACGTACGCCATGACCAAGCAACGAATACAAATTTGGGGGTTCAGATATAGTCTCTAATACGAATATAAATCAAATAGTTTGAATTCAAATCCGCATTTGGATATTATTGATGACCAAAATTGGCACAGGTCAGAACAGACCGGTCTGACCGGTACTCATGAGCGGTCTGACCGGTCTGGGCATTGTAGCCGGTCTGATTTACTTGATTTTCATAAAGAAAAGCTAGATGGATAAAAATTTCTAGATGTTAGTCAAGTTCTGCAAAAGACTCTGGCTAATGAAAGCCGAGCTTAAGAAGCTTGAAATTTGCAAAAGTCCAATAAAAAACCTAATCGTCTTGTTTATGTTCTTGGTTGTGAATCAAATTGTTCGAATGATGAAGGTAAGGATGGTTATGCTGCTGAATTTGCTTGGCCTTCTAATGATAAACCTTGCACTTGCGGTTCTCTCAAGCCGATTCAGAAAAATCGGCAAGATAATATTAAGTTTACTTTTGATGTATCCAAATGTGATCGCATATTTGATGAATTAAATAGATTGGGATGCTTTAAATTATCTCATGCTATTCCACCACTTGAGGAATTAAAGTAGCATGCTTATTGCAAATGGTATAATTCATTCTCTCATGCAACCAATGATAGCAACATTTTTAAGAGACGAATTCAATCGGCCGTTAACGAAGGACGATTGGTTGTTCTATAAATGTAAATTGATAATAATTATTTCCCTATGCATACTGTTGAATTATAGAATCCTAAGGTTTTAATTCGGCCGAATCAAGCCGAATCAACAAAGGGAAAGAATGTGATCATTGGTGGATTTAGGCCAAAATCTCTGAGACAAATAAATTCCAGTGAAGAGATTCCCTGAAACTTCATCGAAAGGTTTAACACTCGGGGGGCAAGATCAGAAGAAGGGCGCCACATATGTAAAGACCGATCTGACCAGTCTTGAAATCGGTCTGACTGGTCCAGAGCCCAGTGTTCGGGGGGCACGAGCAGCAAAAAAAGGATGGGTCTACAGACTGGTCTGACCGGTCTAGAAACTGGTCTGACATGTCCCTCTGGGAGCTCTAGGAAAAATTCTAGAAACATTAAAAAGAAAAGGCCGAGTTTCAAAGAAGTCCTAGCCAAGTATGAAGAGAAAGGAGCTACTCAAAAACAGGAGAAACGATTAGATCAAGCTAAAGATACAAATTCATCATCGAAGCATCGCGAGCAATCAGCTTCTTATTTGCGACAAGGTAATAACGCTTTTGCACCATATTTATTTGGTAAGCCGATTGCTCCATGGTTTTGGTCGTATCCTTACTATTATACACCTTTGGACTATAGTAAAATGTATATGCATCCATATTTTATTCAATATTCTTCTACATGTCCAAATTATGGTGTTTCTCAAAGACCGATTGTTGCTAGCGATGATCTGGTCAAAAGCAAACCTAATTGCAGCCAAGATGGTGAGAAAGATATGAAGCATGACAACCAATATTTACAACCGGGGTGGTGTCTCTCAGGCTTATCTTGCACCCAAAAGATGAGGTTGTAACGAATGCGCAAGAAAGAGTCTATGGAACAACAAGAGGAGGTTGTACCAGTAAGGTCGGCAACCATAAAATAGGTATGGAGGCCTAAGCAAGTTGTTTCGTCATCAGCTTGAAGAAGAAGCAAGATATGACCGATAAATTTTATTGCCCTTAGAACAAAAAAAATGGCCGATGGATGTTTATCATCGTCCTTAGACAATTTTGGTCCAGAGGCTTGTTTTTTGGTAGGCAAGCATCACGAAAAATTAGGGGAGCATATGCTAATGACCAAAATTGACACATGTTGAACATACCGATTTGATCGGTGCTCATGAGCGGTCTGACCGGTCTTGGCATTGTAGCCAGTCTGGCAACCCCGACCGGTCTGACCGGTGGGTCCGACCGGTCCACCCGGAATCCGAGTACAATTAGGATTTTTTAAGATCTAGATCTGTAAAAAGAATTTCTTTCGGGATAAGTCCATCCCACCCTATAAACATAAAGGGTCACGGCCGATTGAGTCATCATCCAGTCAATCAAATACAAAAAACTTTTATTTTTTTACTTTCTCTTGCACTAGCTTTTTTAATCTACTACTTGTTATTCATCCTTCGTTTCTACGTCGATTGAGGGCGTTCTAGGTGGCCTGGCAACCCTAAAACAACCCTGCGTGCGCCTACTCCGACGGGTCTTCCCGGGCTAACGTTCGTAGGTTCGTCCTCGATCTTACCGGCGGCGACCGGTCTGACCGCTCCGTGAAACCGGTCTGACCGGTCCACGTAGGAGGTGCTGCAGCGAGCTCCTCCTCGCGGCGTATGTTCGAGTGCATCCGTGTGTTGATCCCAAAAGGCATCAACAAATATATGGTTGATTCGCTAAACTCTACAAGTATCTACATACCTGTGTTACCGATGATTCTATACAAAAATGAATTCAGAACAATAGTGGGTGAAAGCAATAATACTGATTACACCAGCTTGTGTACACCAGTAGTTGTATTAATTTTATATTATACATCATTAGTCATACAATACAATTGGAGACCATATATCGCTCACATTTTACAGGTGCCCCCACATTTTTAGCATAAGAGTCAGTTCTACTGACCGCATGTAGAAATACCCCCTATTTCCAAAGGGCAAAGGAAGTCGTCTTAAGCAATGGCATTTGGAAATCACCATTGCACAAGCGCCTCTAGAAATAGGGCATCTCAACACGCGGCCGGCCGGCATAAGCGGCCACCTCTGAAACTATCCATTCCTAGAGGAAGCTGCCTAGCTCGCCTGAAAAATACCAAAAAATGAAAATATTTGTCAGACCTATTCTAGCACGCAATTGAAAAAAAATCAGAGAAAGGTTGGCTATGAGGTCGGGTCACTACCGCATCGAAGCATGGAGGGGTGGCTCCCCCTGTCGAGGCCGGGGAGGCGGCAGCTTGCCACTTAGCGTGAGTGGGTACAACGAGTTGCACGTTCACTAGCCGTGAGGGGAGGAAGGGGGGCAAAGCTAGTGTAAAATGGATGAGGAACTAAACTATATCTATATCAATTCATTCTCACGAGGAAAAATTAATATTACTCACTCCAATTCAAATTATCACCACCACACACCAACCCAGCTTAAATATTTGAGCTCATAATATAATAAATTATTAGCCAAACCATGATTACAACCCACTAAAAACCTGTTTCCCAAAACATTTATAGTGTAGATCTTGCCACACACTATTTTGCACAGAGTAGCTGCCGGTCTGTAGCATCCCGAAAATTCACTAAATTAAATCGTGCGCTAAAACTGTTTTCTTTGTCGTTGAGCTCGACTCCCCCTTAAACCCTGAACCGTAATCCTCTCCCAGTTCACCCGCTGTTCTGTCATCCGATTTCAAAGCACCGACCAAACCCTTCCACTTTTTCCTCGCCGCCGTCCCATCCCGCGCCGCTCGGCTGCCTGTCGCCCACGCGCGACCGTCCGCCGCGAATCCCGCCGCGCTCCTCTTTTCTTTTTCTTCCCTCTTTTTTTTTTCTCTCTCTCCTCCTCATTTTCCTTTTCCTTTTCTTTTCTTCTTTTCTTCTCTTTTCTTCTTTCCCCTTCCTTCTCCCCTGTTTCCTGCCTGTGCGCGCGCACGTCCCTGAGCTTGCCCCGCGCGTGTTCTCGCCCTGCCGCGTGCCTGTACCCACGCGCTCCGCGTGCCCAGGACGCCCGCCGCGCCGCTCGTCGCTGCTCGACGCGTCCCGTCACCTGCTTCGCCTCGCCGCTCGCCGAGCGCTCTGCCCGAACAGCGCCGCCGCTTCGCGACACGAGCAAGTGGCCGGAGCGCCATTAATGGCGCCCCGCGATGCTCGCTAGCCGGCCACCGCCCCCGGACGTCGCCTTCCCCGCTTGCGGCCACTGGCCCTGCCCCGTCCCATCCCTGCCTAGGCGCTCACGCTCGCCGGCGAGCAGGGCTGGCCGCACACGCGGTGCCCCACTGCCATTAGCGAGCTACAGAGCTCGCAGCCGTGCCTCCCTCCTCCACCGCCTCTCCTTGCCTATAAAAAGCGCCCCAAGCTGCTCTCCACGCCATCACCAAGCTCGCCAAGCCGCGCCGCTCCGCCAGCTCTCTGCCTCTCCCAATTTCTTCCTCTGCTCCGCGAACAGAGCCTCAGACACCGTCGTCGATCTCCTCACTCAGGCCATCTCGGTCCAATTCCCTCAACGGTGAGCATCTCCACACCTTCCTCCACCTCTCCCAAGCTGCGACCCTCCCTATCCCTTCTTGTACAGAGCCCTCCACGAGTTCGCCGGCCGCCACCCATGGCCGCCCGTGGCTCCCTCCTCTTTCCGCAGCAGCCCTCGTTGGGAAGCCCCAAGATCGAACCCCCTTTCCCTCCTCTCTCTAACTATGTCCTCAGTTTTAGGAATGGTGGCCGGAATCATCACTTCGTCGGAGCTCCGGCGAGCTCCTGTCTCTGGCCATGGCGTGCTCGACCAGAGGAGCACGAGGGCCTCCAGTGCTGACCGTGCCTCTCGCCTGATTCTTTTTTTTCTGGGCTGGTCCACTTGTGGGCTCATGCGGGGACTAATGGGCCACTAGTTCTGTTGCACATGCGCACAAACCAAATCACCTATCACACGCGACATACTAATCCAGTATGAACTAGTCACGTCATTTTAATTTTCGGAATTAAATGGTAGCTACACACTATAAGCCATATCTCACACAAATAAACTCTGATTCCATGGATTCTTTTCCCTAAATTCCTATAAAATCATATACTACCCACTCATCCTATTTTCGACTCTCCCTAACCACAGTTTAGCCCTTAAACACCTCCTTAACCTATCATTTCATGCGCCAAAAAAAAATTCTTCGAGTGCCTCCAAATCCGATCACGCCATTTCTAATATAGTTTTGGCCGTGCCATTAGGAAACCACCCAAAAATATTACTCCTATCTCCATATCTTAATTATTTCCGATTCGAGCTCAACGATAAATCTTTATTTTTCTGTGTCTTGACTGTGTGCTTGTTTGTTTGCGTCGTAGACCACGGTGTGATCGAAGGAGAGCCCGCTAACGAGCAATACTGCGAGCAAGGGAACGAGGACCAGTTCCGCGACCCTGAGCCCGAAGGACAGGACCTCCCCGAAGGCTACAAAGACGGCAAGTTCAATCCCATCCTTTGATGCATGTTTCTGTCCTAGTTTTTATGAACACAACCAAATGGCCTGTTTTAATAAAATTGCATATGTTTTGCTTGCATGAAAACACGGTTGGATAGCCACCCCTTGATTTGTGATGACCATTCCTTGACCACCTAGATTAACGTCCGATTTTGCTTGGACGTTAATCGATATTAGAACGCTTAGGACTCTACTCATAATATAATTTATTTGATAAAGAAAATGTGTGCGTGTGGGAAGGGAATAAAATGTGGATTTTCGAAAGATGAGTACGGACGGGATGGACGGCATTTCTGTGTGAACTGCCGATTGGTGTGCTTATGCCTGTGTGGCAGGGCAAAGAAGGGAGATATCCATCTTGTCGTGTCTAAGGACCGAGTTGGTGTGTCATCTCACCTAACTCCACTATCGTGCAAACCACTCGACCGTTGAATGGGCAACGGCGTAGCATAAATCCCACTAGTTGGTGTGATAGCCATCAGGAGAGCTGAGAGCAACGGGTGACTAAGGAAAAGGGATAAGCCCGAGTGACTTATGCCCGGTTATACCTAAGTGAACGGTCGATGACCCCTTGGTACATCCCGTGATGGCTAGTCAGGCTTAGCTATGGTGGGTAATGGCTATGTTGGGATCTACACCGACACGACGGTGTTCGAGTTGTGGTATCCTACTTGTGGGTAAAGTTGCACACCTCTGCAGAGTTAAGAATCTATTCGAATAGTCCGTGCCCACGGTATTGGGCGAGTTACGGTGTGGTCACATAACTAGTGTTTCTTTGGGATGGGCTGGTGTGAGTTGTTTTGGAATTGGTTCCGGCAGTTGTGCCGTGTGCTACGACGGACGGGGAGTCCGGTAGCAGTTTAAAAATTGGAAACTCCGTGTTACTTCTGAAATTGATTTTCATAAAGGTTTTCTTTAAAACAAACCCCTGCATAAAATATCGTTTTTCTGCAAATTAAACCATAACCTTATCCTTGATTTACCTAGGCATATTATTCTGATTTAACCCCTCCGTGGGTGTGGTTGGACTTGCTGAGTACGTTCGTACTCACCCCATTCTCACTTTTTACAGAAGAAGACCCGGACTTCGTTCCAGACGACGCCGAGTAGGGTTATCGTTCTACACCCAACCTTGCCTGTGGTACCGGCCCCGTTGAGATGCCTCCGCTGTCGCAGTACTCTGAGCCCGTAGTAGACCCTATGTGGTTTGCAGTCTGGTGTTATGTTGTAGCTTGGTTAATAATTATCATCATCTGTATCGAGTGTCCTCCAAGGTTTGTACGGTTTTGAACCATCTGATGTAATAAATGTGGCATCAGCCTCCTGGGACTGGTGCTTTGTATCACATTTAAGTCTTCTCTTATGAGGGGACGCTTCACGGTCATATTGAGTCATCTCTAAAAGTTTCAATCAATTTTATAAAATTTTATAGTGTGAACAAGAGATTTTATTTCCAAGGTCCGGTTCTTTACGTGGAGCCCTTGTGTAGGTCTAGCCACACTGCTTCACATAGAGTAGCTGACAGATACTAAATTATCTCCAAAAAATTTCGGTCAATTTCGATAAAATTTTATAGTATGAACGCGAAATTTTATTTCCAGAATCCGGCTCTTGATATGGAGTCCACCTGTAATTCTAGCCACACTATGCTGAGTAATATGTTAGTTAATATACAATTTTATGTGTATAGGGGTGGTAATAGGGAAGGGTCAAAATCCGTGTCAACGGATGCCTTGCACCCCCATTCAGAGATTACATGATGACGCATCCGCAGTTTGAAAAAAATATTTTTTCTCTTGATTTTGGACCAAATATAATATTTTTGGATGTAGGGAATACATATAGTAGTACAAATGAGTCATGGTTCGGGACTCGTTTGAATGAACATGAAAGGGACGTATCCAGCCGCACCGAAGAGAAGGCCGCCTGCGGCCGCAATGAGTATTCTCATATGCCAATTTTGAGCCACGTGCATCGCGATGACAACACCCGTTACGAGCCCAAATAGCGTACTCCCACCTACAACAATTATCATCAAAATCAACAAATCCGCGGGCGAGTCCTGGGATGCGTGGCGGCGGTTCTGAGCTGAGTCCACCACCTCCAGGCACTTCTTCCTCACCCTATCATACTGGCCTCGGTCGTCGAAGTAGGCAGCCATGCCTCTTGTTGGTGGAGAGTACTTTCGGAACGGACGAACACTACAACAGTGAAGAAAAAACGCACTAGTCGAAGTGAACAACTTCAAGCAAGAAACGAGACTTCGCACAGTAAGTTGGATTCTCTCTCTGTATTCAATGTATCCCATCAATGTACAGGGGTCGGGTATTTATAGGTGACGGTCCACCTACCACCCTCCGTTATTACACCGTAATGCCCCCTAACAACTATATTCCCAGAATATTTCTGGGGTACAACCGTATTTTTACATCATTTGGTAAATTACACCCGAGCCTCTTCTGCCCATTGGGCCCATTACAACCCATTGGGCCTATTACAAGATTCCCTTCGCGGCTGTCGAAGCGCTTACTCTCCGACGCCTTCCCTTCTGGTCTTTGAGTTCGCAGTCGGCGTCCTGGTCTTCGCCCTAGGCGCCCTGGTCTTCGCCTCTCTTCGCTTCTCTTCGTCTTCGCCTGTGGCGAACCGGTCTTCGCCATAGGCGCCTCGGTCTTCGTCACTCTTCGCTTCTCTTCGTCTTCGCCTGTGGCGAACCGGTCTTCGCCGTAGGTGCCTCGGTCTTCGTCACTCTTCGCCTCTCTTCGTCTTCGCCTGTGGCGAATCAGTTTTCGCCGTAGGCGTCTCGGTCTTCGCCCGAAGCTTGAAGCCCTTTGACTGCTCGGCTTGCCGAGCCGGGAGGAGACCTTGTCGTTGCATTCAAATTGCGCGCGGGCCTTCGGTCGATGGCCGAAGGTGGCGCCCCCAACAGTAGCCCCTCGGAGTCGTTGCCCATCCTTGGAGGGGCGGCGACTTCGACTTCTTCTCCCATAGCGCCACCCTTCGGGCCTTGACCGATCGCTTCGCGGTCCGTCGAGGCCTGAGTCTTTTCAGTTCACCTGCTAAGCAACAGACCAGACATCGAGGCATATTAGTAAATGCATTAAAGAGTTAATCAAAATTAATTTGACTTTTTTGTTCGACGCGTCGCACGAGGCTTCCGGTGCGAAAATCCGACATTGCCCTTCCCCGCGCGATCCCTCCGCGAAAATTCTAGAGGGGTAAAACAGATTTTTCACGTCCCCCCCTATATAAGTGGGGGTGCTCGGGCGGGGGATGGTACGCTTTCTTTGCTTTCCGGCGCCGAATTCTCTTGCTTCACTCTGCTTTTGTTCCTCTTCGTCTCAGTTTTAGTTCCTCTCCCATCGTTTGCGCCACGGCGAACTCGCTTGGTCCTGCGATGGCTCCGAAGAAGAGCAAGTTCCTGCCTACCACCTTCTTCGGTCTGACAAAGATGACTCTGGCGATGCTTGGAGAAATGGAGAACCAAGGGGTACTGACTCCTGGCCTTGGACATGTTCCACCAGAGACGGACACCTACGCGAAGCCAAGAGAAGATGAAGTGGTCGTCTTCAAGGACTTCTTTCCCGCTGGGCTTCGCTTCCCCCTCGATCCCACTGTCGTCGACATCTTCGCCCGGTACGGCGTCTTCCTACACCACATGACCCCGAACTCTTTCGCCCGCGTCAACCTTTTCATGTGGTTGTCGAAGACCTGTCACATCGCCCCGACCTCGGAGAACTTCGCTCGGGTGATGCGAGTGCACTACCAGCCGAATAGCATATCCGTTCGTGGCTCTGACGGTATCTCAATGGAGATGGAGCCCCAGTACGGGTGCTACACCTTCTCCTTTCAACATACTGCTCCCAGCCCCGTCGGGGCGTCGAAGAATAAGTGGCCGGGGGACTGGTCTTCATTCTGGTTTTATCACAAGGTTCCCCTCGATCCGGAGACGAAGCGCCACCCTTTGGTTATTCAGAAGCTTGGGAATTTGGGCGAGGAAGTGGAGGGGTCCGGTCCTGGTCCTCAGGGACATGCCACTGCCCCCGAGACGGCCCCGACCGTCGCTGTCGGCGAGGGCGGCCGGGTTCCTGCCGCCGGATCTTCCAGCCGAAGGCCCGCGACGTTCACCTCGACAGAGAGCAGCGGCTACCACGTAAGCACCTCCGACCCTGTTGAGGTGGCTGCCGCTCTCGAGATGCCGGAGGCGAAGCTGATCGGGGACAACATCGTCGGCAGTCTTCGGTTTTCGAGCAGGGATCGGGAGAGGAGATTCCTCGCCGAAACCGGCTCCTCCTTCGGGTTTCCCCTTATGGAGAAGAGCCTGATGTCGACCGGAGTGAGCCAAATTCTTCAAGACGTCGGAGACCTCTCCTTAAAGGCCTTCGTCGCTTCGCGTAGCGCCTCCCGTCAACTCAGGATTGACAACGAACGAACTTCGTAGTTGACGAGAATGGAGGAGCGTGTGGTAGCCCTAGAAAAGGAAAAAACTGCTCTCGAGGAGGCACTCGTTGCTGCCCGTGCTGAGGCGAAGAACCATGCCGAGGCAGCCGAGGCTGCTCGCCGGGACGCACTTGCTGTGGAGAAGGCCAAGGAAAATGCTGAAAAAGCTAAAGCTGAAGCCGAAGAAGCTCGGAGGGTTACCGAAGCTCAACGTGCCCGTGGGAAAGATGTTGTTCAGCGATGGCACACCGCTATCAACTCCTTCGCAGATTTGGTGCAAACTGACATTCACGGCCTGCTCGCGAAGTTCGCTATTGACCCTCCGGAGATATCGCAAGAGGAGAACATCGAAGTGGCGGAGCTCTTCCACTGGATCCGTGCCTCCATGGCGATGGCCAGATCTGGCGCAGACTTCAAATGCGAGCTGTCCGCTAGGGTTGCAGCACGTACTATTAGTGCTGCCGTCTGCCGTTTGCTTCCAGCGGAGAGCAGTGCCTCTTCGACGGGCATCGTGAAGGCTCAGCTGCGACTTCTTCGGGACTCATGTTTTGAATGGCCTTCGCTGGACTCCTTGCACCCCGAAGCCCTTTCTGCCCTGCCGAAGAATATCGCCAAGAACTTCGCGAAGTACTTCCATGAAAAGGGGTGGCTACTTGTCGATGTTGAGCTGGAGCGCATGAAAGATCAGGTACTATTTCGTGTTTCTCAAGGTTCACTTTTTGTTACCGTCTTCGCTTATCGACATGCTTGATTTCTCTTAGATTCAAGAGATGGCAGAAATCTTCGCTCGAGGCTTCCTTGGCGAGGCTGAAGCCGGCAACTTGTGCAGCGGCGCTCCCGGTGGCGGCGAAGACGGAGCCCCTGGTCATGGCGAGGGCGAAGATGGCGGGGGGCAAGCAGATGATGCGCCGAAGATCGGCGAGGTGTGATGACTGAAGGCCTAGTGATTTTTGTAGTAGTGTAGTTTTGAAAATAGAAGTATCACTGTATCTAACGCCTTCGAGTATCACTGTATCTAACGCCTTCGATGTCTGTGCATGACCCTGCGTTGGCCCCTGCGCGGATCATCGAAGGTATTATTCCTTGGCGCTTGAACCGCGGGAATTTTTATATTTCTGGTTTAACTTGGGAGAAGTTCCGTGCCCGTCGCCCTTGGCTTTCATTTGATGAGTTTTGGTCTGACCGAGAACGCGTATATGACTATTGGAACGCCGATACAAAACGTTTCTTCGCGGAATTCCAGCGCAATTCCGAAGAACACGCAAAAGTTCTGTCTGAGTGCCGGCTTCGCCGTGAAATAAAACGTCTTTTGGACACCGATAGGCCTTATAAAGCACCCATGGGCCTTCTAGAGCGGAAGCCGGAGCCTGTTGAAGACATGGTTGCTCCGCATGAATTCATGTATCATCACCAAGGGATTTTTGACAAAGGCTCTTCTTAACGATGGGGTGCCCTCACTTGCAGGGGTTGAGTTTGAAGCATTTCTTCGCCAGATACCCGAAGAAATAATAGATGTTGCTGTCCGCGAAGTCATATCTGACTTGGACCGCCTTATCTTCGACGAAAAAATTTCAGATGTAACTTCATGATTTATTTTTCATGGAGTCTTCGACTTAGCGCGAAGGGAAGAAATTTGTACCATTCTTCGCTTTTTGTGCGAAGTGTACACGTGCGTTTTCTTCGCTATTATTGCGAAGTGTAATTTTTCTTGTAATGCGAACTGTTCTTTTTATATACAAATGAATATATTTATGCTTCCTAGTTTTATCCTTCGCCTGTGCAAATTTGTATTTTGCGAAGCGCCACCTCCCTTTTGCACGGGCGAGAGGATGAAAGTCATCGACGCCGCAGTCGAGTGTATGTATGTTTTGCAAAGCGCCACCCCCCTTTGCTCGACTTGTGGGGGGCGATGAATTTTCACGCGAGATTTCCTGCCCTGGGATCTTCACTCATGAAGATTTTTTGTCTTCGAACTTCTGCCTTGGGCTCTTCGCTCGCAAGGACTTTTCTGCCTTAGGCTTTTCGCTCATAAGGACTTTTATGTCTTCGAATTTCTGCCTTGGGCTCTTCGCTCGCAAGGACTTTCCTGCCTTAGGCTTTTCGCTCATAAGGACTTTTATGTCTTCGAATTTCTTCCTTGGGCTCTTCGCTCGCAAGGACTTTTCTGCCTTAGACTTTTCACTCATAAGGACTTTGTTATTTAGTTGGAAGTAAAGCTAAGGGGAGCGAAGCCCCTATCTGGGATTGCCTCCCGTGCTTACTTCTTTCAAGCTTCATCGCTTGTTTTATGCGCCGATGACTCCCCTCTTCGCTTGGCGAAGAGGGATAGACGCTTCGGTGCCTTTACCATATTCCTGTTCCTGAGAGGTTTTTCTTTTTGGGGGGCCTTGCTTATATTTCACAAGGGGTTACACAGGGTTCTGCCTCATTAAAAACCTCACACCTCCGACGTCCAGAGTGAACGTGCGAAGGCTTCCCCCATGAGGAAAAGTGTACGGTCCCTTCGATACATTGTGCGAATTTCTCGCAAACAAAAAATAAAATAAAAAATTGCGGAAATAAATACTAAACTGTTGAGCCCCTTCGGTTATTTTTTCTCCGCGGGCTCTTACATTGTTCCTACACATAGTACTTTTGCAGCATATCTTTGTTCCATGAGTATGGGTCTTCGACCCCTTCCAGTGTGCGAAGTCTGCAGGCTTTTGGTCTCACCATGGAGGCGACAATGAATGGTCCATCCCACTTGCTATGCATCTTCCCTTTCTGTTTGGCCTTCGGGATTCTGCAAAGCATAAGATCCCCTTCTTGAATCTCCTTGGGTTTCACCTTCTTGTTCTTCCATCTTCGAGTTTCTTCTTGGTATTTGCCGAGGTTGATTGCTGCTTGCATCTTTGCTGCCTCGATTGTGTCGATTGAAGGCTTTATGTCTTCCTCTATATTGTCCGTCCCTTCGGACGTCCTCCAAGATTTGAGCTTGATTTCTTCGGGCGTGACAGCTTCTTCGCCGTATAAGAGCTTGAACGGAGTAAACTTCGTTGTCCTTGACTCTGTCGTATTGTGTGACCAAATTACCCTTGATAACTCATCTATCCACTTCCCCATCGGCAACTCGGTGATATTCTTCTTTATGCATGCGAAGATGATGCCGTTGGCCCTTTCCACCACGCCGTGCGATTGCGGGTGATAGACCGAAGCGAAACATAGCTTCGTCCCAAGCTGCGTGGTGAAGTCTCTGAATGTGGTGCAATCAAATTGCTTGCCGTTGTCTACGGTGACTTCTTTTGGTACGCCGAAGCGGCACACAATGTTTTCCCAGAAGAACTTCTGCAAGGCTTCGGCTGTGATATCTCTGAGAGCCTTGGCTTCGACCCACTTCGAGAAATATTCTACTGCGACTGCAGCATACTTGTAGTTTCCTGGCGCCGTGGGCAAAGGCCCTACAATGTCGATGCCCCATCGAGCGAGGGGCCACACCGGAGGCAATAACTGCACTTCGTCTGGTGGAAATTTGCTGTATGGTGCATGCCTTTGGCAATTTGAGCATTTTCGGACCACTTCGTGCGGGTCTGCAACCGCCAAAGGCCAATAGAAGCCTTCACGAAAGGCTTTGCCTACCAATGCCCTTGTTGCAATGTGCGAAGAGCACATGCCTGCGTGAATCTCTTCGAGCAACTGTCGGTCTTCTTCACAAGAGATGCACTTCAGGAGGAGCGCGCAGAGACCCCCTCGATATAGGTTTTCGTTGATGATTTTGTAGTTGCGAGCACGAAGAGCCATTCTCTTTTCTTCCTTGTCATCTTCAGGGACGAAATGCCCTCGCAGATAGGCCATTATGGTTGCCCTCCAGTCTTCGCTGGTTATGGCGTTGATGAATTATACAGGCTCTTCGGCGTAGTTGACAGAGCTCTGCTTCAATGTTTCAAAGAACACATCTGGTGGCAGCAGATCATATTGAGCTGCAGCCTTCACCAGTATATCGGCTTGCTTGTTTTGCGATCTTGGGAAGCTCCATATGCTGAATCCGAGGAAAAACCTCTCCATGCTTCGGACGGCTGCCAGATACTTTGACAGCTCCGGCTTTAGTGCTCTATTGGTTTTATTGATGTGTCCAGTGATTAGCTCCGAGTGGGATCTGATTGACAGCCTTCGCGCTCCCAGTGCTCTTGCCTTGCGAAGACCTAGGAGCAGGCCTTCGTATTCTGCAACATTGTTTGTGCACCCTTTGAAGTCTAGCCTCGTTGCATATTTCAATTGTGTGCCCGATGGGGCAGTGAGGATTGCCGAAGCCCCTGCCCCATCTCTCTGGTATGCCCCGTCACATTCAAGCTGCCATATTGATTTTAACTTCGGTGTTTCTTGCGAAGGCACCGCTGGAGTCCAGTCTGCAATGAACTCTGCCAAGACCTGGGACTTGATTGCTGTTTTGGGGACGAAGTCAATTGTATGCTCCGCTAGTTTTGTAGCCCATTTGCCTATTCTGCCAGAGGCCTCCTTGTTTTCAAACATATCCCAAAGAGGGAACGAAGTTGGAACTTTTATCTTGTGACTCTGGAAATAGTAGCGAAGTTTGCGCGAAGCCATGACTACTGTGTAAGCCATTTTTTTTTCATTTCGGAGTATAGTAGTTTCGAGCCACTCAGGGCTTCGGAGACGAAATAGATGGGGACTTGCTTAAGTTCGCCTTTGATTAATCTCTCTTCGACGAGAGCTGCACTGACCGCGGCACCCGAAGTGGCGATGTACAGCAAGAGCTCTGCCTTCTTAGAAGGGCTGGACATGACTGCCATGTTTTCTATAAATGTTTTCAAGGCTTCAAATGCCTTCACTTGCTCTTCGCCCCATTGCATGTTGCCAGCTCCTTTTAGTGCTTTGAAGAACGGGAGAGACTTTTCTACCGACCTGGAGATGAATATGTTCAGCGAAGCCAATCGACCTGTCAATTTTTGAACTCCTTTCTTTATGGTTGGCGGCTTCATCCGCCTGATTGCCTCGATCTTCTCAGGGTTCGCCTCTATACCCCTTTCTGTGATCATACAACCCAACAACTTGCCTCTTCGAACACCGAAGACACATTTTTCAGGGTTTAGCTTTAGCCCGTGCCGGCGAAGGTTTGCAAATGTTTCATGAAGATCTTGTATGTGATCTTCTTTTTTCTTGCTTCGAACGACCACGTCATCCATATATGCAGAGATGTTTCTATCTAGCTGATCCCCGAGCACCTTCTTGATCATTCTGTTAAATGTACAGCCTGCGTTGCGGAGGCCTTCTGGCATCCTGATGTAACAGTATGTCCCAAAGGGAGTAGTGAAACTAGTTTTCTCTTCGTCCCCCTTATTCATGAAAATCTGGTGATAGCCGGAGAAACAATCCAGCATGCTCAGCATTTCTGAGCCTGCCGCCGCATCGACCAATGTGTCGATGCGAGGCAAAGGGTATTCATCCTTCGGACAAGCCTTATTGAGGTTGGTGAAGTCGATGCACATTCTCCATTTCCCATTCTTCTTCAGTATCATGACCACATTTGCCAACCACTCTGGGTATTGCAACTCGCGAATGACACCTGCGTCTAGTAATTTCTGCACCTCACCCTATGATGCTTTCTTCCTCTCTTCGGACATTGACCTCTGCCCCTGCTTTATCAGTTTTGCCTTCGGGTTGACTGTAAGCGTATGCTCAATGACTTCTCGACTGACTCCTCGGAGGTCGGACGAAGACCATGCGAAGACGTCTTGATTGTTCCTCAGAAACCGTATGAGTCTTACCACTTCGTGCTCCTCGAGCTCCTTGCCGATGATCACCAGACGATCAGGCACATCTTCGCATAATGGTACCTTATTTGTATGTTCTGCTGGTGAGACCCCTTCATTTTTATGGTCTCTTCGCATGTCTTTGGCAACAAATGTTCTTGTGTCCTCTTCGGTAGCCTCAATGGTATGCACAGTTTTGTTGGTGCTATACGCGTTATCTTCGCACCTACGCGCTTCTTCTTGATTGCCGTAGACGGTCACGACTCCCCCTGCCGAAGGTATCTTCATGCATAGATATGGCTGATGGATTACAGCTGCAAACTTCACCAGGGTGTTGCGGTGTTGCGGCAGAAGATGGCATTGTATGCATAGTTGATGTCCACTACGTCAAAGGTTATTGCTTCGGTTCTTTGCGTGACACCTTCGCCGAATGTGACGTTGAGCTCTATCTTGCCGAGGGCCTCGATTCTCTTGCCTCCGAAGCCAATGAGAGGGTATTGCGATTTTTTCAGAGCTTGCTCTGTGAACCTCATCTTGACGAAACACTGCCATACCAGAATGTCTGCGGAGCTGCCATTGTCGACCAATATCCTTCCGACGTCATTCCCAGCGAAGTGTACTGAATTCTTGCCAATGTTGGCTCTGATGACAAGGGGATCATTGTGAGGGTAGTGTTGTAGCCGAAGATCCACTACTAGAATCGGCAACGCTCCCTAGTGTCAAGAGGGACTCCCTAGTGTCAAGAGGGACTCCCGTGTGTTTTCTACAAACACTTGGTAATCTCCTAATATTTTCCATGTGTTTATAATCAACGCACGGGAAACTATTTCAGCACACGGGATCATATTTATCTTTCCTAGAGTTGCAATTGAACACACGGGATTTTAAAAGACACTTGGTAACTTTCTAATATTTCCCATGTGTTGTTAATGGACACTCGGGAAACATTTTTCTGCACACGGGATCATATTTATCTTATCTTTCCTTGTGTTGCAATTGAACACATGGGATGGGTTATAACGCACGGTAAAATTCTGGGAAAATTTCCCTAGTGGTCATAAGTGCACACGGCAAGCTTTTTGTTTACTGTGCAGAGAAAAGATGATCATCAGCCAAGTAACGGGAGCTAACGGAAGGAAATATGACTTTTCCCATGTCTGTTATGTAAACACACAGGACAATTTGAGGAGCAATAAAAACAATGTGTTTATTTAAAATTAGTAAAATACTGATCTTGTACAAATCAAATTTCATTGTGGTGACTAGTCCGCCATAAACAGTAGAGCAGCTCATGGGTTCGAACCTCATGAACTTTTTATTTTGTTTCGCAAAGTTATTTGAATAACATGGGGGCCCTACAGTTGGAAATCCAAGTGTACGGGACATGCGACCACGGAGTTTGGAAACATTTGCCTTCGCTCACATGAGAGACAGTTCTGAAGTATTCTTTGCGTTGCCTCTTCGTCTCATGAACTGGTTCATTGGATCCTCCGGAGATGGCGTTGATGATGTTAACCATGCTGCCGGAGGGTCCGTCGCCCCCTCTTTCCGGTATCTGTCCTGTCTCGAGCTTCGGTGGTGGGGGTAAAGGCGTGGAGCTCCTTGACCATGTGTTGGCGTACTGCGGAGCGGGTAGCATCGGCATCGACTGGTGCGAAGGTGGTGGCATGGATTGTTGCGAAGGCAATGACATTGGAGGTGTGTATGATGGGTTGTAGTTGTAAACTGGATATGATACTGGCCAATTTGGTGTTGGGGTCTAGGTGGTTTGTGGAAGAGGAACTGGATGCGGTGATTGCGAAGTGTAATTTACTGGTTTTGCTGATTGTGCATTTTTGCGTTCGAGCTTTGCCTTCGTTTCAATTGCGATTGGGCATTCATTGGTCCAATGACCTTGGTCCTTCCCATGGAAATAGCAAAATGGTATTTTTTTTCCCTTCGGCCACCCTTTTCTCTTCGGCCTTTCTGGTAGCGGTCTTTGCGATTGTATCTATCTTCGCGATTGGACCTGTCATCATGGCTGGGCCTATCTTCGCGGCTAGATCTATCTTCGCAGCTAGATCTGTCTTTGCGGCTAGATCTGTCTTTGCGGTGATCTCTGCCGCCCTTGTTCTTGTGGTGCCTGGTTTCACGTGACTCCTCCTCAGAGACGCTATTGATAGTTTTTTACTTCGAGAGGTCGGAATGCCATGGCTTCTGGTGCGACCTCTCGCTATTCCTTGACTTCCTCTTCTCATTCATTTCTTCGAGCTTCTGCCTCTTCGCACGGTCTAATATGCAATATTCTTGCATTATCTCGAACAATTTGGTAACTGTCTTCGGCCTTCGTCGGGTTAAGTACTCCCCACATGGGCCGAGGCTGATCCCATTGACTACTGAGTCGATAATGCTCTGGTCAGTGACATCTGGCCCTCTTGCGCGAAGCTTTATCAAGCTCTGATGGTACTCCTGTAAAGTCATGCTTCCTTGCTTCAAGTTATGGAAGTCGCAGGATAGAATGCTTCCTGGGGGTATGTTTGCATACCATCGCTGAGCCAGTCCTCGCAGCGCGAGGACAAGTGCCTTCGCCTTGCACGCTGTGCCTCCTCCGGCCGCCTCTATGGTGGCTTCGTATTTTAGGAGAAACTCTTCGGGGTCGGACTCACCATCAAACTGAGGCAGTACTGCTGGGTTGAGGTGATGAGGCCGTTGTATCTCTTCCAACTCTTCGGATAATGGCGTTCTTCGCGGGTGGCCCCTTCGATAATACCCATCCTCCTCTGGCTCAGACTGGTCAGAGATCTCTTCGACTGGTATAGTCCTTGCTCGGACCCTTGCGTTTCTTGGTGGGTTCTTTGCGACCGTGCCCTTCGGCAGTGGCTGCGGCGGCTGCGGTGCCTGAATTTTTTCAAGCATCAGTCGTTGTGCTCTGATCTTCTCTTCTAACGCCTTGCAGCGAAGATCTTCTTCTTGCAGCTTGTTGTACTGCTCTTGCCTTTCTGCTTCAGTCAACATTATTTCCTTCCCCTTCGCCCTCGTGATGATTTGAGGCTCCGTAGATTCTTCCTGAAGAGCTTGTATCTTGGCTCTTCGTGCCTCTTCGAGGCGAGCATCAACCCTTCGCATTGCAGCGATGTCTTCGGCAGAGATGCCAAGGTCCAGTAGATCGACTTCGTGTTGACCTTCTGCGATGTCTTCGATGGTGATGTCTTCGTTGCCGGTTGCGGGCTCTTGTCCGGGGGCAGCTTCGTCTTGCGGAGTTGTCGTCGTTGTTGTCGTGTCTGTCTAAGTGGTAGTAGCGTCTCCCTTCTTCTTCGCCGCCATGTGGTGTGGCGTGGTGTGTCGAACCGACGGGTGGGCGCCAAACTGTTGGTGGAGAGTGCTTCCGGAACGGACGAACACTACAACAGTGAAGAAAGAGCGCACCAGTCGAAGTGAACAACTCCAAGCCAGAAACGAGGCTTCGCACAGTAAGTTGGATTCTCTCTCTGTATTCAATGTGTCCCATCAATGTACAGGGGTCGGGTATTTATAGGTGACGGTTCACCTACCACCCTCCGTTATTACACCGTAATGCCCCCTAACAACTATATTCCCCAAATATTCCCAGGGTACAAACGTATTTTTACATCATTTGGTAAATTACATCCGAGCCTCTTCTGCCCATTGGGCCCATTACAGCCCATTGGGCCTATTACAAGATTCCCTTTGCGGCTTTCGAAGCGCTTACTCTCCGACGCCTTCCCTTCTGGTCTTCGAGTTCGTAGTCGGCGCCCTGGCCTTCGCCTCTCTTCGCTTCTCTTCGCTTCTCTTCGTCTTCACCTGTGGCGAACCGGTCTTCACCTGTGGCGAACCGGTCTTCGCCGTAGGCTCCTCGGTCTTCGTCACTTTTCGCTTCTCTTCGTCTTCGCCTGTGGTGAACCGGTCTTCGCCGTAGGCGAACCGGTCTTCGCAGTAGGCGCCTCGGTCTTCGTCACTCTTCGCCTCTCTTCGTCTTCGCCTGTGGCGAATCGGTTTTCGCCGTAGGCGCATCGGTCTTCGCCCGAAGCTTGAAGCCCTTTGACTACTCGGCTTGCCGAGCCGGGAGGAGACCTTGTCGTTGCATTCAAATTGCGCACGGACCTTCGGTCGATGGCCGAAGGTGGCACCCCCAACACCTCTGTGATACGAGAGGGCCGTGCCCACCTTGCCCGCGCCGCCGGCCGCCAGGGGCAGGCCGGGGAGGCGGCTCCATCGTCCTGCTGCTCGCCGCCACCGCCGGCTGCGGTGGCCGGCTTCGTGAGGACAACAGTGGGGCAGAACGCCCGACAGATGCAACACAGCCAGTCCCGCTCAACGAAACGCATGCGGAAGGCGCAGTCGACGCAGACCTCGCCGTGGCCGCACGGGCCGACGGCCACCCTCTCGGCCGGCTCCATGCACACGGGGCAGTCCCTGCTGGTGGGTCCGTGTCCGGCAGCTTCGACGACAATGTCGATGAGGGCATCGCCGCCGTCGCTGTCTGTTGCTGCGTGCAGCTGCGCCATGGCTACTGATGTTGTACAACTCTTGCGGCATTGCATCGTCTCCACGACAACTGTTATATCGAGGCTCTCACACGCGTCGGGGTTGCAAGCCAAAGCCAACCGCATATGGATAGGACTCGGAGAGTATGCACGAGTATATCTGACCGACCGACTCCGATTGTCCGACTCTCCGAGCACAGCAACGTGTTTTATTTCTCTTGGTCTCTGTAACGAACATGGCACCATTTATGCCATTTCGAGTGATTTTGGTGATCGAATGACAACGCAATCAATGAGACTAATGGTATTGTTAAGTGAACATTTCTAGATCTCAGGGATGAAGTAAAAAGGCCACGCAAAGCAAAACACGAAGCAAGAACTCAAAGAAACGCTGAATTGGACGAGTTCTACTGAAATCAGTAGCACCGGTTGAACCGAAGCCTAAGCATCGGTGCATCCGATGGTTGTCGGACGATCCGACGCCCAGGTGATTGTAAGGCACCGGTTGAACCGACGGCATCACGACAGGCATCGGTGCATTGGGCGTACTATGATCCAGAGACGATGTCAAGCGCCCAGGAGAAGATCCTTCAGCACCGGTTGAACCGGTGATGCATCGGAGCAAAGCACCGGTGTAATGATGTCAGCAGAAGAGAAGAAGGCCAACGGCCAGTTGAATACTGTGAGTGACCGGTTTAACCGACGGTCAAGCATCGGTTCAACCGATGATCACTATGTCAGCTGTCAGGAGTTCAATGGCTACTTCGGGTCTTAGAGTGACCGGATGAATCGATGCTACCCCTGCCTAGGCCTGCTAATGGGTTGGGTTGAAATGGGTTTTATGGGGTGGGTTTTGAAATGGAGTGTGTTTGGATGATTTAAAATGGGTTGTATTAGTTAATGAGGTGGGTCGGGGCGGGTTCTATATAAATGCGGGTTGATGCGGGTTGGGGTGGGTTGAAATGGATATTTTTTACAAAATAGTATAACTATATATAAATGTGGGTCCCACGTGAGAGCTGGACTATGAAATTAAAACCACGTGTTTATATCAGAAAATTTTATCGAAATTGACTGAATTTTGTTGGAGATGACTCAGTACGACTGGCAGCTATTTTGTGCAAAGCAGTGTGGCTAGAACTACCTGTGGGCCCCACATGAAGAGCCGGACCCTGGAATTAAAACCTCGCGTTCACACTATAAAATTTTATCGAAATTGACTGAAATTTGTTGGAGATGACTCAGTACGACTGGCAGATACTTTGTGCAAAGCAGCGTGGCTAGAACTACACGTGGGCTCCACATCAAGAGCCGGACTCTAGAATTAAAACCTCGCATTCACACTATAAAATTTTATCGAAATTGACTGAAATTTGTTGGAGATGACTTAGTATGACTGGCAGCTACTCTGTGCAAAGCAGCGTGGCTAGAACTACACGTGGGCTCCACATCAAGAGTCGGACCCTAGAATTAAAATCTCGCGTTCACACTATAAAATTTTATCGAAATTGACTGAAATTTGTTGGAGATGACTCAGTACGACTGGTAGCTACTCTGTGCAAAATAGCGTGGCTAGAACTACACGTGAACTCCACATCAAGAGCCGGACCCTGGAATTAAAACCTCGCGTTCACACTATAAAATTTTATCGAAATTGACTGAAATTTTTAGAGATGAGTCAATATGACTGACAGATACTCTGTGCAAAGTAGTGTGACTAGACATATATGTGGTCCCCACATTAAGTGTAGAACCACTAAATTCCTCTGCATAGTAGAACCCATGGGTTTTTATGGGTTACCCGCTTATAATGGGGCGGGTTGGTTAGAGTTGAGAAATTAACTAATTGGGTTGGGTGGGGTTGGGTATCTAAATATGTTAATTTTGGGTGGGGTTGGGTATGGTGCGGGTTCCAACCCATTAGCAGGGCTACCCCTGCCAGAGCCATACGCAGATTTCTGCTGACCATTGGAGCAACGGCTCCACGACTTGGAGGCCTATATATATGGCATCCCCCGGCCATTTGAAACTTTCTGGAGTTGGTAGAAGTCACACACACACCCAAGATCATCTCCAAGCCATACAAGAGCCCATTGATCATATCCTTAGCCATTAGCACTATCCTTGTAAAGTGTGAGTGCTAGATTAGCTCTTAGTGAGTGGGATTGTAAGGCCTTGAGTCTTTGTGCTGTGGTTCTTTAGTGAACTAAAAGAAGAGCTTGGTGCGCCGGCTCCTTGGAGCTGTGAAGCTCGCCGGCAACGTCATCGACACTCCGACTTGGTGTGGAGCGGCGACGATATCTTTCTGCGGGGGACGTGGAGACCCTCATCCTTAGTAGAGAAGCTCCTTAGTGGAACCCGGGGCCAAGGTGACCGTGATTGTGTTCACGGAAGAGACTTGGTGACCGAGTAGCAATACTCTTAGTGAGTGCTACAACAACGTGGGTGTAGGTGTGTCTTTGTGGCTAACCGAACCACGGGATAAACACCCGCGTCAAGAGTTTGCTATCTCCTATCCCGCACTTTAAGCTTCCGCATTTCATACTAGCAATTTGTATGCCTTTACTTTCATAGAGTAATTTCTTGATAGAAAAGGCTATAGGTTGCTAAACTCTTTTGGGATAGGAGTTTCACACTAGAACAACCATAGTTGCACATCTAGATAGCTTGATTTAGTTTAATCTTGTGCAAACTAGTTGGAGCCATAGGTCTAAGTTTTTAGTTGTCTAATTCACCCCCTTCCCCTCTTAGGCTAGAGCGTGCTACCGGTCCTTTCAGGCTAACCTTAACGTATGTAATAATACACGCTGACATGTCATGTATCATTATTGGAACGTACTGGTAATGTTTTTTTTCCTCTCTCTAGCTACAAAATTTGATTTCTTCACCTTGCTCTTTTCTTTTTTCCATCTTCAGAAGCAGCCCAGTTGCAAATAGAGTTAATTGAATTATCATCCAACGAAATGTACACTCCTTATGACATGTCAAAACCTTGCAAAGTTAGGTCTCGTCTATTTTTTTAAAGTAGCTGTCACATCGAATAGTTAGACCTCATTTGTTTTTTAAATAACTGTCACATCGAATGTTTGGATGTAAATTCGAATATTCGGATGTCAACTTAATATAAAACTAATTGCATAAGTTGCAACTAGGGGCTTTAGATGAATTCATTAAATATGATTAATGCACGATTAGTCGATGGTTACTATAGCAATTACTGGCTAAATTATGAACTAATTAATCTTTATAGATTCATCTTTTGATTAAGTCACAACTTATGAAATTAGTTTGGTAATAAATTTATATTTAGTAATTCTAATTAGCATTTAAACATACGATTTGATGGCTCTTATGACTGAAACTAAAAAAACAAAAACTGACCTTTGGTGAACATTTAGATGACGATGCACAAAAAAAAGGCAGTGTCATGTTCCCGGGGGGTTCCTAGAAGTTGATACGGGGGCAATGAAGGACAGGAGGTCTGATAAACGCTGATGGCGCAATGAACAATGCTAATCGACTGCACAACCGCGCGGCGCCGTACTCTGTCTTCAACCACAGCATGGATAGATAGAAATACAACGGACGCCGGAGGGAGCGCACGTCCTGCTCCCAACAACCGCCGTGCTCGTCTTCAACAACCATTCAACCACGACGTGGATAAATAGAAATCACTCGCCTGATTACCCCCAAAAGCCAACCCACTTCCAAAGTTCCAAGACCAATGGCAGCCTCCTTCTCTTGTTCCGTCATGTCGGTGGACCTCGAGAAGGCAGCGGATGGCGACACGGCCACCTCTGCAATTTTCTTCAGCGACAGCGACGCCGCCGCGTCGTCATGGCCGGCGGACAAGGCGATCACGTCAACACTGACCTCCGAATCGGAAGAATCCCTCTGCGCCCTACTCGACAGGCACGGGGTTCCGACTTCCGAGGAGCTAATATTGCACCGGCAAGTTGCAGACGAAGGTGTCGCGAGTCTCACGATCCTAGGAGAACAGATCGGGCAAGAGATAAGAATAGTCCTTTAGCTTTGGAAGGAAGGAGCCGAACGTTTGTGAGCCGAGCTGCCCTGCGCCAGGAGCCACGGGGATTGCGTCCTAGCAGCAGGAGCCGCATCTGTCGTATGCGCTTGGATACATGAGCTGTCCACGTGGCACGAATCGTATGCCTCCTGCATAGAATTGTTTTCCTGCAGCCCTCTTATGCCCGTGACGGAACCGCCAAATTAAAACTCTAATTAAGCGTAATGACTGTCATTTGAACACATCGGGCACATTAGCTTAACGGCTTAATTTGGCGATCCTTTCTCAACCCACGGCCCGATCGAAACAACACCGGTAGTCCCACGCGAAGGTGGGCGCAGATGGTACAAGCACAATCCATGTTTGAAAATATACAAGAGTGGCATACGATAACAACAAGGAGTTTTACAAACCGAGTTCGAAATACATAATATTATACGAGTGCAGCTGCCTTTTATACAAAGTTTGATACACATGAAATCTGCCCACTACAATGTATAAGAACGACAAAGAATTACACACTCAGCCCACGAGTATGCAATTCCAACACCCCAAAGCTACGCACCTGGGTCCTCGACGTTCCACCCATCCGCATCCAGTCGAACAAACTTGGCGCAACACGGACAGAAGTCCACGTGTGCGGGTCCTGAAATCATTTTTCCAACAAAGCCCTAAGCAACTAATACTCAGCAAGACTTACCCGACCAGTGGGTATAACTTAGCCCACATATCTAGACATGCAAGGCTTTTGGCTGGTGGTTATTTTGCAGAAAACAACGACTAAAGTAATTCCTTACTTTCCTTATTTTAGCCCAAGATTATATACAAATTAACTCTATTCTAATATTTGCATGGACCAACTATAGCAGACATGGTGGTGCAATCAACAATAATTAAAGGTGTTCATCATCATATGTATATAAATATACTCATCATCTCGTTATAACACTACGCTGCGACGCAGTGACCAAGGTGCTCATATCCGAGAGCGACTGACGGCGAATCGATTCGATTTAACCTTTGCAAGGTGGACCTAACCAACACGGCACCCAAAAGCCCCGTCGGACCCCACGCACCAACCTTTCACCTCCCCGCCTCGAACTACAGGAACCAGCCCAACGACATATGGTCAGCCGAGCTCAACGTGAGACCACCAAAAGTAAACATATGCATCCTCAATTCTCCGCGACTACTCGACTCGCCCCAGGAGTTGGGTGCGGGTTCCTGTACTTTCGAAGCAAAGCAGTACTCGGCTTACCGGTTTCGACTAGCTCCTACTCCCGGCATGCGGCTAGTACAATTCAAACATGATCAGCAGGGCCAACAACGGCTCGGTCCTTAACCGACACAGGCGGAACTACACTTCTCCCGCCCGGTCTCAGATTCTATTCTTTCTTTCATTCCAAGACTTTTATCCGAAGATTAGTAATTCATATATGGAAACATAAAACTATCCTATATCTCGCGAGTGCAGGAGACCACTCGTCTTCTACCGGAAACATTAAGCATAGCACTTCTATCGTCCTATACATACTAGTATAACTCAGGGAATCCTAGGGATCATGCAACTAGGGTTCCAAACAATTCCTGAACTTAATGCATAAGTATTAGAAACATATATAGGTGTCATAACTTAAAATAATAGGATGTGCACCGGGGCTTGCCTTCGGGCTGCTGCTCGACACTGGGCTCAGCTGGGCCTTGGGCCGGGTGCTCACGTCGTTCTTCCTGCTGAACTTGCCCCTGCAGCTCCTGTGGCTCGGCGATCACCTCGTACACGGCTCCCTCGGCGGCGGCGTCTACACGTATGCAAATGATATGAGAATGCATGCATGGGTTGAAATCTTAAAATAGCCAATGACTAGATGCGACTACTAGTATTTTACACAAAAATTGCACTCCCTGGCCCAAAATATTCCCCAAAAATCCGGAGTATCTGACGAATACCCGGAGTATCTGGACCCCCAAGTCCGGAGTTTCCGGGCCTATACCCGGAGTTTCCCCCGGAGTGACCCAAACCCGGAGTATCCGGGCTTATACCCGGAGTTTCGCCCGGAGTGTTCCAAAACCCGGAGTCTCCGGACCCGATAGCATTTTCGCCCCAAAAACTGAATTCTTGATTTTGGCAAAACCAACACACCAAATTTGAAACCCTCTTGAATCCTAGCTCAAGGATGCATATAGAGATGATTGACTAAAGGAAATCACCTAGAACATCCTAAAACAACCAAATCGGCGAACCCTAGCTTCTAGTACCTTGAGCTAGCTCCTCTTGCAAGAAAACTCGAAAACGATGTCGCCCCAAGGTGGAATACTTGTAGAAGATGATCCCCCACACCGAGTGAAGCTCCCTTGGCCTTGGAATCAAGTTGAAATGAAAGATTTCGGAATCTAGAGCTTAGGGGAGAGGGAGGAGAGGGAGAGCTCGTGAGGGAGGTGAGGGAGAGAGAGGTAACGGGAGAGAGTGAGAGTGAGGGAGAGAGAGAGAGAGTGATATTTTCTATTTAAATGATTGTGGGGGTCCAGATGACCAAATTATGGAAATAAAAACTCCACGTCCGGAGTATCCGGGCCAATGGCCGGAGTATCCGGGTGTTACAATGCCTTATGAAACAGAAGACAAATGACGGAGCAAGTAAGGTTGATTTGACAATTTACAGAAGTCTGGTTGGAAACTTATTATATTTGACCGCAACACGACCTGGTACTATGTATGCTGCTAGTATGTTATCAAGATTTATGAGTAGTCCAAGTGAACTGCATTATTCTGCTGCAAAGGATAAGTGAAAATCCTGTGAATCATCAAAGGACCAAGGAGATTGCGATCAAGTATCATTATATTCAGGAAGCAGCTGAGGGCCGAGAAGTTAAAATGGTGTTTTGCCAATCTGATCAGCATTTTGCTGATATATTCACCAAGGCATTGCCAAGAGAGAAATTTGTGCACGGCAAAGTTCTTATTGGGGTCACAGGAAAATAAATTGAGGAGTATGTTGGACAGTTGCAGTACGAAATCCATTTCCTTTATCTTGAAGGTATTCAAGAATTGTGTGTTGGAGTACGCAATCCATTTCCTTTTATCCTGAAGGTATTCTAGAATTGTGTAAAGTATGTTCAGTGTGCTAGCCACCGAACTCAAAAAGTTGAAGTAAACGAGCAGCAAAATATACGTAGTAGTCCTTGTTTTGTACTGACTAGTACCTGATATTTTACTGTCAATGTCGGTTCTAGAAGAGTTATGAAACTCTGGTTTATTCTAAAACTCTCCCAGCTAGTAGCTACGTCGGTGGTTGAAATCTATAAATAGAAGTAAGTGTAGTGTGGGTGTGTGTGAATGAATGAAAAAGTGCAGCCACACTGTTGAACCTGAGCTGTTTCCCTTGTTTGTTGTTTGCTCCTCTATTTTGCTCTTTGTTCTTGTCCCTACCACTACTAGAAAACGGGCCTTGGGCACCGACTGAGAAGGGCCAAAGGCACCGGTTTCCCAACCGGTGCCCCGCAACCGCGACCAATGGCCTCGCCTTAAGACACCGGGTTTTTCAACCAGTGACTTAGGCTTCCATTGGTACCAGTTGGAAAGACTAGCCGGTACCAAAGATGCTGCCACGCTGACGTAAGGTGGCAGCTCCTTTGGTACCGGTTGGTATTTCCAACCGGTACCAATGACATTTTCCTTTTTTTTCCTAAGTCCAATTTTATTTGTTATATTTATTACTGTTTATTTTTTTATAATTGCTAAACGCACTTAAGCTCTACAGTACTATACGTTCATTGGTCGTTCGTGTTCGTTTTCAGAGAATATTTGAAACTAACTAAAAGTGAAATGCGAGCATATAATTAAGCTAATTAGATGAACTAATATATTTACAAATTTACAAACATCAAGGCATAATGTTTAAAAATATTTACAAATGTACAAGTCATGTTAGCAGTTCAACTACTAGTCCCCTCAGGAGGTCGATGGAAGTCCTCTATATATGTGACCGTCGTGGTAGAACTCGCCTCTAGGATCCAAGATCTTGTTCAAAATGAATCCGGCGAGCTGCTCGCACACGGCGTTGATCCGATCAGTAGAGTAACGATCAGTAGAGTAACATTCATCCCCTATTTGAGACATCTATCATTTAGGAAAAAAGGATTAACGTCATGTGCGTTAGTATAATTATGAAAATATACTAGTGAACGGTTTGGACGTACTCTCGTTTCTTCATCAGTAGCCTTCCTGCATGGAGTCATGATGTGCAAGTAGTCGCATACGTAGTACCCACACCAATCAGTTCCTTGTTGTTGTCTCGCACACTTAAGGAGAAACAAATAAATTACTCAATTTAGAACAATTTGGGATTATATACTTAACTAGACAAATCTTTATGAATGAACATACCGGATTATATACTCAATTTTTCACAAATTTTTTCCAAACCCTGCTCTCAAAGTTAAGTTTGATATTCAGGAATTGTTATTAACAGAAAAAGAATTTGATTGTGCAAACTGAACTTACCTGTTTAAGGGGTCTATGATATGTTGGATTGCGGACTTTAGATTTCTCATTGAGTCAAAGACTATAAGATTGCCGGTCTCTACAGAAAGTATGAGTAAAATCCAATGATAACTGCAGATATAGATAGGATATATACATAAATGTATTAGACAACTTAGTATTTATTTAGTAATATAACAGAGGATTGAGTCGACCAAGGCTTACCCAAAGTTGTATGGTATGAATATATAGGATTTGTAATTTTGCCTAGTCAACGAATCGTACATGTTTTGGTACGTTTCCTTGTAATTTTCGTTGATCAATTTCTGGTTGACTAGCAAAGGAGACATGAAGCCGATCTGATGGTGCCATCCATGTTTTCGGCTTCTTTGGGTCTCCTGTCTAAACGATGCAATAGAAATTTTATAATGCACACATATAATTATGTTCTTGTTAACAAAAAGTATTAATGTAGAGGTAAGTGATACTTACAAAACCCAAATGGTGATGATAGAGGCGTTGAGGGCTTGTCGATGGTAAATGTGATATAAATTTTGGAAGTACACCCAGAAGTCGTCCTCCCCGCGGAAGAAATCATGGTCACGATACTTGACTCCAAACATTTTCCCTTCGTCATTCGCCATTTGCAGGTACCATCTATGCAAATTGAACATCTGCGTGCCTAGACTTTTCTCCTCTTCCTCAGTGACAAAAGGTTTTCCATGCTGGAATGGAGTAATAGCGCGAGCGACAGGGATTTTTGCCTCCACATGCCCCGTTGCCTCCTCTAGCATTAATCCAGTTTCAGAAAGAAATATGCGGCCTGTAGGTCTGCCTGGAGTTGTACGTCCGTCGGGTGTAGGAGTGGCAACCCTGGCACCCGGAGGGGCTCGAGTTCTTTTTGTTGTGTGCCAAGCTGAGGAATGGTCTTGCCACATTTTTTCTTCAGATTTCTCACCTTGTGTGCCTTTGTCAGAGTACGATTATAGTCCGAGGGTAAGCTTCTCGGTTTTGGTGGGTTGTCTAGGTTTGCGAGAAGCTTTTTCCCTAGTTCTAGAGGTACTTTTTCACTCGGCGGGGGGACTTTAGGCTTCAATTCTTCTTTTATATATCGAGCAGTCTCCTCTTCCAACTCCTCAGCAGTTTTCTCGTAGGTTAATTGTCTTTCGACCGTTTTCTGCTTCTTCTTTGAGGGTCCAGCCGCTGGGAGGGATGCTGTCTTTTTCTTTCCCTTTTCTGGTGCAGGAGGAGTTGGAGTACTCGTGGCCCTTTGCGCCGGCGGAGACGGTGGTGAAGGAGGTGGTAGTGGGGATGGCGGTGAGGTAGGCCGCGGAGACGGGCGATCGGTCTGCACGGGAGCTGTTGTGCTTGCAGTAAGTTTGATGTCGGCCTTGCGCCATAGAACGACCCCGTGCAGTGCGTCTCCCAATGTCTTCTCTCCATCCCCTCCAACGAAGTCGAGCTCAAGATCCTCATTGTTTCCAACTATCTGCTCGACTGTGACGGAGGTGTAGCCAGGGGATATCGGCCTTCCATGAATTGTAGTAGAAGGATTAAGGGGCAGGGCTGACCCGTATGCGACATGAATGGATATATTTCTTGCTCGCACATGAAGCTCGCACGGTGTCGGCATGGTGACACCATCCACTGGATACCTCTGGTCATCTACCGCCGTTGGCTCAATCTGGGGTTGTTGTTCCGCTTGTACGTCGGACGCCGCCGTGGATGCACAGCTGCTGTGTCGCTGAAAGGCCGGGCTTATCACAACATCCGGGTGCCACCCAACAGTGCCCCTTTGGCTCAGAGCTAGCTGCACCGCCTCATTGACCCTGGCGTCCATCTGAGATTCCAAGGACGCAACCTTCTTGTTCATCTTTTCTTCTATGGCACGAAGTTTCTCTTCCTGTTCGGCTTTGCTCTTTCGGTGAGTCTTGTAAGAGGGATCTCCGGCCCAAGCAACTTTCCATGGGACCACGCCGATGCCGCGGGCTCGTCCAGGGTGTTCCAGATTCTTTAATGCCCTTGTCAGCTCATCATTCTCCCTTTGAGGATGGAATGTTCCTTGTTGAGTCTCATCTATTGCTGTGACTAGATCGCGGGACACTTCTTGCATATGCTCGGGCACGACCAAATTTCCATCCAACTGGTTTAGTGTCACGCCATTAGCAAATAACCACCACTTGGATCTATCCGGCCAATCCCAAGTCATCGGCATGATGCCTCTATCCATAAGGTCCTGCTCCATCTTCTGCCATTTTTTAAATGACTTCTTGTACCCGGCAGCCCCAAGGTGGTGGCTGTACTTCTTATTTGCTGCATTCACCTTGGCTTGTTCGGATTTTTTTTGGGCTTCCTCTGATAGTTTGTATTGTTTGAACTTCTCCCAGTATGGTTTAACCTGAGGAAGATCGTCCCAGTTCGGCTCCTTATCATTCTTGATGTAATTAGTGTACAACTTCTTCTTAAAATTTGCAAAGGCAAGGGCCATCTTTCTCAAGGCACATTTCTTCACAAGTTCTTGGTCAACTCCTTCAGAAAGAGTGAACATATCCTTGAGTTCTGCACATAGCATTTCCTTCTGGTGTGCAGGCACGGCGTGTTGCTGTTCTTCGGGTTTGGTCGTTTTCCATAGTCTTGTGGTGATCGGAATTCTTGCCCGAACAATAACCCCACATTGGTTGACAAATTTTGTGCTAGCATCCTCTGGAGCACTTGGACAGCCCTCTGCGTCCACTTGTGTGATGACCTGTCTTCTCTCCATTTTCTTGGTTGGCCGGCGTCTCCCTTTTGACTGGCTCAACGAAGTCGATGCGGAGGTCGACTAAATTACAGAAAAGATATGTTAATCGCAAAACTAATCTACCGAAGTCACCATGCATATAGTTTTAAGATTCATACTGGAACATGCTGCTATTGATTGGGCGGCGGCGCAAAGTCATCATCTTCTTCATTGGCATCTCCAGACATATTCAGGAACAAATCAGCTATCCGAGCATCTTCTTCAGCGATTGGCTGGGTGGTGTTGGCCCTCATATCTTCGTTTAATGCGTCCAACATGTATTGCCCGGCGGCCTGCTCATCACCGAAGGGGTCCATCCTTAACTGAAACCGTAAAAATGTGTTAGAGTATGTGTCCATCCTTAAATGAAGCAGGAGAATTCAATTCTTTGAACGAATATGCGTGTTTGAGAGAGAGAGAGAGTGTGTGTGTGTATGTTAGAGGGACAGAGAAAGAGAGAGAGAGAGAGAGAGAGAGAGAGAGAGAGTTAGTGAGTGTGTGTGTGAGTCAGTGTGTGTGTGTGTTAGTGTGAGTGTGTGTGTGTGTCTCGAGGGTCGATACTTTATACAATAGTGTTAGAGTGTGTTAGAGAGAGAGAGAGTGTGTGTGTGTGTTAGAGTGTATTAGACAGTGTGTGTGTGTGGTGGTGGTGGTGGAACGGGGTCGAGGAACGGGGTTGAGGGTTGAGGGTCGAGGTCTAGAGTTGAGGGTCGAGGTCGAGAGTCGAGGGACGGGGTTGAGAGTCGGGGTCGAGGGTCGAGGGATGGCGAATGCGTGAGTTAGAGAGCGAATACGAAATTACTCGTCGTCGTTACTCGTCGTCGTCACTCATCGTCGTTACACGAGTTACATGATAAATACATGAGTTACAGAAATACATGATAAATACATAAATACAAGCATTATGCACTCTCTATTTAAATACATGATTAAATAAAGTCTCTCTAATAACTAAATTATACACTATATATAATGAAAACATTGTACACTATTTGCAAGATGAAACATGGGTCAAAATGTTAAAGATATGGCTAAATACAAGTCTCTCTAATAAAGTCTCTCTAATAAAGTCTCTCTTATAACTAAATACATGAGTCAAAATGTTAAAGATATGGCTAAAACAAGGTTCTAAGGGCTTATTTGCAAGAAACCAGGGGCTAGATCATAATTAAACCTTAGATTTGAGGACTAGATTGAAAAAAAAAGAGGGCTGGACGGCGGGTTCAAAACCTAGAAAGCTTAGGGTCCTAAACAGAAGAAAAAGGGCCTCTCTGGAATTTTTGAACTGCAGTGTGGACCGCGGGTTAATTCGGGAAAAACCCGAGGGCTATTTAGCAAAAAGACCGGCAAAGCGTTGCGCTGGGTCTAATCTGGCGCGTCTGTTGCCGATCGGACGGCCCAGACATACTCCGCGCGCGGGAGCGGCAGGGGTCGCCCGCCGGCGGCTCTGTCCGCGGTGGCGCGGAGCGGGGCTCGCCGGAGATGGCCGAACTCGGCCCTCCGGGGGTCTAGATGAGCAGGGCTTGGCCTGGGAGTGAGTTCGTGCGACGGCGAACTCGTCTGGGCAAACGGGGCGGCGGATTAGGGTTTGGCCGAGGCTTGCCATGGCGAGGGGCGGCTCTACTTGACGGGGCTCGCCGGCGCGCACGGGTTCTGGCGGTTCTGGGCAAGAGCGTGGGTTCAAACGCGTACGTGAGCGCGCATGGTGCTAAGGCAGACCGGAGCGAGGTGCGAGCGTGGTCGTGCGGTGCTGCTGGGCATCTGCCATGGCGAAGCTTTGGCGGCGGAACGCCGGCGAAGGTGTTCCGTCCTAGGTGAGGGTTCCCATGCCAAGATAACTAGCGCAGGGGGTAGAGAGGGTTGCGTGAATGCTCACTGAGACTTGGATTCAAGCGGGGAGGCTGTGCAGGGTCGACGGCGTCGAGGTCCGGCGGCGGCATGCGCGGCGGAGCTTGTGGAGGTGGCGTTGCGGGTGAGAAGCGGGCGGACGACGCAACGGGCTGAGCGCAGAGAAGCGGTGGTGCACGCGGACTATGCGACGGTGCGCGCGCGGAGATGGAGGGCGGCGGCGGTCGACCGGAGGAGTGCGCTGGTGAGCAGTGGAGAATGGAGGAAGAAGGTAACGGATTTATACCCTTGGCCAAGGGTACCGGGTCAAAAACTCAACCGGTACCTATGTAGGCCTTAGGTACCTGTTGTATCTCCAACCGGTGCCTTAGGCGAGGCCTTAGGTACCGGGTCTCCGCACAACCGGTGCCTAAGGGCCCAACGGGCGGGAAATGAAAAGACCCTATGGTACCGGATGGATATCCAAAACCGGTACTTTAGGCCATTTAAAGTTCACTTTTCACGACTCTTTGACCCAGTTTGAACGGAATTCTTCAGTATCTCAATGGTAACGCTCGGTAATTTGGGCTCCGCGGCCACGGTTCGACTCCCGCGCAACGCCCCACTTTTTTCTTTACCCAAATAGGACCCTAAGGTACCGGTTGGATTTTCCAACCGGTACCAAAGGTTCTCTTTTCTTTTTCTCTTGTAAATCTATTAATTGCCTCATAATTCATAATAAATCTGATATTTGCATAATAAATCTGATATTTGCCTAGAAAATCTGATAATTATCTAATAATTTAAATAATTGTCTAATAGTTAAAATAATTGTCTAATAAATTTGTTATTTGCACAATAAATTTATTAACTGCCTAGTAAATCATTCAACTAAGAAAATATTAACTATGGTTTTAGGTCCACAATAATAAATCATTTAAATGCACAATAGTTTTAATTACTACATAATAAATCATTTAGGTGCATAACTAATTATTTTAATTTCATAATAAATCAAATAATTGCATAATAAATTATTTAAATGCAAAATAATTCTAAATACTACATGATAAATCATTTAGGTGATAACTAATCATTTTAATTGCATAATAAATCATAATAAATCAAATAATTGCATAATAAATCATTTAATTGTCCAATAAATCAAATCATTGCATAAGAAATCTAATAATGTTCACAGAAAATATTACAAGACATAATCATTCAACTAAGGGAATATTAACGATGGTTCGCTTTACAATCGTCCCTTCATTATGATCATGACGTGCGTACGGATCCTCCTCTTTGGTTAAAAGAATACTTGTGTCAACCTCCACTGCGAACGGAGCCATATCTTCAACCTTATTGTATTCTTCTTCATCTGTGACATCGTCGACTCCCACAATTTTTCTTTTTTCTGCCAGAACAATATGACGCTTTGCCTCATCTCCGGCACCTATAAAACTTGATTTATTCCTAGACATGTCCTGCACATAGAAAACTTGAGTGACATCTTTAGCTAGGACGAATGGTTCGTCTCGATAGCCAAGCTCTTTGAGGTCTACCGTTGTCATTCCGTACTCGTCAATATCGACACCTTTTCCTGTGAGTTTAACCCATTGACAATGAAATAGAGGTATCTTCAACGGCCCATAGTCGAGTTTCCAGATCTTTTCAATGTAACCAAAATATGAGTTCGTTTGGCCACTAGAGTCGGTGGCATCTATACGGACACCACTATTTTGATTGGTGCTCTTGTTATCTTGGGCTCTTGTATGTAATGTGGAACTATTAATTTCATATCCTTGGTACATCAGGATTGAATTTGCCAAACCCCTGTCCATCCAAGCTAGCTGCTCATGAATTTGATCGTCGGCCATGACTTCCTTCTGCAACCAGGTGGCAAATGTATCGTTATGATGTTTTATAATCCATGTCTCAGACTTCAAAGGGTATATACCTCGCACAATTTGCATGTGCTCCTCCATGTATGGAGCCACCAAGGCTGATTGTTGCAGAACTGTGAGATGTGCTTTGCTCAACGTGGCATGATCTGTGGCATTTACTGATTTTCTTCCAAGTGTGCCCTTTCCAATCAGCCGCCCCTCATGACGTGATACTGGAATCCCAATTGGACAGAGTTCTTCCACATAGTCAACACAAAATTCAATGACCTCCTCTGTGACGTAACCCTTCGCAATGCTTCTTTCTGGACGAGCCCGATTACGAACGTATTTCTTTAGGACTGCAAAGTATCGTTCAAAAGGGAACATATTATGAAGGAAAATAAGACCGAGAATACCAATCTCTTTGACCAGATGAACTAGAAGATGCGTCATAATATTGAAGAATGATGGAGGAAATATCATTTCAAGACTGACTAAACTTTGGACAATATCCTCTTGTAGCCTGCTTAAACTCGATGGATCGATTGCCTTCTGAGAAATTGTGTTGAGAAATACGCATAGCTTTATGATTGTTGCTCGAACATTAGCTGGTAGAATACCTCTAAGTGCAACTGGAATCAATTGCGTCATCAACACGTGACAGTCATGGGACTTTACGTGTGCGAATTTCTTCTCTTTCAAGTTCAGTAGCCTCTTTATATTCGAAGAGTAGCCTGATGGGACCTTATATTGTTCAAACAGTCGAACATACTTTGCTTCTCTTCCTTACTAAGAGTGTAGCATGCAGGACCTAGATAATGACGTCCTTTATCCCTTTTTTCTGGATGTAGGGCGGCCCGTTGTTTCATACGTTGAAGATCTTGCCGCGCTTCCAATGTATCCTTTGGCTTACCGTAGACACCAAGGATGCCTAGAAGGTTCACACAAAAATTTTTTGTTAGGTGCATCACATCAATTGCGTGGCGGACGTCTAAGACTTCCCAATAAGGTAACTCCCAAAAAAATACTCTTCTTCTTCCACATAGGTGCACGTCCGTCATCACTTTGCACTGATCTGCTGTTGGGTCCTTTTCCGAATACTACTTTTATATCTTTGACCATTTCAAACACCATTTTCCCACAACGGTGCCAAGGCTTGGTACGATGATCTGCCTTTCCATCGTAGTGAGCATGCCTCCTCCTTAATGGGTGCTTGATCGGAAGAAATCGACGATGACCCATATACACGATCTTCCTACAGTGCTTGAGGTACATGCTGTCGGTTTCTTCTAAACAATGGGTGCATGCCCTATAACCCTTATTGGATTGTCCGGAGAGGTTACTTAGTGCTGGCCAATCGTTGGTGGTTAGGAAAAGCAATGCACGCAGGTTAAAATGATCCTCTGCGTGCGCATCCCACATATGAACACCCTCATCTTTCCACAACAATAGAAGATCCTCAATCAGTTGTTTCAGATACACATCTATATCGTTATCGGGTTGCTTCGGGCCGGGGATAAGCACCGGCATCATAATGAATTTCCGCTTCATACACAACCAGGGAGGAAGGTTGTATATACAGAGTGTCACAGGCCAGGTACTATGGCCACTGCTCACCGAAAGGATTCATGCCATCCGTACTAAAGCCGAACCTTATATTCCTCGCATCATTTGCAAATGTTGGGAATGTTCTGTCCACTTTTCTCCACTGCGACCCATCAGCGGGGTGTCTCAATATATTGTCTTGCTTACGTTCTTCTTTGTTCCATCGCATCAATTTAGCATTCGTTTTGTTCATGAACAAACATTTCAGACGTGGTATTAGAGGAAAATACCACATCACCTTGGCAGGCACCCTCTTCTTGACACGCATCCCCTCAACGTCGCCTGGATCATCTCGAGGGATCTTATACCGGCATGCGTTGCATATAGGGCATGAATCCAAATTTTCATACTTACCTCGATATAGGATGCAGTCATTAGGACAAGCATGTATCTTCTGTGCCTCTAATCCTAAAGGACAAACAACTTTTTTTGCCTCATATGTTGTCTCCGGCAAGGTGTTACCCTCAGGGAGTAAGTTTTTTATAAGTTTCAGCAACTCCTCAAATGCTTGTCAGACAAACCATTTGATGCCTTCCATTGCAATAATTCCAATGTGGTACCCAACTTCTTTTGGTCTTGTTTGCAATCAGGGTACAACAATGTTCTGTAGTCCTCCATCATACGCTTCAGATCTCTCGATTTCTTTTCTGTTTCGCAACCTTCCTCAACTTCGCGCAGCATCTGACCAAGATCATCTTCTACAACGTATCCTTCAGTATCTTCTTCAGGCTCACCCATTGCAGTGTCATTGAAAAAGGAATTATAATTGGCTGCAAAGTCAGGAATCCTGTCATCTTCTTCTACATTATTATCCAGCACAATTCCTCTTTCGCCATGCTTGGTCCAAACATAGTTGTTCGGCATGAAACCACTATTGAACAAGTGACTATGGATGGTTCTTGATGATGAGTAATCCTTCTCATTCTTACAGAATTTGCATGGACAACGAACGAAACCGCCATACTTGTGTTTCTCGGCCGCTTCTATGAATTCATGCACGCCATCCATGAACTCCTTTGAACGCCGGTCGGCCATGTACATCCATTGCCGACTCATCTGGGTCCACAATACATTTATATACATCATTGTACTATACAAATAATTCATTCATACTACCAATTTATAACAATATATTTATATAATTGATAATACAAATAACTATAATAAATAGATACTATTCACTTATCAAATAAATTGAAAAAACATATAAATACAATAATTTGATAGTATTCAAATATCAAATAAATTGATAACATATATAACTACAATAAGATGCTACAAATAAAAATAATTATCACATATATAAACTAAATCAAGTAATAACTGTTTCTAAAAATTAATTGCTAAGTTATAAAGAAAAATAACTAACCTTTTTTTTCAAAAAAAAACAAAAATTCGCCTCCCCTCACCCCACTCAGCTGTCATGAACAGTGAGTTCACGACAACTTGAGAGGGGGAGAGGCTGGGGTATTTATAGGCTCGGGCCAAAGGCACCGGTTGATTTCAATGACCCGGTGCTAAAATTAATTCAATAGCACCGGGTCAAGGCACCAATCGGTGCCTTAGGCCCGAGCTCCTGGCAGCTGCCACGTTTCATTACCATAGGAACCGGTTATTCCTATAAACCGGTGCCTTTAGCGCCGCCTTCATTTGGTACCGGGTGGTGGTTCAGACCGGTTCCTATGGTGACGCATTGGAACCGGTTGGAACCACCACCCGGTGCCAATTGCCCTCCACTAGGTCGGTCGATGGCCAAAGGTACCAGCTGCTGTTGCAGCCGGTACCGATGGGGACCATCGGTACCGGCTGCAACAGCAGCTGGTACCTTTGGCCAGGACCGATGGCCCGTTTTCTAGTAGTGTACTACTTAAGAGCCATCAACAACTCCAACATAAACTAACTTGTCTAAACTGAAATTCAGTTGTTAAAGGATGTAAAAGCACATAAATTATTATTTTTCCTAAACTATTCACCATCCGTGAGTGTGAATATCCAAACTCACCACCACAATTGAGTGTCTTTTAGCAGTTCCAAATAAAATATCTCAATGACACAAAAAGGAACTGCAATGTTATTTCTCAAGCACATGATGCGTCTAATCCATCTCTTCACTTCATGTTGGTAATATTAAAGGGAAAGTGCTCCAAAAATCTCTGATCAACATCTAGTTAATCCAACTATAGCCTTATAAAAATTAATTTGAATATAAGTTCTCAGACGTTGAGTGCGACATAAACAAGTTCGAGAATGCAAGGAGAAATGCATATTGTACTAAGATAATCCTCATCAATTGTCACTCGTGATTGTCTCTCACTAGCTCAACATGGATGATTTGTTGTCCTTTGACTCGACTCTACAAATCATTTGGAAGTTTTTAAAAAAGTTGTAAGTACCAACGTTGAACAAAATCCCTTTACGTTGAGGTATATTGGAAGAAAATCATACCGAGAACCCAACACAAAGAGTGACGTCTGTGATGAGAAACAAAAAGAAGCCTAATATGATCAACAACCACCAACAGAAGACCTTATGAGGAATCCTATTCATGTAGATTGTCATCCAGCCCAAAGTGAATGACCAAAACATCAATGCGTTGTGCTCGTACCACCTGGTGTAGGTGTTGAGTTCCATACTGAATGCTAAGATAGGAGCTTGTAGAAGCTAATTGTCAATAATGGAGAAATAAAAGGCCATCTGAACAACCATGGCAGCCTTGTCCACACCTCTCATTGCTGCATCACGATGCCAAGTTATTAGTGAAAAAATAAACACATGAGCGTCTTGATGAAGGTGCAGAACTACAGATATGATTGCATCATGTATGGTTTGTGTGATTACAATCTAGAAGCACGAGCCGTAGCCCTTGCCATTGTTGTAGATGGAGGGGCCACCGGTGGTGAACGTGGATGAGAATGACAGCATGTCGATAGCATTCCCATTGGCACGGATTGTCTAACATGGCGAAGGAAAGTCAGGGCTGACTTACCCCTCCCACGATGCCATCCATTTTCCATCCAGCAGTAGCATGGGTAGACCAGCGGCAGTGACAGCAAGGGCAAAGGCCAACACCCAAATAGGCCCAGTTCGGGACTCCTCTGCTCACATTTGTAATATCTTCAATTTTGAGTGTCAATGGCACATGTTGCTTTCACAATCAATTCGACATTTCGACCCTTCTGGCTGCAGCATCTAGTGTGCCAATTCTGACTAATGTCTCAACCTGCCTACTCAATCATACTTCGCTAACCATGGCATTGGTCTCTGTTTCTCTTGTTTGCATACATCTAAAAAACTAGCAAGTAGAATGAACACTCCACAATGCCACCACTGCATACCTTGTTACAAGCACCAATGCCACCATGTTTCTAGTTTGAAGCCCACCACATCACCACAACCGTCTTTAATTTGGAATGATATATCTCGTACATGCATGTGTTCTAGTGCAGCCAACCCAAGGAATGGATTCTTCAGCATGGTGTGCAGACCTGTTGGATGAGAATCCTTTCCTCTTGAACCACATCCAACCAGGGAATTAATTGCTTCCCATATGAAACTACAGATGGATATCTCCTATTTTTACTTACTCCAGGTACTAATCGCCCTTTTGTCCTTTACAACTTATGTGTAAGATTCTGATGACATTGTTTGTGATAACATGCTTCATGAGTCAATCTGAAGCAGTAGGAGTAAAAACAAGAATTGGGAGGCCTTGCAAGTGTCACATAGGGATGAGTAGGTCCCAATCCCTAGAGCTGACCATACATCAATTTTCATGAGTAGGATTTTCCTTCCGTTTTGTCTAGAAGAATTTTATGCCTGACAGCCATATCTCCCTAAATTCCATGTCATCTTGGGCATCTTTGAAGGTTCCAAATGAACTGGTCATTAAGGTTTCATTTGTTATAGTCAGTTATTATCTAAATCTCTATAGATTAGATTGAAATCACCTGTCAATAGGAACTCATGTTTGACAAATGGCCGGTCTTTAAACTTGTGTAGGAAAGCTAAATTTGTCTTCATCGTGATGTGGACCATCCATTTTTTACATTAAGGAATTATATAATGCAGGCAATTCATAGTGATGTCATCAGTTGTTTTGTTTGTGGAAACAAATATCAGGGATAAGGTATAGAACCTTTCTGGGTACGCTAGCAACACACGCCCACTGGCTGCAAAAAAGGTGGCAAATGGCAGAATTTGTTAGTAAAATTATTTCCTAAAGTCTTTGATGTTTGTATCTATGAATTATCATGATAGGATGCTGCAAGGATATGAAATTGATGAATTCACTATATTTGGTATCATTCGATGCTAAGGATATATGGAAATGGCATAACTGATTCTTTTTGTCGATGGCTATAATTGTGTTGTAATGGTGAATTTGAGATAACTTGCTCATTTCTGTCAATTGAAATTGTGCTTTGGAGATGAGGATGGCCTTCCATTGACCCAGGAGCTCCCTCCCCCTACTCCTTCTATAGATTTGAAGGAATGGAGAGAGTCAGTGGAAAAGGCACTTACCACCCAATGGTTGTGAGCCATCTTGTATACTTTGGCTCCATGACCATGTGCTTGACTATTCTTTTTGCAAGGTGAAACTGCCTACTTGAAGTTTTACTTTTTATTTGTTGCGCTTAATCTTGGTTACGTTGATTGACTTTGTAAATATGCAGGCACTGTGATACAGCTGCAAGAGGTGTGGACAAGGTAGCCATGGTGGTAGAGATGGCTTTTTGTTTCACTATCATGACAGTTATCCTCTACAACCTCTTGTCTTTGCATTCAGTCCATATCACAACCCCCAGGCTTACCAGGTGGTATGAGCGCACCAACGCTTTCATGTTCTGAGCGTTCACTTCGGGATGGATGACGATTTACACTACCAGGATTCCCCATGAGATCTTCTACTGGTGGATGTGGATTATATTGGGCTTATTTTTGTCTGTCGGGATCATTACTGTTTACGTTGGGTGCATGGTATGCTTGTTCTCCAATATACCTCTTAATTTAAAGTGATTCATTGTTCAATCTTAGCTACTTGTAATTTTTCTTAAACTTTCAAATGATCTGCAGGGTCGAGTCAGAGAGCCACAGAAGATCCGTACTAAGCCAGTGAGAGATAGTTAGGAGTGACTATTGATGACAAACTTCATGTGATGATGTGGAGAGGTGGATTAGACATTGTAGTCCCTTCTCGTGCCATTGAGACATTTTATTTGGAACTGCTAAAAGACACTCAATTTTGGTGTTTGGATGTTCACACTCAAAGATGGTGGGTAGTTGAGGTAAAAGAAGAATTTATGTGTTTTTTTACATCCTTTAACAGCTGATTACAATCTAGAAGCATGAGTCGTAGCCTTTGCCAATGTTGTAGATGGAGGGGCTGTTGGTGTTTTACCATCGGGTCTACCTAAGGATACCCTCAGGTAGAGAGATGATCGTGGGGAATCGCCGAGATCAGGAACACGATGGTGCAAGGAACACAAGGGTTAAACAAGTTCGGGCCACAGATGTTGCGTAATACCCTACGCCCTGTGTGGTTTGTATTGTCTTGGGGAATAATGACTTTAATGGAGGGATCCCTGCCCGCCCTTATATAGGCCAGGGGAGCAGGGTTATAAGGAAGGCTCTAGATTAATTTATCTCCTAGATCTTATCCCTAGTAGTTTCTGGGTAGATCCTAACCAATGGACTAGTACAAGATATATTACGGGTGGTTACATGTTATATGTGATATTTCCTACCCTATATCTCGCACAGTACCATGCCACATGACATATCCTGTGGCCCCGAGTCTGACAGGGGCTACTGGTAGTGAATGTGGACGAGAATGGAAGTAGGCCGATAGCATTCCCATCGGCACGGATTGTCTAACATGGCGAAGCAAAGTCAGGGCTGACTTACCCCTCCCACGATGCCATCCATTTTCCATCCAGCGGCAGTAAGGGCAGACCAGCAGCAGCGACAGCAAGGGCAAAAGCCCAACACCAAAATAGGCCCAGTTCGGGACTCCTCTGCTCACCAGACGCCGGAGCAGAACATGAGGCGTGGCCAGATTAGAATGCCGGGACGCCGGGTGATTTTGGCTGCTGGAAGGAAGGCCATTGAAGTGTTGTAACCAGACTCATGGACAAAGCAGAGCTGCAGCCACAGGTGGATGTGACATTCTTCACCTAGCCGCATAGGCTCGCTGCACTGCCTTCCTAGGCCTGGCAGTGCTTACGCCTGCTGCCTTGCCGTTGACAGCAGTTGCGTGCTGAAACGCCGTATCTTCACGTTTGGCCAGGCTGCGCCCAAGTGTGTCGTCCAGCCGCCGGCCTACGCCCTTGTGCTGAGCTGAGCCGCAGCCTGGATCAGCACCCTGTGCTGACTACCTGAAGGACGATGCACCTATACACCACAAAAACAGAAAACCAAAGGGAAACAAAATTCCAACCAAATAATATCCACCAGTGGCCAAATTTGATTTGTACATATTACTCTAAAGTTTTCATGGCTACTGAATCTCCACCAAAAGCACGGAATTTTCGGCAAGTGCTAAACACATTCATCCCAAAAGAATAAAAGAGTCCCCCATGTGGAGTAGCAACTAAATTAGAGATCTAAAGAAGATCTTGGACGGACATATCATCAATTTCACTGGGACCCTGCAAAAACAAAACAAAACAAAAATTTAAAATAAGGCAATACTGAAACTAGTTTAGAGAATTTGCAGTAGAGCAATATGGACACATTACCGTCAACAAATCTGTGAAGCTAGTGAAAGGCATTGAGGTGCTTATGAACTTGCATAGGTACTTGAGTTTCTACACCACCGCCATCCTCTTCTTGCTGTATAAAAGCATCCAACCTCATTAGTTAGCAAGTAGTAATGGATAGAACTATATTATCTTGAAAGGGTTTTCAGCAACATACGCTTGACTTATTTGGCACTTTCTTTGTGTACTTTTGTGTCTTGTCAAGCCAACTTCTATGTTGCTTCAAATTTTCTTGTTGAACCTCCTTTTTCTTTAGGCATGCAGCACTATGTGAATCTTCATCTTGTCCAACCTCGGGTTGGACAGTATATGAGTCACACATAATACTTGTAGATGCACTGATAGACATTTTTTCCTGTAGTTGTTTACCAAGGCTATCAAGTACATCATCCACCAAAAGGCAACATTCTGGAAAGCTTGCAGCTTGATATGCCAAATTTAGAAACTTGTGAAATAGAGATTTATAGTGGAGCATAGCATCTAATTTTGGATTTTCGATAATGCTCCTCCCTTTGTTGTCTTGTATAGTTCCATAACTTGCATCCCTTGTCCAACGCTTCAGAATATAATGGTCCGGCAATAGCTTGATATTCATCTTGTCAAGAACTTTCAAAACATGGGCACACAACACCCCTGTCCTTTTAAACTACTCATAGCTACATAAAGTTGTTTTCTCCAAAGGACCAGCAACTACTTTGCGCTCTTTTCAGAACTAAAATCACCATCAGACCTCACAATTGCAATAGCGTATATGTTATTTCCATCCAATTCTCTAACAAATGCAGCCATGGATCTTTCATATTCGGCTTGAAATGCTTCAAATATGGGGGCTATGTAAAGTTTGACTGCTTGCAGTAGCATAGGTGTTTTCATTCTTATCTTGGGTTTCTTTTTCCTAGCTTCAAATTCTTGATCTAGTTCCTTGTTTCTTTTTCCTTGCACTACCCTTTCAAACTGGTTTAAGAACTAAATGATATCAAAATTGATTTCAGATGGTTTTTTGTCACTGTTGAAAATCTCACTTAATTGCGTACTTCTCATTCCCAATGTGAAAGTATCCCTCATGTAACATTCAGCCTGTTTTTCCTTAAACTTGTAGATACTATCTAGCCATGATATCTTTTTCTTGTCCACCTTATTCCTCATGTTGTTAAATGCTTCTTCGAAGGCTTCCTTGTCCTCAATGTTATACATGCAAGCCACCTCATCCGCACCTACGCCGCGCCGCCCCCGCATCGCAACAAGGCACGGAGGCACCACTTGGCCACCCCGCGCGCGGCTGCCCCAACCACCTGCGCAAATGTGCATTAACCTTCACTGATATCCTTAAGCCTTCAAATACGTGTTACGAACTTAGATGATTCCTTTTGCATAATTAACATAGTAGAATTATGATCTTCCATATATTCTAATGTATTTCTGGTTTCATATTGCTTCTATTTTTTTCTGAATTATTTACATGTATGTGAGAAAAATCAACTTGGATCAAACCCGGGATGTTCATGAACAACACCAATTTTCTTCAAAAAAAAAAAGAACAACACCAAGAGCAAAGCAAGCACCCCTTGATCATATCGATCATACTGCTTTCACTATGTGCGTTCGCTGCAGGAGTATCCCAAATGCTACAGTGGCTTATTAGTGTCCATGTTAGAGGCTCGTATTAATTAACATCTCTCCATTAAACTCTATAGGTGAAGCAACTTTTGACATGGAATATGTTTTGTAAAACGGGCTTGCCAGTGCCCAGACGTCCGAGAGAAACTTTCCCATCGGACGCTCCTTTGCAACATTGAGACAAGATATCTATAGGCGCATTGAAAATATGCGATAAAACTAATTAAGTCGTTTGACTCTTGGATAGAAAATTCCCGCTGCAACATAAATACTATTGCCCCGTTTAGTTTCCAAATTTTTTCACACGCTACAGTACATTCGAATGTTTGACCACTAATTAGAAGTATTAAATATGGATAAATGATAAAAACTCATTCCGTAACCCCGGGTGAAATCGCGAGACGAATCTAATGGACATAATTATGCGATGATTAGACAATGTCGTGCTACAGTAAACAACATCTAATGACGAATTAATTAGACTTAATAGATTCGCCTCGCGATTTTCCATCCATCCGTGTAATTAGTTTTATAATTAATCTATATTTAATACTCATAATTAGTGTTGAAAAAGGTGCTAAAAAATTTTGCATAAAATTTTTTGGTAACTATACGGGAATAGTAGTTGCAACAACAAAGATCAACTATTGAAACAAATGTCACAGCGTCCAATTTTTCATCACATCCGGACGTCTGCGCCTTAGCATTTCCGTTTGCAAAATCTCCTCTAGGGGTATACTCACATTTGTGTGATCGGAGGGCAGGGTTATTTATGATCCGAGGTTTTCCGGTTTCAATGTGCCACGTGTTCTTTTGATCACCCTCTGTCATCTTCCCCAACTCCCAGGGCACCACCGCCTGCGCCGAAGCTAGGCACTGCAGCCTCACGTTGTCCGTCCATCTATAACCGAGAGCACTTGGTGAGGCTGCTGGATCCTGTATTCCTGTCTCTAAAACCTTGTCCCCTGTGGCGTTCCCAAATGTTCTGTGTTCGTCATGGCCGCTGCTGTAACAACTCACCACCACCACCACCACCACCAGCAGCCAGGTGAAGAACTGTGCTTCCATGTCGAGAGCATGGCATCGCAAGGCGGATCGGTACCGACCGACGGTCTCCCTGGACCCGTCCATTCCAAGCATAGCCATTGTACTCTCCTGAAAGCTTCTTCGAATTGTAGTTGTGCGAGCCTGTCTTGTCACCACATCCAAACGCATGCTAGATCTTTGCATCTTCGACCGTTGACGACGTACAGAGGGACTCCAACCCAGTCTGGCATAGTGGCATGTCACTGCTTGCGCCGCACCAGCCAGCTACGCACGCATGCGGCACGAACACTTGCCAGATACACACAGCACCCAAAATTTCTACATTGTGTAACTACTCAACATAATGTCCAATTTCCAGGCGTACACGTCTGAGCTACTCCAATATTACACAGAAAACAATGCAAATGTGCATTCAGTTATATAATCAAGTGCAAGTTCCCGTTAGAAACTCAGTGGCCCATGTCTTGCGGGCAGGAAAGAAGCATGTTTTTTTTTCACTCAGCGGGATCAAACTCGCCGAAACCATGTTTGAAATCATCCACCATCTGAATCTCTTCTTCCTTCGAAAGCTTGCAGTTTCTCCAATCTGCACGATCCGGCATGCTTAGCAATCCTGCTAAAACCTGTTGGACACGACAAATGGAGAGAGCCAACGATTAGTTTATTGCAGTCTCACTACTTTCTTTCTGATCTCAACTAGTTTGTCCTACTAAGCTGAAAAGAAGCTGGTGGGGCCTATATCTCATACCTCACGTCCAAACTGGGCAGGGAATTTCTCATTACTGTCAATGTTATGCAAGAGTATTTTGCCTTCCGGGAGCTCAACATAAAACAGGCTTGATTTGCTTTCAGAGTGAGATATCAATGATTCTCTAGCTACTTTTGCACCACCATCTGTAAAAACAAATCAGAACCCAATGTTAACAGAAATTGAATGTATGAATCATTTACTGATGGTCGAACCGTCAAAGGTAATGAAATTGAATCGAAGTAACTTCACAGAAATTGAGGCGGAAATAGCCTTCTCACAGAAACACTCTTGGAACAATCAACACTTACTGAAAGCTAGTTCTGTTCCTATTTATAACAAGTTTTATTCTGACTGAAACGATAACAGACAGTGTTGAAGCAACTGATTACCATAGTTCATGCAAACCAACATAGAATATAGCTGGCTTCAACGCATTTGATATATGAGGGTCTATCTTAACTCTCAAGAAGCAACTTCGTGTATCACAATAGTACATAAGCATGGATGCATGACATGCTAAATAAAGAAGTATAAATAATTAACTATGTGCGAAGAGCAACAAATCAGATGTTTCAGACAGGTGGGAATTTGTACTACTAGATGATAAAGAGCATGTGTGTGCCTATTGCATGCAATAAAGCATTGTTCCTTCCTCAAGTTTAGTCAACTAATGTAAATAAGGGGATAATGCATGAAGCCTCACCTGGATTCACCATAGAGAATTCAAATCCCAGTTTTTTTGCTGCTAGATGAAATATCTTATTAACTGCATCTGCTTTAGGAAACGGTACCGGAACAGCCTATGCAAGAAATTTAGTGGATTACCATGTAGTGCAACATGAAAAAAAATCACTAGTTCACTACAGGTACAAGCTTTATCTGACGAAAGGTATCCTTACCTGAAGGTTTGCATGGCGGGAGTTCTGTGAAACCCACTCAAAGAATACTGCTGTCTTTCCTTGCTTCTCAAAGTACTTAACCAGAGCATTTTTATACCTCCCAAGTTCTACCTCTGCTTCCAAGGGCATCAATAATGTACTGGGGCAGTGTTCAACAGGTATCATCAGAACATGATTTGGAACAAGTGGCCCCTTTGCAAGTGCGCAGTAGTAAGCTTCTCCTATACTAATGACAAGATGTGACTCAACATCTGGACTCGACAAGCAGAACCAGCAACTGCTCTCCGCACGCCTTCATTCACAGAGTTGAAAATATAGAATTAGGTAAATCCCAGCAATAAGGGAATGACCCACAGAATCAGACTGACAGAAAGAGAGATTTGGCTCACCTACGAGGTCTTGAATCTCTTATAGAAGTGTCCCCTGATAGGCTGTGAGCAAACTTACACTCCGGGCCCCTCTCGCATTTTCCTTTGTTTAGAAAATCAAAACAGACATTTCTCTGGTAATGCTCCACTGCCTCCTCATCATGTCTAAAGTTGCATTTACTCCCTCGTGGACAGGACCCTGAGGATGTAAATTTGAAACACAATCTACCTCCCTCAGCTTCCCCTTGCCTTTGCCGCTTGACATCATAACGCCAATATTGTGCATCAGTGTTGTCAGCTGGACGTTTTGGAGCTTCTTCAATAGGGACAGATTGTGCTGGAGCAGCATAAGGTGATAAAGTAGAATTTGGAGGCTTGGCATGGATATCAGCACTGGACATGGTAGATGCTGGAGTAGGAGAAATCGCATGAATAAATTTCTGAAAAGTATATGCAATAAGGAGTAGCCAATTAATGACTTAAAATTCTCAGCAGTTGCAACATATCAGTGAAGCAGCACATTTAAAGAACTATTTTATCAGTAGGTAACAATATAACTGGAAAGTAAATGGTGCTTTGAGACATAATGATGATAGCAAAACCCAAATGTTTATTTTATAGCTCAGAAGGAACAAGGAAATTCTTGAAACATACTCCCTCTAGTCAGAAATAAGTGATATTTTGGGTTGTCTGCAGTCAACTATTTAAAAATGATTCAATTTACTTTTTATGTGTTCAACTTGGAGACATTTGAAAATTATATGGTTTGTCTTGAAAGGTAGCTTTAGAACAGTATTACTTTTGTTGTGCTCTACAAATTCATTACAACAAATAAAATGGCTAGTCAAAGTTGCAAAAATGGCTAGTCAAAGTTGCACTTTTGTGACTTGATAGAGTAGTGTACCATTTACAGTAGAGGACAAAGGTAGTATAAAAATGAAACAAACAGATTTTGTTTTTTTTTTAAGAAGTTGACTTGACGAGTATATATATACCTGCTTTTCTTTGTTTCCAACATTAGCAAGTCCAATAAAGCGGGTAACATGTGCAGCAGAATTATTGACATAGGGTTCCCTTGAATAAAAGACACCTTTGGTGCCAGCAATATGATATCTGCATGAAACAAACAATGCCACAATTCTGGATCAAACAGTGTCGCAATTCCAGACCAGCATACATTCTGTCTTCAGCTACATACTACACAGACTACTGATCTGGTTAAGTTGGTAGTCAGTAACTCCATAGTAATTAGCGATCTCATTGAAATCAGCATAGAGCCGTTCATAAACTATGTGTAATTAGGGTGCTTTAAGGTGACTTTCTCAAAAAACATTTTCCTATGGTGTATGAGGTTAGAAATCAAACCTTGGCTTAATCTCGGCAACCAATTCAGCAACAACAGGATCATACCCATGAGGATCAAAAACCTGATTAGGCACATTAGAAGTGTCAGCCCCGTTCACCACTCCAGTTGGCCATTCGTTAGTGCAATCATATTTACAGTCAAGGGAACCCAATGTGTAAGTAAGCATACAGAATAGATGCTAAATCAAAGCAACTCAATATCAATACTAGCGGGCAGTGGAACAAACATAATAAAAAAAAGGATATGTCAAGAACAGATCAACGATTCCTGGCTCTTCTGCAAGAGCCCGCAGGGCATCGACATCATCCTGGCTGTAGCAGCCAGGCCCTCCTGGTCCCTTCTTCCCCGACAAATAAACCACCGACAAACCTACAAATATTGATGTATGGAAGTGCTGAAGTAAGGTGACACTAAATCAGCACGCATTCAGCCTTTCATGCATTGCTATACAAATGTTTAATGAAATTTTGTATTAGCTTAAGAATGCAGCACATGAATAGGTTTAAATTTTGAACTTAGGGAAGGCAGGGGTTGCATTAGTTTAGCATGGTGAAAGATTTTGATGATCACTACAGCGATCCATGTCAGATTTTAACTAATGGAGCGGAAAATCTCTTGGTCTTGTTGGCTAACGAAATTAATTGGCCGTACAATAGGAGAGCGCACCATGGAGGGTGAAACGGTTGCTGCCCCTGAGCCAGAAGAGGTTGGGGCATGTGTCGATGCCGCCCGGTGCGAACCCGCGAGCGCCAGCGGCGGCCTTCGACAGCAGCCGCGGCGCCGTCGGGCCGTAGTCGCCGGTGAAGTAGGTCGGGATGGGCACGGCGGCGCGCCCCTCCAGGTAGTCCGCGACGTCCCCCGGCGCCCCCTCGGCGTCAGCTTCGGGGGAGAAGAACTGCCCCACGCAGAGCAGTGCGTGGAACGGCCCCGTCGACTGGTTCACCTGCGGGGCGGGCAGCGCACGGCGTCACGGACCGGCGGCAGCGGCGAGGGGAGGGAGAGGAGAGAGGTGCGGAGAGGGAATGGGGGTGGTTACCGATTTAACGCGCTTGAAGAGCTGGTGGAGGCGGCCGTGGGCGTCACCGGCGAGGAGGATGCGCGGCGGCGCCGGGGCCGGCGGGGTGGCGGCCATTGGGGCTGCTGGGTTTTTGGGCACGACGACGAAGGTGAGAGACTTTCTGGATCTGTAAGGACTATGAATCCTTTGGGCCTCATCTTGGGCCTGTGACTGTGCTTCCAGCATTTCACCCGACTGGACCTGGGTGAACTTCTTTTTATTAATTTATTTAAAAATATAGGGAGAACTTTTTATTAATTTATAAAAATGTTAGCTCATCTCGTATATTCCATATACGAGTACAATATGATGAAATGAGGAAAACTAAGTATCCAGGTGGGACAGTTATTTGCTATGCAGTCAGCAAAGAATATATATTTTGTTTAAGAAAACCATTGATACTATGATTTATTCGCTTCCGATATTTTTATAAATTTAATGTTCATTCGTAAAAGTATACTTTTGTCCTAATTTTTCATTTTTTCTAGAAATCCGGTGCCAGCCACGACACCCTCGTTCTTTTTCTTTTTTTCTTTTTTTGAAAAGCACGACACCCTCGTTCTAACATACGGTTCCATTTGAAAGCTTCACAGGGCAAATGGGGAAATGTGCCATAGTGCCTTGCTTGGGCCTTCTAAACTACCACTATAAATTTTGGCACTCAATTGGTTGGAATCCAAAAATTTGCCTTGCCAAAATTTTGTCAACTATAAATTTTGGCACTCAATTGGTTGGAATCCAAAAAAGTAGCCCACATTACAAAATACTTGCCAAGATTTTGGCAAAACATTCTTGCCAATAATTTGGCCTGCCCTAGTTTTAGCAAGGCAAATTTTGGAATCAAACCAAATCATACTCTAAAGAAAAACAGTTCAACCACGGATGTGTGTGTGTGTGTGTGATATTTTTAAAAACATGCTCATATCATTTTAAATTTCCAGCGTCAGTATATACCAAATAAAATCGCAGTTTTTAGAGAGTCCACTAATTATATTAGGAGGAACTCTAAATATGGACATTTTAATTTTATGGAATAAAGGGAGTGAGTTTTTCCCCGTAGCTCCATTCTATTTAGCTTTAATTGATTTCTTTGTGCACTTGGCAGATCTTATTTTTAGATTATATAGTACAACTCACATGTTCACAATGCACACACACTTACTCCTATGAACACACTTGTCAAATCTTATTGTCAGACGTTATTAGCACTGCTCATCTGCGATCTTCTTAGGTTATTAAACTGGGCAACCAATTCACCGGAGAGTTCATGACTCTTCGTCATGGGACCATATATGGCACAGCCGTCATCGTGTGGTCCATGCATTGGCATGACCAAGGACCACCAATGGCGCCGCCACGCCAAATAGCAGCAAGTTTCCACTACCAGTCCACTGCTACTCCACTTGATGTGCATTATTCTTCATTCTACGAGACATGCTAAGCATGGAAGATTAATGGAGTGGAAGTAGCGACGGATGAATAATCTCATTGAATTCATCGTGTTCATCACTGAGAGAGTTAACGACATCTTCAGCCAATATAACAAGGGATGCGAGATTTAAATTTTTTTTTCATTGGGTCAACCTAAAATTTTGGTAAAATGAACTAGAATGACAATCATGTAATTGTTGTAGTAAGTTTCTTTGTAGTGGAACCTGCCCACCCGGATTCGAGCCCTAGACTTAGCATGGGTGCTCGCATTTTCATGGAAAAATTTTAGGATTTAACCGACGTTATTCTTTCGGTGGTAGGCGATATGCGCATTGGCAGTGTGGCGCTTGTGGTGACTTCATCAATCTCGAAAATCAGTTGGCTCAGTCTCTTAGAAGTGCTCAGAGGTAGGGTGCATATGTATATTCATAGAGATGTGTATGCGTACGTGTTCGTGTTCGTGAGCATATGTGTTGTTTCAGAAAAATGTAATTGTTATAGGAGAGCAAAAGTTGACATATTATTATTACAGTGGTAAACACCAGATCCAGGTGGACCTGACAGGAATTGATCAGTGATGGCCCACTCTTGATGGGTCTCTACCGCAGTAGGAAAAGGTAGTCCAACTCTACAGGAAATACAAGCTTTGAGTGCCAGCATCCATATGCCACCACTACTACATAAACGTTGATTTGTCCCGATTGAAAAACCCCTGTTGTCCTGGTTTCCCAACCGGAACCGCCAGGCCAGGACAAAAGGGCCCTTTTGTCCCGGGTCTGGCAATCGGGACAAAAAGCACCCTGACAAAAGGTCTATTTTTTCTCTGTTTCTCTTTTCTCAATTCTTTTTCTATTTCAATTATACTTTTGCATCTCAATTATACTTATGTATTGGAATTCAGTGTGTAAGATCTCCACTAATATATACATATATATAGTTACTTATATAATATTTGTCCCAGATAGTTTCCATATATAAACACATACACACACACACACATATATATATATATTATTGGAGGGCTTAAATATATACTACATACATACTCGTAAATAGAAATATAATATTGTCGGGTACCATGATTAGGGGCACCCTAATTAGGGGACTAAATCGTCCTAAAACGTAAACACATGTTAGGCAACCGGGCCCACGAAGGCCTACAGCTTCTTTCCAATCCGAAAGAAAGGAAAGGACTCAAAGAAGCCCAATACGCGGCCCACGTACACAGTGCGGCCAATCCAAGCCCCTCGAACCCGCGGGGTGATCTCCGCCTCGCTCGAGGGCTCCCCGCCGAGACCCTCAACCGCGCCCCGCGTCTCTGCCTCGCTCGAGGGTAGCGAGCCTTCCCTCGAGAGAGCGGATCGACTCCGCCTCGCTCGAGACCACCCCTCGACGGAAAGGACAAACCACCATCCGTCCGCTCTCCCACCGTACGGAGGCATTAAATGCCAACCACTCCTCCGCAGCGCCTGGGTCAGACGGCGTCAGGACGCCACTTCGCACAGTGGCTGTGACCGGAGTCCCGTCCGCCAACTCCGGTCACTGTTCCGCCATCCCGGACGCTGTGGCATCACTGTGAGAACCTGCAACGCTACGCAAGACGTGCTCGGCACTGCTCCAGCCACTGTGCTGCCAACTCCTTGTACTTCCTTCCTACTTTCCCATCCGCAGGAACCCTTGAGTGGTATGGGCACGACCCTCGGACGCGGCCCGAGCCTTGACTAGATCAAGACCCCCGCCCGCAGGACCCTCGGAACACCGCCACGTCAAGCGCAGGGGACGGTACCCTCTACAGCAACCGCCACGCCACCCGCTGGAGCTATAAGGACGCCGGCGCGATCTCCACGAGGCCAAGGACGATGCCCAGGACGACTGCCACGCCAGGCGCCATACCCCACAGTGTACTTTCTACAGTGCTCAACCACGGCACCCCTGCGATTCGGGGAGAATACGATGACTTCTCCCTTCTCCCGTACATGTACACCCCCCTTGTGTCTATAAAAGGGGGAGGCGGTCACTGTCCTCTCCATCGGATCTGGACTATTCTACGCACTCAGCGCAACTCACAAGAGCACACACGCTCTGCTGAGCCCCGATATTGTCACTCGCCTCAATCAACTCCTCCTCTAGCATAGACCTGGGAGCTTCCCTCCCTCTCTCGCCTCGCTTGTACCCCCTACTATAGGCACCCCCGGTGCAAGACAGTACAGTGCTCTCGCACACCCCTTTGCTGGACGTACGGCCCACGGCCAGAACCAGGATAAACTCATACGTGACTGTTTTGCCTCCTGCATCAACCATCTGGGACGAGGAACACGCAGCATCATCACCAGTTGGGTCCGGACCACCGGGTCAGGACACCGACTGTTGGCGCGCCAGGTAGGGGGCGCTGTGTGACATTTCTCTTTTGTTCCCATTTGATCTCCAGGGATGGCGAGCAGATCCAACCCATTTCCCATGGGCTCCTCGGATCCGCTCCCAGCGGGATACGAGATTTGGTTCGGGAGTCTTGAGTTCAGGGCAACCGGCAATGGTTACCTCATGGAGCTCCTCTCGCCCAGACGCAACCCCGACGCTCCGACTTCACCAGCCCGGCACAACAGGCGCTCGGGCCAGCGCTCGCGACAAGCGCGCATGGAGCAGCGCAGGGCGGCACGCCACAGCTCCCCCACGTGGGTAGAGGTTGGCATGTCGTAGCTCAGCGCCGCGGCCGACGGAGCCACTACTTATTCGGCCATCGCACGCATGTAGTGCTGGAACAGCTTATACATTTGCGTTGGAAGCACAGACACTACTTTGGGGGTACAAGAGATTTTCCCAGCTCATACGTCCATTTGACGACCACTTCGGCCTTTGGAATATCTTCTCCCCCAGCAATCTGAGCCACCGTCAGGTTTGCTTCTTTCAAAAATGTAACAAAATCTTATTGTTGCGTCGCTGTCCCACTACGAGAGGATCTATTGATTATTTCTTTTGGGCCCCGAGCTGTGGAACATCGGACGACAACGACTTTGATTGTCTCTTCTTTTTTCTCAGTAGTTTTGATAATTGTGCGGTCATAATCTGAAGGGGGATATTTCAGAATGAATTTTTTCTTATTTGCTTCGCACATTCCCTTAAAAAATTTCAAATCTCCCGGATTTATCACTTTCTCGAGCTTCGGCTTCAACTTCGGTTTGAAGTGCTCTTTAACTCTTTCTTGAGTTTTTCGATCGCATTCTTTGAGGCTCATGTCCCAGGGTTTAATAGAAGCTTCCTTGGTTTTTTTTCTTCTTTTCTTTCTTTGGAGGCTCCTTAGCCGGTACAGCTACCTTCTTTGCCGGCGGCGGAAGGGGTGACCAAGGAGATGATGGTGACGCTTGAGTGTTCATCGACGCATGAGATGATGGTGATGGAGAATGTGTCGTTGAACCTTGCCGAGATAGTGCTGCCCTTGGGGAGTTTTGCGGAGATGATGGCCTTGGAGAGGCATGCTGAGATGCCGGTCTTGGTGTTCAATCATCCGACTTTAGGACGATATAGCACTTGTCCCATAGGATGTAGCCATGAATGGCTTCTACTAGTGTCCTCTCTCCATCGCCTCTAGGAATATCAAGCTCGAGCTTCTCCCAACCCTGGCACACCTGCTCCACGCCAACTCTTGTGTATCCTGCCAAAATTTGCTGCCCGTGGTACACGTCGTCTGGTTGGGTTGGCATGGCGGTACCGTACGCAACAGTGAATATTAAGTTCTTAATGGCAGTCTGCTGGTCACAAGGTGTCCGCTGGGTGATTTCATCCACTGGAAATCGTTGTGGGGCTGTCGCTTCAACTGCGGCCTGGATCCCCGTTGTCTCGACGACGACGTCTGTGGAAGCACAGCTGCTTTTTCGCTGAGACAGATGAACGGCTGCGACATTAGGCTCTGGAGGCACCGGTTGCGCTTGCTATTGTTGGCTCATTGCTATGGCCACTTGGCGTTGAACCTCTTCCTCCAGTCTTTGATTGTGTGACATGAGCAGTTCCTCTAGCCTTCGCAAGTGCTCCCGCTCATCATTCTTCCTTCTTTGCCGACTTCTATATGATTCAATGTAATCCCTGAACCCATTCTTCCACTGAACCACGCCTTTGCCTCTTGTGCGGCCCGGATGTTCTAGATTCCCAAGGGCGTAAGTCAACTCGTTCCTCTCTCTATCCGGCTAGAATGTTCCCTCGGCCGCTGCTTGTATGGCCTCTTGTAGTCTCTGGGCTGCTAGCTGGATTTTTGGCCCATAGATGCAGGCCCCAGTCAATGGATCCAAGCTTCCCCCATGACCATAAAACCAGATCCTTGACCTTTCAGGCCAGTTTATGGTCGCAGGTTGGATGCCTCTGTCAAGCAGATCCTGCTCCATTTTCTCCCATTTGGGTATTGCAAGCTTGTAGCCTCCTTGCCCTATAGTGTGATGGTATACTTTCTTCGAGGCATTTTCTTTGGCCTTCTGCACCTTCTGAAGCCCAAGCTCTGAAGACTTGTATTCCACAAATGCATCCTAGTGACCCCTGAGCTTTTCGAGCTCGCCGGTAAACACGGGCGTGGTCCCGGTTATGATATATTTCTTCTCAAAATTTTCTTGAATGATTGCAGCTGTTCGGCCATCTTGTTCTGGGTCCAGTGCTTGCATATCTTTTCTGATTCAGTTGGAACCATGAAGTTCTTCTTAAGCTCCCACCAGCACTATTTTTTTCTCTTTCGGGTACTGCATCCCGTTCCTCTCTTGGATTGGAAGCTTTCCATAGCCTGAAGCTGATCGGGATGTGGTCCCTGACAATACATTCGGATTGTCTTACAAATTTTTTGGCGGCAGCTTCCGGAGCGATCGGTTCACCATCTGGACCAACTTCCGTTATAATGCACTGCCCTTCCAGTTTATTTGTCGGGCCTCGCTTCGTCTTTTTCTACTGCGACGATGATCCAAATGGCTATACAAAAATATTCATATATTTATATAGTATTCATATAGATTCAGATGAAAATATAGTTTGTGTGTTAGCGCGAGTTTGCGAGCTCGAGAAGTAATATAAATGACACCTTTGAATTAAGAATGAAGAATACATATAAATTAAAGTCTTTGAATGACATAAATAAATAATAAATACATGATAAATTAAAGTCTTTGAATGACATACTTAAATAATGAATCCATGATAATTAAAGTCTTTGAATGACATAATTAAATAATGAGTACATCATAATAGAAATTCTCTCTAATTCTCACTATATCTCTATAATTAAAGAAAACACTATATCCATAATTGAATTCTAATAATATATCTATAAATCAATTCTACTTAATATATAATAAGTACATGGTTCTACGATTTTTCCAACTATTTTCTACAATTTTTCATGATTCTTCAACAATATGCTATGATTTTCTAATAATTTTCTATAATCTCCTAACTATTATCTATTTTTTCGTACCTATTCTCTATAAATTTTTAACTATTTTCTATAATTTTCTACCTATTTTATACAATTTTCTACCAATTTTCTACAAAATCCTATCTATTTCCGACTTTTTCTAACATAAAAAAACTGACGTCAGCACATAGTAGTGCTGATGGCAACAAAGGGCTTACGTCCTTGGGCGGCGCCGGCGGTGGTGCATCGCGAGGGGTCGACGAGGCGGCGGCCGAGAGGGGTAGCGCGCCGGCGGTCGAGGTCACGGCGGCACAGCAGCGGTCGAGGGCTGGGGCCGGCACGGCGGCCGGCGAGGTCGGGGCCGGCGAGCTCGGGCCGGCAGCGATGGAGGTCGCTCGAGGGCGGGGGCCGGCACAGCGGCAGGCGAGGATGGGACCGGCGAGCTCGGGCGGCGGGTGGAGGTCGAGGGCGGGGGGCAGGCACGGCGGCAGGCGAGGTCAGGGCCGGCACGGCGGCGCGCGGGTGGAGGACGACGGCGCTCTGGGCAGTGCTCGGCGACGATGGCACTCGGGGACGATGGCGCGATGGGGCGGCGAAGCTCGGGTGGCGCGTTCTCTAGCGGCCATAGTCGGCGGCGCTCGGGGACGGCGACGGTAGCGAGCAGGAGGCGGTTCGGATCAGGGGGACGACGACGGCCGGCGCAGATCAAGAAAAGCACGAAGTGTTGGGGGGTGGACAGGGGGCGAGGAAGAAGCTGAGTTATATAGGGGGGAGCCTTTTGTCCCGGGTCGTGGCTGCACCCGGGACAAAAGGTGTTTTTAGGCGGGCCGGGAAAATTCCCAGCCCGCGGCCCACCTTTAGACCCGGGTGGATCTACCACCCGCGACAAAAGGGGCTTGTTTTCCGTCATTCCCGCCAAATCTTTCTCTTTTTTATTTGTCTCTTTTTACTTCTCTTTGAAAATAGGCTTTCATTTGTTAATTCAGTTAAAAAATTATGGAACAAAATTTCTTATCTCTATATAGACTTGATACACGCAACAAAAATGTTAAATTTTCATTTAAGTGATTGGGTCAATGAAATATCTAACTTTTTTGAAATCATATTTTTTATTTTGACCATGCAAAAATATATTAGGTGAATAAATTTTTTCAAACTTTTGCTTTTCGACAGAATGTGGGTTCTATCACGATATTAACGTTTAGAAAGTGAGTTTTACATAAAACTAAGTAATTTCATGATATTAACGAGTAATGTGTTAGTTTGTGAAATAGTGTGTGTGTTAGTGAGATTGTGTGTGTTAGTGAGAGAGTATAGTGTGTTAATGTGAATGTAATTTCATGAAATAAATAAAATTAGTTGAGTAATCCATATTATTGTATGAAAATTATACTTGAGTCTGATAATTATGTGAAAACTATATAAAAATTATATATATAACACATAAAGGATAATAGTACAGTACATATATAATAAAAGTATTCAAATTGTCATTACCTTTCTATAGAATAATAGAAAATGATTCAAGTACATGAAAGATTAGCGATAACAGACATTCTCTTGACAAATGTCCCTTGATTATGATCACTGCGCAGGTATGGAGCATCATCATTGGCTTGCAGGATGCATGGATCAGCATTTACTTCAAAAGGTGGAATGGCAACAAAATTGTTATATTCTTCTGACAAGTCTGTCTTGTCCTCCACTTCAACGATGTTTCTCTTCCCTAATAGAACTATGTATCGCTTAGGCTCATCCTTTTGCTTGTTTATCCCCATCTTTGGCTTGCTGGACATGTCCTTAATGTAGAAAACCTGAGCGACATCCTGGGCTAGGACAAACGGCTCGTCTCTATACCCAAGATTGTTGAGATCAACTATTGTCATCCCATACTCATCTTTTGTTACCTCTCCTCCAGATAGTTTAACCCATTGATAACGAAATTGGGACCGTAATCTAGCTCCCATATCTCTTCAATGTAGCCATAATATGTGTTCTTTTTTTATTATTGTCCGTGGCATCCATACGGACACCGCTGTTTTGGTTGGTACTCTTTTTATCTTGGGCTATCGTATAAAATGTGTTTTCATTTATCTCGTACCCTTGGTATGTTAATGTTGACACCAATTTTTGGCACATGTCAAGAAAAAATGTTGCAAAGGAGAAAAGGTTATGCGCCGTATGATCGGTGGATTTGGAGGGGAGATCGTGTGCGACGGTCAAAAATCTTGCTGACCGAAGACGAAGAAGTTGACCAGATATTTTGACTTCGGTTTGGCAAGAATTATCTTATTTTTAGAAGTAGTTTTTATTCCCTAGAATAAATCATGTTTTGCCGTGATCGGCCAGAATTGTGTTAGCGTGGGGTATAAATATGAACCCCCGGCCACTATAACAGATTGATACACATCCAACAAACAAAACTTTACTCTACTTACAATTTACTTTCTCGTCGGCGGCTTCGCCATATTTTCTTTCCGCGAGTTCTTTCAAGCTGATCAAGGACGCCTCACATTCGAGTGACTTCGCTTGCTAGTAAGTTTTCGTTTACTGAGTAAATCTGAGCTTTAGCTTCCAGGCGCATCGCTGTCGCTTCGTTCAGATCTATTCGAAATTTATCGAATTTATCTAAGCTTTGATCTCTGAGTGCATCGCTGTTTTCTCATTTAGATTAATTCACAAACTACCCGGCTTAGTGATCTGTTTAATCTCCTATAAGCTCCTTGTTTATCACGTTAAACCTTGTAAAGCCGATTTGATTGAATCATAAGTTTAGCCTTGTCCAGATCCATACATTCGTGGGTTTGTACATTGTTACCTGGCACGTGTCGGCTTTGTTGACGCTCACTAACGATCATTTCTAGGCGTCAACTTGATCAGAAAATCATAAGAGTTTGCATTTCTTACACGCACTTATATTCAATAAAGTCTCTAAACCACACTTTACCTTCTAGAATATGCAAGTTGTGTTTTTGAGCTAATATGCAGGTTGCAAGCACACTTTGGCCCAGCAGAAAATATCAGAGTACCGATTCAGGCTCAAATGGACCAAGTGTAGCCCAAGAACAGAAGCAAAACAAGTCAAGACAGGCCAAGCCCAGCGTGGATCAGAAAAGGAGGCCCAAACCAGCCCAACCCCCAGCAGTTGGGGACGGTTGGCGGCCAGGGCAGGCAGGCCGACCTAGGTCGGCCGACTAGGCCCATGGGCCCCACCGCCTCAACTTTGCCACGTGGCGCCTCCCTGTTGCTCCTTTAGGTCGGTTTGGGGTGCTGCGGTCAGTGGCTCCCTCCTATAAATACAAGGGATGGGTAGAGAATGAGAACACACACCACAATTCACTCACCTCTCTTGCATTCCTTGCATAGTCTTTAGGCTTAGTGGAGTTTAGGAGAAGTCTAGGAGTCATCGAGTAGCCGGTGTTGCTCGAGAGTCTGGTATGGGTCCATCTCTAGCTCTCTCTTGTAATATTCGGTTGTTTGTAATAGAATTAGACTATGGTTACCGAAATCTGCTTGAAGTATATTCTGAGTTATAGAGTATATGATTCTTGTCATGGTTGTGTTATCATTCTATGCTTGCATTGTATGATCGCCCTGTGCTGGAGATGGTTAGTCTTTTGTTCTTAGAACTCTATCAACTGCTCCAGTATTTGTATGATTGCTCGAGTGTGATGTCTGTCCATCCGGAGGATGGGGGCTCCACGCGGGACACTATAGTATCCCTTACTAGTGTAGACATAGTGTCTAGATTAGCTAAGAGTTGCTAGATGTCAACTATACCCTTGGTTTGTAGAGGTAGCCGGCAGGTGGTGACAGCCCTGTCCGAGCCTTTTAGTAATCCTCCACGTTCGGTATGGGGGTAGGAGTTACATAAAGTCATCAGGGTGTACGGGCTCCTCCCGTCGCTTCGATAGCAATTTTCCTGTTGTGTAGTTTAATCTCTGACGAGCTAACTAATGAGAAAGTGTAGATATAGCTAGCCTAGCACAGCTGACTCGAGCTCTGACTTTTACCTTTGCTCCCGGCCTAAAGCATTTTTTATCTTTCTTTTATTTATTTATCCGAGAGGGTAGTTTGTGTGTGTGTCACACTACCCCTACCATGTTATTATCTTACCCCTGTTTATGCATGAGAATATCCAATCTAGATAGAGTTCACCCACTAATCTATATATTCTCTCACTCACCGCCTTTCCTGCGGAAATATAAATGACACCCCGGTATACTCTCGGGTAAAATGCTACAGCGGTATTCCGTGCGCTTGCAGATTTATTCGTGGTTCATGAAATACTGCCACCCCAAATTGGCATCTGTGGGCGTCATCGCTGGTGACATTGGTAGGCGCCAACAAGCATTTTTGACGCCGTTGCCGGGGAAGGCACAGAGTGAAATATATAGATAAATGTTGTGAACAAAATCGAAATTGGTATTCGCTTGCTAAACAGACTAACTTGGCTTTGTTTTCTTGTCTTTGTTGATATGAAAACAGGGTAGTGTATGACCGGTTTCGCTCTGCCGCAAAACTTTCATTCCGATCCAGAGTCACTTTTGAGGAGGGCGCGAGCTCATCTCGTATCACCTCGAAGATCACTCTCGGCAGTCGATCCAGTCATCGCATCATCGTCAGCTCCTAGAGCTATGGCCTAAAAGACACTTCGTGATTACTCTGCTCTGTCTGCTAACCAGGTCCCTACCGGGCCCGAGGTTAACACCGGAGGAGAAAATTTCGAGATCAAGATGGGTCTCATTACGATGGTGCAGGCCAACCCATTTTGTGGCAAGGCCAATGAGGATGCCAGCGCTCATCTCCAGCAGTTCCTGGAGCTCTGCAGTACTTTTGTTATCAAGGGTGTATCGCAAGATGCTATTCGGCTCCGTCTGTTTCCGTTCTCTCTCTTGGGGAGAGCGAAGCAATGGTTTTATGCTAACAAGGCTGCTGTGGATACTTGGGACAAATGTGCCAAGGCGTTCCTCTCGAAGTTCTTCCCGACGGGCAAAACCAATGCTCTTCGTGGTCGGATTTCGAACTTCCAGCAGGTCTCAAATGAGTCAATTCTGGAGGCTTGGGAGAGGCTTCAGGAGTACATTCTAGCGTGTCCGCACCATGGAATGGATAATTGGCTCATTCTACAGAACTTCTGCAACGGGTTGACATAGTCATCCCGTGATCATGTGGATGCTGCTGCACGTGGAGCTTTCTTCTCGCTAACCATTGAAAGAGCTACATCATTGATCGAGAAGATGGTTTCCAACCAAGGTTGGAGCGATGATCGCCTCCAACCGCGCCAGCGAGGAATGCACTCCGTTAAGGAGACCGACATGCTCGCTATGAAGATTGATCTCCTCTTCAAGAAATTTGAGGATTATTCCCAAGATAAGGCTCAATTGCAAACACTTCAAGCCTTGGAGACTTGCATGACGTGCAAGGTCTACGGGAATATTGGACATTCGGGCGATAATTGCCTAGAAACCCAAGAAGAAGCTCTATTCCTCAATGGCAGCAATGTGTTTCGTCCACAAGGAGGTTTGGGGTGGAATCAACCACGCCCATACTACCAAGGAGGTAATGGGAACTCGAATTCTTTCGGTCCTAACCAGCCTACCTTGAGAGATCTTGTCTACGGCCAAGCGAAGATCAATGAGACCCTTCAGAAGAAGTTGGCCGCTATAGACAAATCTATGGAGACCATCCATGCCAAGATGGACGGATACTCCACAGCTATGAAGAACCAACTGAGTTTCAATAAGGCGCTAGAAACTCAATTGGCTCAATTAGCTGCTGCTACTTCTGCTGCTGAACTAGGGAAGATTCCAGGGCAACCCGAATCAACTCTAGAGAGCGTAAATGTCATCAATGCTATGTGGAAAGAGTCCCTTAGCGGGACATCCCTCAGCTATGCAGAGAAGCTCACACGCCCAAGAAGAGGTGCGTGGGGCGAGTTAGCAGCCACAATAAGAGAAGATCCTGGAACTCCAGTGATCAGCTGCTCAATCTTTGATTATGAATTTGATCACGCCCTTTGTGACCTTGGAGCCAGCGTCAACATCATGCCCAAGGTGACTTTCGAGAAGTTAGGCTATCCGTCAATTTCCCCTACCACTATGTGTGTTCAGCTGGCGGATTCCATGATAAGATATCCAAAAGGAGTTGTGGAAAGGTTAATGGTAAAGGTCAAGAATACCTACATATTAGTGGACTTTGTAGTCCTTGATATGGAAGGAGATCTTGGAATTCCGCTCATACTTGGGCGACCATTCCTTAAGGATAAAAACGCCAGAATTGATATTGGGACAGGAAGAATCAGCCTTCGTATCGGGGAAAGACCATGAAATTCAAGTTCCAAAACAAAAGGGAGGTATTCCTGATTCATGAGGATAATGAGAAACAAGGGCTATGGACAGAGCCAGGTTGGGATGGTCAAGATTATCATCCCCCTTCCAAGCCTGCTTGGGAGGATTGGTAAATTCATACTCCACCAACCGAGCCAGCGGAAGACGACCAGAAGATCCCTGACTTCATCACCAACACAGTATGGGCAGATCTGGAAATTGTCTATCCTGCATCAGAGGATCCTGTTCCTGCGCCACCTACGCCACCAAAGAAGACCAAGAAGGTGTGGCGCAACAAGAACAAGACGTCATCGACCGCTACCACTTCTCCAGGTACGGTCGAAACGACATCAACCTGATCAGGTATGGAGAAAGATCCTGCTTTTTGGACCCTAAACCAAGAGCTAGCTTGGGGGAGGTCCCCTCCCTTAAGTCAACTGTATCCCTTTATTTGCTTTCAATAAAATTTGATAAAAAAACTTTCAAAAACAAAATAAAAAATTTACTGTTTTATTTCCCTTTTACATGATGCGCGGTAAGAATGTTTTAACTCCTTTTGACAAGTTGAAAGGATGAGTTTTGCTTTGCTCTATCATGTCTGTTGTGCCTAGTTTGAAAATAAGAGTTCTCTTGAGTTTAAATCTACTGGTTATGCAAATATCTTGTCAATGAACCTGAATGTTCCGTGGGTTGCATATGCTTGATTCAAGTCTAAGTTGTTGCGAGTTCAGATATGGTAAATAAGGTTGTGCAAACTTGTTCTAGTGATGCGAAGTCTGGAGTTGTTTTCAAAAATTCTAAAAGAGGCAAGTTCCCCAGCGATATGCAATGTCCTACCAAAGCCATATGTTATATTCCATGAAAAACCCTTTACATATATGTTGCTTGATATTCTGTTGTGTTTTGTCAAATTGTGTGACCCTAGTGAGATGATTTTCATGCTTTCTCGATCAAAATCACGTACACGTCCCATCTAATTGCTACATTCCTACACTGGAAATCGGCACCACCACCCATTCATTCCACATAATAAGTGCTCCATGTCTTGGTGATCTCTCTCGTAGAACATCCCTGAAATAAAATAAAGTCAGATTATGGTTGCCCCAAAAAGAGAAAAGATGGCATGCCAAAGAAGCATGACCAAAAAAAGAGAGAAAAAGGGGGTAGCCATGTCTCAAAAAAAAAGAAAGAGACATAGGGATGATTAGAGAGAGAAAAGCCATTACCTCAAGGAGTAAGTCATCCATCCATCCATCCACTCATACACTTGCACCTTTTGATCGAGATTGCATGACTTGTTTCTCCATGTATCCTCTCTTTGACTTTACAAGAAATAGAATACAAGTGTGCCCTGTTCTTATCCTACCTTGAGCTCCATAAAGGCTTGTAGTAGTAGGGAAGATCAAAGGCGGATACTGCCCTGCTAAGGAAATACAAGATGAGTGCCTCGAGAGAGTTATCCTGAGAGCATTGCCATGTTTTCAAAATTCTTTCAAAAAAAGTATCTCTAGATGGATTGCGGATCTATTAACAAGTAAGTATCACTCTATGCATCGTTCTGACTTTCAACAGCCCAAGACAAGGAGATATCTAAAAAGCCCCATGAAGGAGTAAGGTAATTGAGCAAGGTATGCTAACCGACTTATTTAAGCTTATAGATGAATCCCTTTGCTTCAGACTATGACATGACAGGTAAGGTACGAGTCAAAGTGATTTTCTGATCAACAACCTGATTTGTCCTACTTTGCTCGGGATGAGCAAAAGACAGCTTGGGGGATCATGAGAGTTTGCATTTTTTACACACACTTATATTCAATAAAGTCCCTAAACCACACTTTACCTTCTAGAATATGCAAGTTGTGTTTTTTAGCTAATATGCAGGTTGCAAGCACACTTTGGCCCAGTAGAAAATCACAAAAAATATCAGAGTACCGATTCAGGCTCAAATGGACCAAGTGTAGCCCAAGAACGGAAGCAAAACAAGTCAAGACAGGCCAACCCCAGCGTGGATCAGACAAGGAGGCCCAGACAAGCCCAACCCCCAGCAGTTGGGGGCGGTTGGCGGCCAAGGCAGGCCGGCCAACCTATAGGCCGGCCGACTAGGCCCATGGCACCCACCGCCTCAACTTTACCACGTGGCGCCTCCTTGTTGCTCCTTTAGGTCGGTTTAGGGTGCTACGGCCGATGGCTCCCTCCTATAAATACAAGGGAGGGGGTAGAGAATGAGAACACACACACACCACACTTCACTCACCTCTCTTGCATTCCTTGCTTAGTCTTTAGGCTTAGTAGAGTTTAGGAGAAATCTAGGAGTCATTGAGTCGCCGGTGTTGCTCGAGAGTCTGGTATGGGTTCATCTCTAGCTCTCTCTTGTAATATTCGATTGTTTATAATAGAATTAGACTATGGTTACCGATATCTGCTTGAAGTATATTCTGAGTTATCGAGTATATGCTTCTTGTCATAGTTGCGTTATCATTCTATGCTTGCATTGTATGATCGCCCTGTGCTGGAGATGGTTAGTCTTTTGTTCTTAGAACTCTATCAACTGCTCTAGTATTCGTATAATTGCTCTAGTGTGATGTATGTCCATCCGGAGGGTGGGGGCTCCGCGTGGGACACTAGAGTATCCCTTACTAGTGTAGACATGGTGTCTAGATTAGCTAAGAGTTGATGGATGTCAACTATACCCACGGTTTGTAGAGGTAGCCGGCAGGTGGTGACAGCCCTGTCCGAGCCTTTTAGTAATCCTCCACGTTCGGTATGGGGGGTAGGAGGTACATAAAGTCGCTGGGGTGTACGGGCTCCTCCCGTCGCTTCGATAGCGATCTCCTTGTTGTGTAGTTTAATCTCTGACAAGCTAACTAATGAGAAAGTGTAGATATAGCTAGCCTAGCACAGCTGACTCGAGCTCTGACTTTTACTTTGCTCCCGGCCTAAAGCATCTTTTATCTTTCTTTTATTTATTTACCCGAGAGGATAGTTTTTGTGTGTGTCACACTACCTCCTACCATGTTATTATCTTATCCCTGTTTATGCATGAGAATATCCAATCTAGATAGAGTTCACCCACTAATCTATATATTCTCTCACTCACCGCCTTCCCTGCGGAAATATAAATGACACCCCGGTATACTCCCGGGTAAAATGCTACAGCGGTATTCCGTGCGCTCGCGGATTTATTCGTGGTTCATGAAATACTGCCACACCAAATTGGCATCTGCAGGCGTCATCGCTGGTGACGCTGGTAGGCGCCAACAGGCTTTTAGATCTAGCCGTCTGGTTGCTCATCGGCATCGGCAGCTCATTGCTGATCCGTAGTAGATCGCTTTTATCATACACTCATCTTACACGATCTTTTATCGCCTTCTGTATCGGTAGAGCCTTGCCGATACCCTGCATAAGAGTGATTCAGAAATCTGGTCGATACACTCTTGAATTTGACGGTTTATTGTTTTCTTGTCAATTTACAGGTCAAATTGACTGGCACGCATGGTCTGCATTATGAGGCTTGGCGAACGGTGCCCTCAGATTCCAGTGCGTTGATTTTTGCGTCAATACATCTTTTGGCACGCTCGGTGGGACCACGGAATATCAAGATGTCAGAGAAGGCAGAGATTTCGGGAAATAATCAGATCCCAATTGATAAAGAGAAGTTGAAGGAAGAACACAAGGCAGAACTTAAAGCTCTCATAGATGCTTTTGAGCAACAGTGCCTTTTGTCCTTCAGCACCAACAGAAGTGGAGAGGTAGTCAAAAAGTTTAATTTTCCCACTTTTGTACCATATGAAGAGTTACCGAAGTAGGACAGGATGATACATCAGATGAATCAGGCGATTGGACATGCTTTCGCGAATCATGCTCCAATCATGGCCAACCATGTCCACAATGCTATGCTCAAGACGCTACAAGATAGAGAGACACCTGGTTTTATGGGACCAGCTTATTATCAAGGTAGTCAGATGGTCTTCTCTCCTGTTGGATCGACTACTGGAACACCATAGATTGACCCCCAAGCTCAGGCAGAAGGGAAAGTCTTAGATGTATAGCCAATTAGTACTGTAGCATCAACTCAGGTTCCTCCTATGTACACCAATTCTACGCCAATGGCTACATATGCACACGGGAATTTCATGTCAGGACACCCAGTTGGTTGGAATCCAACTACTGGACTTGGTATGCCTCCGGAATTCATGATTCCATCTCCATCAAAGCAGCTAAGTACATCGGCTTCTCATCTGATGAACCAGCAAGAAAATGCGTCGGCTCCACAGCCGACTCAGCCTCAAGACACCGCACCAGCGTCACAACTAGCTGTTACACCTGCATCAGTGCCTTCGCCAGCAAGTCCAAACCACGTCTCCATGGCCGACACCACAAGAACAGTATCTGGCGATGATGTTGCAACCCAAGTCTCCAACAGAAGTTCTGGCAAACAGACTCCCACATGCCAACGGAGTCACATGGGTTTTCTAAGATTTTGCGACTGGTATGTTGCGCCATATGGATGTGCCTAATGTACCTAGTTTTGCACGCCGTCAGTCTAGTCAAGGGGTAACATAGAGTAGTCCAAGCAATGAGATGGTGATGTACCAATCACCATCTAATCAACCTCCTCAGCAAGCTACACAGACCGCATCGGCTACTTAGCCGATGACCTCACCAAGCGTCCAGCCAGCATCGACAACTTTGCCGTTGATTCCATCAGCACCACAGACATCATCGGCTGGTGGTCAACAGATCGATTGGACATCCAAGATTGCTGAGGTTATGAGATATCAGTTTGGTTTGAAACCAAAGCAGCAGAATCTGATGTACAGAACTCCATATCCAGCTGCTTATGATCAATTGCCATTGCCCCACAAGTACAAGCTTCCAGATTTCACCAAGTTTTCTGGACAGGGGGAAGTCTCCACAGTAGAACATATCAACAGATTCATTGTGCAGTGTGGAGAGGCAGCTCAACATGATGCATTAAAAGTGTGTTTGTTTTCCATGTCCTTGTCTGGATCGGCCTTTACATGGTTCACTACATTACCAGCCAATTCCATCATATACTGGGCCGATCTAGAGAAACAGTTCCACCAGTTCTTCTACTCTAGTGTAGAGGAGATGAAGTTGACCTATTTGACCAACCTGAGGTAAAGAAACGATGAATCGGTCGTTACCTTCATCTAGAGGTTTAGAGATGTCAAGAACCGGTGCTTTAGTCGGGTTCTGTCTGATCAACATCTAGCAGATGTTGCCTTCCAAGGACTCCTGCCACACATCAAGGAGAAGTATGCTTCTCAGGAGTTCTACAGCATCAGTCAGATGGCGAACAGGATGACAGGAGAGGCAAGACCATATGAATAGAAGAGGAGCAACTTCCAAAAAAGATTAACTTCGTTGACTGCTCAGATTCTTCTGATTCAGATAATGATCAGATAGTGGGATCGGCTGAATGTGTTCAGAACAGTAAGAAGCCGATCTCATGTCCTTTTGGTAACAAAGAACCCGAGAAGTATGGGTTCGATATTACCAAAGCTGACAAGATCTTCGACCTATTGCTGTCAGACTGACAAATTAAGTTGAAGCCATATCATAAGATCCAGACAGATCAGGAATTGAAAAATATCAAGTACTGCAAGTGGCACAATGCGACATCTTATGATACTAATGAGTGCAAGGTATTCCGTCAGTAGATACAATCGGCTATAGAGCAGGGCAGGCTCAAGTTTGAGACACCCAAAAAGCCGATGAAGATTGATGGGCATCCGTTTCTAGCAAACATGGTAGATGTTGGAAAGAAGGGTAATGCTTTACAAACCAAGATGCTCACATCACAATCGGCCAAGGAGTCTGGTGCTGTTGATCCCAAAGCACAGATTATGGCCGATGATGCTAAAGGCAAAGGGCCGCAACAGAGAGAAGAATCGGCGGCGCCTAAGAAGAAGGTCACATCTCAGATGCTGTTGAACAAATTCCAGCGTGATCAAGAGAGAAGACAGTACCGGGAAGAATCTGCCAGACGACGTGAGGGACATTGGAAGTGTCCTTTCTTTGTGTACTGTTGGGAAGAAGGGTTGACTCTGCTGACAGTGGATGATTGTCCAGAGTGCAACAGCTTCTATCGTGAAGACTGGTCATTCAAGAAGCCACGTTTCGACCAGAGGCCTCGAGGGCCGATCATTAGAGAGAGGAGCAATGATAGACGCATCTCTATACATGATCGGCTGGGGGGCAGGGTTTCAGTGCATGATTGGCTGGGGAGCAGGACCATGATGCGTGATCCTACAGGAGGAAGGATTTCTGCCGATGAGCGAGTTGAACAAGCTGCTACTGCTCATATTCCCGATGAGTACCCACACCGCAGAGATCCAGAAAGAGTACCTGTTCATGACAACATTGATTGGCCTCAATGCTGTCCAGGAGGATTGACCAGGTCGCAAAAGAGACGAGTTCAGAGACTGCGTCAGACAGAGGCCCTGGAAGAAGAGGAAAGAAGAGAGGCTCCTAGGAGGGGAGTCAGATCTGAAGTTTGGCGTGTCAAGCCAAAGGCCGATGGAGGACAGCAATCAGAATCATCGGCCACATCTGTTAATGTAACCTCCATGCTTCTACCGATCCAAGTAGTCAGTTCTCCCAACCGTTCCTAATGGATGAGTTCCTAGAAGATGAAGGGAAGTTGGGGCATGGGTTCACATCGGTCGATGCATTGGAGGAAGTAGACATTGGAGATGGAGATAGGCCAAGGCCGACATTTATTAGTGCTAAGTTAGATCCTGAGTATAAACAAGAGTTGATAAAGCTGTTAAAAGAATACAAAGATTGTTTTGCTTGGGAGTATTATGAAATGCCAGGTTTGGATCGGTCTATTGTTGAACACCGTTTGCCTATCAAGCCTGGATATCGGCCACATCAGCAAGGGTCAAGACCGTGCAATCCTAAGATTTTACCAGATATAAAGGCCGAGGTCACAAAGTTGATAGAAGCAAAGTTTATCAAGCAATGCAGATATGCTGAATGGATATCCAATGTGTTTCCTGTGTATAAGAAGAATGGGAAGTTACGTGTATGCATTGACTTCAGAGATCTCAACAAAGCTACGCCGATGGATGGTTATCCAATGCCAGTTGCCGATATGTTGGTGGATGCTGCTGCAAGGCATAAGGTGATCAGCTTCGTGGATGGGAATGCTGGATACAATCAGATATTCATGGCTGAGGAAGATATTCATAAAACTGCATTTAGATGTCCAGGACATGTTGGTTTGTTTGAATGGATTGTCATGACTTTTGGTTTGAAGAACGCTGGAGCAATATACCAAAGAGCCATGAATTATATCTTCCATGAAATCATCGACAAGATTGTTGAAATTTATATTGATGATGTTGTGGTGAAGTCCAAAGGGTATCAAGAGCATTTAGCCAACCTACGTAAAGCTTTGGAATGTACCAGAAGACATGGATTAAAGATGAAGCCTAAAAAGTGTGCATTTGGAATGTCGGCTGGTCAGTTCCTTGGGTTCATGGTACATGAAAGAGGAATCGAGATTAGTCAGAAGACTATTGCAGCCATTAACAAAGTAGTGGGTCCAGAAACAAAAGTTGAACTTCAATCATTGATCGGCAAGATTAATTTTATTCGGAGGTTTATTGCTAATCTATCCGGTAAGATACAGCCGTTCAGTCCTTTATTGAAGTTGAAAGCTGATCAGGAATTTGTGTGGGGAGGAGCGCAGCAAAAGGCGTTGGATGAAATCAAGCAATATCTAACATCGCCTCCTGTGTTGGTTCCACCACAAAAGCACAAGCAGTTTAAGTTATATTTATCGGCTGATGAGCGTGCTATCGGATCGGCCCTTATTCAAGAGTTTGAAGGAAAAGAGTGCGTGATTTATTTCATCAGTAGAAGACTCTTGGATGCTGAAACCAGGTATTCTCCTGTTGAAAGATTATGTCTTTGCTTATACTTTTCTTGTACCAAGCTTAGCCATTATCTATTATCGGCTGAGTGTGTTGTGGTAAGCAAAGATGATGTTATCAAATACATGCTCTCTTTGCCGATTCTGAGTGGGAGAATTGGAAAATGGATTCTGGCCTTGTCTGAGTTTGATCTGAGATATGAATCGGCTAAAGCAGTTAAAGGGCAAGTCATGGCCGATTTTGTTGTTCAACATTGTGGGCCGAAATTAGAAGTTGTTCATCTAGTTCCATGGACATTATTCTTTGATGGTTCATCATGTGGAGTTGGATCTGGCATTGGCATTGTCTTGGTGTCACCTCGGGGGGGGAGGCAATTTTTGAGTTGTCTTTTCCAATAGAAGCTACTGCTACAAATAATAAAGCCGAATACCAGGCCTTGCTTAAGGGAATTCGGCTGTTACAAGAGATTGGAGCTGATGCAGTTGAGATATTTGGGGATTTCATGCTGGTAGTTAATCAGTTGATCGGCATATATGAATGCAAATATGATATTCTACGGATTTATCATGAGGAATGCTGCCGATTGTTGAAAGAATTCAAGAAAGTGACCATCGAACATGTACCCAAGATTTACAATGAAGATGCCAATCAACTAGCACAACATGCTTCTGGTTATCGGCCGATTGAAGGTCTGATGACTTTGGAATTGCCTACTGATGATTGAAGGAAAGAAATTGTGGAGTATTGGGAAGATCCCTCCAAGAAAGTAAGCCGAAGGATCAGATTTCAAGCGACTAAATATGTGTTGCTTGAAGGAGAATTATATTATCGGACGATTGATGGAGTTTTACTTAGATGCCTCGACAAAGAAGAAGCTAAAGTTTTAATGGGAGAAATACATGAGGGTGTCTGCGGCTCGCATCAATCGGCATACAAAATTAAGTGGGTGATTAGAAGAATGGATACTTTTGGCCAACCATGCTAGAAGATTGCTTCACTTATTACATGGGTTGTCAAGGGTGTCAGAAATTTGGAAATGTGCAGAGAGCACCGGCATCGGCTATGAATCCCATCATTAAGCTGTGGCCATTTAGAGGATGGGGAATTGATTTGATTGGACAGATTTATCCACCATCCAGCAAGAATCACAAGTTCATACTGGTAGCGACAGATTACTTCACCAAGTGGGTTAAAGCGATTCATCTGAAGACAGTAACATCCAAGGAGATGGTTGAATTTGTGAAGGAACATATTGTTTATCGGTTAGGCACTTCGCTAACTATTATGACCGATCAAGGCAGTATGTTTGTTTTAGAAGAGTTTGGAGAGTTTGCTGCAAGTATGGGAATTAAATTGTTAAATTCTTCTCCATACTATGCTCAAGCCAATGGTCAGGCAAAAGCTTCCAATAAAAGAATCATCAAGTTGATTAAGAGGAAAATTGAGGAATAGCCAAAGAGGTGGCATACAACTCTTAATGAAGCTTAGTGGGCCTACAGAATGTCTTGCCATGGAGCTACTAAAGTGTCTCCGTATCAGCTAGTCTATGGACATGAAGCTGTACTGCCTTGGGAAACTAGACTTGGTTTCAGGCGGGTTACGTTTCAAGATCAGTTGACAACCGATGATTATACTGCATTGATGAAGGATGAGTTGGAAGACTTAGCTGGACATCGGCTGAATGCTCTCATCAGCATCGAGGCTAATAAAGCTAGAATTGGCCGATGGTATGACAAGAAGGTCAAGGCCAAATCTTTTGACCAAGGAGACTTGGTTTGGAAGCTAGTCCTGCTGATAGGAGCTAAAGATCCCAAGTTTGGCAAATGGTCTCCAACATGGGAAGGACCGTACAAGATTAGCAGATGCGTTCTGGGGAACGCATATATTTTGGAGACTCTGGAAGGAGAAGAATTTTTCAGCGCACTTAATGGAAAATATTTGAAGAAGTATTACCCAAGTGTTTGGGTAGACAAATAGCCAATTACGTGAAAAGATCGGTTGAATTTAGAATAGCCAATACGGAAAGCATATCGCCTTTAGTGCAAAAATAAAGGAAAAACTTGATCGTATCGTGATGTGTTCATGTGTTTTCGTGGCCGATATGACATATATCGCCCTTAGATCAAAAAGTCTAATCCAAAAATATATGGTTTGGGTTTGACTTGGTTTTCTATTTGATTTTGAATCGCAAGAAGGTGTTGATTTATTCGGCGCAGTTGCAAGACAGAAATCAGTACGGAACACAATAAAGACGGAAGATGGAAGCCAACGAGGGGTGCCAGTTCATTGATTATATTTACAAAGAGCCAGTTAGGCTGTTACATACTACGACCTAATCTGACTCTTCCCCGAAGAGGTTGCTGATGACCCCCTCCGCGCTGATGTCACCGGCGACGGCATAAGCAGGGTGATAGAGGTCATCGACGAGCTCTTCGAAAGCTTCTCGCCGCAGCCCTGGCTCGGGGAAGATCAGCGCCCACTGCCGGAAGTCTGCCCCGGACATGGTGGAGATGACGGCGATGGCTCTGGCAGAACCCTCGTGAGCCCCGTGCTCAGCGACCTCCGTGACGCGGGCTGGAATGTTCTGGAGGCGTGTGGCGACGGTGTTCCCCCTCGCGTTCAGCGAGTCGATGGCGACTCGGGCAGCGTCCAGGAGGGTCTGGACCTGTGCCTCCAGTTCTAAGAAAGAAGGAGAGATTAGAATGAAAGATTTGGGAAGATCACTGAGGAAGGCATGATTCCAGAACTTACTTGCGGCCTTAGTGTCAGCGCTGGTGAGTTGGCCGCAGACGATGACTTGGTCCGTCCGTGCCCGGTCGAGGTCGCTGTGGGCCTCATTGAGCTGGCGGAGGAGGTCGCGGATGTAGTCCTGGGGACCCACGTCCAGGATCTGGAAATTGGGGGGAAGCTCCATGGCAGCGTACCTACAAAGAAGAGCATATGGTCAAAGAAGATCAAGAAATGCAACATTGACAGAGAAGAAGACAAAGTCTTACCCTAGACGGGGACGGAGCGGCAGAGGAGCGTCGGAGGAGCCCTCGCCGATGCGCTTGTTGTTGGCCATTTATTTTGAAGAAGGAGAGGAGGCTAGGGTTTTTGGACTGGAAGAGAAGGCAAGGAAAGCTTTGGCCGATGAGGAGACTACAGTGCCGATGGGGCGATTTATAGCCCAAGTTAAGGAAGGTGAATCGGTTGCGTGCCCCAGCATAGCCTTTACTCTTGGGTCTAATCGAGGGGCGCATGGGTAAAAAGACGGAAGGTGAATCGGCAGATTCCCGTTGTGCGGACGAGAAGATGAAGGGTTGAGGGCAAAGAAGAGATTTTCACTCGTCACCCGCACGGGAAGCGAAGCTGCAGTAAGTGAAAAGACCGTTCGGCAGCATAATCATGACGAGGTTTAATTTCAAAGTAAAAAGAACATTTTCACTCCGAATTTGTGGGGGCATGTGTTGACACCAAATTTTGGCACGTGTCAAGGGAAAATGTTGCAAAGGAGAAAAAGTTCTGCGCCGTACGATCGGTGGATTTGGAGGGGTGATCATGTGCCACGGTCAAAAATCTTGCTGACCGAAGGGGAAGAAGTTGACTAGATATTTTGACTTTGGTTTGGCAAGAATTATCTTATTTTTAGAAGTAGTTTTTATTCCCTAGAATAGATCATGTTTTGCCGTGATCGGCCAGATTGTGTTAGCGTGGTGTATAAATATGAACCCCGGCCATTGTAACAGATTGATACACATCCAACAAACAAAATTTTACTCTACTTGCAATTTACTTTCTCGTCGGCGGCTTCGCCATCTTTTTCTTGCGGCGAGTTCTTTCAAGCTGATCAAGGACGTCTCACATTCGAGCGACTTGGTTTGCTGGTAAGTTTTCGTTTACCGAGTAAATCTGAGCTTTAGCTTCCGGGCGCATCGCTGTCGCTTCGTTCAGATCTATTCAAAATTTATCGAACTTATCAAAGCTTTGATCTCTGGGCGCATCGCTGTTTTCTCGTTTAGATTAATTCACAAACTACCTAGCTTAGTGATCTGTTTAATCGGCTGTAAGCTCTATGTTTATCACGTTAAACCTTGTAAAGCCGATTAGATTGAATTATAAGTTTAGCCTTGTCCAGATCCATACATTCGTGGGTTTGTACATTGTTACCTGGCACTTGTCGGCATTTAGATCTAGCCGTATAATTGCTCATTGGCATCGGCAACTCATTGCCGATCCGTAGTAGATCGCTTTTATCATACGCTCATCTTACACGATCTTTTGTCGCCTTCTGTATCGGCAGAGCCTTGCCGATACCCTGCGTAAGAGTGATTCGGAAATCCAGCCGATACACTCATGAATTTTACGGTTTATTGTTTCCTTGTTAATTTACATGTCAAATTGACTGGCACGCTTGGTCTGCATTCTGAGGCTTGACGAACGGTGCCCTCAGATTCCAGTGCGTTGATTTTTGCGTCAACAGTTAAGATATTCCAAGATAGTCCCCTAGCCAATAAGAACAGTTGTTCACTTATATCCAAGTTATGCATTAGATGCTTCCGCAACCAGCTGCCGAAAGTGTTCATGTGCGCACGTGTAATCCATGCCTCAGACTTTTCCGGGAATTCGGAGAGCAAAATCTTCATGTGTTTCTTGATATACGGGTCAACCAAGGATGATTGTTGAAGAACCGCATAATGCGCTTTCTTGAATGAGAAATCATCTGTGCAGACATAAGATTTCTTTCCCAATGTACCCTTTCCATTTAGTCTCCCCTCATATCGCGATTCAGGGACCCCAATTGGTTTAAGGTCATCAATAAAGTCAACACAAAAGTCAAAGACCTCCTCAGTTCCGTAGGCACTGGCGATGCTTTCTTTTGGACGATCTCGATTACGAACACATTTCTTGAGTACCCCCATGAACCTTTCGAATGGGAATATGTTGTGTAGAAATACTGGTCCGAGGATATCAATCTCTTTCACAAGGTGCACTAGAAGATGTGTCATGATGTTGAAGAAAGATGGTAGAAATATCAGTTCAAAGCCAACAAGGCATTGCACCACATCGTTTTCCAGTTTTATCAAATTGTCCGGGTCAATTAACTTTTGAGACACTGCATTGAGGAAGGCACATAGCTTCACGATGGTTAACCGGACGTTATCAGGCAGAATCCCTTGCAGCACAACCGGAAGAAGTTCGGTCATAAGCACGTCGTAGTCATGGGACTTGAAATTTGTAAATTTCTTCTCTGCCAAATTTAGGATACCTTTTATATTAGATGAGTATCCAGATAGAACCTTTATACTGCTCAAGCAGTCAAACATGCTTTCCTTCTCTTCCTTGCTAAGAGTATAGCTGGCAGGACTTAAGCATTCTCGTCCATTATCTCGCTGTTGTGGATGTAAGGCATCTCGTTCTTCCATACGTTGCAATTCTTAACGTGCTTCTAGTGTATCTTTTGTCTTTCCGTAAACTCCCAAGAATGCTATCAGGTTGACACAAAGATTCTTCGTGAGGTGCATCACATCAATTGTATGACGAACATCTAAGACTTCCCAATATGATAGCTCCCAAAATATAGATTTCTTCTTCCACATGGGCGCCATTCCGTTTTCGTTCGGAATAGGTTGGCTACCAGGTCCCTTTCCAAAAAATAACTTCTAGATCTTTTACCATGTCAAAGACGTCTTTACCACTACGGTGCATCGGCTTTGTTCGGTGGTCCGCTTGGCCTTTGAAATGCGTATCCTTCTTTCGTACTGGATGCTTGATGGGAAGAAACCGACGATAACTCATGTATACAACATTCTTACAGTGAGTCAACCATATATTATTGGTATCGTCTAAACAATGTGTGCATGCTTTGCTGACAAGTTACTATGAGCAGGCCAGTCATTGATCATTACGAACGGCAATGCTCGTAGGTTGAAGTTTTCCTATTTGTATTCATCCCACGTCCGTACACCTTCATCGCCCCAGAGCAATAAGAGTTCTTTGACCAATGGTCTTAGGTACACATCAATGTCATTTTTGGGCTGCTTTGGGCGCGGGATAAGCACTGGCATCATCATGAACTTCCATTTCATGCAGAGCCATGGCGGAAGATTGTACAGGCAAAGAGTCACATGCCAAGTGCTATGACCACTGCTCATCTCACCAAAAGGATTCATGCCATCCGTACTCAAACCGAACCTTATGTTTCTCGCATCCAATTCAAATTCAGTGTACGTTCTATCTATTTTTCTCCATTGCGACCCATCAGCGGGGTGTCTCAATATCAGCGGGGTGTCTCAATATCGAGTCTTGCTTGCGTTCCTCTTTGTGCCATCGCATCAACTTAGCATTATCTTTATTTCTAAATAGACGCTTCAAATATGGTATTATAGGCGAATACCACATGACCTTACCAGGAACTCTCTTCCGGGGATGCTCCCCATCGACATCGCCAGGATCATCTTTTTTGATCTTGTAACGCAATGCACTGCATATGGGGCATGCATCTAAATTCTCGTACTCGCCTCGGTAGAGGATGCAGTCGTTGGGGCATGCATGTATCTTTTGCACTTCCAATCCTAGAGGGCAAACAAGTTATTTGGCTTAATACATTGTCATAGGCAATTCATTGTCCTTAGGAAGCATTTTTTTTAACAAGTTTTAGTAATTCACCAAATCCCTTGTCGGATACACCATTTGTCGCTGTAACACCCGGTTTATAAAAGAACATAAACCGAGCAATCATATATGTGCCAGGATCAAGTCACACGTATATACAACAGAATGAATAATATATCATAGCACATATCACGTAAAAGATATAATAAAGCGAGTACGAATGTTATTTATTACATTAATGAAAAAATGTCTGATACAGAGTATGCGGAAGTGTAAAACATATACGATAACTCTCGTCGGAAGCTGAGCAGGGTGCCACAGGGACGCCGACTGGGAGACGAATGCCTAGAAGTCCTCGTACTCCTGGTAGCTCTGAGTGAACTCCCTCGCGTCGGCAGGAACTGAGCAGCAGTAGAGTATCCCCAAAAAGGACAAGAGGAAAAAGAGTAGAGAAGGCAAGTGTGAGTACACAACTTGTACTCAACAAGTATAACACAAACTATGAGGCTCTAAGGTTGGCTGACTCAACTGCATTAGCTTTTAATCTTGGCAAAATTTTATAAAAGCTATTTACTACAAGTTGATGTATTACCATACCCCAGTTACATAGTAATTAATCAAAATTAATTATGAACTACTGAGAACCAAACCAAACCAACCACCCGGGGAAACCCTCCTAACCAAAGGAAGATAACCCCACTAATCAAAAGGAGGATCTAGGCCGCTCATGACCGTGAGCATGGCTAGTATACCAGTTTTACACTCTGCAGAGGTTGCACATCTTTACCCACAAGTCGTGAGCTACGCTAGATGTTCATCACACTTCCGTAGGTGAGATGACTAGCAAACTCACTACGAGGTCATTACAAAGGACCACGTTGGTAAGGTGTAACCGCTAAGGATTCAGGCTCCGCAACGATGGGGCCCACATCGAGGGGGTACAAGATAACACAGACCAAGCCTCACAGCGCAGGGACCATTGAAGCTCACCCCCCTCTTGCCCCGTCGGTAAGTTACTCCCGAACTAAAATGACCTAATTAGTAAGCCAAGACCATCCCATTCCAGTCTTGCGGTTGCGCGGTTGTCCCAGGTTATCGCTCTAATGACGTACGGTCCTTATGGAGAGTAGCTAGCACAAAACACAGTGCGAGCCCCTAAACCAAGTTTCTAGAAAAACCAATTTTAAACGAGACGTGAGCCAACTCAAACGGGCCACTCCCAGAATTAAGTTGCATATACCATTAATCAAATTAATTAAAAAGAAACATTATGTGTGAGAGCGCAGAAACCTAGCACAACTAACCAAAATGCAACCCAATGGATATATATAAAGGATATAAAGTGGCTAGGAGAGTCCTTATAGGCATACAGTATTAAAATGCAGTATGAAATTGTATTTAAAGGTGATGGGTGTTGTTCCTGTTATACTTGCCTTCCTCAAACTGCTCCTACTGCTCAAATTGCTGTGAAGATGGTGGCTACTCCGGGTACTGGTACTCCTCCGAAGGATCAACGTCTACTCATGATCGCAACGCCAAAACAAGTTCAGCACATACACATACATGCAAACAAAAGAAAAAGCTAAGAAACAGTATAAAAATACATAAAAATAGCAAACAAAACTAAGCTAGAACTGTTCTACGTGTTACAACGATCGCGTGGACATAAAGAACACATAAAACGGAGCTAGAACGCAAAAACTATGCTAAAAACAAGATCCAGGGACCTAACTGCGAGAAAAAACTGAGCTACAGGGGGTTCTGGGCAAAAACCGAGGGTTTATGTGCAAAAACTAAAAAGTTCTAGGGGCTGACGTGCAAAAAGACCTTAACTGGATGGCGGGTTCTATTTCTAAGAAGCTCAGGGGTCAAAGTGAATAAAACAGGGCCTGGTTGGAATTAGTTTTGAACTGCACAGGACTGTGGGTTGATTACCCAAAAGGACAGGGGCTCTTTAACAAATTTGCCAGGCCGAAGGGGTATGTTTTAATCTGGGCGGTTGGATTGCGATCTGGTGGTTTAGATCTGATAGGCTTTTAGTTCTAATCGTGGGCGTTGGCTACCGATCCAACGGTTCAGGTGAAAAAGGCGTGGGGACCGGCGGTGCTCTACTGCCGGTGACCAAACTCACAGCGGCGCGGCTCGGGATTCGCCAAAGAAAGCCATCCCGGTGTTCCCGTGGCTGATTCGGGCCGAGGTTTGGCTCTGGAGCATGCTTGTGGCACGTGTAAACCACCTAGGGCAACAATGGGGCGGTGAAAGGAGCGGAGCAGCGCGCGCGGCTGCGAGGGGGCGGCTTTGCACGGCGGCGCCTACCGGCGTGCGACGCCCGGGCACCTAGGGTGTCTCGTGTGCCCTAAAACCTAGCGTAAAAGGAGCAGGGGTAAATGCTGGTGCTCACCGAGGCTTGGAAGCGAGCAGTGCCGGCATGCAGGGGCGCCGGTGTTGATGGAGGGCGGCGGCGCACGGTGAAGCTCGGGGTCCTGGGTGCTGGAACATCCCTCCGGGCTCCTGAACTTCGCGAGTCGACGTGTGGCAGCGCTGTGGAGCAGCACAAGAGGTCAGGGGGGGTCCGGGATCACCAGAGGTGAGCAATTGCTCAGGGTTGTTGTCGGTACCCTGCAGCTGGGGTACCCACTCCTACTGTGCCAAGACTCGCGTAGTTATCCGTAACTACGCCCTAAGGAGCTGAGCAGCCGGACCCCTGGGGTCCGACTCCATCTCACCGGACCAACGGTCCCGGACCCGCTTCCCGCTCGGGGACGGGTCCGGTGTCACCACGTGTCCCAGAGGTGGAAATGGTCAGCACCTGTGGCCGCGGACCCGGACCCCCGCAGGTGGGTCCGGGACCTCCACGTGCCATCCGGACTCCCGCAGATGGGTCCGGGACCTCCACGTGCCTATCCGGACCCCCGTGAGCTCTCGGCTCAGCTAGCTGCTTGGGAGGGGTCTGGAGCCGCCACGTGTCACGCAGACGCGGGCGCGGGTGCCAGCCTTCCGCTGGAAGCTCCCCCACCCACCCGCATTAAGTGCGAGTGGTTGAGGCGTGCTCTGCTGCCGCTGGGCACGGGGCAGCTTTTGTCAGTCCACACAGTGGATTGCCAGTTACCTAGGCGGCTCGTCTGTTACCGAGGCATGCAGCAGTGTCTCAGCACCGCGCGCGTGGGCGACGAGTCATGATGACCAGCTACTAACTGGAGCAACAATGAACGCTGCTACAGCGGACTGAGTCAGTAGTTCAGCGCTTCATCAAGACCTCGACGTGCGGCTCCAGAGGCTAGACTCTACTTCGACAAGTCAGCTCAAGACCATCACTGGTCAGAAGCTACGCACGGAAGCCGACGACGAAGATCTCCGGATCTGTAGCATTTAAGGCTCCGATGTGTACAATATCAAATATATCATCGGGCCCACCTGTCGGGGCCCCGCTCAGTGTACGCGATCCCCTTGGACATATAAAAGGGAGAGCACGCCCGCTAGAACACAGGTTAACACTAACCAGGCCAAGCGATGCGAGAGCAGACACAACACAAGCTCGGATTCACTCCGAACAATCCCGTTCTCAACCTCTTGAGAGCACAAGCAATACAACACATAGTGGACGTAGGGTATTACGCTCCGGCGGCCCGAACCACTCTAAACCTGTTGTGTTCATCATGTTCTTGCATCTAGATTGGGCTAATCCTAGCTAACCCCCGAGTACTCACCCTCTGGGCTTAGGCGGGTGCATTCCGCCACCCGGCTGTGGGTTTGCACACCACGACAGTTGTACTCACCGGCGGCGATGGTTTCGGGGTGAAATCCGGCGCGTGCAGGGCCCTAGGCCGGGGAAGGAGGGCTCGAGGAGGCTCCTGGCACCGGGGTGAAGCGACTGTGGGGTCTGGCCGGGGCTAGGGTGCGGCAGAGCGGTGACTCCACGGCGGCGTAGAGCTCCGCTCCGCTCTGAGGTCCGGGGTGGCGGTGGCTAGGGTTTGTGGCAGTGGCGAGGTAGAGGTAGGGTGCAGGGAGGGTCACGGGGGCTAATTAAAGGAGGCGGCCGAGGTTTTGGGCGTGCATGCTCCGAAAGGAAAGCCGGCGAGGATCGCGGGCGCAGCGCGGTGAAAGCGGATCGCGAGCAACGGTTCGGCGTGATCCGGCTCCGGTGGTGAAGTTTCCAGAAGGCGGGGGGCGCTGGGCGTGACTGGCCAGTGGGCCTCGGGCGCGCGCAAGGGGTGGAGCGGGGCCACGGGACAACGGGGGAGCGCGGCGAGAGCGGAGCAGAGGGAGCCGGCACGGGGAAGGAGAAAGGAAAGGAGGAGGGAGATGCTGACGAGTGGGACCGAGCGGTCAGCGAGCGGCACGGGCGAGGTGAGGCTGACATGCGGGACCCACGTGCCAGGGTGCCGTGTCAGGAGTCAAGGCGAGCTGGGCCGACTGGCTGGGCCTTGTGCGTGCGGTGTCTGGGCCTGGTGGGGTGAAGGAAGGCCGCGGGCCAGGTTTGTGTCACAGGGCTGGTTTGGGGACTGGTTGGGGTTTTGTGTTTATTTTTTTTCTATTTCCAAACAACTCAAATCTATTTGAATTCAAATGAATTTGAATTCAAACCCCTATGAAATCAATTAAAATAAAACCATGCACCATCATGAATGCAACAACGAGTTTAACCTAGAGAAAAATTTTAATTACTTATGAAACAAAATTAGATTAAATGCAAGGCTAAGCAAATTAAATCCTAGAAAATTAAATAAAACCAATTAAATTTATTATTAATTACTGAAATTTAAATTAGTGTGTTACAGTCGCCTTCCATTGCAGCAACTCCAAGGTGGTGCCAAGTTTCTTCAATCCATTTTCGCAGTCTGGGTACAACAACTTACAATGGTCCTCTAACATCTTCTGGAACTTCAACCTCTCCGTTTCACTCTCACAGTCTGCCCGCACATTGTGCAGTGCCTGCCCCAGATCGTCGCTGAGATCAACTTCTGCTACATCTACTTCAGGCTCTTCCATAGAAATATCATCATCGAATGCACCGAATCCAACATTCCCGAGAAAGTGGTACTTAATCCATTACATGAATTAAACTAAATGTAACATAACATGAATAATTAAAACATCTGCAATATCCATCATACAACATAATTAATTAAAAGTAGTACTTAATCCATTACAGAACTTAACAAAGGAGTACTCAACATGCAACTTAAAAATTCGCACAACAACACATAGTTTTTCAACCGTCCTTGCATGGGAACGTAGAATGCTTTGACGGATTTCTTGCTGTCGCAAAAGAAGATGGTGGAGCTGAAACCTCCGAGTTTGGTGGCGACGAACAGTAATGCCGCAACAAATCCTCAAGATCAAACGGATGTTCCTCGCCCCTTGCCACACATTCTCTATATTCTTTTTCCAAATAACGGAGCGCTGCCCTATGAAAAGCGCTAGGTTTCTTGCACCGACGACCTACTAGAGTTGTGCCCTTCTCTCCAGAAGGACAACGATCACCCCCACCGGCGCCACTCCCTCCCGTTGCTGAAGCCATATTTTACTGAAAACACTTTTATTTTTCACAAAATTATAAATTCTTACAATTGCAATGCAAATATTATTTACTATTACAATTACAATGATCAGATTAATTACTCTTGCAAATAACAATGAAAACATACAAAAAAGACAAAATCACTAATTAATTGAAAGAAATCTCTACAACTCCTAATTATTTTGACACCCTTCAGTTCCAGGAGAACACTCTTTTCAATATCCAGAAACCCTCTAGAAGAAAAAAAAACTTTATTTCAAAAAATGTATATGTCGGTAACCTCGACCCTGCTGTGATGACACTGTCTTTCGGGGGGACACGGTGCTGTACAAGTACGTCACCAATAGGTCAGTCGCAACACCAACATTTACGGTTGATAGGAACACATCACTTGGCACAAACAGCATGCTCGTTGATATGCTCTTAGTGCAACAACGGCCACGCTGACTATGCCAAATGTTGTGTTCGTATTAACCGCAAAAGCTGGTGTTGCGACCAGCCCATTGGTGACGTCCTTATAACGCATCGTGTATCCCCAAAATGTAGTGTCATCACCGTTGAATGGAGATTAACGCCGTATACTTGTTTCGAAATAAAGATTTTTTAAGCTTCTAGATGGTTTCAGTGTGAGCATGAACGAATACATCACTAGAGTGTCAAAATAATCCATTCATAATACAAAAAATTCTAACATACTCATTTCATCAATTCATTCATTAATACAAAAATCAACTATCCACAATATGATCATATATACAAGTAAATCACATGAAGTATCTACACTCAATCTAAAAATTTCTACTATCCACATACTCATCTAAATCTAAAAGAAAATCACACCCACATATGCAATCTAAATGTCCAAGAAATGAACTACACATTTTCTCTATTTCTAAAGCATGAAATAAGCTACACAAGCAATGAAAGAAGAGAAAAACAAGCCACAAACCTTTAGAGCCGATGGATGGACAGGGGAATCAAAGATCTTTACAAGTGTGGTGAAAAAATGAGCAATAACTCCCCTCTCCCGAGCCAAGAACAACAAGAACAAGTGAGCTGAATGGCTCGGGCGGGGGATATGGAATGGGATAAAGGGGTCAAGACCTTTTGTCCTTGTTGGAGACACCAACCGGGACCAAAGAAACCCCTTTTGTCCCGGTTGGTGGCTCTAACAGGGACAAAAGGTCGCGCAGACCTTTTGTCCTGGTTGGAGCCACCAACCGGGATAAAAGAGGTTCCTTTGGTCCCGGTTGGTGCCTCCAACCGGAACAAAAGGCCTCTGCCCCCCCCCCTCCCCCGCTGGCCCGGCTAGCCGTTGAATCGGGGACAAAAGCCACCTATTGTCTCGGACCAAAAGGCAGCCGGGACAAATGGTCTGGAACAAAGACCTGCTTGTAGTAGTGCACCACTGGACCTATGCTGGGTCCTCCCCTAATAAACACTTGGTAAATTAGAAGCGTTATTAGTACGTGTCGTGGTTTATCATCATCACCCTGTATTATTGTAACGGTATCATTCTTGTAATAGACGTACGGTCCACATGTGAAAGATTGAAAGCAACAAAACATGGGGTGTGTAAAAATTGTCCTATAATTCATAGTGTGTGTAATTCGAAACGGAAAAGAGCCTTGATCGACGTACGTCTCAGTTTGGAATGCATGAATCCCGGGAGCGAACTGCTAGCACCGGGGGCGCACGGCTTGAACGGTTCTCCCATGTGGCCTTCCTGCCGCTCATTTAAGGGTCATGACGACACACGGCAACCCCACTTGACACGCTGCCTGCGCACGCACGAGCAAGACGCCAAGATCAGCAGCTCGATCACTGTGTAAGCTGATCTCTGTAAACAATCAACTAACTGCGACATGATAGATGTCATGGAAAAATTCACCAATTTTATGGTAGTGTAGAGCATATACAAATACAATGATCTACAGTTTCATAAAATTTGAGCTCAAGCACCAATTTGTATATATAAGGTGAAAAAAAGAGAGAAAATTCATCTTGCATTGTGACTAGTATCCAACCGTTCCAAATTGTAGGTTGTTTGATAAATCTAGATACATAGTTTTTGCTATGTATTTAGACATGAGCGTATATTTAGATACATAGCAAAAATCATATATCTAGATTTGTCAAAACGACCTACAATTTGGAACAGAGGGGGTACCTGTTTCTGAATAACTGAACATTATATTTTGTTGTCTCCTTATTCATGTTTGTTGCTTGAGATCAAATTTTGGGAAATGGTAGATCATAGCTTACACTGTCATATTTTTGTTAGAATATTTTCATGACCCATAGCATGGCGTTTTGGCTGGTTGGTTGGTTATTGCGTAGAAGCTGCACACGTGAAAATTTCTTGTTGTAGAGTGTGGACCTTTTTTGTATTTTTTGGCGCATTGCTCAATTAATCAGCCTATATTTATGACTTTTTTTTAGTCATGATGGATGGTTCAGTGCTCTACTCATGCAGAGACTAGAATAAAACTGTTTATTTATATGCTCTAAAAAAAGTCTCATGTGCCTTTTGTATCGTGTACATCTCATTTGAATTTGTAGTGAATTTAAGCAATCATTATATGTGCATGCAAAATAGGCCAATATAATATCCTGTTATACATATCCAGCTGCACAGGTACCGTTGGTGGATTGATAATTGAAATGACGTACCGTTGCGCAATTTAAGTTTTTTTTCCTATACTAGAGCACGTACCACAGCACGCGCATGCATGGTACAAATTGAATTTCCTGAACTCGCGCGGACAAGAGAAAAGAACAAATGCGCTGGTTTGCTGTCAGTGATGTGTGCTGGCATGTCATCATGCTGAAAAATAGTAAACAAGGCAAAAGTTTTAGGAATTTGTTGGAACTTATTTTGCAAGTAAATCAAACCATTTTTTATTTCGGCGAACTACGACCAAATGAGACAAGTATTGTACTGAATTAGCATTGTCATCCAAAATCCGTTCTTGTACAAACATCTTGATGAACAAAAAAAAAACTCGACCTGGGGGGAGACCTTCCCCACGACATTGTATTAAGAAGAAGACCTTCTTACACAGGTCGAGAAAATCCCGAACCCCTGCACCCACCCGTACACGGGGTCCGTCGCCTTGTGAGTTAGGCCGGACCATACACGTGCTTTGGACATGGGGCAAGCGAGGGGATTTTTTTAACCTCAACCTGAAATTCGCTTCCACATGGAGTCGAACCCAGGACCTGAAGAGTGCCGCTAGATTCCCCTAACCAAGTCAACTAGAGGCCCTTTGGCGCATCTTGATGAACACGTATGAGTGGATGCAAACTATGACCTGAAATTACGATTGCAACAAAGAAACAGATATTTTCTTCAAAAAAAGCTTTGTTTTGTTGTAATTGGGCCACAATGTTGGTTAGCAAATGTGAAAATTAAACATTTAGTGTCAAAGTATTTGAAGGAAAGTTAGTTACAAGAGTGGGATAACCAGTACCTTTCATTTACACAAAGCTATATATTGTGATTCAGTGTGGTCGTTTGGGTGTTTTCATCTGTGGCATTTTGAAACTTCATGAAAAGAAATCATTGCCTTATATTGGAAGACACAAACATTGTAACATACTGAAAGATTTTTTTTTTTGTTTTACGAATAGACACAAAATTCATGACATGCGATAGATACGTTCTTGAAGAGAGTAGTAGTAGGTGCAGTGGGCAACGTCTGCACTACTACTCATGGTCGTGCGTGGTCCATGGATGCGGACATGTATGCATACACAATAGGCGGAGCGCGTCACCACTATGGCAGTTAGCGAGTCATTGAGTGCCACCGCTCATCAGCTTAATTATTGGGGCCGGCAGACTATCAATTTGAAACTTGTACATTTATCTCTATCATTAATATAAAATAATATATTATCCTTCTAGTAATGGGAGGTGCATAGCAGATTATCAATTGAATTTCATCTCCAATACTAAAATATTTGTGGTGATGGTCAAACAACACCTCACTCTTTCTTTCTTAAATGTAGAGGTTTCCTCCTCCAATATCTCCAATGCGGTAGGACATTCGACTAATAATGTAGCACACCTCGCGGATTAAATTAATGGAGCAGTGGCACAGACAAAACGGTGGCTAGTTTGGCGCGATTAAATTGATGGAGAGGACAGAAGAAAAGGAAGGAATCATTGGCAGCCAGCAGGATTTCGGCAGAGCAAGCGGTGGAGAAACTCTTTCGCAAAGAACCTCCGTCGCACCACATGGACGTGTTGCATGACATATTTCCGATGTTGAAGAACAAGAGCAAGAGCTCTCCCTCCATGGGATGGAGCGTTGACTGAGGGCTACGCTTAGAGTCAGTCGTTTAGATTGTGCGGGATGTGAGTAGTTCATGTTGGAGTTTCTCTTTTGGGTTGTGTTCAGCTGACTTGCCGGCTTGTGTCCATCTGAAGTTCGTTCCATTTGGGTTCTAACCGAATACTGTACCAATTTCTTCTTCGTCTTAATATAATGATACTGTTTGGGATCGCTACTTCCTTAGGTGCCATACCCAAAGGATATGGGCAGATCAGTAATCGTAAACTACCTCCTATCATAACCTTCGATCCGTTGTTGCCATTTGTTGTCTCGCAGATCGGAGGTTTTTCCAGTACTCCGCTTCCGCGCAGGACCAACGGTGTTAAACCTTTGGAGGTGAGCGAAGGCCCCTCGCGACTGACGACCAAAAGCCAAGGATCTTTCAGGAACCTTCGAAGGTACGACGGAGGCGTGAAGATCACGACTCAAGCGAGCTTGCGTGCCGTGAACGGCACTTCAGCTAAGGAGCGAGTACAAGGACCAAACAAGACCTTCAAAAATGCTGCTATAAGAGAAATGAGCATGGGCGAAGGCGTAATTGTATCTGAGGTCATCGGGAAAAGACTAGTTAGGACCCTCGATAGTGCTGATGTAAGGTGAAAAAGTATGGGCAAGAGTGTAAATGTATCTCAGGGCCTGGGAGTATAAATACCCTCAGTTTTCTTCACTGTAACAATTTTTTGATCATCGGAGAATTCACATTGTGTAATTGCTGGAAGGTCATTGAGTATTAGTTCCTCCTTGTCTGTCTGGGAATCCCTACAACCTTCGGGTACAAGGTCCCAACATATACGCTGCGCGCGTATTGTAGAAAAAAAATTGGCAGCTAGCAGCGCCAAGCAGCACAAGTGTAAAGCATCGTCCTCGCAAAAAAAAGGAGTGTAAAGCATCGGAGATAGTACAGCGGAGAGCACGGGCGAGCGCCCGGCGGGAGCAAAGCGAACCGGTGGCACACACCGCACCGCTCACGTCGAGGTCCAGCAGCTAGCCCCTATCCCCCATGTGGCCTCTTCCTGCCGGCTGCATCTCATTTACGCGCATCGTCGCCGTGATCGGCTCAGTGCATAGCCCGCCCGGGCGGGCTAGCTCTGCTCCTGCCGCCTGCGTGGTGCGCGCTGCACGCGGCCGCATTTACAAGCCCCACCCGCCGCCTGGATGGCTCGGTCGTGCGCGCGCAGGCAGCATATGACTTGGTAGCATAGCAGCAGCATCCGTTTCATGAGACCGGCCAGCCCGGCCGCCGTGAACAGTCGCCGTCGTACCGTACCGCCGTACGTGGACCGTGGTGCTAACTGGTGTGTCTACCCTCGTGACCGGCGGAGGACTTCCCACCGAAGATCGAGCCCGGGGCCGGCCGAGACTGCTGTTAACGCTCACACAATCTCCATTCGGATGGTCTAAATCCGGCTGCTGGCTGCTACAGTGGCTGCTGTAAGCAGACAGGCGGGCTACTGCTAGCTCCAGTCAAAAACAACTGATTGTAGGATAGCCGAACACTGTCAATGATAGACCAATCGTCCGCCACCAGCTCAACCGTCACTGCAATTGCCGGCGACGAGGTTCTTCAACTTTATCGGAGCTCGATCACGAGGGCGCAATGCAATGCAGTGCAAACAAGGCCTAGAAGTTTCATGCATGTCTTTTCCTATTGACGATTCGCCATTGAATTCCGTGGCAGGGTGGGGGTCGCGGGGTTAGGTCGCGAGTGCCAATGCCAGATCCCCAACTGGCACTGCCACGGGCAACCAGCAGCGTAATACGTAGAATTCAAGCCGCGCTGGCCCTGGGTCGGTCCTTGCTGAGTCGAGGAGGGAGGGGAGGGCTAGGGCCAGCGGGTTTTAAAACTCCAAATCTAATGTGGGGGGCGCCGCCGGCCGCTCCACTACGGCAAATCGCTAGTTTGCCGTGTGTCTAGGTCTTTGTCGTGTATTTCTTTGCCGTGTGCCACGACGAAAACACACGGCAAAAAAAAAGCACAAGGCAAAATCCATGTTTTATCGTGTGCATTTCTTTTTGCATTTGCCGTGTGTTATTTTTGGCACACGGCAAAGTCATAATTTTTTTCCACTTCTCACCTCGAAACTTTTTCTACCCTCTACATACAACATTTAGTACTCCATGTTAAAATTTCGTATAATTTTAAATTATTTTACTATATTTAACTAATTTATTGTATTTCAAGCAATTTTTTAATCAAGTCAAATTTGAACCGCAAGTGACTCAAATAATAGAATAAAAGTAGCGAAAAAATTATATTCATGTTATTTAGTCCAATTTGAGGCCTTACACATGAAATAAAAAGAATTTTTTAACATCTTGTCTAGAAAAAGCCCCCACGAATGTGTGTCCAAATAATTTTAAAATTCTAAAAATAGCAAATGAAGTCTAAAAATCATGAGATTTGTCTTGATGTGATGGTATCACACGTGGATGCTGTGATAAAAAGTTGAGAAGATTGCGCACACTTTATCATGATGATGTTTACAAAATTGAAACATCTCATAAGAAGTATATGTGTGATTATATATGAGAGAGTTAGTGAATGTATTATTTGAATACAAACTTTTTCATATGATATCATATGTAAAAAAGGTTTATACCAAAGTCGTACAGCTCGATGAAATCTAAAACTTTGTAGTTGTCAATTTTTATATTTGAGAATGTTTAATATTTTAAAATATTATTATAAGTTGTCTAATTTGAAATCATAAATTTTAAAATATTCAAATGACCTCGGAGGTAAATAAGTTATATATGAAAGTTATAAAACTCAACAAAATATAAATCTTTGTAATTGAAAACTTTTTTATTTGAGATTGTTTAGTACTTCAAAAGTACATTATAAGTAATCTGGTTTCAAATTTGAAAATTTTAAAAATTTCAAATGGCTTCGGATGTAATTAAGTTCTAAACCAAAGTTGTAGAGCTCGTTGAGATCTGAAACTTTGTAGTTGAACACTTTTTTATTTGAGTTCATTTGCCTATCCAAAAATACAGTATAATATCATAAAAAAACACAACTCGCCACGTCAGCAATCCAGTTCTTTGAAACGAAGGCTTCCTATTGGCTAAAACACCTTCCCACGGATCCATCCCCACCAGCGGCCTTCTTCTTCCCTCTCTCGCGCGCCTCTCTCCTTCTTCCCTGCAGCGGCGGCCGGTGCGCTCCCGGCATGCGCGCGAGGGCGGCCTCGGGCGGCGGCGGCCCCGGCGGCCTCGAGCGGCGGCGGCCGGCGGGGGCGCGGCACCGGGCGACGGCGCGGCCACGGGCGGCGGCGGCCCCGGCGGCCTCGAGCGGCGGCGGCCGGCGGGGGCGCGGCCCCGGGCGACGGCGCGGCCACGGGCGGCGGCGGCGTGGTCCCGGGCAGCGGCCCGGCCACGGGCAGCGGCCCGGCCACGGGCAGCGGCGGCCGGCGGGGCCAATGGGGGTGCGGCCCGGCCACGGCCGGCGGCCGGCAGGATCCTACGGGCGCCGCCCCCTCCCCTTCTCTCCTGGCTGTCCGGTGTGGTGGTGGTGACGGCGGCGTGGTGGTGGTGGTGACGGCGGCCGGTGGCGTGGTGGTGGTGGCCAGCATGGTGGCGGCAGTGGCTGTCACTGGTTTTTTCTTTTCTTTTCTAAAAAATACTTTGCCGTGTGCTACGTCTACAGGCACACGGCAAAGGCGGCCACCACGCCACTTCCCAAGTTTTCTGTTTTTTTTTGCCGTGGGTCAGCTTTGGCACACGGCAAAGGCTTTGCCGTGTGTCCGATAAATGGCACACGGCAAACGACGCCTTTGTCGACGTCTGAATGCCGTGTGCTCTTTGTCATGTGCATATAGGGTTTTACCGTGTGTTTTGGCACACGGCAAAGGAGCAGTCTCCCCTAGTGCTCGGCACGGAAGTGGCTGCCAGCTCTGGTGGTGCCTGCGCCAGGCGATGCATTGGCAGATCGTCACCGGAATGCAGAGATGGCTGCCCGTTTTCTGCAGGGGCTTTGCATTGCATTGAGGCAATGCTCCGATCCAACAATGGGTCAGGAGGCAGTAACTTGCAACCGCAATGGGTTGGATGCAAACTCCTGCCAGGGCTGGTATTTAGCATTTGTTTAGTTGCATTCAAAATTCCAAAACTTTATAAGATTTCTCGTCACATCGAATCTTTGAACGCATACATGAAGTATTAAATATAGCTAGATAAAATAACTATTTACATAGTTTGTCTATAATTTGCGAGACGAATCTTTTGAGCCTAGTTAACCCATGTTTAGATAATAATTATCAAATACAAACGAAAGTGCTACAGTATCAAAATTTCAAAAGTTTTTGCAACTAAACAAGTGCTTAGTACTGATCGAGTAGTGACCGAGGGCGTGTTTAGTTCGTGAAATTTTTTGGGTTTTGCTACAGTAGCATTTTGTTTTTATTTAATAATTAGTGTCCAATCATATACTAATTATGCTCAAAAAATTCATCTCATTATTTCCAGCTAAATTGTGCAATTAGTTATTTTTTAAAACTATATTTAATGTTTTATACATGTATCTAAAAATTTGATGTGATGAGAAATCTTGGAAAATTTTTAGAACTAAACAGGGTCCGAATCCACCGGCTTGAAGTTGCCAAAACCCCTCCGAGATCTCGCGCGATCCGGGCACGATTACAGTTCTCACGGTCACGGGGGAGCACAGGGCTGCACAGCAGACGGGGGAGCAGAACCGGACGGGACGGCTAGCTACCAGCGAACCGTCGTCAAGCAGCAGCAGGTCAAATCCTGCTGTCAGGGAGGCTTTGCCTACCTGTGCGACCTGAAAGACCGGCACCAGCGCTGCTGCTTCTACTGCTTGCTTCTAACCTCTTTTTCCTTTTTTGCCCCCGTACGTTTCACCTAATTTTGCCGGCAGTAATTCTGCCGGGTCGCGCTTCACATGCCCTTGTGCCTCCCAACCCCAAGCAGCCTGTTTCAAAAAAAAAAAAAAACAAGCAGCCAAGCTCAGCTCCCTTTGGTGAAAAGACAAAAAATGACCCCGTAAAACACGAGCCTAACTGTCCAAGGAGCCACGTAGCACCTGCAGTTACATGATGACAAGTCTGCTTTGCATGAGCCTGGCCTGAATCAGCGGACAGTAGCAGGTAGGTCGGTGATGGATAGATGACACACGCACAAACCGTCCTTTCATTTTAAGTACCAATTTGAAACCCCTGTCGTCAAGCTTTTCCAAATCCAAAATAGTACACTCGATCGCGATCGCAAGGGAGATATGACGAGAACCGGTCCCTCGCAACAACTACCAGTATTTCGCACCATGACATTTTTTCAATTACACAATATAACTCAGACACTCACAACCCTCGCACAGTCACCATCTATGAACACACGTATATAAACTCTACTCTTATGAGTATTTTTGAAGACTGAGCCAGCAAATTCTTAAAATTGACGAAATCACTACAGACGCCTCGCCGTCGACGAGTCGAATGCGTAGTTCATTCGCATGTCTTTCGAAGAGTCTACTATTTTGTTAACAAACATTTTTATGATTTGTTACACTCGCTACAGTATTTTATTGAGTTTATTAAGAATAATATCATGACCGCAGAGATCGTGGAAAATAAAAAAATCCCGGTCTCCTATATCCTCTTTACAGGATGAATGAATGGTGCTTGGCTGTTCAGTCGAGAGTAACAAAGATAGTCATCACACTATGATGGGGAAAAAGCATCAAACGGGAAAGAACACACCGAGCACCTTTCTGGTCCTTGCACGGGTCTTGGTGGGCCTTCCGTACTTAAAAGAGCAGGACAGATGCCGTGTCCCTTTCGCCCCAAAATCTGCAGACACGTAGACAGCTAATTAAACCCCACAGTTGCAAAGGAACCAAAAAGATGGTTGCATCCTACACTTTTAGTGCCGTTTAGTTTCTTCCCAGAAGTACTAAAAGACACTTTGACCACTAATTGCGGATATTAGATAAAGACAGTTTACAAAACCAACTCCAGAACTCTTGCTCTAGGAACCCTGACGAATCAAATAAGACCTTTGATCACGTGATTAGAGGATGATTAATGTAGCATCACTGTAGCCAATCATCGATTAATTACTATTATTAGATTCGTCGCGAAAAGTTACACTCATCCATAAAATTTTTTTACAAATAGACTTTATTTAGTACTCTATTTATGCAAGATTTCTTTCTCGGTTTGGGTGTCATGGAAATCTAGAAGGGAAACCAAACCGGGCCTTCGGTTGTGAGATAGCTGTAACACTAGGTTCCACGCTCATCTATCTGGACATTACTCATAGTAAGTTTCACGGATGACTCAGGAAAGCAGAAAAGTGTAGCTGGCGTTGCTAAAAATAATACTAAGTACTTCAATTTTTTTACTCTTTATACAACTCAAAGGTTCCATGGTTGTAGGGGAATGAAAAGAGAGCAGCCTAGTTCGGTTAAGGTAGCTGTAATACTTTCGGTTTCACTCGTTTCTTGCGCATCAATTGTTAGCCGCAACATAGATGCCGGCAGTTGATGATGGTGCTTTTGGTACTGTTCACTTTTTTGCTTTGTTGCACCCGAGTCTAATATAGAGTTAGTACGTATTTCTAACTTTAAGTTATGTTTTCATGTACTGCTGAAAAAAATCAGAGCCATTGAATGGACAGGAGAAGCCCAACACCGGCATTGTGCCTGTCTTTGATGGGCCTGAGTTTGAGTGACCGACAAATATGATGATGCTCACTCCCTAACCAAATGAAAGCATATAACAATGAATGTCACTTATTGTATTTGCTATGGCCATCAATACATTGGTTGTATTTAAAGATTCTAGTGACATGAATCCATATATGTACATTCCGGTTTCAACAAATTAAAGTATAACACAAGTTTGGTATGAATCAATCATAGGATATCCTCACTTAACTTTCTGTTCTCGTTTTCATGTTTTGCAAAAAGAAAGGGGAAGGATTCTAATTTGTTTATTTGAATCATATTGACCATACCTTTGTAAGGTGCGCCCTATGTCTAGTCTTTCTTTTTTCCTTTTTCTAGATGACGTATGTCTAGTCATAGCTTCTAGAGAGAGTTGCATGAACGAACTCAAACACAAATAGCAGAGAACGAGCCACATGTGCTTTTGATTTGAGCCATCATCTATGGATGCAAACTTCCATGGGATTTGCCAGCACACATTTCCTCCTGCAAATGATGCTCTCGATGGCAGGACACATTTTGGCTGTGTTTAGTTCATGAAATTTTTTGAATTCGGGTACTGTAGCACTTTCGTTATTATTTGGTAATTAATGTCCAATTATGGACTAATTAGGCTTAAAAGATTCATCTTGTCATTTCCAGTTGAACTGTGTAGTTAGTTATTTTTTTCAACTGTATTTAATACTCTATGTATGTGTCCGAAGATTCGATGTGACGGAAAATCTTGAAAATTTTTGGAACCCTTTCTACAAACTGGCGCTGAAAACAGCACCACGCATTACCTGCTGCTGGCATTCATGGTCTCGTGGATGGCGGCAGTACCTACACTGTATATCCATTTAAAAAATGGAGCAAACAGGTGAGGGGAAATAAAGAAACAATATTAACTCGTTGGCTCAACCAATTGGCAAAAACACAGGTACCAGAACCAATAAAGAAAAGGCAGGAGAGAGAAGATAAAGGGAGAGCTGTGCTGCCTGTCATTCTTGCAATTTAAGTCCTGTTTGGGAGGATTTCACGAGCGGCTCCAGGCGAAGCCCTCCCAAACGGCCGTTTGGTAACCGGCTTCACGTGTGAATCCGGTTTTGAAGCCATCAGCGGCTTACACAGGCAAGGTGAAGCCATAAAATCGTGGCTTCACACGGCTTACACATCAATCTAACAAGTGAAGCTATTTTGCTAAACATTTTCTAAAACGGCTCCAGCTCTACCAGAGAAACCGCTCCATCTGAAGAGCCAGAGTCGGAGCTATTTTTGGAGAAGCCGAAACCCTGCCAAACAAGCCCTTAGGAGGGGCGCCATCGCCGCAGCTTTGTGATGGTTGGTTGGTTGATGAAGCCCATAAATCCCAGTTGTACCAAGGTAGTGCTCCCTCGGCATTGAATGGCCCTTACTGCAGCCGGTGAGCTCTCTTCAATGCACCCTCAGCCAGCACTCTGATGTTGCCTTCCTTCAAGCACTCGAAAGTCTCCAACGCACCACGCCGGGCTGGCTACATAAACCAGCTCGAACGCGGCAAGCGAGGTTGAGAGGTGGGGAGCAGAGGGTTGAGGGAGGGCGGCAGGTCGAGCAGCTGGCCTGTTGCTGGTGAAGAGCTCTTCCTTGGCTTTCTTGGTGGAGGCTTCTCAAGGTTCAGTCCAATGGCGTTGAGCAGGGGAGCGGTGCTCTTCTTCAAGCTCCTGGCGTGCCTCCTCTGGCTCTTCGAGCTGTCCCATGGTGAGCGCCTCTTTCACATTCTGATACTGCAATGCTGAAAGTGAAAGATTGTCTTTCTTAGAAGCGCTGAAGATATGTTTCCCACCTTTCTGTTTTCTTGTTTCCTTCAGAGTTATTCAGAAAACTCTCTTCTCTTTCCGCCATCTTCTGTCATTGTAGTCGGTGGCTTTTGTTTAAGGCTATCATCTCACCTGTTGGCGTCTGCCACTATCGTTTCAGAATGCTGAAGTGGCAGACCATCTGTTAGGCTATCAATCACGTATTTATATATATTGAATAAATTAATGTTTAGGAAGAAATAGCAACAGACAAGAATATAAAAAGATACGCACCTGGTATGTCATCCACGGTGGCACAATGTCAGAGCCTTATGCCATGAGCTCATGTAAGCTCGTCAATCAGATCAAAAACATGTTCCGCCAAAAAGTGATAGGCTCAGTTTCAGTTAACGGTAACAACGTAACCGTCTGTCCTTGTAGGCAAGAAGCAGTTCCCCTTGAAGAACCTCCCTCCTCTCCGGAAGGCCAGCAGCTACCCCACGGGGTGCCCGGCGACGTACGACTACATTGTCATCGGTGGAGGCACCGCCGGCTGCCCACTGGCGGCGACGCTGTCCCTCAAGTACAAGGTGCTGCTGCTGGAGAGAGGAGGCTCCCCATATGGCAACCGCAACGTCTCCTACATGGAGAACTTCCACATCGGGCTGCTGAATATGGCGCCGGACTCGGCGGCGCAGGCCTTCATCTCCACCGATGGCGTCATCAATGCCCGGGCGAGGGTGTTGGGCGGTGGCACCTGTATCAATGCTGGCTTCTACAGCCGGGCCAGCTCAAGGTATGCAATGCATTGGATGCATGATATACTGCAGCATTATGATCTATACTGAGTGTGATAGCTCCCCCTGTGCATGACAAACAAGAAGATTTTTACCTGAAAAACGATTTCAGTTTTTTTACTGCCACTGCATAAGTGGGCAGGCCACTGCACGTACAAGAGAGCAAGTGCACAGGTTGAAATCAAAGTTTAGCTTAGGGTGTGTTTAGTTGGTGAAAAAGTTTGGGTACTGTATCACGTTTCGTTGTTACTTGATAATTAATGTCCAATTATGGATTAATTAACGTCGTTAGATTATCTCGTGGGAATCAGTCAGACTGTGTAATTAGTTATTTTTTTAACTATATTTAATGTTTCATACATGTGTTTAAAAATTTGATGTGATGGGTACTGTAAAAACAAATTTGGAAACTAAACGGGCCTTATTAGCTTATGGGCCTGTTCGGCTGATCGGTTCTCGACTTGTCTCGGTTTATTTCCTCTCACATAATAATATTCATTCTACCAGCCGAATACTATTCATCAGCCAGCCAGCAGTTTTTCACCTAAAAATTTTCACCTCCCCTTTGAACACATGTATGAAGCACTAAATGTAATTAAATAACAAAACTAATTACACAGTTTGGATGTACACGACGAGACGAATCTTTTGAGCCTAATTTGTGCATGATTAGTCATAAGTGCTACAGTAATCCACATGTGCTAATGATGCGGTCAAATGCCTTAAAAGATTCGTCTCGCGGTTTCCAAGTGAGTTCTGAAATTAGTTTTTTAATTAGTGTTCGAAAAAACCCTCCCGACATCACGTCAAACATTGACGTGACACCCAAAAAATTTCTTGTTTGGAAACTAAACGGGCTCACAGCAGCACACTGACCAGTCACTTTCACGACTGTAGAGTCAGTTCTAGGGTAAATAGAGAGCAGTGATAGCGACAGGATGAAATAAATGGTAAGGTCTGCCTGACTGCTAGCACACTGCTACTATCTGCTACTATTACTCTGCATCTTAGCAAGTGTACAGAAACATTCAGCAAGAAGCCAAGAACAAGTAAACGCCTATCTACAGATCACTGTCCTCAATAGCATTCAGTTATCCATAATGAAATGTTTCAGGCAAATAGGACCCTCAGGATATAGCCTATAGGCACTTACACCAACTCACTCACAGAGAAAAGAAACTATCAAGTAAGGCTCTGTTTAGTTGCCTCCCGTAAAGTTTTTAAAAGAGCATCTTTCTATATTTGAAGTACTAAATATAGACTAATCACAAAATTAATTACAGAACTCGTCTGTAAATCGTGAGACGAATTTAATGATTCTAATTAATCCGCCATTACTGTAGAATTATGACCTAATTAAGTTCATTAGATTTGTGAGACGAATTTAATGATCCTAATTAATGATCCGTCTAATTATGGCCTAATTAAATTCATTAGATTCGTCTCGCGATTTATAAGCAAACTGTGGAATGCGCCTTTTATTTCGTCTAGATTTAAGTCTCCATGCAGGTGCCGGAAAAAAATTTTGGAACTTTGAATTTGGGAACTAAACACGGCATAAGCCAAATGCATGCCAAAGCAGCTAGCAACCATAGCAAAACCGGCACGAAAGACTTACAATATACTATCTCCTACACTTGCAGCAAAGGGGACACTCAAACGCTGCACTTGAATGTATCATATATTTCTCTGTCCCCCTGGACATGATGATTCTCGTTGGACATGTTCTAGTTTTAGGGCACCATCACAGGAACAGTTCTAAAATCAGCTATAGTTCTGATTCTTGAGAAATAGCATACAAAAGAGTGTTTCATGATAACCTGATTACTTAAAGAGAAACATTCAGATACTAGATTAGTGTGTTTTGAAGTGCTTCAGCTTTGTTAGTGTCAAGATGCGACTAGCGCTGCGGGTAACACATGCTGTGGTTCTCTCCCAACAAACCTTTTAAATACCATCTCGTGTTTCTTGTTAGAGTCATACGGCTATGTACCACTACAGTCTACAACAGCAACCTAGATTTAAAAGAGGCAACAAAACAATATCACATGGGGTCATAATTGCTTTGATGCTATGGACTATGGTAACTATGTTGACTGGACAGCCTGAGAAATAACCTAGCCCCTGTACAGCTCAGGCCAACTACAACTAGAATCAAGATCAACCTACCAAGACATCACTTATTTTTAATAGTTTTCATGAACCTAAATTAGGAAAATTCATTGATCAAAAGGTGCAATATTTCTTTTGCACAATATTCCTGTTGGTAATTCAGTTTCTGTGACTTACATACCTGTATTACTGTACCAACAGCTTCATCCAGCAGGTCGGCTGGGATGAAGAACTGGTGAACAAGTCCTTCCCTTGGGTTGAGGAGAAGATTGTCCAGTGGCCTAAGATTGCGCCTTGGCAGGCTGCATTACGGGATGGGCTGCTACAAGCAGGTGTAGCCCCTTTCAATGGGTATACCTACGATCATGTTTCTGGGACAAAAGTGGGGGGCACCATTTTTGACGAGACTGGGTACCGCCACACGGCTGCTGACTTACTTGCAGCTGGAGATCCTAACAACCTGAGGGTGCTGCTCCATGCTAGTGTGCACAGGATAGTGTTCGACTCACGACAAGGTAATCATTAAGGACATATGCATCCAACCTTCCTAAGCTGTGTCTGTTACAAATCAGTAGAGTTATTGAAATACAAATAATAGAAAGACTAGAAACTGCAGTCAATACGTACCATTCTCAGAAACATCATTTCTGATGCAGGATGCCTGAAGCCAAGGGCCATTGGAGTCCAATTCACTGATGAAAATGGCGGGCACCACCAAGCATTTCTGAACAACAAAAAAGATAGCGAAATAATTGTATCTGCTGGTGCAATCGGGACCCCCCAGTTGCTTCTGCTCAGCGGAATTGGACCGAAGAACCACCTCAAAAGCCATAACATTCCTGTGGTTCTCCATAATAAATATGTGGGTAAAGGGATGGCTGACAACCCCATGAACTCCATCTTCATACCCACAAGAAGCCCTCCACGGCAGTCCCTCATTGAAACTGTTGGAATAACTGAAGAAGGTGTGTTTATTGAGGCTAGCAGCGGTTTTGGCCAGTCATCAGAGAGTGTCCACTGCCACCATGGAATCATGTCCGCCGAGGTCTGGCATCAATCACTTGCGTACCAGTTTCAAGTTGCGCAATTTTTCCACAAGCTTCATATTACACTATGATAGGTTTCAGACCACAATTAGGGAACCTGCTTCTTTGAGCTTTAGCATGCATAAAAACTAGTAAATACCCGAAGTGCATGTAGCAATTCGTATTTTGCTACATGAAGAACATAACTTAGAAGTAAGATCTACCCATTAACTGCCAATGGATATGCATCTGTATGTTATCGCACATTCTAATAAATAGTTGTAGTAAGCAGTGTTTAAGGCATGCCTTATGTTTAGACTTTGTTTTCTATATGCTAGGATTTCAGCTTGGAGCAAAACAAAGAAAAGAAAATCTCAATTTCATACATGGGCTGAACTCTTGCTGTCTTGCAATGCAATTATAGCTGACACCATACCTGTCATGATTATGTGAAATTTGTTATCACTTTGGTCTCATAAATCTAATGCACTACCACACTGCATGCCTGCAAATGCAGATTGGGCAGCTGTCTACAATTCCTCCAAAGCAAAGAACCCTGGAAGCAGCCCAGAAATACACTCAGAACAAACTTAACCTACCCAAAGAGGTATTCCATGGCGGTTTTATACTCGAGAAGATCGATGGTCCTCTGTCCACAGGTCATCTGGTCCTCACAGACACTGATGTCCGGAACAACCCAGCAGTTACCTTCAACTACTTCAGTCATCCACAGGATCTCAATCGTTGCGTCTATGGTATCAAGACCATTGAAAGGATACTCAAGACAAACCGTTTCTCTGAACTTTCTGCTGATGGCACCGGATTTTCAATGGAAAGGGTGCTCAATATGAGTGTGCAGGCTAATGTGAACCTGATACCCAAGCATACAAATGACACAGAATCCCTGGAGCAATTTTGCAAGGACACAGTGATCACCATCTGGCATTACCATGGTGGATGCCATGTAGGGAAGGTGGTTGACCAGCATTACCGGGTGCTTGGAGTCTCAGGTCTCCGTGTAGTTGATGGCTCAATATTTTCTAGATCACCAGGAACAAACCCTCAAGCTACTGTCATGATGATGGGCAGGTATGGCACCTCACACAGATGAAACTTGTTTTGCTACAAAATGAGTTGCAACTAAATTCCAATTTTAGAGTCTGAATCTATTTTTGTCATGTTTCTTGCTCAGATACATGGGAGTAAAGATCCTAAGGGAAAGGCTGGGACGTGCAGCTGGAGTGTAGTCGATTCCAGGACATTAGCTTTTTATTATGTGTGGCCTAGGACAGAGATTACTAATTTTTTGTGGGATCCAGAATGAATCACCGAAGAAAAACAAGCTACGAGTTTCATCTGTACCCAGTAGTCATTTGTCTAATATGATATTGTAGACTGAATGGTTGATTGACCCCTTCTTTTTTCTTGTTTTAATGGATTTAGGGAAACAAGCTCCCATGAATTACTCCCTCATATGCTCCCTAATCTTACAGGGAGGTTTGAGCTTGTTTAACAATACCACATCATATGCTCCTTGATCCATGGCATAGTGCAGTATATCACGAATGAAAAAAAAAGACCCAAGAAATCAATAATCTGACTTTATTCAACTGGATAATAATGGTTTGACATTGCCACATAAGTTTCCTCTTTTGAGAGAGGGGGGGGGGGGTGTTTAAAAGTTAAACTCTCAAAGCACCAGGCTCAACAGTACATCATTTGGTAATCATTTTACTCAACTGGGACTAAAGAAACTCCACAATCATTAATTAGCAGCACCTAACAGATAAAACAATGGGTGTGTTCCAAATAAAATAACAATTCTAGAGCCTTACAGGTATCCTGAGACCGTCATAGCTAAGCTGGATGTCAAGACCCTCTGTTTCCATCAGCCCGGAAAGATCATTATTTACTTTCTCATGGTCTATTAAGTGCATCATTCCTGCAGATACCATATGATTCAACTTAATGAATGGCAAACACAGGTCACTATAATCAATAAAATATGGGACATCGGACATGTAAATGAAATCTGGTCAAATTAAGCATTATAGACTTCCATGCCCATGGACAAGTATCATTCAAGTTTCTAATGCTTCAATGCTGGAGAAAAGAGGAGGAAATAATCCGTTTCTAATATTAGTAATTCTAAGTGGTGACAGAACATATATTTAGTCTTTTGTTTCATAAGTATTGAAAGAAATAATATCAAATAAGGGTAAACAAAAAATATTAACCTCAACTCGAGTTAGAACTATGCATGCAGGACTTCTTCGCATTTTTGTTCTCGCATATATAAGGTCATAAAACAGTAGTTTGATGGTTCATTTGTACTACCTTGACCATTTTTTGTTTTCTTTTGAAATGGGACCCAACCACCTAATCAGAAGGCATGCACATTTTGAACGAGCCGTTGGCTCAGTGGTTGGGTTCAGCTAGCGGAGCGCCCACCACAAATGTTTAAGCACCCCTCAGTGAGGGTTTTGCACCGGGGATTTGTTCCCCAGTTTCTTCTTGTGTAGCCTCACACATGGATGCGCCATAATGATCAGGGTGACTTGCCCATCACGCGCGAAGCTTGTTGGTGACACGCGTGCGTGTGGTGGTGTGAGTTCAGGTACTATAGCTTCTACTTGAAGGGTTGAGGCATAAAAAAAGGATGTTGACACGAAATCCGATCAACACACTGAATGTTTAATTCGATTGGGGATACCCTCAATCGGCCGTGGCCCTTCATATATACCGAAATCGTACCCCATTAGGAGTCGGTTTCTAAATCATCCCAAACTACAAAACCTAAACCTACTCAGATTGTAACAGGCCAGACCGGTCTGACCGATCGCCCTCGGTCTTTGCCAATTTTGGCTGCTAACAAAGGCATGTACATTTTTATGCTGTTAACTGTGTAAAACAATCATGCAAACATTTCTGTAGCAAATTAAGCAGTCTGTTCAACAGTGGGTTTTATTTTCTGTGCATCCACAGGGAAACCACAATGCAATAGTATTGAGAACTGAACAACTAGTTTGTTGCAATTCTCTATAAATTTATAACAGAAACATGCACATGAGTGGTCAATGAGTTCCTACCAGTAAACAGTGTTTTCTTTGGTTTGATTTTCCTAACTTCGTCGATGGCCTGCACAATTGAAGTTTATATAAAAAAGGATTAGTGCAACAGGAAGAAGCTAAGAGCTGTTATACTAGAGCTTTAGAACTAACCCTGGGTAGTCCAAAGTGTGTTGATGAAGAACGATCAGGTCTTAGAGCATCCTGTACAAAGTTATCCAGCAAACATAGATCCCATCAGTAATTAATACTTAAGAAGTCTGCACATGAAGTCAATAAGAAAAGCTTTACAGCTTTGCAGAAAACCCAATAACTTTATGATTTAATAATTAGAGATAAAAATTAAAATATATGATACCATTATGAGAAGTTCACAGTTTTCCAGAAGCTTGTAGGTTTCTTCAGGTATATCACTGACATCACTGCATCCATCATAGTAATTCAGACAAGTGACCTTACACCAACATAGTTCATTGTTGTAAATTAGCCTTGCATTGAACTCAGTTTACCTTATGTAGCATATGTCAGCAAAACGAAAACCAAGAGAACGGTAACCCTGACCATGCCAAACAGGTAAAGGAATCACCTGAGATGGAAAAACCATAGATTCAGAAAATAAGATGAAGCACCTCTATCTTTATATCTCTAACCATCAAAATACTGTTAGCAGCCACTGATATACAAGCAAAAACAAATCAATGGGCACTTACAGAAAATTGAAAGAATAAATGATAACTTCATGACAGATTTGCTAAAATTCAGATGCTGGCAAGTTTGCCAGTTTGCTTCGGTGGGCAGTCATTATAACCCAAATCACAGAAACTGTGGAGCTTCAAAATGCCAAATTACAAGAGGGAAATGCCATACAACCCATTTGTACAGCTCCTCTACAACCAAGTGGTTATGAGCCCTTGGTTGTAAAGGAGCTGTAAGGACTAAGGACATGTGTTACTAAAATAATCTCAATCAATTAAGTGAAGCTATCTATGATAGTGACCAAAATAAGGTGATACAAACAAATTTATAATTTTGGCCCCATACATCATTCCATTAGTTACGGTTTCCTATTACGAACCTCAAGATTGTGAACCATGAATGGTTCCTCATTTATAATGTTGAATTGCAATGCTGAAACTGCCGCTCCAGGTATAACTACACTTGTGTCAATCAAATAATAGTGGGTCATCTTCATCACCTGTCACAGAAAATTTGGCGGGGGGGGGGGGGGGGATGATCAGGATGAAATCATAATGAAGAAATTAATTGCTTTTTAAAACTACCACTTAACATGCTAAGATAGTTCTCTGTCTAATCGTAACCATATTCTTCTGTCTAAGTGTCATTACAAGTAATCCCAACCTCATAATCACGCTCCGCCACATAAATTGGGATTGATGGCTGCACATTGTTCGTCCAATCACGAAGACAATCAAGCCCTGCACCAGAGTAGAAATTATCTTCCTTTTTCCCCCTTTTTTTGAAAAGAACAAGCTAAAAAGTAGAAAGGATTATGTCCCAGCTAATACAATCACCCTTGCCTTGAGTTAAGCAGTTACAACACGATAAAGGGTTAGCAAAGGTGGCAAACCTCCAATGGCGTCAGCATGAGAGTGGGTAATGATGACAGCGTCGACCGTCCGCAACCTGCAAAGTAGCAGTGAAGCCAGTAAACACTTGGCATGACCAACAAGCACAAAGAACACTGAACAGTTTATCAGATCAGTTCAGATCAGAGACAGTACCCAAACGCAGGGAACCACTGGAGCGCAGAGTGGTAGAAGAACCTGAAAGAGATAAACAAAGCATAAGCTAGTTATTTGGGTCAGCGAAGAAATGAAGCAAGTTGTAAGGCTCATTGATAGCACATACTTGCCGGCATCGACGAGGATGTTAGCAGTACCAGAAGCTGTGGCGTGGCGCAGGAGGATAGAGGTGTTGCGCCTTCTGTTCGGGTTCCCCGGCTCGGCTGCCTTGGTGCAAACCTGCACGCAGGACAGGACAAGGAAAGCTACATTGAGCAACAACAATGTGCCGCAGACAATGCAATGTTGCTGGGATTGGCACAGAGATGGCGAAGGAGCGTAATGTGGCATACGGGGCAAGTCTTGGTGGGGTGTGTGAGGCAGCTGACACGTGGGATGCCCTCGCTGGTGCCCGTGCCGATGAAGATTAGCTCGGACTGCAACGGTTGGTCCCCCTCCACCGAGGAGCCAGGGGCCGCGCCACCGGGAGACGAGCGGGCGACGCCGCAGAATGAGCGCGCTGGAAGAGGAGCAAACAAGCAATCAGCGGGGCGAGGCGTTACGTCGAGCAGCTCATACGCGGCCGAGAGGGCGGCAAGTTCCGTGCAGCTCGGCGCACGCGACGCACAGAGGCGGAGGCGCGGGAGGTGGGGAAGCTGCGTCGAGGACGAGAATGAGGAGGGAGCGAAGCGCGTCGCGGCAGCGGCGAGGCCGGGGAACGCGCGCGACGCCGGCGGCGCCATGAGCGGGACCTGCCCGCGCAGGATCGCCGCGGCGATCGCGCCCGTAGCTGCGCGCGTCATCGTCGTCGTCGTCGGCGGCGGCGGCGGCCGGGGGGCGGGTCTCTCTCTTGCCGGCGGCCGCTTGTCGCAGGGCGAGGAAGGGACGCTGGCAGGTGGGGCCCCCGATCCCCGTGCGCGTCTGGTGGCAGAGAAAGCTCCGAAGCTTTCCGTACTTAGCCCGGAAAAGGTGTACGGTCACTGACATGTGGGGCCAACGAATTGCGGTCCCCGTATGTCGGTGAAAGGTGTTGACGTCTCATTGATAACAGTTTTCTTTTAGGGCTCTGGAGTTTGGGCTTTGGACTCGGTTGGGCCGGGCCGATGAATATACCTTCGCCTCCTCCTCCTTTCCCCCAAGCGTGCGCTGTTCCGAACTTGCATCTCGGCACCTCCCGGAGACGATCGACCTCGCCGCGCCGGCGACCGTCGCCGGCGACGCCATCTAGCCACAGGCACGACCGCTCCCCTCTCCCTCCCACCGGCCTCTCTCTCTCTCACTCACTGTCTGAATCTATTAACCCTTTTCTTTATGTCGGTTGGTATCGGCGTGAGGAGCAACTGAGGCATGGTGTTCGCCTGATCCTCGGTTGGTTTCAGTCCTAGGAATCGTTGGTTCTTAGCAGCGCCCATGCTTCGATTCACAATTCATAGAAGCTTTCGGGTTAGTGAATTAGCGAATCGCATTCACGGTACATTCTTGCTGTCCCTAATAGAGCGATAGATCGGTTTATGCCACTGAAAGGGGAAATGGCAGTTCGTAGGGTTCCCAAATTCTTTTGCTGGAGAATGTGTGCACCCTAGCCGGTTCTTAAATATCCTCCCCACAACCAGACCTCTGGTGGGCTTCTGTTCCCCGGGCATTATCTTGAGGCCACGACAAGATATCCATGCGTATATGTTGCATCCTTGCTTGAATAGTATGCTGCTAGTTTTGTGAACATCGCTACCAGATGGGTTGCCTTCTTCAGCACTCCCAGTATAGTATTAGTAAGATCATTAACATTTTCGAGGTGGACTACATACGTGATGCAAGCTAGCCCCTCGCCATTTTTTTTCCAATTAAATGAGCTGGAACAGGAGTTTAATATTATGTTGTGCTGTTTGCTCATCCCTTCTCTAAGTGAAAGCCACAGGTCTTTTTAGCAAATAAATCTTCCAAGTTTTTCCTTGTTTTTTTCTGATGTGCTGAAAGATCTTGCATTTTCAGGTACAGTGGAGTGCTGAGGTGGAAGCACTCTGCTGTGAATGGGGAATGCTATGAATAAAGACAAAGTTCATGGCAAGGAGACTCACGGAACAAGCAGCGATATAAACGAGAATACATCTGTGGACGAGGTGAAGGGTCCTAATCTGCTTGAGAGAGCAAAGGAAGAGATTGAAGCTCTCGCCAGGGCTGTTCATACCAAGATGGAGCACCAATCCAGTCCCCATGAAAAGGAGGATGGTAATTTATCTAAACTGATGATACTTCACCTTTACTACTATGATTTCTTTGAACTCGACCCACGGCTTTTTCACGAAAGAAAGAAGACATTTCTCACACAGGCCGAGAAAACCTTTGAACCCCCGCCCCATCCGTACACAATGCCCGCATCCCGTGAGAATGGGCGATCCACGCTCATGGGGGACCAGCGACCAGGGGCGAGTCCAGTTGTGCTTTGGACATGGGGTGGGCGAGGTTTTTTTTTTGTGCAAACCCCAGGGTTCGAGCCCTGGTTGGTTGGCAGGACCGACCCCTGCTCAACCATTGGGCTATCGCCCAGCTTGCTAATATAGAGAAAGGGAAGATGGAAAATTTTTAGGATAAGGAAGAAAGAACAATAGTTACACTAAGAAACAATTAACACCGTACTGCTTTTTGCAGTAGGATTATAGTATACTTTTAACTCCGCGAATTGTTCATCTATACCAATTTGAACTAAGTACAATTTGGCTACTTGCTGGTTACCATGAGGATGGGTGATCAAATCCTTCCTACCCAAGTGCATTGTAGGTAGTTCACAGGAAAACCTTTTGGCCCATCTACTGCAGATCTACAGCTTGAGCCTTCCTACTCAGTGTAGTGATTAATATAATTGCACAAGGTTTACCCTGTCATTTGTTCACACTATTCAGACTTTAACGTGATTCATGACAAAAGCCAGTGATTTAGACCAAAGACCACTTTGGCCCTGCTTTATATTGGAAGCAAAAGATGGTTCGTGATTGGGTTGCCAGCTATTACATAGTTTATGGTGCACAGTTTAACAAAAGACCCAGAGCTTACACAAAGAAGTATGATAAGCTAAGGGGAATTCTCTCCAAACTAACTCCCTCTAGATGAATAAGTGATTTAACAGTAAACTATTTAAAAATGTGAAAGTTAGGCTTCCTGCTCTAGTGCTCTACTAAATTATTTGCAAATGTGACAACTTGGCTTCCTGTTCCCTTCTAGAGCATGTGCATTCCCTTTGTTTATATTGATGAAAAGCATGTATTATGCATTTGTCCTAATGCTTTCACCTTTTGGGAAAGAGTAGGTTTGTCCAATTTTTCCTGTGAGATATTAAAAAAAAAATGGAGAACATTAGCATGCAACTTTTTCCTAGTTGTAGAAATAACTTATTGAGCGTACTGAGTTCATAATAATCGTCATAATTAAATTTACTGCTGATTGATATTGGAATGTTGTGGATAGTCTTTCAAGCATAAAAGTTCTCTGCTGAGGTGCTGCTTTTCTAGATACTAATGCAAAACAGGGACAGAGTTCAATGGTTGTTTAGAACAGTATTGATTATCTTAAATTCTTAGCTCCAAGTTTTTAATTCTGTTTACATATTACTAGCAGCACGTAGATTTAGAGCTTATGTTAATATGATGCGGACCTCTGAAATCTGAATACATGCAGAATCACATAAGAAAGACAAGGAGGGGAGCCTGCAGGAAATAAAAACCCACACAAATGAAACTCATGGAACAAGTACTGACATAAGCGAGAACACACCAGTAGACAAAGTCAAAGGCCCGAATGTGTTTGAGCGTGCCAAGGAAGAGATCGAAGCTATTGCCGAAGCTATCCATCCGAAGAAGGGACCAGACAGTAAGTGAGTGATCCTGGGGGAATCATCACCTTCACTGGCTGCAAAAACAATAACATGAGCTATAACCAGATGAATGCATTTACGCTTTGGAGCTGTAAGAGCTTTGTTTGTTTGCTACACTATTTTTCGTTGGGCCATTGAGGTTTTTCTGCTTAACAGAGAGGCATGTAAAAGTACCGAATGTGGAATTGTGATGCGGAAATTATGTAAAAATACTGAATGTGGAATTGTGATGCAGAAATTATTGTGCTCGACAATATGTTGGTTCACCAATTCACCATGCTCGTAAGCTGTAAAAAGTGTGAATATGAAACTGCACACAACACAAATCCGTTTCTCTTTTCTAGATTTTTTTTTTTTTTGGAAAAGGGTTGATGGTGGTAAAATTGGACGCTTGTAGTTTTTAGGTAGGCCAGGATACAGAATCCTGGTTGAAAGAAGCCCAACCCAGCCACGCTTGCTCGGCCCAGCCGCCTCTGCATTCCACTCTCCGTTCTCCCTTCGCTTTCCCTAAGGAACGGCGCAGCAGCAAGGCAGCCATGGCGACGGCGGCGGCGCAGGCGCTCCCGGCATCGATGGACGCGCGCGAGTGGGACGAGGCATCGTACCGCCGTGGCATCCTACGTGCTCGCGACTTCTCGTCGCGCACCCTCTTCCGCGCCGTCTTCTTCGACCACGGCGACGACTTGGACTCCGACGTCCTCCTCGCCGCCGCCTCCAGCGATGGCTCCCTCGCCTCCTTCTCCCTTTCATCCTGCATATCCGCCGCTTCCGCATCCTCCCAGGTGCCGCCTCCCCACCCCCCCCCCCCCACCCCACCACCACCCGCCGATTTTGGGGGAGACTGACGGCCGGAGATTGAGTTTTTTCTTGTTGGTTCGCAGGCGGAGGCCGCCGTCACGCTGGTTGATCCCGTCTGCATTGTGCAGGCGCACAGCGGCCCTGCCTACGATGTCAGGTTCTATCCCGATCCGCAGCAACCGCTGCTCTTCAGGTGACTGAGTGACTGACTGTTGTGGCAATATTCTTCATCTGGATAGAGATGGTGAGGGTTAATTGCAACTAACATGGTTCATTGGTTGTTTGTTGCAGCTGTGGGGATGACGGACGCATCCGTGGCTGGAGATGGCACGAGATGCAGAGCTGCCTTGCCCCGCTGTCTCTGCAAGGTACTGCATTGGAGCTTCAATTCTTGTTAATATGCTTTACTAGACCTATAGGGCACTGAGATGTGACTAGAACACAGGCTCACAAAGAAAAAAGAATCACACATTTTTGGTAAAGGTGTTGGATTTATGCATAATCTCACCTTATCTAGTAGAATTGTGCCAGTTGAATAAAATCCACAACCTTGCTAGTGGAGAACATGATTGTGGTGCAAATGCTCGATAGTTGCTACTCAATTCATCTATGAATATGCATCCAGATATTTTATAGCTTTATGTGAGTGTTGCCCCTTGAACCAATGCACAAGCTGGTATCCTTTCAATGCATAATCAATACAGAGTGAAACAAATCATCTGCTCTCTTTTCTATCTCTTTTTTAAAAAAAAAAACAAAGTATCTGTGTACACTCTTTTACCAATTTTTCTGTACATTTTACCCAGGAGATCATCTAGAACCAGTACTTGACTTGGTCAACCCTCAGCATGAGTAAGATTCTATAATGGGATTTGCAAATCATAGACCTTTCAGTGTACAACCTTTTTCACAGACAGCTGCACGATTTGTCCCATCTACTGTAGTTTCATTGTTGTTGCTGGTAATTTTGTAGGGGTCCTTGGGGTGCTCGCTCTCCAATACCTGAAAACAATGCCATTGCAATTAATAAACAGGTTAATAACTGAAGCTTTTTCATATTTTCCATCATTTCGGGGAAGCATGACATTACCTAATGTTTGTTTGTCATGCATATTGATTGATTCAATATGTCTTGTCTACTGTTATCATCGTTCTTCCAAACAGGATGCATCCATTTTTGCAGCAGCGGGTGATGCGTGTGCTTACTGCTGGGATGTGGTATGTATTTTCTTAAGGTAAATACTACATATAGGATTCACTTAGAAAGAACTGCTATTCTGCTTTAGAGTCAGCATTGCAAGCATTCGATAATATCAATGTTCTGTGCTTGAGAAGGTATCTGACACTTTTGTCTTGGCTGCTTCTCTCAGGAGACTGGTAAATGTAAAATGACATTCAAGGGGCATACTGACTATTTGCACAGTGTTGCAATTCGCGAGTCAAACCGCCAGGTTATTTAATTGTGCCATCTTTCCATCATTTCATGTTGATCTTGCCTAAATTTTTGTACCTTATGTCACTCAGTGCTTCATTTTTCTTTCAGGTGGTATCAGGATCAGAGGATGGAACAGCCCGTATATGGGGTGAACGATGATTTCAAATTAGTGATTTTTTTTCTTATCTCGTGCTTCACATCTAGCTTGATGAATTTCTTCCTAACTCTATGACAGACTTTTTACAATTTAGGTGGCAGCGAGAAATAGAAGAATCATTTTTATTTGATGAATGAAGCACATGTACCTATTTATCCCATAATAAGAGAGAGAGAGAGAGAGAGAAGGGGGGGGCATAACAAGCTCTAACAGTCTCTGTTCCTACTGATTATTCATTTTTTCTTCTTATTTTCCTGCATTATTGTTGGTCATAGCACATAGGAATATAGGATGCTCATTTACCCATATTACAGTGAGATTTGAAGTTTTAAACTCTTTTTGCCATTTAAAGGCTGCCTGTTCATGCTCTTTTTGGACATCGCAGATTGCAGAAGTGGGAAGTGTACTCAGGTTGTACATCCAGTAAAGAAGATAGCATTTGAAAACTCATGGGTCAGTTGTGTTGCCATTGATGCAAGTGAAAGTTGGCTGGTATAACCGACCTTTAAAATCCTTAAACTGCATTAAACTTGTATACATGAAGTATCTTGTTACTTATATCTAGGTTTGCTTAGCATTATATTCTGTTTATCTTACATGTTCTTTATTCTTGTTTGTATGGTCGTAAGGCTTGTGGCACATCTAGTGGTATATCAGTTTGGAGTCTTCTCTCAAATGAGTGCATCTTTAATTTGGATTGCCATGCCCCTGTTCAAGACTTACTGTTTGATAAGAACCAAGTGAGTGCTTGTCCCTCCATCTCCATCTACTTCTTGTTTAAACTAGTGTCCATAAACTAGCAAACTGATCACTATTTGACAGCAAAACATGTTTAGACAGATCTTTCATCATTCGTGTTGGTTGTGGCAATTTTACTGATCCGCCTATTTAACTACTTAAGTTATTTTCATGATCTCATTTGATTAAGGTTATGATACTTGCGCCAGTGCATGATATGATATTGTTCTAGTGCCCTTTTCCAAGCTTTCCTCAGTTGTTTGAACGGTTCATGCAATTAGGTATTGATAGTGCATGTTCTTTGGGAAAAAAATACATTTGTGCAGAAAGAAAATACAAACAAAAGGGGGAAATTGATCATGATACACTTTAGCCTGCAGCCTGCCAATTTTTCAAGCTTTGCAATTTTTCTGGATTAGAACAATTGAAAGAAAAGCTAACGATCATGATAGGATTTAACTTGTAACTCAATAGGTTAACAGCCCTTATTCTTCTAAAGAATACCAAGGTTTCCATATGTTATCTGTTATTGAGATTTATCGAGGGTGCATAGCATCTATTATTACTCGAACTCTCCTTGATCCAGAAAGCATTCTAACTATGCTTTTTCCTTTTCATTTCTTTTGCATCCTTTCAGATTTTGGCAGTTGGTGCTGAACCTGTGCTCTCCCGTTTCACAATAAATGGGACCGTTCTTTCGCAGATAAAATGTGCTCCTCAGTCGGCATTCTCCATCTCCATCCATTCATCTGGGGTATGTACCTATCTTCCTGCTGATCCTCATTTGAACTTCTCGGTAGTGTTTTCTCATGCACAATCTGTTCATGATCACAACCCTTGCCGTTCAGATGGCAGCTGTTGCTGGATACGGAGGCCTGGTGGATGTGATCTCGGAACTTGGGAGCCATCTGTGCACATTCGGTAGCAGGGGCCTTGACAAGTAAATTATCCGTGAGCAAAGACACTCTTGGAACGTTGTGAGAATGTTATTTCCACTGACATTGAGCTTTGCTGTGCAATGTGATGGCTGTATTTTTTGCGCTGCTCTTTAGCTTGTTTCGTTCAATGTTGTCTGACCAAGATGGTTCCTAACAGTAAATAGATGCTAGTAGCTCATGGAAATATGGAAAAGATCTGTTTCTTATTCTCACTGGTCTAGAAACGGGTGAACGCTTTATTAGCGCACTGCTTGTTCATCACCCTACGTCGCTATGTTTTTAATTGGTGCCCCTGGCATTCCCTCTGTTTCTCATGTATTCCGGTACCCAACCAAGAACTGGCAACATTCATGCAGATAAACATCTTACCCGCTACCACGACCCAGTTTTGAATCTTCTGCGGCTTGAGTTTGTGTGCCAGTTTCCATATAAAAACAAACCTTGTACCTAGAGAAAGGAAACACAAAAAACGAATGCACAAAATGATGAATAGCTGCCGAATGCATGGAATTATGACTAGCCACTGTATTCCATATTCTCCAGGTGAAAAGCAGACACGTGCAAATACGTTTAACACATTACAGCAAGCTTATTTAATACAATAATTCCTGCTAGATTAAGCAGATAAAAGCTGCATATTTACAGTACTAGACTACCACTGCATACATTGTTGAAGTCGACTGATTTCATCTTCCACCAGACCACCACTGACCCCTGTGTACAGCACGCAGAGTCGCAGATGAACACCCCATCCCTGCTACCAACCTAGTACCCAGTTTTCTGGCAATATGTACACCAAATCCCTTCTATATATACAGGAACCAACATAAGGTATCAAGCTATCATCCCTGTGGCTTAACTGAACCAACAGGATAGCATGAATGCATTCTAAGAATAACTTCACCCTCTTGCTTCCTTCACAGCTTGGGCAGCAGCCATCCAAGAGTCCAGCCAAGAAGCAATCCGGCACCAACAATCCCAACACCAACCGCAAATGCAACAGTGTTGCCGAGACCACCTCTCCTGTTTGGCCTCCTGCCTCTCTTCCTTGTCCCATCTTTGTGCTCTTGACCTGGTGCCACCTTTTCCTTCACCATCATCCAGGGAAGTTCTGGGAACATGGCTGCTATCTGGTGATCTTTAAACCTGAGCTGGAGGCAAATGTTCTCAAGCTGCAGCATTTTAAGCCACTGCTTGCACGCAAAGAGGTGTGAGGCCTGACGAATCAACAGCTTAATGACGTGTTCTTTCTCATCATAGGCTTTCTTGGCAGCAATCTCAGCTTCCCTAGCACGTGTTTGTGAATGACGAAGAGCATCTAGCAACTTTGCCCTCTCAGAGGCATTCTGGTATGTTGGCTTGCTGTCTGGAGTATTGTTAGTGGAACTATAAGAATCCTGTGCACCCCTGCATTCAAATATGATGACATTACAACATGGAAGGGGCCACAACAAGGGGCTTTGGACAAAATGCAAGGGTTTTCCAGTGCTGGAGAACACATGGTATCCTAGATGCGACCTTAAGTGTTAACAATAAGAACTAAATCAAATTTGTATTTACAATAAGAAACCAGAGGATTAGGAGGAAGTTATATTCTTCATATTTAGCCGCACTAGATATTCTATGTCAAACACAATATATCGAAATGATGATCGATATGAATTTCTCTTTTAGTGAGGAAAACAACATAAAACAAAAAAAAAGATCCATGCAAATTCACAAAACTGGATTTTTGGTGATTATTGTGAAACAAGATGAGTGAAGAACACTTACCCAGTTACATTAGTTCTCCGTTGCTGTCCCCAACCTCCCCCATCAGATGAATTTGTCTCGATGGTGGTGCTTGAAACACTGTAGCTGCATGCCATAGTGTCACATACACGATTTAGCTCTTTACCAGAAGGCAATGGCAGCTCGTAATCAACCTTGTTTCCAGGGCTGTTCGGTTCAGCTCTATGAAGCATTACTGTATTAGCCGGTCTTGGCAGATCATTGTTCACAATGTTCTCCATTGCTCTTTCGGCGACAAGGGACGCCAAACCATCAACATCAGCAACTTGCCACCATGGCTGGGACTTCTTGTTATCTTCCCAAGGTGCATTCATCCCGCAATATTCCTTTTGCGGCTTCTTCGAAAACAGAGGATCAAAAGCTTTGAACTCCGCAAACTCTGTATCCTCATAAATACAATTTTTTGTGTTTCCTTTGCACTTGAGACTTGTCGGAGCATACCCAGCAAGAGTCTTCAGCTCTTCCAAACCTGTTTCAGATGATTGCTTCATAAAAGTCGTTGAAACGATCCACGGAGGCTCAAAAGGATCAGCACCCTTCTTGGCTCCAACATCCTCAGGTCTAGACAATGGCACTGAACCTTCCATTTTCTTCTCTCCAGCCTCCCCATTGATATAGTTGAGGTGCTCCCTAGCAAGAGCCATCTGGCACCCGAAGTTGGGCTGCAACTGGAGCCACCACTGGGTGTCTGTCGGCAAGTTGGAGCTCATCAGGTTCCAGTTTACGGGCATAAAGTTAGGGATATGGGGATCTTGTGGGTTCGTAGGGTTGCTCGTATCATGCTGTTGCACAGACTGCGGACAGCAGGCCAGCTTCGGGGCTCTCTTTGCATCCTCCTGAACCAAGCAGCGATTCGCAGCGCGTTGCCAGGCAGCTCTTGCTTCAGCGGCCGCCATCTTTCTCACATGCTAACAACCTGTCAATCACAAAGTTAGTCAAGGATCATTTCAGTATGCAATTGTTCCAGAAAAGAAAAGCTAGAATTGCTCTAAACTGGAGGTGACAGAAGATGCACTACCCATAAATGTTCAAGTTATCATTGGGTAGACGTAGCATCACTCTGTCCATCAAATAATTGGTTAGCATCGTAGGAGTGTTGTAGATGCTACCAGGAGGCAGATAATCTCAATCAATAAGGCCGTGTTTAGTTCTTTTTGCAAAAAAAATTTGCAAAAAATTCTTATCAATTTGAAGTACTAAATGAAGTCTATTTACAAAACTTTTTGCACAGATGGATTGTAAATCGCGAGACGAATCTAATGATGCTAATCACTGTAGCATCACTGTTGCAAATCATGGATTAAGTAGGATCATTAGATTCGTCTCGCGATTTACAGGCCATCCATGCAAAAAGTTTTTTAAATAGACTTCATTTAGTACTTTAAATTAACAAAAAAATTTCACAAAATTTTGCGTTTACGGGTTGGGAACTAAACAGGGAGGACAGGTGTCCCTATAAAAAACTAAAGGCGGCTTGTTTCCAATAGACGCACGCAACGTTTAAGTACACGGTTTGTTCGCACTCCAGAACCAATCAATCAATTGGCCAATTTTGGTGTCGAACCTTCCAGAGGGAGGAGATTGAAAAAAAGAGAGCAGAGATTGCGCAATCCGAATTGATGCATAAACCACAGCAGTCGGATCTGACTGCGAGTGCCGAGTTCTCTGAGTTCACAATATAGATAGATGAACCGAAACCAACATGCGTGGCCGCAGACAAGATCATCATCGTCAAACAGGCCAAGGATGGTGAACCAAGGTGTTCCTCCGTGCCCAAGATCACACGCAAAAGAAAGAAAGAACGAACGAAAAAAAGAACAGAGCTACTAGGGAGAGAGAGAGAGAGAGAGAGAGAGAGAGAGAGAGAGAGAGAGGAAGAAATCAGGGGAAGGGAAGTGGCCTGACCTGGAAGCCCGGACCAGCGAGACGGCAGCACGCGGGAGGCTCTTGGGCGCAGGAAGCTGGCACCGCGCAGCCGCGCGACGGTGGTTAAAGCCGGTGGATCATGGGCTCTGACTGAATCTAGACCCGTATCCCAGCGCGAGGGAGGAGGGAGAAGGCGACGAGCGGGACGGGAAAGGGGGAGGGAGTAAAAGAAGGGATCTTGACCCGCCCGTCCCCTCCTCGCTTCCTTCCCCTTGCTGTTCTGCTCTTCCGGATAACGACGTGGAGGAAGCCCAAGGCGGCAGCTGAAGAAACCGCCGAGTAAAATGATATTTTTCTCGGCCCCGATCAATCCTTTTCGTCGGATGGATTATTAGTACACTAGTAAATGGCTAAATGCTATTCTTCGGCCGCCGTCCCCGCACTTGCTGCCCACCCTCCATGAAAGCGCCACTCTACCATTTTTTTTCTCTCTGACAATTTTTCATCTCCAGTATCATTGCCCTAGGGTTTACTAATCCAGGAAATGGTGCCACGGATTTTTTTTTTCACTAGTCCAAGAGAGAGGGGCAAAAAAAAAAAGTTCGGAGAATCCGTGCCGTCTCGTGGGAGCATGATGAGAGAGCGAGCGTCCCTTTCATGGATCTGGGGAGAGCCTATCCTATCCGTTCGGTGCTGCCGGAACTGCTGCGCCGCGATCTGCTGACACACTGACGGTGAGGTGAGGGAGGGAGCGTGCCTGCGTGGGGGCACGGCGGTGGGGGCAGGTCACAGGTGTCCCGGCGGTGGAGCCGCCACGGCGCCACCTCGCTCTCCTCTCCTCTTCGCCCGCTGCTGAATGCTGATTCAGATAGGGAGAGCGAGAGTGATGGGGTGCCAGACAAGCTGTATTTTTTTAGCTTTTAGAAAAACAGTATTTTTTTTGTTTTTGGTTGCAAAGAGATGACTAGTTTTTTTTAGTAGGACACGCTCCTATCCTAGGCAGGACAGGAGCCGTGTGAACTGTTATCATGGCTACGTACTACGTACGTTACTAGCGGCGACTTAAAAACGATCATACGCTCCAGAGTGGATACCAATTACCGAAGGACCAAAACCGTTTTTTTATGTTGCGAAACCTTCTCGTACCAGCAGGAACAAACATTTTTTTCTCCTTTTAAAAAATGGAAAAAATTGCATTGCTGGCTCGTCACAAGCGCGGAATGAATCTGCTTCGCACCCAAGCAACCACCTGTCCCCCACTCGTGCCGTGCAAAGGCAAAGCCTTCAAAAGCGACCACTCATTTACCAAAGGAAAAACAGGCGGAAAGAAAGAAAGAAAAAAATAGGGGAAAAAAACTAAAAAAGAAACCGGTAGTCTGGTACGGTGCAGGCTTGAGGCTTGAGCACGCACGCAAAGCAAGGCCATGTTTGGATGTGTAGTGAAAATGTTTTGATGAGAGAGAAACGATGTTTTGACCACTAATTAGGAGTATTAAATACAGTTTAATTACAAAATTACCTCCACAACTATGGTACTGTAGCAGTTGCTCTAGCTAATGAGGCCTTTGACCGCACGATTGGAGGATGATTGAGCGTGGTTACTGTAGCATCACTGTAGCCAATCATGATGGAACTTGGCTCATTAGATTCGTCTCGAAAAGTTACACCTATTCTTAAAAAGGTTTTGCAAATAGACTTCATTTAATAATGCATGCGGGCATTCGTCTTTTAGTGCAAAATTTTTTATGGATTCATCCAAACACGGCACAAGATCCCCCTCCCCCCTCTGTATCAGCCCATCACTTCGCCCGCCAAACCCGCCCATCCCTCCACGAAACCGCTCAACCGCTCTAGATTGGATTCAGAACCCTAGCCTGGCCTGGATCAGGAGCGGAGACCCACCGAGGTCCCGTTTGGTTGCGAAATGAAATCTATTTATAAAATTTTTTATGTGATGAATCTAATAATGATAATTAATCGAAAATTGGCTATAGTAATACTATAGCAACCATCCTCTAATTATGCGGTCAGGGTCTTATTAAATTCTTCTCACGAAGCAGCGCAGAATTGTAAAATTAATTTTATAAATTATATCTACTTAATACTTAACAAGGCAAGATGCCATGCCCCTTCACGACCCTGTGGGTTCCGGAGGCGAAGAGAAACCGCAGGAACTGCTGGGTACTGGCACTCCCCTCGCGTGGATATTTTACCCTGCGCAGCCCACTTTTGTCAAACCAAGCAACCAGGTTCAGAACCTGGAGCGGATACGTCTGTTTCCGAGACTTCCCGCACGCCAGCGAGCGGACGACGCGGACAGAGGGGGATATCCTTGTCGCGCGCGAGCAACATGCTTCCGCTGGCTGCTTGGCGCTCAGCAGTAGAATTTCAGGCCAGCTGGGGAGGCTTCACCTAACAACAGTTGCCGGTCCACAGCAGGGAGCACGGACCAGTCCCTTTCACCGTCACGTGATGAAAAAGGAAGGCCAGGAGACCCTAAACGTCGAACGAGCAACGACCGGGGGAGCATTATTCCTATTCTCCCGTGGATGATAGATACGCCTGCAAAGTTGCATGCAACGGAGCATGGATCGTGCTTTGGTTCATGCCCTGAGGTTGATAGATATATATACATGACAATGCGAGACTGTGATCCACCTATTACTGTAAACCGTAAGACAGGACTTGGTAAATCAACACAAATTTTGGGGTAAGCTGCACGGATGCCATGAACCAAACACCACAGGCTATTGCTACCTCGTTCAGTTATTACTGACTCTAGCATACCATCGACAAATCGATGAGGCAATTCGAATTTCAAACTGTAGATGGGAAATTTAAATCATGCTTAGCTCGCTGGAAACTATATGTTGCGAACAGCCCAGGCCCCAGGCTACGCTATGACTGCTAACCGTATATACATATATTCAGTGTTGTAACTATATAGGCCTATATAGCCCCTCTTTCTTGTATATCCTGTAAACCCCGAGTCTACGGAGTGAGCTGCTATTTCTCAGCTCCTTATGCTTAGAAGCCAAGGTCGAACGAAGGGCAGTCATCTACTAGCTCCTGAATCTTGGGATCTTTACATGTCAGGGTGTATGAAGATGCAGGGGCGGGGCCATCGCATTTCCCATCCGCTATATTGTTCTGTGTGCTTAGCTGCAAATGCACAGATACACAAGTCAAATGACTAGCATAGTACCCGATAAGAATTTCCTGCAATAATCACTAAATGAACATCCTCGTGTCAGTCTGTGAGGTCAATTTTTTAAATTTTAGACTTTGGTATCTGTAAAACTATGTACACCGGCAAAAGTAAAACAATACCATAAGATTTGTCTTGGAAAATACTTTCACAATCACAAGCCAAACCTAGTATAAAACAATTGTGAACACGTTGCATTGAAAGAATGAAATGTTAAAATTGGCCTATATCTAATGGCACAGCATGACAATACACACCAATACTGCCGTACCCTGATCTCACGAGAAACAAACAACATCTGTGGGCAGGCCCTATAAAGCCTAACAATATCAGATGCGCATATGATACTACTTCCAAAGGTTATACTTGCTCCAAAGTGGGGGAAAATGCATACCTGGTTTGCTGATTGACTCTTGTCTTCTTGTAAGCCTGGGTCGGTACCAATATCTGTCAAATATGACCAACATAAGCAACATTTATCGTTTCAACAGTGACATGAGAACTTTGCAAACTGCAATTGTACACGTTGGATACAAAGCAGTACAGAAACTTACTACAGCAGCTTTCTGTGCCACTAGAACTTCCAGTGTGCTGACTGCTTGAGTCTAGTTTCTGTTCATCTGCATTGGACATATCAGATGCTGGGATATTGAACATGGCCAAATCCTGACGCTCAAAAGCTGCTGGTTTCCTAAAAAGCATAATTAAAGACTCATCAGTTATTCTATATTTCTATGTCATGTTGGAGCTTAAAGTCCAAAAAGACAACATTCAAGGATACATATATTAAACCCGCAAAAAAATCTTACATGAAGGTCTGACGATCATAAGTTGGATCACTGTTCCCTGATGATTTGCCCCACTGATGAGCCCTTACTGAGTTCAGTCGCGGCAGAGTTTGTAAGTTCAAGCATGATTGTATTGATGTACGAAGCTGGGTAGCAAAGCGAGATAGTCCAGAGTTCCCACTACCATCAAAATTTCTGTTTGAATCATTGACCACTGAGTTCCTTCTACAACTTGCATCCAAAGCTATCCTTGCCTCAGAAGATGCTAAAGAATAATGTGTTTGTCCAGATTGAGAGCTTTGGGAAATTCTTGCTTCTGATGGGAGCTTCATGATGGACAGTATTTGGGATGCTACAGACAAAGATGGCATGTGGTTAGTATTGTAGAGAGGTAGAGAGAGATGGGAAACACCGCACACCCTAATCAGGGGGGTGACCTTTCATTATATAGGCCGGATGGCTTGGAGTACAAGTTGTACATGCCCAATATGGGCCTACACGCCCAATATGGGCCAAGTGTATACATACACAATATACAAGCCTATACATGCCTAATACCCACCCGCAGTCAAAGCGTCAGGAGAGCGAACGCAAAGACTGGACGTGAAATCCTGAAACAGCTGAACAGGTAACCCCTTCGTCATGATATCAGCAAACTGATATTGTGACGGCACATGAAGAACACGGACTTCGCCTAAGGCCACCTTCTTGCGGACGAAGTAAATGTCGATCTCAATGTGCTTGGTACGGCGGTGATAGACCGGGTTGGCTGTCATGTAGACAGCGCTGACGTTGTCGCAGTAGACGACAGTGGCGACCCGCAGAGGAACATGCAGTTCCTGTAGAAGCTGACGAAGCCAACAACACTCAGCAACAACGTGAGCAACAGCCCGATACTCGGCCTCCGCACTGGACTGGGAAACCGTGGTATACCGCTTGGACGGCCAGGACACCAGGTTGTCTCCGAGGAAGACACAGAAACCTGATGTGGAGCGGCGGGAGTCTGGACAACCAGCCCAGTCTGCGTCGGAGTAGGCGACCAGCTTGTCGACGAGCCCAGTGCCGATGTGGAGGCCGGCCGACAGAGAGCCCTTCACGTAGCAAAGGATGTGCTTGATCAGCGCGAGGTGAGGCTCCCGAGGGTCGTGCATGAACAAGCAGACCTGCTGAACCGCGTAAGCCAAGTCTGGGCAGGTCAGGGTGAGGCCGATACTCGGTAGGATCGGCAACAGGAGTCCCCTCCGAAGCGGACAGCTTGGCACGAGCGTCAACAGGTGTCGACGTCGAGTGACACTCGGCCATGCCAGCACGCTGTAGAAGATCTAGTGCGTACAGGCGCTGGGAGAGGAACAACCCCTCGGACGAACGCGTGACGGAGATGCCGAGGAAGTGATGAAGATCGCCCAAATCTGTCATGGCAAACTCGGAGTGTAGTCGCTCCGTGATACGGCGAAGAAGTGCTGGAGTCGACGCTGTTAGGACGATGTCGTCGACGTACAGGAGCAGATACGCCGTGGCGCCCCCCTCTTGTAGGACAAAGAGGGAGGTGTCGGAGGACGAAGCGGAGAAGCCGAGCTGACGGAGGTAAGTGGCGAACCGTTGGTACCAAGCCCGTGGAGCCTGCTTGAGGCCGTACAAGGAGTGCTGCAGGAGACAGACATAGTCAGGGTGAGCAGGGTCGACGAAGCCGGGCGGTTGCTGACACTAGACGGTCTCCTCCAGGTGACCGTGAAGAAATGCATTCTTCACGTCAAGCTGATGAATGGGCTAGCTGCGGGAGGCGGCGATGCTGAGGACGACACGAATGATGGCCGGTTTGACAACCGGACTGAACGTCTCGTCGTAGTCGATGCCGTGGCGCTGAGTGAAGCCGCGGACCACCCAGCGGGCCTTGTGACGGGCAAGGGTGCCGTCGGAGTGGAATTTATGCTTATAAATCCACTTGCCCGTCACAACGTTGGCACCTGGAGGCCGGGGTACAAGGAGCCATGTGTCGTTGTCGATCAGGGCCTGGTACTCGTCTGCCATGGCCGCCCGCCACTGTGTGTCAGCAAGGGCGCTCCTATAATTCCCCGGGATCGGGGAGATCGTCGAAGTAACCACGACGTGAGCCGAAGGAGCAGGGAAGCCGAAGCGATCGACCGGCTTCAGTGAGCCGGTCTGGGACCGCGTCACAGGCCGGCTAGGAGCTGGCGGTGGCACTGGAGGAGGCGGTGCCGCGGCGACGGGAGGAAGAAGCAGCCCAGGAGGGTCCACGCGGGCCCTCCTGCTGTAGACGCGACCGAAAGCGGCAGGTGGTCGTGTCGGAAGAGAGGCGGCCTTAGGTCGTACCGCGGCAGGCACAACCACAGTGGGGGCAGCCGTGGAAGGTGAAGACGCCGGATGTATAGGCTTGTATATTGTGTATGTATACACTTGGCCCATATTGGGCGTGTAGGCCCATATTGGGCATGTACAACTTGTACTCCAAGCCATCCGGCCTAATAAGTATAAAATACATGAGTCTAAAGTCTAAACAGGTAAGAGTAGTTACACATCTCATCCAAGTTGGTTCTGAAATCCACTACAATCAGCAACAGACAACTTCTAGTTCTAGGGAGAAATGAGTATTGTAATTCTTACGTGATTAGTACAGCAGCATACCAAAGAAACAGCCAATTATTAAATACAATAAAGACTGTTCTACTATACATGTTTATATGACGTGTTCAGTTTTGATCTTAATTACCATTCCTGTAAACATAATGAGCATCATGAAGGCATAACAGCAGGGTTTCCAATTTTAATGAAAATCTTTACTGTGCAAAACATCACTAGATTAACTATTTACTCATGCACCTAAGGAATAAATTAACTATTTACCTACCCAGTTGATTGAACTTTAATTAGTTGTAACTAAATCAGGGATTCTCAGTAATACCGAACAGCCATTTTTCCATATCAGGTAATACGAAGATACCATAGAACCATATTTGTCCATAAGGAAGTGAACATCTTGAAACCCAAACTACTAATAGAAACATATATAGAAGACTAATTTGAACTCTGCAGTTCATACCATGGAGCTATAGAAGCAATCTTAGCACATCTAAATATTAGACTTAATAACAATTTCAATAGTTCAAAATTAACTTTGGAATTATACATGAACATTACTGAAAGTCTTTAGTAGAAAACATGTCTTGTATTCTCTAAACTGTAGATACATGGAGACAACCAACTAATTTTACTAAGCAGTGCCATTACAAACATTGTGTAACAAAAAATTATTGTCAGGTCATGTTGAAGGTTCTTATTAGCAGCACCTCTGCCAGCCTACTTGACCACACTGGCACTCTAGCATCAACCATAGGGTACAATAGGAAATCAGTCTACACGACACTTATCAAATCTGACTTGGTTTACATGATACTGTTAAAATAAATTGTTTGCAGGACAGACAAAAAAAAAAGTTTCCTGCAGACAAAATCCCACAGGCTGTCACAGAAACTCAGTGTCACATGGACAAATATCTCAGCTATTTATCTATTGTTCTTCCCAATTTTCTTACATGTGAGGAACTGTGCAGATTTTTAAGCTAGAAATAACTAAAAGTGTACAAACCAGTTCGCAAAGAATTATCCATGTCACCAAAAGTTGATTTGCCAACCTCTCTCCTGATAACACTATTGGAGCATCCTGATTTACCATCCTGAACATCTGCATATGGGGGAGACACATGGGTACACTGCATTAGAAATTTTAGAATATAGCATAACCAGGAAGTAGAACTAAGTGAATGTAAGCTTGTCCTATTAAATTCCACTACCATGAAATTGTAGTGGATCACCATTTCTGCTAGAAGTTGATTCCCCTAAGTCAGGCAAAAAGTTGGTAGCTGCAAGTCTGGATGAAGATTTATATAAAAAAAAGAATAAGGATATATGCCATTGCATTTTGCTGCATTTTAGCCTATATATGCCATTGCATTTTGCTGCATTTTAGCATGTGCCAGTGCACTCTGAAACTTGAAATCAAACTTCTTTTTGCATATGTAAGTGCCTGAACTGAAATTCTTCCACTGTTAGTCCACTGTTGCCTGCTGAATATTCAGAAAGAAATGTTCAACTTTGCCTTGTCTTACCTTTGGTCCACTGTTGCATGCTGAAGGTAGTGTCATATGTTCAGCAGGTTCAAGTGAAGCAGGTTTTCTGTATATTCAGTTGAAATTATTGTCAGGTAAACCATTAGGATCAGCCTGTTGTACCTGAAATGATATTACGATTTTTTTTTACATACTATCCACAGAACACTATCAGTGTTCCCTAAAAATGGACAGGACAAACCATGCTGCAGCAGGACCACTAGAAACTTTCAGCTTGCCTAAGCTTCTTGGTAATCATATGCTGCAGGGGCGCAAGAAGTCGTGTGAAAGCTTTGGTGTGTCCATGAAGAGCTTTAATTTGATAACATGCTGCAAAAACCCACTTTTGGACTGATAGGTGGCTGCTTGGTCAGAGCTTGGAGCAGTCCATCCCTCACCTATTTGTCTCAGTACTGTTTGGCTCAGTTGCAGTTCGACAAACGAAGAAAACAGTGTATGATGCCCTTACAAATGGAAGATGGATCTCTGATATACAAGTGGCTCTTACTCTAGACGTCCAGGTTGAGTATCTCACCTTGTTGGATCTTCTCTCCAATGTAGAGCTGCAGCTAGAATGCTAGATGCTGAAGATTCACACATTTGGTTGTTCTCCGCCATTGGGAAGTATTCAGTTAAATCTGCTTATGAAGCTCTATTTATTGGAGAGACAAGTTTAGAGCGTGTGAAAGAATTTGGAAGAGCTGGATGCTCGGCAAATGCAAATTTTTATGTGGACAATTGCTTACAAGAAATGCTGGACAGCTGATCAGGCCTTCCTACCCTGCAGTCTGCCCCCTTTGTGACCAAGAAGATGAAACAATTGACCATCTTTTAGTTTCTTGTGTTTTTGCCCAGCAAGTTAGGTCAGCACTCTGCAAAAAGTTGGCCTGCAGGTCCTAACTCCACAGCCAGATGATTTATCCTTTGATGATTGCTGGTCTGGAGCAGATGCGAGAGTTGAAGGGCTGGCCCGAAAAGGGTTAAACTCTCTTATCATTCTAGGGTCCTGATCTATTTGAAATCATCGTAATCGCTGTGTGTTTGAGGAGATTTCTCCTAGTTTGCCTAAGGTCTTATCTGCAATAGCAAGCTGTGGGCTTTTGCTGGGGCTCGAGGGGTTTCTTACCTCCTCGCTCTAGTGCCACCAGCTGTCTAAGGTGGTCTGGTCTTTCTTTTCTTCTTTTAAAAGAATAATTTTGTTCTTTGTATCGGGCGGGTTACTAACCCTTGTCTATAACACATGAGGCTCTTTCCCCCACCCTTTTTCTTCTTAATGTATTGATACGCAGCTCTGCTACGCGTTTGAGAAGAAAAATGAAGCTTGGTTGCAGTTATGAGAGGAAATTGCCAAGCGTCTTGCTTCCTACTTTTCTGTAACTGGGAAAGATATGTTCCGGACATGGAAACGATTCAAGTGACATACTGACATGTATTTGAATTCAATTGCGAGTCCATATATCAAGCAGATTACCTCACCTAGTGGTACTATATTTCTTCAATTGCATCGATTGACACAAATTGGTTTGATTTTAACAACGCACATGCAGTAAAGATAATAGCGGATCAGTTCTATGGACGACTTGCAATATCACCCATCAGTTCTATGAAAACATAACACTACAGCATGCTTACATCACCCGTTACTGCAGAATTCTACCATGCATCATGTTGTTGAATATATCAGGCAACAACTGCTTCATTGCACGCAAACTTCATTAAGTGTTTAAAGCCCAGTACAATGGACCGAAATGTTTTCTACAAGACGAGAGGGAGAACAAGAGCAGCTCGATCTCTACAAAATTCATCTACATTTTTATCTGTGGGATACTAACTTGTAAACATTACAATGCCCACAAGTACAAGATGAACCGATGAATAAAGGGTATTGCGGTGCCATGGTACAAATGTCCACCACATAAAACACTAACAGCAGTCTGTCTCAGTACAGCCTGCCACAGCAATCAGAAGCGCCACAATAGCAACGTTTAACCTTCTCCATACCATTCTCGTCAAAGACCTGACCTACTGTATAATTATAATGGTAGGTCAGCTCTTGTAGTGGTGGGATATTCTCAACAGCAAAAAGCATGACATGCGGCATCCTCATGTCATCATGGTCCCAGAGAACATTTTGGGCATAGAGGTTCGGTGAACAACTATGGTTGATGAATCGTCCGACATTGCCACACTCAGCTGCATCTATTGTAAAACCCTCCATTGTCTTGGAGGACGAGGTAGAAGATTGTACACCAACGACCGACTTTAGTCCCTCCCAAACTTCTCCATCATGGTAGTTACTACCAATATCAAATAGATACTCATCATTCTGTCTCTTTTCAGCTTCTTTATCTTCCAAGAGCTCGCCGGCATACTCACATATGAAACTGCCTGAAGATATAGAACTGAGGGATCTTACACCCCAACCTGTCTTACCTGTCTTGAATATTTCTAGTGGAATTTTGACACCATGCTGACTCACCCTATTGTGGCATGTTGGCGGGCACCTGCAAAAGTAGTGGTTTGAAATTTTGGTTAGCCCACTTGCATATAAAATAAAGCTGGACTATTAACTCAGTTTGAAGCTAACTGTCTGGCATGCATCAATACGTTTGCTTGTTGTCAAGATCTAGCAAACTTCAGCAGAACAACTAAACTTTGTGAGAGAATCTTTCATATGTTAAAGGAGGGAGGGGATTTTTATGGAAAGGGAGAAAGGATGTTAAAGGAGGGCATTGCTTAGTCGCTTGGCCCAAGGTTACTCATCCACCTGAACTAGGGGGCTTAGGCATATCTAATATGCAGCAGCTTGGTTGGGCCCTTAGAGTAAGATGGCTATGGCTGCAAAAAAAAAAAAAACCTGATGAGCCATGGGCCTTTTTGCCCATACAAGTACATCAATCAGTCAAATCCTTCTTTTCTGTGGCCATCATCTCGGAAGTTGGCAATGGCAGGAACACTCTATTCTGGACCGACAAATGGATACATGGACAGAGCCTTGATCAGCTTGTACCACATCTCTTTGGCTCAATTTCCAATCAAGCAAAAAGAACAGTTTATGAGACCTTAACTGATAGGATATGGGTCACTGATATTAAAGGTGCTCGCACCCTGGATGTCCTAGTTGAGTAACTTGGGTCTATGGGATTTACTTGCATAAAGAGTATTGCAGCCTGAAGTGGAGGATTCACACATCTGGAAATTCTCAGCATCTGGACAATATTCAGCAAAATCAGCATATGATGCAATGTTCATTGGAGCCATTCATTTCCAACCTTGGGAAAGGATATGGAAGAGCTGGGCCCCGGGTAAATGCAAATTTTTTATGTGGCTGGTTGCTCATAACAGGTGCTGGACGGCTGATCGGCTTGCCAAAAGAGGATTGTCACATCCAGAGACCCCCCCCCCCCCCGGTATGATCAGGAAGAGGAGACTATAAATCATCTGTTATTATCTTGTGTCTTTGCGCGCCAGATCTGGTTTGAAATCCTGCAAGGGCTTGGTCTGCATGTGCTTGCTCCCCAATTGGAGGATCCTTCATTTGAGGAATGGTGGCACAAGGTGAGCAGTAAAGTCAGTGGTCAGGTCCAAAAGGGGCTAAACTCAATCATTATCTTAGTGGCCTGGTCGTTATGGAATCATCGAAATCGATGTGTCTTTGATGGTCTTCATCCTAACCTAAATGAACTTCTGTCCATAATTAGAGAGGAGCTGCACTTGTGGGGGTTCAGCTGGGGCTCGAGGAATTAGTTATCTCCTCGCCCTGGTACCTAATGATTAGGAGTTTTGGTGTTTTTCCTTTAGGTCAGGTCCTGCCTGTTTTGAGGGTATAGTGTAATCTCGTGTGTGTACTGGGGGGGGGGGGGGGGATTCAGGGTTTCCCCCCTCCAAAAACCTGTGTAACTGGGTGTCTCACCCTCTTTCTTCTTAAAATATTGACACGCAGATCTCCTGCGTGTTCGAGAAAAAAAACCTTTTATATGTTCACCTTCTGCTGTTCCTAATGTTTCAAAATATGTCTCATTATCATCTGGATCTAAAACCAGCCATCAGCCTTAACATGCATCACATAGAAGTTTCAAGTGAATGGGACAATTTCTCCTTGATTGAAATTTAAATGTGTTAACTTCAAAACTCAAAAGAACTAGGCAACTAAATAACAACAAACAAATATTATGTCAGGTTGACAGCTATTTAGGTTAATTAAAGTATTTGCACAGGCATACCTGCACGATGGACCACACTCATATATGAGAGGGCTGGCCTCGACAATTGCACCATCGGAATTGAACGGGATTTCCCCTCCATTCTTCACTGCACAAGCACATGTAATAGAGTCCGAGCAGCCTTTTGTGCAGTCACAACCCTTTGGAGGTTCTTTCTCATACCAATTTGGATATATGACTTTGTTGATGTATTTAAATGGTGCAGGCCTCATGTCATCAATTGTGTTGATGACACATATGGGTATCCTCTCGCTTCCTTCAGATATATCAGGCAAACAAAGACCTTCACGAACTTTGGACTTTCTTGTCGCCTTGACTGCATGTAGGGCTAATTCTGGTTGCCCTGCAATTCTCTGTAACTTGTACTTGAAGACCCTCTCGCCTATCAAGCCTTCTTGCCAGCACTCTAACACCTGATACAACCCATCATAAATAAATGTTGAAGTTTGCTTGCCTTTAGAAGGACCTACTTCACTTCTACTTTGACCTTTGAACCCATGAATCACTCTAACCATGGTCTTGGTATCTATGCAATTCTTCAGGGCGAGATTACCCCTCTCAAGCTTTTGATCATCTCCTTGTTTATTACCGCCAGCCTTTCCTCCGGAGCCAGTGTATATTAGTTCATCCGAGCTTGACAATTCGTCAGGATAGCCTCCAGATGCGACAATACTTATAGCAATAGGAACACCATTCACCTTAGTAGTGTCAATACCTCCTTGATATGGGCGATGAAGCCCAACCATCGACAACTCAACTCTGAAGTGAAATTCATCTCCAACTTCAACACCAGGAATATTGCCAACAATGGGCCCAGGCTTGTTATAGATAGGGTCTTTCTTCAAAGCTTTAATTGCTTCAAGGTCAACCCTTCCGAGATCACGATTACCCTGTTCCACGAGTTGTGTAAGCTTTCGGTATGCCGCCTGGAACAATTGGAGCAACTTTCTAACTTTGCTTCGGGCATCTACAACATGGTCCCCAAGTTGTCTGTGGTGTGACCCGGAAGGAACCGACGGAAGAACCATGACACATATGTCTCGCTTTTCTCTGCACACAACTAGCGCCTTGGAGTTGTCGTCATCTTCCAAGTAAGGGTCGTCATTGTCCTCCATTGTCTCATTGTTGATCGATTCACATGAGGCCACTTTTCCTATAAGTAATTTTCTTTGAATAACATCCTTTCCATTAAGTTTGTTCCTAGGAGCAAGCGACGTGGAAGCACTTGCAATAGATTTCCTTCCTCGAGTCCAAGGGCATCTGTCAGGAGCCATCAATGCTTGTACAATTAGTTGGTCAGGGATAAGGTTCATATCGTCACTTTCTTCGATTTCATTGGTTGCAACATGTTTTCCAAACTTGTTCAGTTTACGAGCAGATTTATTTTGCTTAATATTCACATTTGAGCACACCACTTCTTTCTTAGTGATCAAAGTCTTAGTTTGCATCTTCCCCCCAGCATTACCAAGCAACGCCACATTCAACATGTCACTCTCTGACCTCTTTCCTTTTGTCTTTGCATCAATGGGGTCGCTCAAAGGTGTCTTAAGAGTACTTCCATGCAAGCTTCCTTCAACTTTATTTTTCATCTTATCATCCACCACTACTCGTGCTACCTGCTGCCCTTCATGTTGTGAGAGTTTCCCTTTCATCTTCCCATCGGAACTATTCCTAGGTGCAGATTTTGTGTCAACATTTCGCTGCATATTGCCATCTTGTTCAATACCTACAAAATCATCTGAAACATGGTCCCTACTGTGAGCATTGTTATTTCCTTTATCCACCATTCTCTTACTTTCCATTTTCTCATTTGAGACATCTAGTGCTAATGTCGGAGAAGCAACCCCTCCTGAAACTGGAATTGCCACCAAGGCATCACCGTTGGTATCCTCATCTCCACTGCCTGTGGTAGTAAGAGCAGATCTCACATGGCTAGGAGGAAATGTGCGTATGGGTTGCATATCCAAAACTTCACTCTCTGTGGCGGTAAAACTGGCCCTCCCACAGCCAGGACGAAATGTGTGTGCAGGTGAGACCTCCAGAAATCCACTTTTTTTGGTGGTACCAGCAGTCCTCTCGCAGCCAGGTGGAGTTTTGCATTCGGCTGCGACCGCTCTCTTCTTAGGCGGCTGATTCACAGTAGGCGTCAAGCATCTCTTTGTTCTGCTACCTGCAAATCCATTTTCCTTCCTCTCTGACTCACCACCACCCGCTCTGTTTCCTATCTCCATGACATCCCCATCACCAGCAACCTCCTCCCTCCCCACCTCTCCCTCTGCCACCAACAAACCACACCTCTCACCACCGTTCTGCGCGGAACTACCAGAACCAACAATGTTGCAATCATCCAGTACCGCCACCGCTGGTGCCATTACCTTGACCAACCTGTTCCCCTTCTGACCATCCAATGCCAGCACGCCTGCATTATCCAACAACTGTGCCTCTACATTATCCCCCCTGCATCCCTCCTCCCCTGCCTTCTCCAGGCCTGACTCAGGCATGATACGCTGGAGGGCGCCATTGCACGCCACAGGCGAAACAGCTGCAGAAGCAAGAGTCCCACCCACCTTATTTTGCCCCTGCCATGGAGGAACGCCGCTCTGCGCGGGGGCGAGCGCCACCTCCACCTTATCCAGACCCTGCTGCCGAGGCAGAGCGCCGTTCCGCGCCACAGGTGAAACGGCGGCGCGGGCGGCCGCCTCGTCCATCTCATCCGAGCCCTGCTGCTGAAGCAGGGAGCCGTTCCGAACCGGAGGCGGAACGACCGCGGGGGCGGCGACCACCTCGTCCGCTCCGCCGCCGAGGACGCGGGCGCCACCATCCAGGCCCTTCAAACCGTCGCCTGCCGCGGGGGACCGGCCGCACTCGGGCGGCCAGGACCGCTTGGCGGAGGCCCCCCGAGACCTCGGCCTGCGCGGCGACAGCCCTGCCGCGGCCTCCGCGGGCGGCGCCGGCGGCTCCACCCCGACTCCCACCATCCTCAAAACCTGCAAAAATCCGGATCAAATCAGGGGACCAATGCCGATCGAACCGCCGCGGCGCCGGTAGATAGCCGCGACAGAACCCTAGAAATCCCCACCCCAAACCAACAACAACTCCGCACCGGCCGCCACGCCAGCGAAACCGGCGGGAGACCCCCGACAGGACGACCGTACCAGGAAGAGGGGCGCGCGAGGGTCTAACCTTTTTCCTTCCGAGACGCACGGGGCGGGGCGGGGCCGCGCGGGCGTATATTGCGGCGGCTGCCGGCACTACTGGAAAAACGGGCCTTGGGTAGAGAAGGGTCAAAGACATCGGTTTGCTAACCGGTGTCCCGGACCACGATCAATGGTCTCGATTTAAGACACCAAATTTTTTAACCAGTGCCTTAGGCTTCCATTGGTACCGGTTGGTATTTCCAACCGGTACCAATGACATTTTCTCTTTTTTCCCAAATCCAGTTTTGTTTGTTATATTTATTACTGTTTATTCTTTTATAATTACTAAACGCACACAGGCTCTACAGTACTCTACGTTCATTGATCGTTCGTATTCGTTTTCAGAGAATATTTGAAACTAACTAAAAGTGAAATGCGAGCATATAATTAAGCTAATTAGATGAACTAATATATTTACAAATTTACAAACATCAAGACATAATGTTTAAAAATATTTACAAATGTACAAGTCATGTTAGCCGTCCAACTACTAGTCTCCTCAGGAGGTCGATGGAAGTCCTCTATTGATGTGACCGCCGTGGTAGAACTCGCCTCTAGGATCCAAGATCTCGTTCAAAATGAATCCGGCGAGCTGCTCACACACGGCGTTGATCCGATCAGTAGAGTAATATTCATCCCCCATTTGAGACATATATCATTTATGAAAAAAAACATTAACATTATGTGCGTTAGTACAATTATGAAAATATACTAGTGAACGGTTTGGACGTACTCTCGTTTCTTCATCAGTAGCCTTCCCGCATGGAGTCATGATGTGCAAGTAGTCACATACGTAGTACCCGCACCAATTAGTTCCTTGTTGTTGTCTCGCACACTTAAGGAGAAACAAATAAATTACTCAATTTAGAACAATTTGGGATTATATACTTAACTAGACAAATCTTTATGAATGAACATACCGGATAATCCATGTTAACGTTCAGTTCGGGCCTCCATTGACCACGTCCTTTGTTATTTTTCACAATTTTTTTCCAAACCCTGCGCTCAAAGTTAAGTTTGATATTCAGGAATTGTTATTAACAGAAACAGGATTTGATTGTGCAAACTGAACTTACCTGTTCGAGGGGTCTATGATATATTGGATTGCGGACTTTGGATTTCTCATTGAGTCAAAGACTATAAGATTGCCGGTCTCTACGGAAAGTATGAGTAAAATCCAATGATAACTGCAGATATAGATAGGATATATACATAAAGCTGGTTACAAGTTAAACTATTAACTGCAAAATATTTTTTGGGAGCATTGTGTTTTCTCGTGTATGATCAAGTGCAGGGATTGGACACTGAAAGGCAGCGCTGATTTTTATCAAAGACTTACTCGAGGACGAGTAAGGTTTAAGCATGGGGGAATGTTGGCGCTCCTTAAGTATCCATTTTACCCCCTATTTAACTTTGATAATGGCATGAATTTAATATCAGAATCACTAACCATCCTAACCTCGGCCCAATTATTGGTCGTTTTTCGCATTTGCACATATATTTTGGAGGTACTTCGTTTTTGCAGGTTTTTGACCAATTTTGGAGCATGAAATGGCGAGGCCCACGATCACGCAATGACACGAAGAAAGACAAAGGCCAAAGCCCGAACAAAGGATCGAAGGCCGTGATGATTAGAGGCCCATTCATGCACATCCACCCTCCAATGAAGCCCAAAAGACAAAGCCCACAAGATAAGATCAAGATACTTCAGGGCTAAGCAAAGTAAAGAGATATTTAAGGAAGGATTTTCCATCCTATCTTTCTCCTTGAAGAAATCTCGAAGATAACGACGTCTAATGGGGTGCAATCGTGAAAGACATAAACTCTAGAAGATTCCAGGAGACTTAGGGAGAAAGATAAACACGAGCCGGCGAAGGAAAGAGCCAGGCCGGCCGGCCTAGGCTCATTGGGCCGGCCGGCCCAGCCCTTTTTAGGTCGGTTCGACCTCTCCTTTGACCGAGGGTTCCCTGAGGCTATTTAAAGACCCCTCCCCAAGGTTCACGCAGAGATCAATTCGGGAGACGACGTCAAGGAGCAGAGAAGATAGAGGGACACCTCTCGGAGAGCCGAGGGTCGTGCTAGTTGTCTAGGGTTCGCCCTAGCCGATGTGGGAACCTTGCAAGGAAGACCACATCGGAGTTCTGGAGCTAGGATCATCAAGATCAAGGTAGGGCCCCGGTTGTGATCTTGTGATGTACTATCATTCATGGTGAAGTTATTTGTGATTCCGAGTGTTTAGCGACCATGTTCTCTCTTTCGATTTCGTTCTTTTATTTGGGTTCGCTTTATCCTAGATCTATTATCGAGATAGATCGCTTAGCATGATCTTGTAGTCATGGTGGCTAGAGGTTCATGGCGGAACTACCAAAGGGGGTTCGACTTGCTTCAGGGTATTTCGTTCAAAAGGGGGGCGTCGTGACAGGCCGTCTCCACAGAGTAGGCGGAGTATCGAGGGATCGGATTGGAGATTTTGGGTTTAAAGAGGCTTTTCATTGAGATTCACATCTATTTTACTTTACTTTATCTAGCTAGAACTACAACATATGCATGATCTAGGTGATCTAGATTGGTTATCTCTAACTTTCTCTCGCTACCTTCGGTGTTTGTCGTTTTTAGTAGATTAGATTCGTTTTACACCACATCAACACAAAGAAATCTCTATGTTAGTAGATTGTTTCTTGTCTCTTTGGTTCCGTGGATTGATAAACCTTGGGGGAATACTCTAAGGGAAAAGCTACACGAAACCGTGCGCTTGCGGTATATAAATCGGGGGCGCTAAGGAGCGTCAACAAGCTTTTCTGGCGCCGTTGCCGGGGAACCATCGATTTAAGATCCAATCCTACTTGCATTCGTAAATATTTATTTTTCTTGAATTTTCTTTTTGACCTTTTTAGATCTCTTATTTTTCTGAACTAACTAAAAAACGGATATATTTCACGAAAATCAATCTAATCTAGAGTTTGCTTTATTTTCTTTTATGTTTTAGATCTTGTATATTCATCTTTTAGATCTGATATATATTTTTCTTTTTCACTAACCCCTAACAGGAGATGGACGGGAGCCTCTCCAACAAACCCGAAAATTTTGTGGATGATCCAGAAAAAATTTACAGGCAAAGGAGACGAGAAGCACGATCAAGGAAGCCGGAACTAGTAGATCCAAAAGTTGAATCCGACGATTCATCGTCTTCACCTCAAGCAACTCCACCAACAAGTCCAAAGGAGGCACCACTTCACCAAGGGATGGCGCTACCGGAGCCGGAGCGTACGATCGGAGAGCTATGCACTCCGGACGTTCAGGACTTGCCGATCCAAAATCTTGACAATATCGGAGTTCCGTTCGAGATCAAGACTTCAATCATAAGGATGGTGCAAAGCTCGCCCTTCACAGGAAAAGAAGACGCTAATCTACATCTTCAAGCGTTCCTCCAACTATGCCGCACCTTCGACATGCAAGGGATGACTCAAGATCAAATAAGAGCGAGGGTCTTTCCGTTCTCTCTACTTGGGAGAGCGCTGTAATGGTTTCATTCTCTACCACCGCGCACGGTGCAAAATTGGGAGTCCTTGATGAAAGAATTCATGACGGAGTTCTACTCGCCAAGCAAGACCCAAATTCTGCGCAACAAGATTGCAACATTCGCGCAAGTCCCAACAGAGACTATTGCGGAAGCCTATGAGCGCTTCAACGACTACATCCGCGTCGTACCTCATCACAAGTTCTCGAGGGAAGATGTGGTCCAGAAGTTCTATCAAGGCCTCACTACTGCATCAAGGGGGATCATTGACGCATCGGCCGGAGGTTCTATCATTGAGCTCACGCCTACTCAAGTTTTCAAGCTATTCAAGAAGGTGGCGGACAATGACGCATGGGCATCATCGGGACGCCTACAACCACTCCAAGCCATGGGCGCCGCGAAGAGTGTATTACAAGTGGAACGCGAAGAAGTGCTAGAAGGGAAGATCGACTCGCTCATGAGAAGGTTGGAGAAGATGGAAGTGGAAAAGAGAGAAGCCCAAGCTATCGATTTAAAGGCGGCCGAAGCAAGGTCTACATGTGAAGAATGTGGAGAGTACGGCCATGTCCAAAAGAATTGCCCGGAGGAAGTCAAGATGCTCGATTACATGAAGAAGGGAGAATGGATTCCGCCGACCAACTTCCGCTACGGGCAAGGTAGACCCCAATTTAATGCAAGCTCTTCCATTCAAAACTCGGTGCCTCTTCGTATACAATTGAAGGAGTTCATGGAGGAGCAAGGCAAGATCAACAAGGACACCGTCACCAAGTTCAAGGCTATGGACAAGATTTTGGAGAACATTGATGGCAAGGTGACAGAGGTCGGGAGCTCTAACCTTCAAGTACTCAACATGATGAAGATGCTAGAAACACAAGTAGCCCAGCTCACCGGACGCCTATCTAGCAACGAAGGAAAATTGCCCGGGCAACCTCAAAGTCTGGAGACGGCTAAGGCAATTCAAACTCGCTCGGGAAAGCAGACCAAAGAACCCGAACATGCAGCGGGAGCAAGGAAGC